>NC_138589.1:20502957-21102957 GCF_964289735.1 Phaethon aethereus
GAGGGCGGCGGGGCACGAGCATCGCCCCATCCCACGCCAGCCCCGGGCAGCAGGGCTGTTCTTGCCGGCTTTGTGCCGGGCCATAAGCGGCTTTGGCTAAAGCTGCCGTCCCAGCCCGTCCCAGCCAGGGGCCCTAAGGAGCTTTTGTCCCCTCTCATTAAGGGGTTTTGGCCGGGGGGCTGCGGGGTGCGGCACCCGGCACCCCCTCGCCGCAGCCCGTGGGCTCCGGCCAGCTGCTCCGGCAGCCCCCGGAGGGAAGGAGGGAGGGAGGGACGAGGGAGGGAGGTGGTCCTGCCGCCGGCCCCCAGCCCTTTGTGGCAGCCCCCATCCCCTCGCGGCAGCTGCCAGGCGAGGCGGCGGGCGCGCAGATGCGGCCGGGGAGGGGGCTGGGGTGGCGGTGGCGGCGGGGGTCCCCCGCGGCGGCTCCCCACGCCGGCGGGGTGAGAGGCGGCCCCTGCGCGCAGCCGCCGGCGGGGAGGGGGAGCCGGAGCCGAAATTGTTTGCCAGCTTCCTCGAGACGGCACAATGGAGGGCGCGCAGGCGGATCCGGGGTCAGGGGTGAGAGCAGCAATAAGTGGTTTATGCCTTTTGTGAAGAGGCTGAACTGACAGCTCGCTGGATTAACAAAGACGTCCTCTGTTCCCGGGCAGGTCATGTGGAAAGCGCCGCGCCGACCCCTGTCACTTCTTTTTTTTGCAAGAACAGACATTTGTTCGCCAGCGAGCGGGGAGGTGACGGAGGGGGAGGCGGGGGGTGCGCAGCCGCTCGCTCCCGGCTTTCCTCCAGCCCTCCGGGGCTCTGGGCGTGGGGATCAGCGGCCGCTGGCTGCTTCGGCAACCCCAGCGACGCCGCGTCCCCTTCCGTGCCTCAGTTTCCCCAGGCTGTGGGATGAGCCACGGCTGGTGGCGATGCACGAGGCGCCGGGGGACGTCGGTACCTCCACCCCGCCGCCCAGGCGGTGCTGGGTCCCGTGCCACCCCGCTCCCACACCGAGAGCCCCCCGTGCTCGCCACCCCATCGCCCCGGGGCCAGACTGGCTGGGCCAGACGGGGCCTTGCACCCTGCTCAGTGCTGGAGCAGCCCCCGGCCCACTGTAGGGACACGCAGCCCTTGCTTAGGTCTGCCAGTCCCTGCCAGGCTGGGAAATGTCCCCTCCACCCCACTTTCAAGGAAGGGAAGCTGAGGCAGGGAAGGATGCGAGCATCCCATGCGTGCACAGAGAGCAGGGCTGGCAGCGGCACCTCTGCTCCGGGCACTGAAAGAGGAGCTGGCCGCGCTGGGGACAACCGGCCCCCTCTCAAATCCACGCTGATTTCCCCAAAGCTGTACAGCACAGTGCCCACACCATCATCATTAGACTCCAGAGTAAACAGCTGAAATAGTGCCATTCCACACTGAGACAAACTACCCCAGCCGGACCAGTGACCCCCCAGGCCTCGGCTGTCCCTGCAGCTCCCATCTCCCCCTGCCACCGTGCCACAGCCCCAGATCCCGGGGCCCTGAGGGGAGGGATGCAGCTGGGCCTGCCGCCCAAAACCTGCAGAGACCCCGTGGGACATGCTGCCGCTCAGCCCCGGGGCTCTGCTCCGTCCCCCATGCTCCCCATCCCCATCTCGGGGACACCGTGGCCCTACAAGCCAGCACGGTGACCAGCTCACCCACCTCCAGCTCCGGAGCTGCCGGGCAGTCTGCGGCCGCTGTCCCCTCCCCGCCACCCTAAATACCCGCATCCCCTCCCCACCACCCTAAATCCCTGCCGCAGGCAGAGGCGGCTGCCCCAAGGGGCTTTTCACTCTGGAAAACCCCACTCGCCCCACAGCAGCTCACGTTTTCGGGGCATTCCCACACGTGCAAAGCCCCGCGGTACGCTCGGGGGTAAACTGAGGCAGGGAGGAGCAGCCGGGTCGGTGCAAGGCTCTGCCAGGGAGCAGGGGGACGGCACTGGGGGACCCCATCCGACTCAAGGGGGGCCACACCACGGCACGGCAGACCCTTGCCTGCCTCGACGCGGGTCCCGGCGAGGGCCGCGCGCCGGCCGGGCAATCAGCTTGTGACACGGCGGCATTAAAGCCTCAATCCCCCCCCCGTGTCCCCCTTCTTCATCCAGCCGGGCGGCTTAGCGCGCCGGTTCTCAGCTCCCGCCTGCCATCTAAAGACGGACTTACCGCCAGGTCCGGCGCTTCGTTAAGCCGCGGATTAAACGCGCACCATCTGCAAGGGGAGAACTTTAATGCAGGATAATACCTGCAAGCACACACTCGGCCGTGTCACCGCGCGCCCCTCGGTGGCACGATGTCCCTTAGCGGTGCCGTGCCCCTCAGCCGGGATTTCGAGGGCTTTGCACGTGCGAGTGGTACCCAGGCGGGATGTCCCCATCCTTCCCGCTGTCCCCGCTGGGCACAGCCCCACCGGGACCCACGTCTGGCTGGGGTGGGAGCTGCACCGGCCCCTGTGTCCCCCTTGGGGCGGCCACCCCCAGGCAGGGGACACCCAGGCGCTGGGGGCGGTCCAGCCACCGCCCCACCCGATTAATTAAGCAATTACGAGCCTCTTCGTCAGGACAGCAGATTAGACCCTGCAGCCGGGAGCTGTCTTCCCCCACAGCCCTCCTTCCTCCAGGGGACAACGTGGCGGGGAGGAATCCTGCCCTCGTCCCCATTTTTAGGAGCAAATCCCACCTCTCCAGCCCCACAAGGGTGGCCCAGGTGCCCTCTGCTGAGCCCTACCCCAAGCTCAGCGAAGCCCCCAGGCCAGCAGCATCACCTGGGGTACAGCAGAGACACGGGCTCACCCCCTCTGTCCCCAGTGACGGTGGGGGGACAGCGCTGGGCTGCGACACGCAGCGGCGGGGGGGATGCCGGGTACCGCCCAGCAGGGAGGAGGGATGCTGGTGGGGGACAGTGCACCCCAAAGGCAGGTGGGGGAGGACGGGGCAGCCGCCTGCCGACTCAGCGCGCCGATGAATTACACCGGATTACAGGTCCCTGCTCAGGTCAGCGGGGAAAGGAGCCAAGGAGGCTTTCCGTCTCCCGGCCCGCTCCTGCCGGAGAATTTACGGCCAGGACTCCGCGACCGGGCTGAGTAATTAGTGCCGGGAGGGAAACGGCTGAATCAGCACCCAGCAACGGGCACTGGAGGGATGGAGCTGGAGGAGGGGGGATCACGCAGCCCCGAGCTGACATCTCTGAGTCGGTCCCTCGGGAACGCCCCGGGATGCAGCTATGGCACGCAGGAACCCCCCATCCCGCTCGCTTAAACGCGAGCATCACTCTGGTCCTCCCTTCACGGCCCGGGTGCTGCATCCCAGGACGCTCGAGCCCCGGGATGCCCGGGCATCCACCCGGCCGTACCCAGGCAGCCCTCGGGCCTCCACGGCTGCTGTCAATTTACCGGGGTTGGGAACGGCAGGGTTGGCTCCCCGGCAGAGCCGGGCCCTGCTCCGTGGCTGATTACAGCCATTTCCCTGCCCGTTCCCCCTCCCCGCTGTCTGCCTCCCGCCTCCGTCTGCTGCCTGGTTTTACAAGGGCCATTTCCAAGAGGTCGCTGGAAATAGATTTTTATCACCTCGTGATAAATATCGTTTACGGTGACATTACTGCTCGGAGCAGCCCTGCGGAGGAGGGAGAAGAGGCGAGCCGGCAGACGCCTGCTCGCAGCCCCCAGCTCCGGGGGGCAGCGGCTGGGCCCCTTCTCGTCCCTGCCCCATCCCCGCAGACCCGGGCAGTGCCAAGCCCCGACACCATCCATCTATCCAGGCGGCAGGAACAGAGGGAGCCGCATCATTAGCCCCGCGCGCCATTAAGCACTTAAAAAGCCGTAGGAATAAGCCGCGCCATTAGCTGAGGAGCGAGCTGGGAGGGGAGGGATGCGTGGCAGCGCCGGGGCGAACCGGGGAGATCTCGCCACTCTACATGCCGTGGGGTGCCCACAAACCCCCTGGGAGCGATGCTCTGGTCCCCCGAGAGCTCCAGGGAGCCCAGGAAGGAGAGGGAGAACAACCCCTCCCGCAGATGGCTCCAGGATGGAAAACCAGGGGCTTTCAGCGCTGACACATCACTTCTGCAGGGGTGAAGCCGCCAGGCAGCTCTCCAGAGGGACTTTTTGGCAGGGCAGGGAGAACCGGCTCCCCGCTCATCCCCTCCGAGCCCGCCCCGGCCAGGCTGTGCTGTAGAAACGGAGGCTGGTGCAGAGAAAAGCCACTGCTGGGCCGAGAACTGCAAACTCGTGACAGCTGTGGCACCAGCCCCGGGCGCTGCAATGCCGCGCGGAGGCGATCCGGCGGCCCAGGGGAGCACGGCTCCTGCCCCAGCCAAGCCTGCAGGCAGGACGGCTGCCAAGCTGTGCCCACAGGCAGCTGCCTCTGGAAAAGGGCACGGCAGCGGGCAGGGGGCCAAGGCCAACCCGCTGCCCGCACCAGCCCCACCACACACAGCGCCGGGGGCTGGCCACCCCCGAGGGGGAACAATCGCCCCTTTCACCAGCGCGGAGGGGGAGCTGTCACCTGCGGGGACGGAGCCACGGTCCCCAGGGTGCCCCCCATGCCGGGCAGACCTGCAAAAGCAGGGGTGACGAGCAGCAGCGAGCCTCGCCACGGCGCCGGCAGGGAGAGCCAGTCTGCAACACCCGGCAAAGAGCAACTCTTGCCGGCGGGCAGAGAGCGCGGCAACACCAGCCCGTGCCAAGAACCCTGTTTTCTCTCCCCAGCCCTGGCACCGGCACCCGCGGGCAAGCCGCCTCCTGCCCCCCTGCCTCAGTTTCCCCAGCACCCAGGAGCCGGCAGGGATGCCGGGGGCACGGGCAGGGGGATTGCAGCCATGGGGGGAGCCCAGCCCCGGGTTTCGGCTGCTTCTTGCGACAGGCGGTGCAAACCCGCTGCGGCACAGAGCTCCGGCGTCTCGCTTGGCAAGCGGCCCCGCGGCGTGGGGCCGGGAGGGAGGGAGGGAGTGGGGCTTTCTATGGAGACAGGCCCTGGCGAGACAGCGGCAGCGGCCACCTGCCGCGAGCCGCCGCGGTGGCACGGCCCCTCCTCTGCTCCCCACAGCCGGCGGGTGGAAAACAACCCCGAAAAGGGACAGCCCAGCCACCCCGGCGGCACGGGGGGCTGCATGGGGACAGCCAGCCCCACGTGCAAAGACATGGGGTGCTGGTGGAGTGGTGTCCACCCTGTCCCCCCCTCCACAGCAGGGACGTCACCTCGCTGCCAAGACACGTGCGTGGGTCAGCCGGCACTGCCCCCGTGCCATCATCCCCACCAAGGCTGTGCCAGCAGCTGGCACTGTCCCCCGCTGCCATGTCCCACCCCAGGACATGGGGCTCCTCTGGCTGCTGCACCCCCTTGCAGCCCCCCGGGACAAGGGGCCCCTCATCCGTCCCTAGAGACCCCCACGGTGGGCAGCGCACCCGGGATGCCCAGCGGCAGGACGCATGCCAAGCCAGCTGCCTCCGGCGAGTGTGAAAGGGGGTCTGTTCACCTGGCGAGCGGCTCAGTAGCCCCCCTGGGCCGGCCCCCGCTACCGCCTTGTGGCTGCCGGCACGCAGAAGCCACCGCCGGAGCCGGCACGCCCTGGCAGGGCCACCTCCCCGGCGGTCGCGGTGACCTTATGTGTCACTGCAGGGAGAGCCTGGGCGCTGCCGCCAGCCCAGCGCTTGGCCCAGCACATGGCTCCTGCGGCCAAGGCGGGCCGGCGGCTTGGCACCCACCCTGCCTGCCGCCTGCCCGCGGCTCCCACCACGCGACCGCCCTCCTCTCCCTCAGTGCTGGCAGCGGGCGGGCAGGAGCTGTAGGAGGTACAGACAGACAGAAGGACAGCAAGAGCACAGACCTCTGCGCGCGGGGTGGAGGTCTGGGCATCCCCTGCCCACGCCAGGACCTGGGGGCAGCAGGCAAGAGCAGGCAGCCCCGCGGGCTCGCTGCCTGGCGCTGCCCGCTCCCAGGACGCAGCCGCCAGCATCCCCCGGGGACGGACAGACGCTCCAACCTCAGCGCACCCAGCTGAGTGCCAGGGAGTCAGGGGGAAGCTTTGCCCCCCATCACCCACAAGTGGAGCTTCACGCTGCCAGGGAGGGGGCAGCCACGGGGGACCAAACCCCTTCACTCCCCTCCCGAGCTCCGCTGCCCCCCACCCCGGGAAGCCAGCCCTGACCCCCCCGAGGACGAGCGCACGTGCTGCAGCCGCGGGGCAGCCCCTCGGTTGGGGTGCCCCACGCCGTGCACCCCCAGGAGAGCTGCGCAGGGGCCTGCTGGGGCGCAGAAAAGCCGGTTTCCTACTTCTTTTCTTTTTTTACAAGAGATATATAAAAAACTCCATCAGCGGAGGGAACCCGGCCCCGCAAACTGCGCAAAGTTCGCAGCAAGTGGCGCAGAGCCCCCCCGGGGTGCCCGCGGCGGGTTGGGGGGCCGCAGGGGTCCCACCGCTGCGCTCCGCACCACCCACAGTGGGGGCAACCCCCTCCCAGAGTGAGGACTCCCCCCCTCCGCGTCGCATCTTGGGGGCGGGGGGGGGCACGCAACAAGTCCGGGGGGGGGGGGGTTACACCCTCCTACACCACCCTGCCCGCCCCCCACCAGCAAGGACCCCCCCAAGGCTGGCGCGGTGCCCGCCCCCCCGGCAGGGCTGGGGGGCGGGGGTGGTACAGGCAGCTGCCTGCCCTGCACCTACCTGTGCGGCAGCGGGCAGCGCGGTGGCGGGGTGCGGGCAGGAGCGGTGACCCCGCGGCGGCGGCGAGCGGGAGGAGGCAGCGCCGCGCACACGCACACGCACGATCAAATCCCGAGCCGCCGGGGAGAGGCGGGGGGGGGGGGGGGGAACACGGTGAGGAAAAGAAGGGGTTGCGGAGGGCGGGGGGGGGTGTCAGGGAAATTAATAACCGAGAAAAAGGCACTTACCCCCTCCCCGGGCCTCGCCACCGTGCCGCGGGGGTGGCTGGAGGGTGGCGCTGGGGGGGGATCAAAGGCTGCCGGGGGGGGTCTCGCCAGCCCCCGCCGCCTGCCACAACAAAGAGCCAGACACAACAAAAGCAGCATATGGCCAGAGCCGCGCGGGGCTGTAAATTAAACATAAAGGGAAGATTAGATAATTAATGAGCGCTCCCGGGCCGGCCTCGGGGGGAGGAGGGGGGGGCGACGGCCTCGGCAGTGCTGGGGGGCCGGGGGGGCCGGGGGGGCACCTGCTGGGAGGGAGGATGGGCAGCGGCCGCAGGGCCAGCGCCTGAAAGGATGGGCCTGAAGCTGCAGGGCTGGGGGGGGTGTCCCCGGTGTCCCCCCCCACCCCTGCGGGGTCCCACCTCTGCCCCAGCAGCAGGCACCCAGCGTCCCCGAGGAGGGGGGCAGGCACCCCCACTGCCTCGAGGAGCGGGGCCCCACGGCCACGCAGGGATCTGGTGCACGGGAGGCAGGGCTCCGCATGGCCCCCCTGCCCTGGGGGGGGTGCGTGTGTCCCCCCCCGAGGCAGACAAAGCAGCCTCTGCACTGCCCAGGAATGCAGAGCTCTCCGCAATGCCCAAAACCACTCTGCTGGCCGGGAGGGGAAACTGAGGCAGGAGGGGAAACTGAGGCAGGTGGGCAGCGAGTCCATGCCAGCGGCTCAGACCTGCATAGGGGCAGATAGGGGCTGGCCCCAGCGAGCCCTGCGACCCCCGGACATCACCGGACCCCCAGACATCACCGCCAGCATCTCCCGGCAGGCCAGCTCCCCAGGGCGGGCAGGCAGGAGGGAGGGGATCCCGGGGAGGGGCTGCCAGAAACGCGGTCAGGCTCGGCCCTGGCCAGGAGAAAGAGTTAATCCCATTATTGCCAGGCTCACAGATGGCGACGGCACCGAGTCCCCTGCTTAGCAGATTGAACAGATAAAGCAGGGAGGGAGGGAAAGAGGCGGGGGGGATCCTCGCCCCCCAAACACACACTCACAGCAGGGGTATGGGGGGCAATACCCCCCCCACCCCGCAAGCCATGAGAGCTTGCGAGCACTCGGGATGCTGCCCCGCTCCCCACGGGCACTGCGCTCCACGCCAGAGATGCCGGAGGGTGCTGAGCGTGCAGGATGCGGCCAGTGTGCACCAAAGCCTTTGCAAACACCAAGTCCCACCAGCCAGCCCTGGACAAGGGGTGGCAGACAAGGCAGGGGACTTGGGGACAGCCAGGCTGCATGCTGCCCCCCCATGCCAAACCCACCGCCCCCCTGGTTTCTCCCGAGAGGTCAGGGGCCAGATCCCACTTCCCCGGGAATGTGGGAAAAGGCCGGCGGGAAGGCCGGGATCAGAGAGGCTGGAGCCTCCCAGACCAGGAGCGGAGAAGACATCCAAAAAGAGATGGAAGGCTGGCTGGAGGGATGGGGGGATGAACGGATGGACAGGAGCCAACAGCTCCTCATCGCTGCAACACCGGCGTGCACCCACAGGACTCTGCCCGCACGCCTCCATCCCTGCCACGAGCTCGGCAGGGCTCAGCGACCTTCACCTCGCAGCCGTTTCCCGGCCCCCCTGGAGCCCCCGGATAACCCCAGCCGCAGCTGCCAGGTCCCGGCGGTGCCCGGCCCGGCCCCAGCGGGCAGGATGAGGCCGGCAGCCTCCAAAGCAAACCTGCCCGCTCTCCTTTCAAGCTGTTGCAAAACACTGCGCCTTTGATTCTGCGGGCGGTGGGGCGGCTCAGGGCAAACAGCGATGCCCAGCCTGGCACCCTGCAAACCAGTCCCCCTCCCCGGCCACCCACACCAGCCCCCCCGTGCCCCCCTCATCCTCCCCTGGGTGGGGGGGACCCCAGGGATGGGAGGGCACATATGAGACATCCCCTTCCAGAAGGCTCCGCGTTGCCATGCCGGAGGTTGCCACGGCAATGGGAAAGCGGGAATCTGGGTGGAAAAAGGGGAGGGGGGGGTGATCCCACAGGGCTGCGGGGGCACAGCACGGTGCCCCAGAGCCTCGGTGTGCAACGGGAGGTGGCTCGGGGTGCTGTGGCCCCCCCTCCATCTTCTGTCCCAGGCAGGGACTAAGGGTGGCCCCACCTGCACAGCCAGTCTGGCCCCTCTGCTCGTGGCGGGGTGCCTCCATGCCACCCCCCTCCTGCTGGCATCTCTCCCTCGGGGGGCCGCTGGCAGGTTTGGGGGTGCAGGAAGACGAGCACCAGAGCGAGCACGGCCCCGGCATCCCAGGACAGCTTGTCTCAGTGGCAGTGACACCGAGGCAAACCCAGCCAGCGTCTGACCCCCGGCAAGAGGGGACAGCCCCACGGCCTTGGGGACACCCGGCATTCAGGGACTAGGGGTACCAGGGGAAGTGAGAAAGCCCCGGTGGGCACCCTGACCGTGCTACAGTGCAGGATGGGGCCCCGTGTGAGACCCCAGCAGGGTCAGGGTTGCCAGAAGGGAGGGCAGGCTGCTCCCCAGCCCTGCCGTGCCTCAGTTTCCCCTGCCATTACGGCCTTACCGGCTGCAGGCAGAAACGCTACAGGCAGTTTTCCCGGCAGCCGCCCAGCCCCACAGCTCATCTGGCCGGCTGGGAGCAAGACGCCAGCGCTGCCTTCAAACCTGCCCATCCGGGAGCTCCGGCACAGCTCCCGGCGGACCTGGTTGAGCCACCCCACCCTTTGGCACAGGGGAGAGGGCACTGGGCGGCCGGACTGCAAGCACCCGTCTCCAGCTCCCACTCCTCGCTCCGGGCACCAGCCGGCTAGCTTGGGAGCCCGTTTGTGCCTCAGGAGCCCATCCAAAGCCCTCGTAAACCCACCCTGGGGAGCCCTGACCCAGGCAGTGCCCGGCTCCTGCCTCCATCCCGCGTCGGCGCGGGGCTCCCCGTACCAGAGCATCCTCCCTCTGCCCTCTGGAAGCAGCTCAGCCAAACCCCGCTGCTCCCCCAAACCGGCTGGGTGCCAAGCCTCAGGGATGCTCGGCCGTCCCTGAGCTCGCGGGGGGCCGGCAGCATGGCGCAGGGACCCCTCCGTCGCCCTCCCCACTGCCGTACAGCAATTTCCATACGTTAGAGATGTGACGATCCATCAGCTGGGAGCAGACAAGGTTGAGGCTGGGAGCTGCCTTTCCCCGTGCCAGCCCAGACAGCACTCCCAGGGGACTAATACCGGCATGTAAATATTAGATACTTTTGTCTCCTCCGAGACCAATTACACAAATCGTGGCAGCTCCCGCAGGACTCTCCGCTTTTACTTACTGTATCATCATTAACAGCTTATTAGAGAACAGCTGCTCAAAGAAGGGGGAGAAAGGAAAAAAAAAATCAAACAGGAGAAGAGACGGCAAGGAGACGCGCACGGAGGAGGACAGGCTGGGAAGCATGACCTCCACCCTGCCCCGGCACCCGGGGACACCCGCACCCAGCCCCGCGGTGCTGCCGGCATGCCCAGTCCTCTCTGCAACCCCAGTGGTGGGACCAGTCCGAAAACCATGCTGGGATGCGCTGCGGGCTTCCCGGGAGGTGCCGGGAAGGGGGCAGAGGGATGGTCCCTGGGGGGGACAGGAGCGAGGTGGCTGCAGGATCTCCAGGGAAAGCAGGGGCTGGAGCGAAGCCACCAAAGCAGCCTGGCACCCCCAGACCGGGGGCGCAGAGGGGCTGGAAGGTCCCTTCCTGCCTGGGAGGGAGGTTATTCCTCAGCCTTTGGCTGCCTGTCACTGCCCAGGGGCAGCGGGTCCTCCCCAGGCGGCAAGAGGGGACAGGTCTCACATGGGGGGCAGGTGGGGCATGCTGGGGAGGGGGCTGGAGGCTGCAGGATCAGCCCCTGCCTGGGGCAATGCTGTCCAGCAGATGCTGCTCCATCCCCCCTACTCTAGGATGCGGGGACACGAAGTTTGGGATGAGCCCCCCAGCACAGCACAGCCTCCCTGAGGGGGATGCACTCCCTAAGCCAACACAGCATCATTAAAAGGTGCAGCTAATTGGGAGCCGGACGCTCCTCGCCCTCCTCCCAGTCCCCTGCGGGTGATGCTGGCCAGGACGGAAGAGCAGGGGTGTTATTTGGGGCGCCATGTCCCTCCACCCTTCCCGGCTCCTCGGAGGGGCGAAGCCCCGGGTGCAATTAGGCAGCATCAATCACAGCCCCGACATCCACTAACGACGTCCCCTGCGGCCACCGAGGGCAGCCGGGGTTGCCCGCGGGGTGGCAGCGCGTGCCTCCGGGGCCACCCCGGGGTGCCCGTGGGCAGGTGGCCGTGGGGCAGGTGGCCCTGCTGGGTGCCATGTCCCCAGGAGGATGCCACGGCATGCTTCTGGTGCGCTCTAGCGTCAGCCAGCATTAATGCACGGCCGGCACCGCGCAGCGGCACGGCTGGACACGCACGCGTGTGGGGACACCTGGCACGGCCAGCGGACCCCCTTGGGGAGGGGGACATGGCAACCTCGCCCCTGCATGGGTGCCTTCGCAGGGCTGATGTCCCACATGGAGCTGGGGCGGGGGGGGCAGACGTCCCATGCTGGGGGGGGGGGGCAAAAGCGATGCAACCACCCCACGCAGGGGCAGACGCTTTGCAGAGCGGGACCCATGAGGCAGGAGGGGGTGCGGGGCTCCCCGGGGCTTTCGGGGGACAGCGTGTGAGCGGGGAGGTAGCAGCTTCCCTTCTGATTGCTAATTATCCTTGTTATTCCGTGTCAGACACTTTATGAAGCACCGGAGTGATTTGCTCTTTCCCTGTAATTAGGCATGTCGCAATTACCATCTAATTCAAGTTCAAGCTCCACGTCCTCACGACCTTCCCGGCCTCGACACGATGTCCCTGCTCGTCTCTCCGGGGGCCCCCCGATGTCGTCCCCCCCCGTGCCTGGCTCTCCTGCTTGCCGGAGGGGAGAGGGGTACCGCACCCTCGCCTGGTGGGAGGACGGGGCACGGAGCAGCCCCACAGCCCCCCCAAACTCCCCTCCAGCTAAATGGGATGCCAAAAGCCCTAAGCCAGGTCTGGTGTCCCCCTCCCAGGGACCAGAGGGTGGCAGTCCCAGCACAACGCTCCCGAGCATCCGTGAGCCCTTTGGATTCTGGCCCGGCCACAGCAGAAGTGGGGCCAAGGCTGACGGCCAGCACGTGGCCCGATCCTGCCCGTGCACAGCTCCCGGCCAGCCGCCACCTCGTCCCCGTTACGGTCATTTTAGACCCCACCAGACATATTTAAGTGCTCCTGCCACGTCCAGGTCCTACCCTCAGCTCCCATTCCCAGGGGGAAAACAGCACAGGAACAACCACGGAGGAAAAACCCCTCGCAAGGCTTTTTTTTTTTCTCCCCTCAAAAAAAAAGGGAAAAAGAGGGCAGGACCCAGGCGAGCGGCGGCTGTTGCAGCTTCTCAGCACGGCGCTGGCCCGCTGGGGTGTCTCCTCTCCCCGCCTGGCCTGTGGTGTTTGCTCCGGGAAGAACCACGGCTCCTTTCGGAGCATCCTCCCGGCAGCCCCCGGCTCTGAGCAAAAGCGCCGCCGGTGCCGCAGCACCGTGCTGTGCCAGGCTCTGCCGCTGCACCCAGCAAGCACCGGAGTCACCGCAGCAGGATGCCCTCCCTCTCCCAGCAGCTAATTAATCCTTCTGCTCAGACAGAGCTCATTAACGCTGGTGCAGCACAGGGCTGCCCGGCACAGCCACCCTTCCCGGCGGAGAGCAAGGTCAGCACAAGGGGCCGTCCGGCACCGGCATCACCGCCGCATTGGACCCAGGCTCTGCCTCCCGTCCCCCTTGACGGCCTTTCCTGCAGGCTGGTGGTGTTTTTTCAAGCTTATACCATAGGAAAAAAAGAAAAAAAAAAATGGAGGGGGGAGAAAAGCCCCCCCCGAGCCTGAAGGCGAGGGAGAAGCGGCCAAGGAAAGCAGGGGAGTCAGCCAAATGCCTCGCTCCGTGGCAGGCAGGGCGCGAGTGGGCCGCCCTGTAAATGTTTTGAATTTCCAAAACAGGAGGGAGAAGCCAAAAGCTGCCGAGTTCCCCCACACGCCAAGAAGGACAAAGGGCATCCCTGCGCGGCGGAGGCGCGGGCAGGCACCCAGCACCCCGGCTCCCCTCCATGCCGGCTCGCCCTCCCGGGACGCGCAGCGCCGGGGCGATGCGGCGCAGGGAGCCCCCTCCAGCTCGGCTCTAATTATAGCCGGGGAGAGGAAGCGCGGCGGTGCCGGGAGAGAGCAGGCGCCAGGCACGGGGCTGGCGGTGGCCCCGCAGGCAGGTCCCGCATGGGCGGCTGCGGGTGGGATGTACCCGCCGGGAGAGTGCAGGCACGTGGCAAAGCCCCCGACTCCCCATCCTGGCAGAGCAGGAGCCTCCCAGCTTGCACCCCCTCGGGAACTTGCCCCCTTCGAGGGCTAAATCCATTGGAAAAAAACCCAAAGCCGGTGTTCCGGAGGCTCCTCGCTGTGGGATGCTCCGGCGCTGATCCCTGCCGCGTGCCGGAGGGAAATCCCAGTGCCCACCCCGGCTGCTGGCAGGGACGCGAGGATGCTGCATGGGTGGTCCAGCCCCTCAGCGTAATCCCTTGTCCCGAGGGGTGATGCTGCGCCCCAAAAAGCAGAGCCTGCCCCATAGGAGAGAAGAAAGGGCTGTGGGAGATGGGGCAGCATCCATGGGAATGCCAGCAGCACTGGCTCGGGGGGGGCTTTTCTCCCCCCCCATGGGGGGGCGGGTGGGGCCTCCCACCTCCCCCCCCCCAGATTATAACCTTGCAGAGGTTATAATCTTAAATTATAATCTTCAAAAGCCCCAAAGCCCCATCTGCCTAATCCTGCCCCCCCCAGGCTTATGCCCTGGATGAGGTGAGCGGGACCGCCCGGGGGGCCAGCCCTACTACCGGGGGTGGGAGAAGCCGTGGGGCGAGCCCCCCCCAGCATGGTACCGCCGGGTTAGGAGCAGGCAGGGAGACAATATAGGGACTATGCGGCCTCCTCGCCGCCAGATGTGTGTTAATAAGGCAGCTGCCCCCTAAGCTAATAAGGTCACTTACTGGCTCCAGCAAGACGAGAAAACAAGCAGGGGCTTGGCTGCGGTACAGCCTGACTTGGCACTCGCCGCGCGCCGGCTTCCTGAATTCTTGCCGCTTCCAGAGCGGCGCAACGGGGTGGAAAAAAGCAGATATAAAACCCCTCTGCTCCCCTCTCCCAAAAAAAAAAAAAAAAAATAAATAAATAAAATCCCTCATAGCCCACCCGCCTCCGGCATCCCCAGCGCTGCCCGGTATCCCGGGGGGGCTGGGGTGGGGGCCGGCTCCTGCACCCCGCTGCAAGATGGGCTGCGCAGCCCGGACGGGACGGCGGGGCGAGGACAGCCCCGACGGGTTGTTTTATTCCCGGGGGAAAAAAAACCTCCCGGGAAGGGTTTGGGGGTGTGGGGGGATTCCTGCAGACCTTCCCAGCACGGCAAGCAGAGCAGCGGGCCCCCCCTCTCCCGCCCCCGATCATGGCGCCTACAACTCCCTTTGTTTTAATATTATAAAGCGAGCCAGATGCCGGCTTTAATCCCCTCAGCTGGTGAGGATTTGCAAACACATTAGGAGGCAGAGCCGCTGCGCGCCGGCCCCTCCGCCGCTGCTCCCCAGCCCCACGGCGCGTCGCCTCGCCCCATCTGCTGCCTCGGAAAGGGGATCCCGGCCCCTAATTGCCTTCTCATGTCCGGATTAGGAGCCGACAAGGTGTCCGACAAGGGGGATGCGGGCATCCCCTGCCACTTGCGGTCGGGGAGCGCCGGGAGGGCCTTTTGTCTCCCTTGCAAAGCCCCCACCGGGGAGTTTGGAGGATTTGCCTCCGGTGACACGACGCCAGGGTGATGGGCGCAGCGGGGGCGAAGCCCGCGGGGCGGTGTGGATGTACATGGGGTATGGGCAGAGGTTGGCCAGGCAACCCTCCCGGTGCAAGGATGACGGCTAGCGCGTCTATCCCGGCAGTGTAACACCACGGCTGCCAGACCGGAGCACGAGCCGGCCCTCCCGCATCCCCGGCGGATGCGGGATATTTCGGGCGAAGCTCTGTGAGTCCTTCCTGAGGCATTAAGAGGGAAGGGATGTTCCTCCCAAACTCCATCGCTGCCAGCTCCTGCTCTGCAACACCCAAAGGTTGTCGCTGCGTCCGTTCCCCCGGGTTTCAGCACTCGAGGCTGACATCGAACAGGTACCTGCGGCAGGAGCGAGCGGAGTCGCTCCGAAGCGTCGCATCCCGCAGGAACGGCGCTGGGGACAGAGTGGGAGCCAGGCATGCGTTTGCCTTCCCTCCCATCACGGGACCGTGTTTATCCCGTGCGGTGACAGCATCCAGGCCGGCTCCGTGCGCCGCAAGCCCGGCTTGTCCGGCACGCACGGATCCTTGCCGCAGCCGAGCGTGGGGAGATGGGCTCTGCAAAGCGGGGAGCGGCGGCTGCAGAGCCCCCGGCACCAGAGGACGAGGGGGATGCGATGCCAGAGCATCCCAACCCTGCAGCATCCCATCAGGGGAAACGGCTGCCAGCCAAGACACCCCGTAAGCCCCCTCCTCGCCCGAGGGCCGGCTTGCAGCGTGACCCTCCCGCCTTCCCAAAGGGGTTTCCCTCCAGGCACCCCAATCCAGGCTGGGCTTCGGGACACACACACCCCCCACATAGCCCCCAGCCCTGCAGGGACCAAGCGAGCCTCAGGAGATCTCCGCATCCTCCTGTGCCGCCAGCCCCTCGGCGGCACCATTGCTCCCGGTGCCGCTCGGAGCTCCCGGGGAAGCGCCGCGCTCCAGCCCAGTGCCACCCCGGAGGGACGTGCCACGCCGGGGTCCCCGCAGGAGGCTGCTGCTCCAGCTCTCCCAAGGAGACGGCTCCAGGAACACACACAAAATCTTCCTGAGTTGCCCCATATGTGCACTGCCAAGGCAGCGGGGCTTTTTTGAGGGTGTGTTTTTGGGGTATTTTTGTTTGTGTTTTTGTTTGGTGGTGTGTTTTGGGTGTTTTTCTTTTGGTTGGTTTTTGGTTGTGTGTGTTTTTTTGTTTTTTTGTTTTTTTTTTTTTTTTTTAAGACCAGGATCTCCTACATACCACTTAGCAGCCAGGAGTTCAGAGGGAGCAGAGCTCAGTGCTTTAAAACGACGCCTCGTTTGCCAAGAAATAATCCCAAGGACCAAAAAACAAAAAAAAAACCCCCACCAAAAATCCAGACTCAGAAGATAATTAACTCCACAAAGCAGCGACCCTGAGCAGCTCAAACCTTCAGTGTAACTACCAAGCCTGTGCTCCGAGGGCTTATTTCTTGCTGTCTGCGACGGCACCAGCACTCAGAGGCCTGGGGATGTTTTTAGTGGCCCCCCACAAGCCCCGCTGGCCGATTTGCCCCCCCAGCACACTCAATTCACCACCTCTGGCCAGGCACGGTGAGGGGCCCAGCCCCACACGAGACCCCCGTGTCTCTGAGTGGGGCTGCAATGGCGTGACTCTCCATCCCCATGGGGGGCTGCAATAGGGATGCTGAGGATGTGGGGCTCCATCCCCGGCTGCTGCGGGAAAGGGGGTACAGGAGCTGGAGCGAGGGACCCTGGTAGCAGCATCACCCCCAGCCCCTTCCTGCCGCTCGACAGGGAGGGGAATAAAAGAGAGAAGAGCTGAGAAAAAGCCGTGCGGAGCCAGCCCTTCCCGCTGCCGCTCCCCCCGGCATCCCCCTTCCCCTCCCGACCGCGAAAAGCCAACGTCTCCCCGCGCCCCTCCAGCCAGGGGATGGGAATGTGGAAGCAATTGCACTTGGCAAGGCAGCAACAGTGAGTCAAAAACAGTTGTTTGGCTTGTCAGCCACCCAGGCCCTGCAGCACTCTTGTTTTCCTTTGCCTGCCTTAACCCCTTCCAGCCCCGGCCCCTCGCCCCAGCGGGACCCGCAGCCCCCAGCCCCGCCACGGAGAGGGGTCGGGCGCCGGGGGAAAGCCTCGTCCCACCGCCCGGCCGTCCTGCTCCTAGAAACGGGATGACGGGCAATTCCCCGGTGGGAAAACCCGCAGCGAGAGGGTGCGCCGGCCGTGCGCCGAACCTGCCGCGGTGCCGGGAGGGGCAGGGGGCCGGCGCGGGGCAAAGGGACATCCCGAGGCCACCAAGGAGCCGGAGCAGCACACCCGGTGCTCCTGGAGCGTCCCACTTGCTCCCTCCCGGAGGACGCAACGAGCTCCTCGCCCCTGCGAGGGAGAGCACCCGAGACGCGCCTCGGCAGGGCAAGGGGACACGGCCACGTGTGCCGGGGACCCCGTGCCGCCCCAGGGTGGCCGGACCCCCCGCGCAGAGCCAGCCCGGTGGCGCGGAGCTATTTAAAGCCCAGAGCACAGCGTCCCCGGTCCCGTTTACGACAGTTTAGCACATCCCAGGCTGCTTCCCACCAGCTCCTCCAGCCCCTTCCCTGCCGCCCATATGGCGGCGAGGCCAGAACACATCCAGAGCCACCGCGTGCTGCACCAGGGTCTCTCCTCCATCCCCAGGTCACCCCTTGCACCCCAAGATGGGGGTCCCAGGCCAAGCACTCAATGTCCTCCATGCCCTCCCCCCTACCCCATCCAGCATCATCACACACTGCTGGGACCCCATCTCCATTGAGGCCACTGCTGATTTGGGGCAGGGTGGGGAGGGGACACCGGGACCCTTCCACCCTCTCCCCAACATGGAGGGACCGCCGTGTGGGTCAGGGGATCCCTCTGGGCACCCAGCTGGGACCCCCACCCCTCCGCTCCCCCCAGCTCCACACCCCAAGTCGGACCCAGAGAAGAAGACGACGAGGAGGGAGCCCAGGGAAGGGGCCGGTCCCTCTCTCCTTTGGGGGGGGTCCCTCTCTCCTTGATGGAGGGGCCCTCCCTGCACCCCCACGGTACAAGAGAGCCAGGACAAGGGGATGGATGGGGAAGAGTTAAAGCCTCCCGAGCGAGTCGACAGGGAGGAAAAGCGGAGGGCAAGCGTGCTCGCCCGCCCTGGAGAGACAAAGCGAGACGCTAGAGCCAAGAGATGAAGGCGAGGATGCGATAAGAGGGGGAGCCGGGGTGTGTGCGCTGGAGCGAGGGAGAGGGGAGGAGGAGGAGGAGCGGTGGGTGATGACCAAAGTCATTGAACATTTTTTGGCACGCCTACCCCCGAGTATCCTGGCCGTTGGCCCAGCTCGGAGCTGAACTTAAACAAACTCCTGTTGCAGCCATCTGCTTGATTTTAAAATAAATCAAACAATCTGTTGAGCCGTGGGTGATCAAATTTCCATCTGTGCGGACGCCTGCTCGCCTCCTCGGAGCCTCCGCTTGCCTCTACCAGCCAAACACTCCTGGCAGCATGTGGCCTCCCTAATTCCTCCAGGAAAGGGAGAAACCGGACCTCCCCCCCGCACCCCGGCCCCCTCCCAGCCCTTCCCCACCACCCTCCTAACTCAAACCAAGTGCTATTTTTACAGCCACCCACCACACAGAGATGTACGCCGGGCTTAAACGGGAGGAAAACAGGGCTGGGGGGGGCGGAGGGAGATCCCAAGAGGTCTCGAGCTTCTCCATCACTGCCCCTGCCGGGGAGGGGGATTCCTCATCCCAACCCCATCCATCCCACGGGTCAGAGGGAATGAAAAGGAAAAGGGCAGCAGCTGCCGGCAGCGGGACCCTGCCTGCCCCGGCGCTGGTGGCTGCGGCACGGAGGCCATGGACTAGCCAGAAATAGCAGCTGCGAAGCCAGCGCCGTGCGGCTGTCCCCAGGATGGGGACATTGCGCACGTCACCTCCGGGTGCCATGGGATGCCACGGGGCGCCCAGCTCCCAGCCACCCTGCCCGGCCGTCTCCTCCGGGCAGCGTGCTGGTCCTCAAGCCCACCCAAAAAGAAAAAATTGCCCCATCCCGAGAGTAGCTCGGGTAGCTTCCTCTGGGAGCAGGAAACCCAAGAGGTAGCAGCACTCCTTGCATATTTAGGCACTTGCCCCAAGGTCCCCAAAGTGCCAAAAGAGGGGTGGCACCTCCCTCCTCCGCTGTCTCTTTGGGTGCTGCAAGACCCCAGCTCGCCCTGGGCTTGCCCTGGCTGCAACCCAGCCCCGGCTCCGCACGCGGGGACCCATGAGGGAGACGGCACCCGCCATACCCGTGGCCCCGAACACCCTCTGATCAGTCAGTCCTCTCTCCAAGCCGGAGTCAAACCACCGCTGGCATCACCCCGGCTTCAGCCCTCCTTGCCCCGGAGCCCTTCCTTCCGCTGCGAGCGGAGGGCACCGGGCACGGGGCCAGCGTGGCCAGAAATAGGGCAGCAGGCGGCGGGGGGAAACACAGCAAAGGGACAAAGAGGCGAGCAAAGAGGGAGGGAAACGTCGTGCATGACGAAGGGGGTACGAAAACGGACGGAGCAGGGTTAGGGCTCGCCAGACCCCAGCAGGTCGGGTGCTGAGAGCAAGGGCTGCCCGTGCACGGCGAGGGAGAACACAGGATTTCCTCCTCCTCGAGTAAAGGGGTTACACAGTCCCAAGCACGCTGCAAGCAGCGCCCGGGCTCCGGGGCTTGCAGGATCAGGCCCCAGAGCAGGAGGATGGGGGATCAGCAAGGGAAAATCGGCTGGAATAAATAAGCCATGCAGCAGCTTGCGTGACCCCAATGCATCCCCGTGCCACCAGCCACCCACCCTGGGGACAGCTCCGTGGGAAAAGCTGCTCACAGGGGAGGCTGCGTCCCCAACCGGCTGCTCAGGGGGTGGCTGAGGTGGGGGGTGCCCCAAAAGCTGCCCCTGCTTTGCAGCAGCTGCATGGAGTAAAATCCAGGCACAGCCCCAACAGGATACACGGCAGGGAGCAGGTTACACAGCACAAGCAACAGAGGGAAAAGGGGAGAGAAACCAAAACAAAACAAAAACAACCACCAAACCCCTTTTTGGAAGAGGAAAGGACTGACAGGACCTGGCCGAGAAGCAGGAGAAAGCCCAGATTTCCCAGTTACTGTGCAGATGTTCTGGACTGAAAACAGAAGACGGCAGGAGCGAATTCATCTCCCCCTCCAGACGCCGCAGCCAGGGCATCTGGACTCTGTCTGCAGGCAGGAGAGGCGGCTTCCCCCCGGCTCCCGAGGGAGCTCTCCGCACCAGGGACGGCCGGGGCACGCCGTGTCCCCCAGGGTGCCCACCCGCACCCGAGAGCCGGGACGGCGGCGGCAGCCAG
This sequence comes from Phaethon aethereus, assembly GCF_964289735.1. NCBI lineage: Eukaryota > Metazoa > Chordata > Aves > Phaethontiformes > Phaethontidae > Phaethon > Phaethon aethereus. Next base: position 20,522,999 of record NC_138589.1, read on the forward strand.
GGCCCCGTCCCCACGCCGGGTTGACCTTGGCACGGTTACCTCCTGGGAAAACTGAAGGGCCTTGTCTTCGCCATGTTTTCACTTCGGGATAACTCATGCTGCCTGCTCCGAGGAGCCGGGGGGAGAGATGGAGAGAAGAAAATGCAGCTGTTCTAGCAGCGAAGACAAGGAGGGAGGGTGGGAGACATACACATATATATATATATATTTATTCCTGGCCAGGGTAATAACTGAAATCACTAGCACTTGATCATCACCCGATGAAAAGCTTCACGGCCGACTGAAGTCAGCCCGCTTCCAGAAACATGCTGCAAGCAGATGGGAGGTGACGGCGGCAATTTGCTGCTCGCCCCACACCCTGCACGCGGCCCCCGAGACGCCGCGCGCAGCTGTCTGTCCGTCCGTCCGTCCCTGGGTCTAACCACCGAGCGAGAGGCTGACGCCTTGGCTGTCACCAAAACGTTCCCGGTTCCAAGGTGCCTGCCTTGGAGGGTGTGCAAAGCTGGGGGGGAACGATCAAAACCATTTTGGAAGGTCAACGAGGGAAAACCACCCTGCACGGGGCTGCAGTGGAGCCCAGACTCTGCCATGGGGTGCAGCGGGTCCCGCGGGGACAAGGCACCCAGCCCCGCCTGGAGCTGGAATGGGTGCGATGACCCCACGATGCGAGTCCCCAGCCCCAAAAGCAGCAGGTGCCGGGGACACACGGGGTGCCAGCATGCCGGGTCGTAGCCTCGAGGGGTGTCACCGAGGGGCTGGCAGCCCCACGAGCAGCCCGGGCTCTGGGCTAAGTCAGCCCCGGCATCCTCCCTGGCTGGAAACCACCACCGTGCTCCTGCCCTCCGGCCACTGCAGGCAGCTGCCCGTCCCCATGGCAAAGGGGGGATGCTCCTGGCTGCAGGGCCACCACCGCCCACCTCCCCTAACGACCTTCCCTTGCGTCCCAGCTGGGTCTCAGCCTTGTTTTAGCTCTAAACCAGAAGCCAAAAATTCACCGGGAGGAGCTGCGAGAGAGCACGGGGTGCAAACCGGTCCCTGCGAGCGATCCTGTCCCCCTCACGGCGGGGACCGTGACCTTCCCGCACACCCCCGGTCGAAGCCAGCCCCAAGACTCGGCAGCCGGCCGCTCACCGCGGCCGGCCACGGCAGCACCTGGCTCTCCCCAGGCACCGGGGCAGGCGATGCCATGGCCGGCCCTACCAGAAGCCGGCGGGAAGAGGCAGCACCGGCCCAGCCGGCAATTTCCTGAGTTTGTGTGCAAGGACTTGAATAACCCCCAACAAATCCTGCAGCGGGTCACCGCCGGTTGCAGCGCTGGTGCTTGTATATAGGCACCGAAACGCGGCATCTCGGCAGTTCTCCGGCTGGAGGGAGCGCCGACACCTGCGGCACGACAGCGCGGACACCCTCAGCCCCGGCTCGTACGTGCCGCCGGCACGCGACGCGAGGCAGCCCGGGGCAGCCGCGGCGCTCGCCCTGCCCCGGCACGGGTCGCGGCACGCTCGGCACAGGCACCGCGCCGCAGGCCGGCAGGTTGGAGAAGGAAAGCCGGGGCAGCTGCTGCTCCGAGCACGCCAGCTCCGTGGGTAAACAGATGACTTCAGTCTCCCGAGAGCTACTAAAGCCCGGCAGCAGTTGCACTAACGTGGAAAAGGGGAGGGAAATAAAGAGGGAGAAGCGGCATCACGCTCGTGCCAGGCTGCAAAGGGCATCCAGGTAACCTCCTCCTCCTCCCAGCCCAGCCAAAACTCCCTGCCGGAGCCATCCGCTCCCTCCCTGCTCTGCTACCGAAGGTCCAGGCGAGGAAAAAGTCAACTCCGAGGCCAGGCCAGCTGCACGGGGCTGTTTATCCAGCCCCGCCGCAGCACGGCTTGCGTGCGCCGGGGCGGCTGGGGCGGGGGGAGAGGCCGGCGGGGCCGCCAGCGCCGCGCCGGAGCAGCTGCTCACCCGGCAGCGGGAGCAAACCGCGACCTGCCCGCGGCGGCCCGGGCTGGCACCGGTGCTCCGGCACGCTCTCCGGGGCACAGGGAGGGGAACCGGGCTCTGGCGGCCGGGCGCGACAGGGGTGCAAGTAAAGGAGCGGCACCGCACCCTCGACGCGAGGAGCCGAGGCATGCTCGAGGCGTCGCTGCCGCCCGCCGTGGCGGCGGGGGGACCCGGAGCCGTCGGAGCCCTGGGCCGGGGCCCGGGAGGATCACGCCGCTGGAAGGTCTCCCGTCGCCAGCTGCCCACGGCGGAGGAAAGCCCGGCGCGGCTGGGAGCCTGCCACCGCCGGCCGAGCTCTGGTGGCTCCTTCTCAAGCTCCCACGCTGCGCCCCACGCAGCGGGATGCTCCCTCCCGGGTTTCCCACACACTCCCTCCCCAAAACACAGTACAGGAACACATCCAGGGCACAGCGGGCACCCATGGCAGCCAGCGAGGTGCAAAGAGGCACCTGGCAAACTCGCTGCGCCTGGGGCCCGGCAGGTCCCCAAAACCTCACGGGTCCCCAAAACCTGCTTGGGAGATGGAGACACCTCCTTGGCCCCGGCTCAGCCCGCGAGGATGACGGCAGCGGGCGTGCTGGCACGGGACCTAGCCGGCTTGTTGCGGGGCACAGGACGGCGAACAGCCGGCTCCTGCCATTACCAGGGGAGTTGCAAAACCAGGCACCCACGCCGCTACTGCCGGGAGGTTCCTCCCCGCCGGGAAGCGGCCGAAGAGCATCCCGGGCTGCCCTCTCCGACCACGCTCCCCGGATGGCCGGGAAGGGCCAAGTATCTGGACAAAACATCTGTCCGTCCGCAACAGCCAGCGCCGGCCGTCCCTCCACCCCATCTCCCGACTTGGCCGTGGCTTCGCCCGGAGCGCAGGCGGGGATGCGGCTGCAAGATGCTCCGGCAGTTGCGAAAGCATTTTCGCTGCAGGGGACCAGAGCGGAGCCAGACCCTCTCCGGGGAGGCGCGGGGAGGGCTGCGGGGGATATTTCGGGGGGTGCAGGCAGGGTTTCCTGGGCAGCACACACTTCAGGCCAGCGTTTTTGGCAGGTGCCTGCAGAAGAGAGGCAGCGATCGAGCTGCCAGTCCTCTGCTGCTGCTTTTGGGAAAGGCAGAGAGAAGGCAAGGGGTGGCGGGGGGCGGGGGGGTGGCGGGGGAGGATGTAAAAAATAAATATATAGCAGCCAGCTGGTGAGCTGTGGAGTCAGCACAAGGTCTGGAGGACACAGCGACTGGCAGCGGCACGGGAGCCCTGGTATTTTGGACAGCTGGTACAGCAAGGTCAGCCCGGCCAAAGCAAAAGGCCCCTTTGCTGCACCCCCCTGCTTCCCACCGCCGCTGAAGGACACGTACCCCCGGCCAGAGACCCCGGGGGGGACAAGCCACCAGCCCACGGGGTGACTCTGAAACAACCTAAGCGGCGGGTGAGGATGAGGAGGGACGGAGGGGTGCGGGTTTGCAGCCCGGCTGGGTACATACCAAACCCGCCCTGACCTCATCGGCAGGAAAAAGCAAGCGGCACATTTTCCTCGTGTTGTTTCTTTGTTTGCCATCTGGGAACACGATCCCGCGGGAGGCCGTGCCCCAAGACATGAAGTCATATCACGATTATATTGCCACCTCCGTGCCGGGATTGCGATCTCATCCAAAAATGCCAGACCCGGTCGGTGTTAGCGCTGCAGAGGAAGCTGCTTTGCTAAAAGGCAACGTGAGCCTTGCTAAAAAGATCTTCACATAAACATATGCTGGGGGGAAAAAAAAAAAAAAGAAGGTTTATCCCAATAAAGCTGGCTTAAAATACCTTGGCCTGATTTTGCTCTGTATACGCTAGAGTCAGTGATGGCAAAAGTTGGCACAAGCACCAAAGCCAACCCGAGCTGGAAGCCAAAAAATTGAGAAGAGCGAGACCAGCTCTGCCCCTCCCTTACGTTTAAGGGACGAGCAGAAGCCCGACGCGGCCCGTGCCACCCCTCTGGAGCCCACACATGAAGCCGGCGCTGGGGACGCGCGGAGGAGCCATCAGCTTGGCAGAGAAAGCGCAACCGCCCAAAACACTGCCAGTCGCCCGAAGGTTTTCGGTTTGCTTCGAAATGCAGAAAAGATGCAAACAGGAGCGAGGTCCCGCCAGCCTGGCCACGACCTGGGACCCTTCCTGCATGGGTTTCTTATTTCCCATGCTGCGATACACCCGAATATCCATACCCTCAGCGGGAATTTGGGCTGGTGCAATGCAGGAGGAGGGTCAGGCATCACCCTCCACCTCCTGGGTTTGCTTTTGTGGCATCCAGGAGTTGCGGCTGCTGCTCAGCATCAGCGGGACAAGGTTTAGTTGAGAACAGAAGAACTCTTTGGTGTTTGCCCAAACTCTTTTTCAAAAGCCAAAAAAAAATTTAAAAAAAAAAAAATGCCCACCAACAGCTGTAAGCTCAACGGAGGGTTTTGGGAATGCAGCGTGACCTTTGGAGCTCCTAACCTGAAAAAAGGGGTTAAATCCCCAGCTGAGCTAACACCACCGCTGCCGAGCCATAAATGCAGCAAACTCGGCCCCATGAGCCTGACTGCGCCCTGTCAGGCACAGCCCCACGCAACGAGACCCCGGTGTCCCCTGCAAAGCGGGAAGGGGACACGGAAAACACCAGATGATGCTCAGAAACCGGCCTGAGGACAGGGCTGGAGAGACGGCCGTGAGCTCCGGGTGCTCCCGAGGAGCGGGATGGCACCAGCTGCAAATTTTGCACAGTGCTGTACAGCACCCAAAGCAAAACTGAACAACTTTGCTTGAGTTATGGTGGGATTTGAGAGCTTTCCAGAAACCTGAATGTATTTGCAGAAAGTTGCATGCAAGGGGAAAAAAAACCCAAAAAAACAAACAACACACCAGTGGAGCTCACTTTTACAGGCACGTAACTGCAGGCAAAGATGGGAAAAGTCGGAAAGCCAGGGGAAGATTTTCCCAGTGCTGGCATTCAGAAAGGATCAGAGCAAGCACAGAAAACCCCAGCGGGTCGAGCGCAAGCAGCCCTTGGCCTGGGAGCACCGGCAAGACAGCGCTTCGCCCCTTCGGAGAGGGCGGGAGGGCTTCGGAGAGGCACGGCCGGCCGGGGACGCGGGCCAGCATCACCTCTGGGCACCGGCCAAGCCTGGGCATTTTGTGGTTAATTCAAAGCAACCGGCCTCAACGCGGCTGGCAGGGGCTGCCCGGTTCCCGGACGGCAGCGAGGGCTCGGCGCTGGGATGCACGGGGGTTTCTCTGGATCAGGAGGACGAGACGTCATACCTGGAGACAGCAGCCACCCCAAACTCAGGAGCCCTGCACCGATGGGTGCACAGATCAGCACCGGTCCCCCCTGCAAGGGGCACAGCTGGAAAGAGTACGCATTCTCACGGGGCACATCTGCACACCTCGGAGGGGATCACGCGTGACAAGCCAAAGGACACCCACGCCGGGGTATCCTTACCAAAGAATTGCCATTTTTTCATGGTGGGAGAACACACACACCCCCCACAGAAGCCAACAACAGTGGGGTTTCTGCAGCAGCCCCTCCGCCAGGCAGAGCTTACCTCCGGGAGACCCTCCCGCAGCAGGCAGGACCACAGGCACCACCACACCTCCCCAGAGCATCACCTGCCCCACTGCTCCCCAACCCCAAACCAGCAGCAGAGGCACCACCCCACCCAAAATACCAAAGCCTCCTGACGAGCCTCAGATGTGGGGTTCCCTCGTTAGCACCTCCAAGCTGCGACAGAGAGGACCCGAGCCCCATCCTGCTCTTGCTGCCGTGCTAAGAGAGGGGGATGTGGGAGAATATGGGGGGTGTCTGGTGGCATTTTGTGCATTTACCAGGCGCCTCAAACTTTGAGCCATCTGGATCAACCACTTGCAGGCAGGACAGTAGCAAAGCACCAGCTCTATGTGCGGGGGGGCTGTCCATCCTGGGTGTGTGGAAAAGCAAGCGCGTTCAAAAAACGAAGTTGCAGAGCTGCAAGGAACGGGGAGACGGTTTTTAATCCCTCGGGTTCATTCCCTCCTGCCTGGTCCCATTTGAACAGGGACCTGGGTGACACACAAGGGTGAAAGGCTCGTCCAAGGTGACTTCCAGCAGCAAGCATGGCTGAATGAGGGTACAGTTAAATTAGCCAAGCACACCACCCAAGCGTTAAGCCATGTTTTAAACAACCTTGACATCTGTGAGGTCTCAGCCTGATGGGAAGCGTGTGGAGACAAGGAGGGAAAAGGCAAGAAGACCTTGTGGCCAGCCAAAGTCACCACCAGGACACAGCAGAGCCCAGGAAAGCAGAACAGTCCCTGGACCGGCCGTGCCCTCCCCGGGCAGCTCTGCCTGGCCTCCTGCCACCCTGCCTGTTGTAGCAGCCCCTTAATTTGCTCATTAGCAAACCCAGGGAACAAGAGGGACGAACTGAATAGCATCCTTTCCCCGGGACACCCTCTGTGTCCTCCTCCTCCCCCTCCGCCTTTCACAGCCCCACACAAAAGCTTTTCAGAGCCGCTCGGGTCGGAGACGGGGCTGCAGGCAGGAGCCCAAGTGGGAGTTTGGGGCTGGGGCCAGCAGGGATGAGGACTGGCATGCTCGAGAAACGCCGGGCGCTGGGGGGTCACTAAGGAACCCTGCGGAAAGCACCCCCGAGCACCCAACACTGGCATCTGACCTGGGACAGCCTTGCTGTCCATAATGTCCTCATGATGTGGCCTGGGGACACCAACGGGGTAGAGGCGTGAAACACCGGCTGGGGACATGCAGATGCTGCGCCCCTCACCAGCTGCACCCACCCGGGCTCCGCCAGAGCATCGCCCCAGCATCACCCCCCGGGTTAGCACGGCGGGATGCTCGCCTGACTTCCGAGCCTTTCATGGCCACTGGCCAGCACGGGCTGAATTCCACCAGCATCTTGCAAATGCCAACAGCCTGGGGGCCAGGCAGACGGGCAGCGTGGCCGTGACCACATGGGCATCGCAACCCACGCAGCCCCACATCACCTCCAACGTCCAGAAAGTCACCATCGCAGACCCCTCCACGCATGGCAAGTCATGTTGGCTGGAAGCAGACTCCCCTGCGGGCGAGCTTGAAAATAAATCATCTGCATCCACGAGCGACCTGCGATGATGGCGGGACCGTCCAGCTCAGGCCGATGGAGCCTGGGGGAAACTGCCTGAAAGCAATGGCTTCTGGCGGATTCCCATCACCGGTACCAACCCAACCTCCTGCATCATCCTGGCGCTCTCCATGCCGGTGCCACGCGCGCCGACCCTCCGGTGCGTATATGTCCTGCCCGGTGGCTTTCCAAGCAGCATCCCCCCAGCTCAGGAACCAGCACGGCTGAACAGAAAACGGTATTTATAACCAGCCAAGGGAGAGTGACCGGAGAGAAAAGGAGCTGCTGCCTTGGAAGGGCTGGTTTACAATTTCTAAAGAAAATGCCAGCGCTTGGGAGAGCCGCGGGGTTCTGGCTACGAACGGAGCCGAAAGGCTTTGAAAATGAACTCGGGGATTTAGGATGCTGGCATTTTACAGAGCCCGGCCTGGGGCCTGGTTTGCAGATACAGAGCAGCAGCCCTCCAGCGCACTCCTGCAAGCTGGAAATCCGGGGGTAAAAGCAGTTATTTCCCCATCCCACAAGAAAGGCAAGCTTGCGACTAGTAAACCTTTGCTCTGCCGTGCTGCTTTCTAGGCGGTGCCCCCAAAGCACGCTGCGTAACCCCGGCGGGAGGTGCAGAAAAGAGCAACCTGGGAAACCGGCAGCACCCGGGGGATGACACCCATGACACCCCTGACACCCCTTGGGGCTGCAGGGCTCCGTCGCAGCGGCTCGGGGGGCGCAGGGGGCTGGAGGCGTGGGGGGGTGCTGCCTGGGGGTCCCTTGCTGCAGGATAACCAGAGCAGCACAGGTGGGGGGGCACCCAGCCCCACGGCTGCGGGAAGGGCTGGGGTTTCTCTGGGGGGAAACCCTTTGATGAAGGTGCCTTATAAATCCAGAGATAATCTGGGAAGTTTCCTACAGCGGCGGGGGCCACGCGCTCCTTCGAGCTTCCCGAGGATGCTGCCACGGCGGGCAGGCCAGGCAGCCCCCCCGCCCCTCTGGCACCCTCTGATCACCCTTGACGGCGAGCGGTACGGGATCAGGATTTCCTCCGTGCTGGCTCCTACCTCCCTCACGTAGGGCTGCGAGCGAGCAGGCGCCAGTAATAGATACATGCTTCTGCAACAGGACGGGTCTGGGCTCTCCCCGCCTCTTGAAAGGATTTTTATCCGTTCCTTTGCGGCTTGACAGCTCCAAAAGTTCATTGCTAAAGGCACCCCATCCATTAGCGTTCACCCCCGGGGACCAGACCCAAAAGGAGAGTGTCCATCTATGTCACCGCTCTACCTCCTCCTCGATGCCAGAGGTGGGAAAACGCCGGGAGGGGAGGGATGGGGTCCGGGCCAACCGCCTTACCTTGGGGAGGAGAGCCGGGGGTGCCGCCACCAGCAGCTCCGGCGCAGCCATGCTCTTGCCAGCCAGGACCACGGCACCGCACTCGGCACAAGCGCCGATGGTCAGCTGCTTCCCGTCATCCACCAGCAAGCTGTTGGCCACGCGGAGGGTGTAGAGGAAGACGGGGAGCCTGGCCACTTGAACCGCTTTTAATCCAAGACATCGCTTCTTCTCCTGCCGGCAGAAGAAGCAGACAAAGGTCTCCACTTTGTATTGCCGGGACCAGGCGCTGCTGGGGTGGTGGGAGTTCCTGCCCTCATGCTGCAGCCACTGCCCCAGCAGGTCGTGGTAGCAGAGGACGCAGGTGGCCACCAGCCCGGTCGAGTCGGCTGGTCTGGCCCGCGGGGCAGGCGGGTAGACCGTCAGGAAGGGGAAAAAGGGCTCCTTCTCCCCAAATCGCCCTGGCGGGTTGACGTTGAGCTGGAACTCTTTGCCGGCTCCCAGCTCGGCCCCACAGATGTAGCAGACGGAGGTGGGACCAGGCTTGATGGCGGGGTGGCCAGCCAGGCTACCAGGCTCACCAGCAGAGAAGACCTGGTGGTACCTCCCCAGGAAGCTCTGCACCGAGGTGATGAGCTCCTCGTTGTGGCAGGCCCTGTACATGGCCCACAGGTCCTGCAGGACGCCGAAGCACTTGCGGCAGCTGCTCACCTCCCAGTGCTTGTTCAGCCCCTTGGCGCCAGGCGGGCAAGGCAGCAGGCTGAGGAAGGGGAAATGCATGGTGCTCTTCGCGTTGCCGTTGGTGATCTTGGCCGCCACCGGGCTCGCCTCCTTGCCGCACTCCTCCCCGCAGAGGTAGCAAGCCTCGGGTGCCGGCGGGGCGCCCGCCCCGTCCTCCTTCAGCCCTCGCCGGCCCTTGGCGGGCATGGCGCCGGCGTTGAGGGGCACCACGTAGAGCCGCTGGAGCACGGGCACGTTGGCCATCTCGAAGCTTTGCCACTGCTGCATGAGGGACGCAAAGCAGCAGGGACACACCAAGGTGCTGCCGGCGGGCGAGAGGGGCTGGGCGCCCGGCGGGGGGCTGTGCAGCCAGAGGAAGGGGAAGAAGGGCGCCGGCGAGCTCTTCTCCTGCTTCTGGACGTGGACGCGGTGGTGGGCGGTGGGTGACAAGGGGCTGCCGCAGATGTAGCAGGCGATGCCCAATGCCCAAGCAGGCCGCTCGCTGCCTTCCTCCTCCTCCTCCTCCTCGCTGGTGATGTTGATCTCGCTGTCCTCCGAGGAGCAGCAGGGCGGCCCCCGCTTGCCCGCCGCCACCGGGGGGGGCCGCGCCGCGCCGCCCGCCCCCTCGGGCTCCGAAAGGGGCTCGGCGTCGGAAAGCTCAGAGAGGTCGGAGCCGGCTGCCGGCCCTTCCTCCTCCTCCTCTTCCTCCTCCTCCTCCTCCTCCTCCTCCTGGCCGGCGGGGCGGCGCGGCGGCGCGGCCGGGTCCCAGCCCGTCGCCCCCCGCCGCAGCCCGGTTCCCGCCGCCGCCGCCGCCGCCGCCTCGCACTGATGGGGCCGTTTCAGCCAGTACATGCGCTTCTCCACCGGCGTGCGGCTGCGCTCGAAGGAGTCCCACTGCTCGCCCAGGAAGCAGCGGCAGACGGCGCAGACCAAGGCGCAGCCCTCCGCCGAGACGGCACGGGCACCGGGCGCCGGTTCCTGGTGCTGGAGGAAGGGGAAGAAGGGTCGGTGGTCGCGGGGGGGTCGCACTTGAAGCTTTAGCTCTTTGCCACGGCTGATGCCGCCGCCGCAGATGAAGCAGCACAGCGGAGGTGCCGGGGGTTGAGGAACTCCGGGACCGCTCGCCACCGCCGTTTCGCCGGTCGCCAATGCGGCCATCAGCCGCTGTTTGCGGGAGAGCGGCCCCGCCGCCGCCGCCGCCCCGGGCCCCGCCGCGCTCATCGCCGCCCCCGGCTCATCCCGCGGCTCCGCCGGACACGCAGGCTCGGGGGGCGGGTTTGCGGAGCGCTCCCCCCCCTCCCGCCGCCGCCCGCCTCCTCCCGCCGCCGCGAGCGGGACCGGAACGGAAAATAATTTTTAAAAAAATAAAATAAAAAAACCACACAACAAAAAATCCCCAAACAACAATAACAACAACAACAACAAAAAAAACCCGGAATAAAAGTTCGGTGCGAAAGTTTGGGTCCCGCTGGCGGCGCGGAGGAAGGGCGGCTGCCGGCCGCCTCCGGCGCCCCCGGCCCGGCTCCTCCCCGGCCCCCCCGCCGCGACCTGCCCGTCGAGGGGAGCCGGGGGGAGGACCGAAGCGCTGCCGCCCCCCCCGCCCGGCCCGGGCAGCCCGGAGCTGCGGCAGCAGCCGCGGGGGGTGTGACGGAACCCCACGGGTGGGGGGCGGGGGGGAAGCGGGTATTTATAAACCCACCCCAGCGAGGAGGGTTTATAACCGTCCCCACGCGGGGATTCGCGCACTAGCCCCCCCCCCACGCGGGGCGGCCCGCACGCGTTGTTCCCTCCCCCTCCATCACCGCTGTTTTCACCCGCGGCCCCCTCCCCACGCCACGGCCCTTTGTGCCGCTCCCCCCTGCCCACAGCAGCGTGGGAAGGCACCGTGTCCGTGTTCACGCCGGCAGGACGGATCCCACGGCGCTTTGCCACGTCCCTGCCCTTTTACAGCACTGCCCACCAGCCATGAACTCAGTGTCCCTCTCAGCCCCCAGTAATTTATTTCACGTTTTAAAAGTCCTGCTGCTGTTCCAGTTCAATACCAGATTCTATTTCCCGCTCGGTCCTAAAATGCTGCATCGCTTTGCCACTCACTGGTAAATAGCTGATGTGTTCCCAGCCAGAGTTGGCCACGTTTCAGCGACGCATGCAATAATGCCGGTATATCCTTACCTGCCTTGCAGCCTGCGATAAGATTTAATGCTTGTAAAGCACTTTGCTGTCCTTGGACAATAGGCACCGTGGAAGTGCAAACTGTACTGAGGTCCAGCCACAATTAAACCTGACTTATTAACTGCCCGAGCATCTAGCCAGCATACCCACTGGCTCGGCACAGCTCTCCCGATAAAAAAAATACATTAGCGGCCATAAGGATATTTTTCAAGCAGTCGTTTTAGGAGGAAGCCTGCTCCTGACAGTAGTGATGAGTTTGAGTTCACAGTAAGTCACTGCAACGTCCTCGGTCCTGTCCTTGCAAAGCCCTGAACCTGTCCTGCTGGAGGCGGGTGCTGTGCAGGATCGAACCCAACGAGGCAAGGTCGGTAACCGCAAGAGGACATGGGGACAGAGGGACAGGGGGGCCCGCGGGCCGCACGCCCGAGCCACGCGGCAGGACACCCCGCTGATGCCGAGAAGCCACATCGTTCCCGCTCCTCGTCACCCCCGGTGCGAGCACGGTCCTCGCCCTCGGAGCACCCCGACCGCGTCCCCTTTGGGTTGACCAACCCTTGATGTCATCTCCCACCCAGACCGCGGGTGACAGCGTCCGGCGCTCCCCGGCAACTGGCTGTAAGATCAAACAGATTGTGTGACATCAGCTGGAGCGCGGGCAGGGGGCAGGAGGGCTCTTCGGGGACCCGGATCCAGTTTCCACGCAGATGGCTCCGGCAATAAAGAAGCAAGGAGGGGGTGGGAGGCAACGCACAAAGCGGGGAACACGATACCTTGGGAGAACTGGCTCTACGGGGCTTTTTTCAGGGGTTTCCAAAAGACAGCAGGGCCTCGTTATATTTTATTTATTTATAGGCCTGATGTGGCGGCTGCTCTATGCACCGAGGGCGCCGGGCGCGCTGCGCGCGTCGGGGTGGACATGACTCAGATGTTCTTTAAAGGTGCACGTGGTCTCTCGGCGTCACCCCTTTTCCCAGATGGGAAGGGGCCATCCAGGTGAGATGGGGTCCCTGAGCCTGGGCGGCAGCACCGGATCAGGGAATGCTTCACCCCATCTGTGCATCCTTTGGGTCTCGGGCTGCCCCCGACTGCCCAGCCGGAGCTCCCCGGGAGACGTGGCCGCCGGCTCAGCCCACCCTTCGAGCGCAGCCGACAGATGCTCTCCCGCCTGCTCTGCAGATGCGCGAGAAAACAAGGCGCTGCATTCAAGAACCGGAGCTCAAAAGGGCCAGACCACCCTCCCCACCCTGCCCCAACACACCGACCCTCCGCGCTGCTCCCCGGCCTCTCCGGAGGCGCCGCGAGCCCCCGGCTCCCCCCGTGCCCCCTCGAGATGCAGCCTGTCTCCGAGCGGCTTCCCGGGCCTTGGCTGCGCACGGACAGAGCAGCTCATTTATCATCCTGTGCCGCCCCGGCCCTGCGGTTGCTGTTTGCAACAGAGAAGCTGGGAGGGAGAGAAAATTTCTCAAGTCGGCCTCGGCAAGAACTGAAAACATATGCCCTGGCGGCAAACGCGTCCCCCGGGGCGCGCGGGGATCGAGGCGAGCCTAGCACAGGATTTTCCACCGCGGCTCCCGCCGGCGTGCAGCCCTCCTGCCGGAGCCGGCATTTTAAAGCAACCCAAGGGCTGGGGATGGTGACAGCCAGGTCCGCTGCGCCGAGCCCCGCGCCCCAGGGATAGCAGGATGAAATTGCAGACGGAGCAGGACGCGGTGCAGGATGGATCCTCTCTCAGGCTGGACGGCTGCAGTCCAGGTTCAGGAGGCAAACACCCTCACCGTGCCCATCTTAGACCTCCTTGCCGGCTTGCAAGGCAGTATCGTCCCCTTGCACAGAGGCAAGCCCCGGGGACAGATGTCCCTTACAAGGCAGGGGCCGGAGACCCGCTGCGTGACCGCACTGCGTCAGGACTCCGCGCCGGTTGTGCAAGGTGCTGTACAAACAGCCCCGAGCGGCATCGTGGTGCGGCGCTCCCCCGGCTGGCGTCGGGCAGGGGCTCGGGAGGGACACACGAGCAGCCTGCCCGGTGCTGGGGCCACGGCCACCGCCGTCCCCACGGGCACGGCCGGACGGCGCCCAGCACCACCCGCTTCGCCGGCGAGGAGCCGCTGCACCCTCACGAGCGGGCACGTGCTGCAGATCCCTCCATCCCCAGGACCGGGAGGTTAATATGGAAATTACCAACTGCTTATTCCTTCCAGCTGTTGCTGTGAGTCATCAAGTGCCTTAAAGAGCATTTCAAACAACACAGTGCCTTCGAGACAGCGTGACTGTTCCCCCAGCCACCCCCTCCGGATAATCCTCCCTGGGGTCTGGTGTTTGAAAAGGGAATATTTCTCCAAGGAGGCAATTCCCAGCCGTGCGCGGCCGGGGAGGCAGAACAGCCGCTGCCGCGCCGCGGCGCCTGACCGGGCTCCCACCTCCGCCCGCGGAGCAAACCCAGGCGGGGAAGGGCACCGTGCCGGGCAGCCCAGCCCGGCCACCAGCCCTGTTCAAAATCCATCAGGGACACCTAAATGCCGCCACGTGCAGGCACGGGTGGCGATCCCCGCTACGGCACCTGGGGAAACTGAGGCATGGGGCGGCCAGCCTGAGCACCGCAGTGTCACCTGCCTGGGGCGAAGGCGCCGTGGGACACTGGGGCACTGGCCTGGGGTTCAGCGACCTCAAACTCTGTGCTCAACAGCTGTACTTTTCTCTGCAAGCTTATTTTTTTCCTTTTTTTTTTTCCTGTTTCTTTTTTTTTAAAAAAGGCTGATCACTGCGCTCGGTGCTGATTTTTCAGATGGAAAAGATAGGGCTGGACCATGGAAATAGTCGGGATATATCCTTTATCTGCTGCTTTAACCTTTCTTTGAATTTTTTTACTTTCTTAATTGATTTTTTTTCTTTTATTCCTTTTGCTGGAAAAGCCCAGCCAGGTTTTCTCCAGCTTGGAAACTATTTCCCCCGGTCCTTTGCGCGGCCCTGCAGGTGAGTCAAGGATGCTCTCAGCCAAGATCGCGGCTGGTGCAAACAGGAACATCTGCCTCTGCGCTGCTTGGAACCTGAAATAAAATTTAAAAAGATGACCCAAGAAAAGCTGCGTGCAGGTGACAGGGAGCTGTGGGGCGAGCGGAGGGGAAGGGGAAGCAGCCGTCCCGTGCTGAAGCCACAGCGGTGGACCGGAGCACAGGCTCTGCGGTGAGGCAGGATGCAGGGTGGTCCATGCGTGGGAGGGAGGGATGCTGCTGGCACGGTCCCCACGACGCGGGATGGAGAAAAGCGACGCTGGGGAGAGGAGGTGGCCACCGCCAGCCACCGCTGGCCACCGCAGCCCTGCGGGGACACGCCGCGGCTGAGCCGGAGCCTCTCTGCTTCGCCAAGCGCTTTCGGAGATGCTGCGGCAAAGAAATTGCTGCTCCTGCGACAGCCAGAGGACAAAGCCATCGCGGGGACGTGTTCGGTGCCTGGCCCGGCGGTCGCCGGTGTCTCGGCCCGAGCAGGAGCCCAGGGGCCAGCCTGCAGGCGCACAGGAGCGTGCACACGCGTGTGTGAGCGCGTGAACAGACGTGGAAGCAAAGTGAAGAACCAGCACCTTCAGCCCCGGCTCCGAGTCCCTGCGTGGGCACCCGGCGGCATTAACCTCGTACCGCACCTCCTGGCTCACCCGCGCCGGGGCCGGGCGCTGATTCACCCCGGGGCACCGTGCCCTGCGAGGCAGGAGGGAGCAGCCACGTCCCCTGCAAGGCACAAGGGCCGTTTTTTTTTTTTTTAAGGGTTTGGTTTTTTTTTTTTCTTTTCCTTTCCAGAACGAGCTGCTCTGCAAATGCCAAGTGCTGATGCCAAAGGGCCGTGTCAACAAAGAAGAATGAGTGTGGCTGTTAGAGGCTGCTATTAAAAAAGGGTGGAGAGGAGAGGGCGGGGGGCGGGGGGGAGAAAAAAGGAAGAAAAGGTTTGTCAGTGCAAATAATAACAGTTTGCACAGCAGTAAAAATTCGGGAGCAGCAGCCGGGCCCCCGCGGTGCCCTCGGGGGCTTGCGCCCAAGCAGGGACTCTGCACTCTCTGTCCTCCCTGGGGTCCGGCAGCCCGGGGCACAAACCCATCCCAGCGACTTGGCATCCCCGCTGCCGGCAGCACATAGTGTTTTCCAAGCCCGCTCCGCTCCTGCTCGGCCACCGAGCCCCGACGCCGGGAGCCACAGCAGGGCTGTGCGTGGCATCGGCTCCCCGGCACGCGGCGGCACAGGTCGAGGTCCTGCCGCGTGAGTGCCAGGAGCTATTTCTAGGCAAGCCCCGGCCGCTGCTGAGCGGGATGGGAGGGAAGGAGCCTCTCACATGATGCTGAAGATGCAATGGGAAGACATAGTCTCTGGTTTCAGCTTTCTATTCCCAGCCCGTTATTCACCAGTCGAAGATGCCATCTGCCCCGCCGGGCAGCCGCGGGGAGCTGGGGCCAGATCCGTGGCTGGTGGCCGGCCGGTGGAGCTCCAAAAAAGCCCAAGGATTTAGGCACCCTCGTCCTGCCGGGAAGCAGGCGGAGGTTACAGTTCCTGCCCAGCCGAAAATCCCCCTCGGCTTTGCCTCTCTCCCCTGCCACTATCTGGTCGCCGGGATGTCAAACCCAAGCGGATGCAGCGGTGCCTGGGATGCCCAAGTAGCACTGCACGGGAGAAGGCAACAGGATCTGTATAAATACAGAGGCAGAGCCAAACAAAAGCTGAATCTTTCTCCAAAATCCAGATTGAAAGAGTGTCTGGGGTTAATGCAACAGTTTACTCCATTTTGGCTTTTTAAAAATTATTCCAGCTTATGATTTTTGAAGTGCACCTCGGCTTTCCTTAGCCCTGTTTTACTCCCACATCAGCACGCACCCCACATGCTCCACAACCCACCCTTTTGTGCTTGTCTCAAAAGCAATGTTAGGAGGAGGTCAAACCTCCTTGAAAGGCCTGGTTTTTAAGTGTTCCCCCCCCCCCCCCGAAAAAAAGCAAGATTCGGTCAAAATTGAGATGTTCCCACAGAAATTGGTATTTCCCGATGGAAAAACATTCCATCAGCAAAACGCTGACCCGCTCTGGTTACAGCCTGGTCATGGCGATGAGGCAACGCAGCTGGGAAAGGAATTAAAAGGGAGCTGGAGAGCTGCGCGGCTTCCCCGCATCCCGCGGCCCCGGCTGCGAGCCGGCAGCAAGGACCCCGCTTCTCCCCGGTAGCGGGATGCGGATCGGCCGGGAAGAGCTGAGCTGTCAGCACAGCACCCAGCCAGCAGCACCCTGGGATCCCGGCACCGGCGGCTGTCACCCCAAACCTGCTGGCACCCCACGATGTCTCCCTGGGGCGCGAACACCCACGGTCCCTGCGCCCCCAAAGCCGACTGCTGCTTATCTGAAGCTCAGGGAGCCAAGGGTACCAGACGTCCCCGAGGATGAAGCTCTGCAAACAAACCCAGCCCGGCCCGCGCTCGTTATTGGGAACATCTTGCAGGATTTAGCGAGCTGCGGGAGGAGATTAGCGGACCAAGGGCCGCGAGCTCAGCAGGTTCACCGCCGGGGCCGCAGATCAAGGGCTGCCGCCGGTGTCTTCGCTCTAAGAATTGGTGGAAGTGCTTGTTTGGGAGGTTCTCCTCTGTCTTCGGGTGGCCAAGCGATGGACGGGGTTTGTTTTCGTTCTTTTTTAAAGGCAGGCTGGTAAACGCAGGCTGGGGTGGATCAGGAATCAATAGTCCTGTCCCTTCTGCAGCCGGAGGGTGCGAAGAGAAAATGCCGCATGCGAAAGATTTTTGTTGGCAATAACGGGGTCGAAGCGCGCGGTGGTAACCGCAGCCCGTGCAGGGTCTGGCCCCGCTGCGGCGAGCGCCGGTGCAGAGGAAAGGTGCCGGCTGTGCAGGCGAAGCGGGCGCTGATCCGCACCACCCCGGCCTCACCTTCCCTGCGTGATGCTGGGTCCCATCAGCCGCGACGGACACGTCCCTTCGGATACAGGACGCAGCCGTCACGCCTGGGGGAACCGAGGCGCAGGGGCTAATCTGCAGCAACGTGAGCCCAGACCTCCCAAATTCCCATATCCAAGAGCTCATCCCTTCCCCGTACCGAGCCCTTCTCCCCCCGTGCCTGCCAAGCGGCATCACCAACCCCCAGGCCCCCTCCCCAGCTTGGCAGGTACCTCCGCAGCCACGAAGCCCTCCATCCCCCCGCAGCTTCCACGTGGGCCGGGCACCCACCTCCTTTGCCAGCTCCTGTCCAGTTAAAGCACATCCCTGTGTCCTGCTAATGGCTTTCCCAACCAAACGCGGGTTTCCAGCAGGGATTCACCCCCTCCGGCCACGCAGATCCTCTTGGTGCCCGGCGGTCCCTGCCCTGGGGACCTTCCCATGCCTCCAGCCACGGGGTGTTTAACGGGCAGCGCGGTTGGACTCAGGAGCACCGGCTACGATGGGGACACTGAACCGCTTGACCTGTGCCCAGGTTGCCTCCCGGGCGAGCAACATCCCCTTCCCAGGAGGAACTATGGCCGCGTGTCTCCCTCTGACTTCTGCTGAATGCGTCCATCCCGAGGGATGCGCTCTCCCTGCCAGCGGCGACGAAGCTTGACCCCACCGGGCAAATGCACCATCACCCGAGGGGAGTCTGTGCACACCCAGCCCAAAATGAAGTTGCACCAGGGATGGGGTCCCCATCCCGACCTCTCCTCATTCCTCCCCACTCGGTCCCTCACTGTGAAACAACGCCAGCAACGTGAACTAAAAGCAAGTTTATCTTAAAGGCTTTTTTTAAAAAACATATTAAAAAAAATACAGCTTCATCGGAAAGCCTTTTTTTTTTTCTTCTTCTTTTTTTTGAGGGGGGAAAGGTTTATGCCTCCCTGGAGACCTCTTCAATAAAACGCGTTCTGGCTCTCCGAGCGTCTGACTGCAAATCAGGTTCCAGCCGTTCCCTTCCTGTGCCGACCTGCTGGAGTCGGCTGTTATTCTTGGCAGGGTGCCCCGAAGGAAGAAAAAAATCCCCCCCCCAGCTCCCAGCGGCTGGGAAATGCTGATGACATGACACCTTCCAGCATTCTTCAAGGTCAAGAGGGGAGGGAGGGAAATGAAAGAAGAGAGGGTGGGTTTTTTTTTGTTGTTAGCGTGGGATATTGCTTCGCTCAGGCATTTCCCTTTGATGCTCGCTCCTTGTTACACAAGACAGTGCAGGCTCGCCGTGCTGCCCGGCGAAGCGCTGGGGGTACGAGCTCAGCCCCCTCCCCGCCGGCGCGGGGCTGCGCTCCCAAAGGCATTTTAGCACCAGCGCCGCGTGGGCTCAGCTTAAACCCGAGCTGGTTTTAACCTCCTGCACGTCCCGCCCAGCGTCGCGTTCGCTCCATCTCACGCTGCGCCGCAGAGCTCCATCCTCCGGGACTGCAGGCACGCGGACCCCCCGGCCCCCACCATGCCAGCGAGGAGCCTGCCGTACCTGTTCAAAACACGCGAGCCGAAAGCTGCCTCCATGGTATCTCCCCCCGGAGAAAGCCCCGGTCCCCCTCGGCAGGCCCGGGTGCTGCGGCGAGCTGATAGGGACACGCAGCATCCTTCAGGGTCCCCTGCCGCGGGACGTCTACTCCGGCAAACAAAACTTGGCACCTCTCTCCTTGAGATCCAGCAAATCTCTGCTAATCCCCCTGCTCCCAGCTGCCAAATCCTCCTCCTCCCCCCTCAGCCGAGGTGCCGAGCTCTTCAAGGCAAGTCGCACGCAACCATTAATCCTCGCAACAAGGAATCGCCCTTCTCGGTGCAGCCGGTCGGGAGGGAGCGAGCGCGGAGGACGAGCGGCAGCGCCGATGCCACGCACGGCCGGCGCTGGTGGCAGGGGAGGATGCTGCACCCCTCAGATAAGTTTCGGTTGATGCCCCGGCTCTGGGCTGATGCGGTGCTGGCGGAGCAGGCGGCTCTGGCCGCTGCGTCCCCGAGGATGGATGCTTTTGCTCTCCCGCTTTCCCAGACCACGTTGGAAGGAAGATCAGAAACGATCCAAGCGCAGCGACGAGGGGAAGCAAAGCAGATGCCAGCGGTGGTGGCCAGGGACAAGGAACAAGCCAGGGACAGTGATGGGGGCTCCCTGTGTTTGCACACAGGCTTGGGGGGGTGATGGCCCCGGTCCCCTGGGCGCGTCGCTCACGTCCTCACAAGCTGCGTCGCAGCGCCTGTGGTTCGGGATCTACGCCGGGGACCCACGCTCCTCCTGCTCCGTGTCCGGCCGAGCTCTTGCTGGCACACCGGTCCATGAGGCTGCCAAGGATGCTCGCGGATCATCTTTGGGAGCAGACAGGAGCTAAACCACCTGCACTGGGGACCCCGTTTGCCTCCTTTCCACAACGATTTCGGGCCAGGGTGGTGAATGAGCTGGATCAGGCCAGGGCTGACGGGGCCCCCACCTCTTTGCCAGCTCTCAGCACCCCTCGTGCCACAGGAACCGGCCCATGCTTTGCAGAGTCCCTTTGGGACTACCAGGACCACAAACACCGGGGCTTGCCCTGGGGCTGCCTTAGGAAGGAGCAGCAGAGGGTCCCCCGGCCACCCCAGCATCCCCGCAGGCTGCAGGTTCCCCTGGAAGCTGCTGCGCGGCCGCATCCTGCTCTGAGGGTTGTCGGAGGAAATCCTGGAAGGCCATCTTACAATGCAGCCCTTCCTGTCCCCGAAGGACCGCCGAGCACGGAAAAGGCACCACAGGCTGACGGCACCGGCCAGCCCCGGGGGGACGCGGTCCTACCCCGCGGCACCTCGCGGTCCAGCCCACCTGGGGCCCGCTTCCCCCCGGGCCCCCGGCCAGCAGCGCCGCTTTGTATTAAAAATACAGAAATACAATAGGAGCAGTGGGTTGACTGCCCAGAACCCCACCGGAGGCTGAGACACGGGCACAGCCGGTGCAAGATGCAGGGGGGGGAGATGCTATTGGGGGGGACGCTGCCCTGCATGCCCCAGACCCCCAATGCTGGTGCCTTTGTTCCCCCTCCCGGCGACATCCCACCCGCATGGCAAAGGGAAATGTCTCATCAGTGTCACCGAGTTGCCCCCCCGCCACCACCCCGCCAGCCCCGCGATGCCCCCGGGGACCCGCAGCCCCGCATTTGGGCAGGAGGGAGGCAGGGTGTCAACGGGTCGCGTCCCAGCGCTGCCCGTGCCGCGGTGACAGGCTCGGCGTGGGGCTCCCGTGTTATTGTTCCCGGTTGTTTTCCAGCGGGGAGGTTGCGGGGCCAGCTGGCTGCCGCCGGGCTGGAACAGCGTGGCCTATTTTAAACCGCTTGCACAAGGAGTCAGCAGCTCCAGCTCGGATTTTTTCCGAACTTTATTTGTCCAAACTCTCTGCGGGGAGAGAGGGAGGGAGGGAGAGCGGGAGGGCGGGGAGCAGCTCCCGGCTTGCTCTGCCGCCAGCAGCTCACCTGCGCCAGCGGTGGTCCAGGATGCCGGCGGCAGCGGTGAGGATGCTGCATGCAGCACCTGCCAGCCAAAGCCCCCGGGCATGGAGGGGTCCCCAGACCCCGCAGGGTCAGCGCACACGGAGAAGCCTCAGGAGAGAGGGACAGAGCATCAAAGCCAGTATCCTGTCGTCAAAGGACGGCAAATACCTGTCTGGGGGCCAAGCCATGGCTGTCGCAAGCATCCCGAGGGCGGGCGGCTCCGCTACGCACAGGGGCTTATGCCAAGCAGCCACGCATATAGAAGGATCCACTGGGGTGGATAAAATCCCAGCTGAACCCTGCCACAAACACCAGCGGGGCTCAGAGACACCCAGAAAAGGGGGCTGGAGAACCCTCCTGCTCCCGTGGTGGTCCCAGCCCCACCACGTCCCCTGTGCCCCCGGCCGTCCTGCTGAGGCTGCTGCGACCTGTGGATGAGAACACCAAGGTTTGCAGTGATTAAACACAAGTTTAATTTAAAAATACCCAATTTGCTCTTTTCCACATCAGACCACATCCGCCACAAACTCTTCAAAGGGTGACCCTTCCCTGAAGGTCCCGAGGGACCCAGTGGCCCGAAAACACGGAGCAGCAATGCTGGCAGGGAAGCACCTTCTCCCCAGCAGCAGACTTCATATTCCACAACATGACCAGGGCATCCATCGCCCAGCAATCTTTTTCCATCCCATTTTCTTTAGACCAAGCTGCTTACTAAACCTCTTGATGAAACAACTCCTCCTGCTCCGGGCTGAGGTGAGCTCAGAAGACCCCTTCCAGTTCTTTTGTCTGAAATCCAGCATCTCTCGCAAGGGTCGGCAGCCAAAGCGATGTAAAACACGATTTCCTAACCCTGCTGGTGGGAGAACACTGAAGAACACAGGGGGGTGACTACGGTTTAAAAAAATTTAATTGTGCTCAAAGACCTTTTTTTTTTTTTAAACCTTTTCCCCCAAGGAAGTGGCCAGTAGAAATAAATTGCCTTTTCCAGAGTTACCAGACCCTTTGCTCGCTGGGGAGGGACCATGCTCCTGCTCAGAGGGTCCTGGCCCACAAGGGGGGTCCCAAAGCAACCTGAACACCAACGCAGATGTTCTATAACCACTAAACCACCCAGCTCACAAAACCTTGGGTTTTAAGCTGTTGGCTGGAGGCCCTTTCGAGCTTTTCAGTTCGAAGAACAGCTCAAATCTTGGAAGAAAAAAAAGGGGGGGGGGGGGAAATAGTTATCAGCTGTTGAGTGCTAGTTGGATGCGAGGGAGCCGTTGAGCTGCATGCCGGCCGGGTGGAGGGCCGGGGAGCTCCACGGATGTCATATCGGCCGAAGGCAATATGTTTATGGCCCTGGCTGGAAGCCCTTCTGAGAAACCCATCGCGGTGATTTACAGCGCTTCCGATGGATACAGAGCCATTCCTCTTCCACTGACCAGCCCGAAAAGAAAACATCTGCAATACGTCAAAGTCAGCGAGAGGGACGAAGGCGTAAATAGGCGTGTGTGCCGGAGGGCAGGGCAACACGAGTCCCAGCACGTCCCCGCGCCCGGCGCCGGCCGAGCCGCCGCAGGAGCCGCTGGCAGGCGGAGCGGCCGGTCCCGCTCGAGGATGCTCAGACCCTGCCCACAGCCCTTCCCGGGGCTTTCCCCTTCAGCGGCAGGGCTGAGAGGTGCTAAAACATGCTTTAAATAAACAGGCTGCCTTTCGCACCGGAGCCAGTTAGGGGGATGGAGCTCAGCTCTGTTTAATGCTGGATTTAGCCTGGCAAGCCTGGCGCGCGGGTGGGAGCATACCCGGCAGCCCCGGCTGTGCCGAGCCCTCCTGCTCCGGCCGAATCCAACAGCCACAGCAGCATCCCAGATGTTGAGAGCAGGTCAGAAATGTCTCGGCTGCACCCGCAACCTGCTGGCACCGGCCCCAGGAAGGTGCTGACAGCGGAGGGGTCTGACCCGCGTGCAGCCCCCCGGGGCCGGCTGGGGTCCCCCACCTTGGTTGCATGGCTTTGCTGTCCATCACGGTGCCTGGGGATGCGGGAGGCAAACGGGATCGCTTCACAGCAGCGATGGAGCTGTGGGACCGACAGACCCCTGGCTCCAGGGCAGCCACCGCCTTGGGGAGCACCAGCAAATCCCACCGTGGAAATGGGATTTTTCTGTGCAAGCAGGTCCCGGCTATCACTAGAAGCCACGCACCAGGTGCCAGTGCCCCAGCCTGGGGACAGCGTTTTGGGGCCGACGGCCAGCTCTGCAAATGCACCAGCACCTCCCTTTGCTAACGGTGCGTGCAAGCACCTCGTACGAGGCGTAGCTGTGAGCTGAGCGCACGCTCAGTGGGGCCCCATCGCATCACAGGCAGAGCTAAGGACAAGTTTGACCCCAGGGGCACTGGGGTTCTCCTGAACAGACCCTGGGGTCAGCTCCCATCACACCCACTCGATCCCAGAAGGATTGTGAGCTTCATTCCTCCTACACATCCTCAACAAAACGCCTCCGAAGCGGCAGCCTGCCAGGCTGCGGGGCATGTCCCATAGCAGCCCTGGCCAGGACTACTCCTGATCTGTGAGAAGACATCTTCGTCTTCTACAGTGGCATTAACAATCTGCTCCCACCCAGCCCGGGTGCATGAGCGGGCAGGTCCTTCATCCCAGGATGAAGGAGAGATGGGGAGCAAAGCCCATCTCTGCCACCTTAAGAGATGCTGAAAGCTGGGTGTGCATGCAGGGAAAAATCCCCATATGGGGGTTTTTGGGCTGTACTTCCCTGCTCCAGCATCCCTCTCTGCATCCCCATTGTTTGCCCTGAGCTGGCAGGGCAGCCGTAATGGGGGTGGGCTCAGGGCATGGAGGGTCTTGGCAGCAGCCCCCGGCGCCGGGCCACAGATGTGGCCGCAGAGACTGATTTCTGCTGGATTTCACTTCAGCTTTTCAGGGAGGGGTCAAAGAGGGGGAGGATTTAAGTCTATTTCTGGGCACCAGAAGTGAAAGAGCAGCATAGAAAAGAGACCACAATCCCTCCCGCGTGCCGTACTGAGCCCTCCGAGCCAGTCTCCCAGACTCGAAAGGAGAAGTGGGGGCAACGCTGCCGTCCATGAGACCCCCAAAACCACGCCGACACCCACCCCAGTTCAGCAGAGCAGCCAAGGCAGCCTCGCACCAAAGCCACGTCCCGAGGCTGCAGACCCTTGCTGTGGGTCAGGGGGATGTGGCAGCCGGTGAGTGCTATTGCAGCCGAGCATAGCTCTGCCCTGGCTGCTGCCAAGGCTTTGGGGTTTTTTTGC
This sequence comes from Phaethon aethereus, assembly GCF_964289735.1. Lineage (NCBI taxonomy): Eukaryota > Metazoa > Chordata > Aves > Phaethontiformes > Phaethontidae > Phaethon > Phaethon aethereus. Next base: position 20,546,975 of record NC_138589.1, read on the forward strand.
TTTTATGAGCCTGATTTCATAACAAGGGAAGAGACTTTAATGCAAGTGGTGATTGGCAGCCCCCGGCCCCTTCCTCTGCTTCAGGTCCCCATCCAGCCGCTGCAGCCTCGGCCAGTTTGCAAATCCTGCATGGCGGAGAGCGAGAAACGCAAGCAGGGAGGCTGCCCAGCCAAACAGTTCCGCCTCCAAGCCCATCAGAAAAAAAAAAAAAAAAACCAACCACCAACAACCCACACACATGGAAAAAGCTGGATCCCACAGGAATCGCAGGCAAATCGCATGCCCGCGCCCTCCCAGACGCAGAGGAGGAGCGGGCAGTCGGCGTCTGCTTGCGCTCACGCCAGGACCTGCCCAGCTTGCCCGGTTTGGTGCTCCGGAGCACGAAGACGCTGCAGGATGCTCGGCGGGGGACAGCAGCGTCGCTGCCGCTTCTGCCCTCGCGGGCGAGCCCAGCGCCTCCCCCCGCGGCACCCGGCCCGGGCGGCCTGTGACGGGGCGGCCTGTGACACGGCTGCACCTTCGCACCGGGGCGGAGAGACGGGGACACGGGCGGCAGGCGGATGCTCCCGGCTCTGTGACCCCCCCCCCCCGCTAGACGCGGCCACCAACCTCTCCCCCGTCCCCAGCACAAGGCGCGTTACCCCCCCCCCCCGCCCCGCGGCAAACACAAGCGGCTCCCGGGGCCACGCACGGGGCTCATCGCCCGCTCCGGGGGGGGACGGGACCCACCTACGGCAATCCCGGCCCCGCAGCCCCCCGGGTGGGGTGCAGGGGGGCAGGTCTGCCTCCCAAGACAGAGCAGACGGTTACAGTCGTACAACCAGCTCCTCCACCATCAAATGACTAACTGGGAGAAGGTGGGAAGACTCCCGGGGGCCGCGAGGCAGCCCCCGGCGCGGCCTCGGAGCAGTAAATGGCTATATTCTCTTCCCAGCACTCACACCATTAAACATGCACGCGTTTCCGCCACCGCTTTAAGTGATAAATCAGATTTGGGAGGGCGAGGCGGCCGTAGCGGGGGGAGAATAAAAAGCACCCCCGGGCAAGAAACACCACCGAGCCCCTGCTCCCCCGGCCCCCCGCCCCAGGATTTATGAATGAAAACACGCTTTGCCTTGGCACTGCAGATTTCCTCGATGCACGCAGGCAAGGAGGGGGGGAAATCCTGGAATTATGAGGCTCCAGCACCAATTAGGGCTGTTTACATTGACGTAAAGTCTGGGTGAAGTCCCCACCCCTGCTCCCAGCATATTTATGAAATTACTCCTGCTGACACTGACAAATGCAGGAGGGAAAGTCCCGGAGAACACAGATCCAGCCCGGCGCTACCTGGGGTTTTTTCAAACCAGCGCCGAGACAGCCAGTTCCTATAAATACCAGCCCAGACTCCCCAGCCACCCTCACCCCAGCCGGGGCAGAGGGGACCCCCAGACCCCCAGCCAGTCCTCCCTGCTGGGTACCCCCAGCATCCCCCCAGGGCCAGGGCTCCCGGAGAGGGAGGAGAAGGCAGCAGCACACCCAGGGAGAGGCTGTGGTGCGTAGGCAAACCCTCCACGTTTCAGTAACTCCTGGATAAATGTGGTCCAAGCTCCCCCCTCCCCAATTTAGGGACATCAGGCCATGGCCACCAGCCAGGAGAGGGTGCTCAGAGGGGGATGCTCTGGGGGCCCCACGCTTCCCCCATCACTCACTGCTGCTGTACTGGAGCAGAATGTCCCAGGCTCGGTCAGCACTGGAGAGTCCATGGAAAAGAAATAGCAGCTTTATGGCTGAAAAATCCCCAGGAAAGCCTTTTTTTTTTTTCCTCCCCCCTATAAAGGAAAACTATCTGAACCTGCTCCCCACCACCCACGCAGCAGCCCAGACGCAGCGCTGGGCGCCAGCACGGGCGTGTTGGATGCGAACCTTCGAATTAGGGAGGTTGGCCAAGCCAAGATATTCCCACTAACGGCTCCTGGCACGGGAGCTCGCCAGGGGCCGAGCAGGATGCGTGCACGGAGGGAGACGCCGCGGCCGGTGCGTGGCGGGGGGCACGGGGGGCGGGGGGGCCGCAAGGCGGAGGGGAGAAAAGACGCCGAGTGCTGCCAGATGCTGCCGCAGGCTCCACGGAGGTCAGCGACACGGGGAGGGCTGCGAATGGCTCCGGAGGGAAGGAATTGGGGCCTGATCCAGCCAAGCACGCAGGAACATGTCGGAGGGGGCTGTGGGGCTGGCGCCGAGCCATGTTGAGGGGGTTTTGGGGAAGGGCCTGGGGCGAGCCAGCAGCAGATGAGTTTCGGCACCGAGGAAGGCACACGAAAGATGGAGCGAGCGATTCCTGCATGCTGCCGGGCTCGAAACGCACCAAAATCCCTCGGGAAGGAGATCTAAGCGTGGTGGCAGACGGATCAATGCAAACCGCTCGGCTCGCTGAGCGCCAGCGGGGAGAGGCACAACCAGAAAGGAAGCGAAGGCAAAGGAGGAGGAGGAGGGGCTGGAGCAGGCAGAGGGGAGCGGGCAGAGCGGGCAGAGCAGGCAGCTCTGCCGCCCAACGCTGCCGGCTGCTCCTTCCTGCAGCAAAGCCGAGTACAGAAATGCAAGAGCAGGGAGGGAAAGGAGGAGAAACCCTTGGGCAATGGGATGAAAAGGGACCAGAAAAGCTGCAGAGGAAATATTAAGCAAGGGGAGCCAGCCCACAGAAAGAAAATTATTTCCCTTTTGTCCCCCGAACAGCTCAGCACTAACCTGGGGAACTCCTCACCGCTGTACAGCAGCAAACCTAGAAGCTCAACAGGATTAAAGTCACGGACTAGTTCCTTTTTCAACAAATAAATATCTATTAGGCAGTTATATGGACAACAAGAGCATCTCTAGGTACGTTTACTGTGATAAAAAGCACGGACATACGAGGAAATCTCAGGCTATAGAGCCATAATCCAGTCAGATCTGAAGGTAAATTTTCCCTGCTGCCATCCTGATACCCAACCACTGGAAAAACAGCGGGTTTGCTCAATTTGATAAGAAGAGAGGAGGCTCAGGGCAGGTTTTTGCAGCCCGCGGGCACGCTGCAGTGCGCAAGCAATGCTCAGCAGAGCAGCTCGCGACACGACACCCGGAGCATCGCCTTAAGTAAGAGCTCTGTGGTATAGGGTAACAGATTACAGATTAGAAATTATTTAACAGAGGCTGCAAAACGACATGCTTCCGCATCTGGCAAAACCGCTCTCTTTTGCTAAGGCGGCTCCACGCCACGCCGAAGCCAACAGCCCTCGGCGGGGGGAATAACGGGAACTGCCCCCCCTTGCAGTGCCCTGACAACATGCCAAAAAGCAGAACTTCCAGCAGTTAAACTAAAAATGGCAAATCCCCTTTCATCTCCCCAGCATTATTTTTACCCAGTGTCCCAGCTCAGGGACAGCGCTGCCATTTCAAAGCTTAGACTTGAGCTTAAAAAGCTGGGAAGAGCTTAGCAGTGCCTCTGAGCCGTCTTGGGGTGAAAACAGAGCAGAGATGAGTTGCTTTAATTTTATCGTGAAATAACTCCCCGCTCTGGGCTACGGGCACCCTCCCGGGGCTGGACCTGCTGGGTTTGGCACAGCCGGAGGTTTTTGCTGCAGGAAAGCTGTCAGATATTACTTAACCTGGGTAAAATAATGCAGCTTTTTCAGCAGCAAAACAAGCCTCTAGCAGGGAAAGCAACCCTTCCCATCACCGCTTCTCCGGTTTATCTGCAGATTTCCTCTGGTGCCTGCTCCGATTCAAGCTGCTGAGGACCAGCAGCCGCCGGGGATGGGTGCAGGGGGAAGGAGCCGCATCCTTGTCCTGCCAACCGGGGGCAAATCTCAGTCCTGCGGAGAGGAACAGAAAATTAGGGAAGCCTGGGAGCAAGAGGGACAGGAGCTGGGACCTAGGCAGGCCAATGACATCTGCCTAACAGGGCTTTGAGCCGGGACGCTGGGTATTCCCACAACAATAAAGCCATGGGGAGGGGGAAAAAATAAATCCCTTTTGTTTCCCAGGCCAGCGGCTGGAGGAGTTCCTGTTCCAGCGATGATATTAGCGGTTTTGCCGTAACACTACGCGGCAGTGGCGATGGGGGAGGGCTCAGCCCTTGTTTTCCTTCTTTTTTACGCCCCTAAATAACTCAAAGTAAATAAGGAAGGTGAAGCAATGGAGCAGGGAAGTCATGGCACACATGCCCCATTAGCTCCTGGTAATGATCTTATTTGTATTAAAGCCTGGCCTGGGATGAGCGCAGCCCAGGCAGCCCGCGGCTTTGATCTGGAGGGGAGGCAGGGCAAGAAGCTCCTCGCCAACCGGGAGGATGCTGGAAGCTGCGTCTGTACAAGTGGAGAGGGGAGGGGGAGAAACACATACCCCCCCTTTCACATTCCCCTGTAGGCACTGGAAAATGAGAGGTTTTCTGCCTAGAGGGGGATATAATCTCACTCCCACTTCCCTAAATGTAATAGCGGGGTCTCCTCCGCCCCAGGAGCTCGGTCACACTGTCCAAAGCTGCACTCAGACCCGACCACGATGCCCAATGCCTACCACGGTCCGCTGTCAGCAGTCGTTGTGGCAAGGGCAGAAAAGTGTCTTTTGGGGGCTGCCACCCGGACCCAAAAAGCTCCGAGCAGCCCTTCTGCTCCCTAAGCACTCACATGAGCAAGGGGCTGCCTTATTTCACTAGTGCTGCCCCCCCCCCCCCCCGTATCCAGGCTGTGAGAAAAGCACCGGCACATAAAGCAGAAAATATTTGCTATTTTTTTTCCTGCAAAACCCACATCACGAAGGAAAGCACCCCAGGCTTTGCTGCCATCCCCTGGGCTGCTGCCCATTGTCACACGAAGCAAGCATGGATAACATGACTGCCATCCCCAGATTTTGCCTCCAACCCCGCTGGGGAGGGGATGCTGGGCAGCCTGGAGGTGCAGCAACAAATAAACCCCATTGCTTTAAACACTGCTGCCATTAAGTGGCCGCAGGTGCAAGATTTGCCATTACAAACACCATGGGGGAAAAAAAAAATCAGGGAAGCTTCTCGTCCTGTGTCACCCAGATGAAGGGAAGGGAAATGAACCATGAAAAGGAGAAATCGGGGAGTTGAAGTAAGCGGCAGCAACGCAGACCGGCTGCGGGCAGGTTGGCACCACCCGGGATGACCTGGGTGGTTTTGTACCGGGAACGGGCTGGGGAGGACTGGCTCTGCCTCCAGCTACAGGGCTGACCTGGCTCCAGCCCCGTATGGAAAACAAAACCCAAAACCTCCCGTGTCTCTGTCAAGGCAGCCCCAGCTCTGGTTTTCATGCCTGGCTGGAGTTTGCGATAGCAAAGCGCCAATAACTGGGTCAGCGCATCCACCCGTGCGGGCAGAGCCGGGGAGGCTGGGGCAGGATGCTCGGACCTGCCCAAGCCCTGGTCCACCAGCCCGGGCACGGACGTCCTCGCCGGCTCGCCCAGGAGAGCGGATCAGACCACCGACAGACAGACAAACGGTGCCTCCAGCCAAGCCGCCCGCCCCGGCTCTGCGTGGCCAGCGGCAGACAGGGACTCCTTGTTCTGCCAGGGGCCGGGAGATGGATCCCACCCATGCCCTGCACTTTGCACAGCTCCAGCAGCCCCTTTCTCCCTCTGCCCCCACGTCTGCTGCTGCTGCCGGGTGCCGGAGACGCCCACGGGTCACCACGCCGGCACACAAGCGCCCTTGGGGCAGCGCTGCTGTGGGCACCTGGTGTGCCGGGGGCATCTGTCCTCATTTGGTCCCCAAACCCCTGCAAAGGCTCCAGCCAGCTTTCCTGGCACGGAGCGGACGGCGTGGCGCAGGAAAGCGGCACGGGCAGCACCAGCTCCATCCCCAGTCTCCCCGCCGGAGACATGTCGTCCCCCGAGCCGGGATGCGCTTTGCCCCATCACCGCAAGCACGGGACGGAGTGCTTCCACCCCTTTTTGTGGGCGTTCTCCCCATCTATAGGGGGGGGTTGATGGCTCTTTCCCTCCTCCCCTCTTCCACGACCTGGGATGGTTTTGTGAATGGGCTATTGTAACCGGATCGGGGAGAGGGAAGGGAGCAGATGGGGAGCGGGCTCGTCCTCGTCACGGGCCGGTGGCCCGAGCCCTGAGCAATGCAGCCGGGTGCTAAAGGCCAGCCTTGCTTGAAGGTTACCCAGATCAGAGAAACCCGAGATGCAAAAGACCTTGTGAAAGGGCGGACCCATCCTTACAGCCCCTCGCCACCGGCTTACACCCACTCGCCACCCCTTCTTTGCCACCCACTTTGCCAGTGCAGGTGCCGCAGGACCCGGTGGGGTCCCGGCTGGGCAGCAGCCCCTGCTCTCTCTGCTTTGCAGGGCAGGAGCAGCCTGGACCATCCTCCTCGGGCGGTCGTTCAATTTCGCCTGCGCTTCACAGAAACCCCGGGCCAAGCTCCGAGCCCAAATACGGTGGCTCTTTGGTCCCGTCCCTCCCTTGCGAGAGCCTCCGAGCCTGCCCTCGCCCAGGCAGCGTGGCGGCGGGTCCCGGTTCAGCACCGAAAGCAGCAGGGGGGGCGAGGGCAGGCTTGCACCCCAGCGGTCCCATCCCTGATGCAGCTGCACGGGTGCACACGCACCCTCGGGCATCACCACCTCCATCCCTGCTGCCTCTGGCTGCTCCCCCAGGGCAGCCCCCGCTCTTGTGGAGGAGACCCCGGGGGGGACACACGACAGAGCAGAACGCCCCTCCCGCCCTGACACACACACATTCCGGCGGCTTTACCCTTCGGAGTCGCGGTGGCTGGAGAATTCCAGCTATTCCAGCATCTTTATCTTTTTTGGCTACAATTTCTCTTTCGGCCACGTTATAAATTAAAAGCTGCTTTGCTTTTAACCTCCTCCAAGCTGCACCTTTTAACCTCCCTCCCCGGGCCGCTGGCAGGAAGGGGGCTGCTCCTTGCCTGGGCCGATGCTCTCGCCTTGGAGGTCTGCCGCAAGCCAGCGAGCCCTTTCCCCCCCCTCCCCATCCCCGGCTCGGCACGGGGTGCCAACAAAGGCTCCTTGCAAAAGGAGCTTGTCATCGCTGATGGATGACGTGGCCGCACGGCGGCTGGAGCCAGGGAGCCGGGATGTGTCTGCGCGGGGGCTCAGCCAAGCACCTGGATGGCACTAACGGGCTCCCCGCCAGCAACGTGGCGGCTGCCGGGGCTCCACGGTGCTTCCCGGGCAGGGGGACGGCCCGGGGTCCCTGGAGGGCCACCCTCGCTTGGGGCGGAGAGCTGGATAGGGGCCCCATGGGGACACATCACCTGGGATGAAGGTGGCACGTAGCCATCCCAAGCCCCATCCCGGCTGCGCTGGTGGCCGGTGGGTTCGGAGGGGCTGGCCGGCGGCGGGGGGATGGCAGACAGGCAGCTCTGCTTGCTGAGCTCCGAGAAATAATTCTCTCCATCCTATGTGGCTTCCTACATAAGGTATCAGTGCTGCTCTTGATTAGAGAAAAGCTTCCCATATTACAGGCTTTTGGCTCCGGGGAGGAACAAGTTGGCCAATTGCAATTATTAAGACATTTAAAGTGCATTTAACCCAGGAGCCCTTATTTTCCCCTTTCAATGTAACCACTAATTCCTCCTAAATGGTCTGCTCCGCGCTCCCAACCAGACAAAGGCTTTAATGTTTGCCTGAAAAGGCTTATGGCACAGGCACAGCGCACGGCGAAGGAGGGCAGGACGAAAGGCTGGTGCAGCCTCCGAGGGAGAAATCAAAGGCAGCGACTGGAGCTGAGCGCAGCTCGGAGCCTCCGGAGGGGTGCGGGGTGCGGGCAGGACCAGGCTGGAGGTGCAGGGTAAAGGAGAGGCAACGGGGAAAGGTTTGCGTTTCTTGAAGCATCGTAGCTGCAGGAGAGCCCGGCCAAAGCCAGCCCTGGCTTAGCGCAGCAGTGAAGGGTCACCCCGGGGAGCCAAAGCAGCCAGAGGGGACATTACCCACTGTCCCCAACAGCTGGTGCCCCCAGACATCACGGGGATGCTCAGCTTTCCCACCTTGACCACAGCTTGTTTGGATGAGCAACCAGCTGCCGGAGCCGAAGGAGCTCATCCTGCTGCCTTGGGGGTCCTGGTCCACAGCCAGCGGTCCCCGGGGCACCAGTCCCTGCCACCACAGCTCGGGGACAGCCCCCAGCCACCCCACCAGCAATGCAAACCCAGGACTTGCCTGGGACCTTTGTGCTTTAATCCAGGGCCAAGGGTTTATTTGCTTTTCTGCTATCGGATCCCCCTCGGGCAAAAGCCGTGGTGGAGGCCGAGCCTGGAAGCGATGGATTTGTACCAGGGATGAACCTGGGGCCGCGGTCTGCAATAACATCGCCGTGTCCTCACAAGCCCGGCAGCCTCATCGAGTGCTCCCCATCCAAAGAAAATTGATGCTCTGCAAGGAGCCCCGCTCAGCGTGACCAGCATCCCTACCCCCTCCTCCCTGCCTAAAATCCCAGGTTGGGTTTATCACCTCCGAAAGGGTCTGAGCCCCCGGTGGGACACCCAGCTGCTCACAGACCCCCACATTTCTTCGCACTTAATTCCTCCTGGAGCGAGGGACTCTCGGAGGAAGGTTTTTTCCCCCCAGCCCTGGCTCGCCTGCGGGCTCCCGTTCCCAGCTGAAGTTATCGCCGTGCTCGGACTCGATGGGTAAAACAGATGCGGCAGCAGATGCGAAAGTCATCGGCTCCTTCGGGGCCGGGGAGAGACGGGCCAAAAAAAGCAGAGCAGGATGGGCAAAGGGAAAACAGATTTTTTTTTTTTTTTTTTTTTTTTTTTTGGCGCTGGGGTAACCAAGAGGCGGCACGGCAGAGCCGGTGCGAGCCCGGCTGCGCCGGATCCAGACCTTTTCCCTGGGGTTTATTTCCCAAACAACAACAACAAATTGGTTGCAGATTCCAAGCCGGGTGGGGAAATAAAAGGAAATCAAACCAAAATCCTTTGACTGCAGAGATTAAAGGGGATCAGAGGCCAAACACACAGTCAGCACCCAGCTCCTACCACTCACATGATGGAGGCTGCTTTGCATTCAGGCTGTAATTAAACAGCTGTGTTTTCTTTAAAGTACAATTTAGAGTTTGTTCAAACACCATTTTTGCAGGGTATCACGGGGTTTCAAACGAATAGACTTTTAAAAAACATACTTTGCGGGGTGGCCTTGAATTTGTGACCGGGGAAGGAGGCAAGAGAATATGTGTGGGGGGGGAAGAGATGAAAATTGCCTGCAGAGCAAACACGCCTCGGCAGCAAACACGTGCTAACCGGGGCCAGGACTGCCATCCCTGCGAGAGGAGAGGCAGACGATCAGCAAGTGCCGGCAAGCACAGGGTTAAGGCTCCAACCAGCCCCTCTATTAAGAGCTGAGCACATTTAATGGTTTAATATTAACCGAAGCGTGACGGCAGGATTTCAGCCCAACTGTCTCGCCTTGGAGCGCGCAGCCTCGCCGAGGGCTCCAGCTCCCCGGCGAGCGGGCAGGGTAAAACCTGATACCGAGCCCAGCCGGCTCCAGCATCCCTTTGAGCCGCCAGAGGAGATGCCAGCGGCCCCTTGGCATGCCCGGGGGTCCATCCGGCCGCTCCGTGCACACACACGCGCGTGTGCGCGGCGATGGGAAGCGCGACTCAGTTTACAGCAGGTAGCGCTGCCCAGCTCGGCAGATAGTCAATACCTAATTTGAGGTTTAGCCTTTCAACCATTTCCCATTCATTTTCAGCGAATGGATTGGACTCCCACATCTGCAGGAAGATCGAAGGGCCCCCCACCCCCCCGGCTGGTCAGGGTGGCAGGACAGTGGCTGCCAGGCTCTCTCCCAGCAGCTCGGGGCGTTAATGGGAAGTCAATGCGATGGCTAACTGGGTTTGACCTCTGTGTGGGCCGAGGTACTGAGCTATTTCATTAGGAAAATCGCAGCTTCAGCCTGCTGGCTGGTTTGGGAGGCTAATTGCAGAGGGGGTGGCAACTGAGAACTGGGGTTGCTGGCTCACATCCAGTCTGGGTTTCAGGTTCCTCAGAGCTCATCCTGCTCCAGCCTCCCGTCTCCCGCATCCCAGTCCTCCTCCAGCACCCCTGCAAGAGCTGCTCCACCACCCACCACCTCCATGTCCCACGGCCCATCCCCACGGACGTGGGCACCCACAAACCTCCCGACGCAGCGCAGCTGCAACTTGGGCTTCAAGGCAGCATCCGAACTTCTTTTAGGAGTATTATAGCAGCGCTTACCTGAAATCACGTCTATCTGGAGGACACGGGGTGTAGGAAGCACAGTGGCTCTGCTAACAGCAGCACCGTCATCCTCCAAGGCAGCATCGGGAGCAGAGCCAGCCCTACCCAGACCCCAGGTTTGGGCACAGAGCAGCTCTCCCTGCTATATAGCCCGCCTGGGAGGCCGGTGATGGGGTAACGGTTCCCACCCATGGGTTCCAAGGTGGAAGTCGTCACCCCATCGATGGGGTGACCGTGCCAGGTCAAGCATGAATCCCACTGCTTTGCACAGTAGATGGTGAGAAAAGCCAGCGTTTCGCCGGGAAGGACCGGCGCACCCACCCTCTGCTGTGGGACCCCCCGGTGCACCCCCTGCGGCCGGGATGCACCGGCCAAGCCGCCCCCCCCTGCAAGGAGGGTGATTTTTTGGGGACAGCCGGTTGCAAAGGTCACTGTTGCCCTCTGCTGGTCCAGGGACAAGGGAGAGCGGGCACAGCCCGGCTCCCACCCCGGGCCCTGGCACCCTGGCTGGCGGGGACCCTGCTGTCTCTTGCTGTCACATGTGCACTGAATGGGCCCGTGCTCAGCCAAGCTGCCACCGCCTCGGCAAGCTGGTGTGTGGGCTCTTCGGTCCCTCTTGCCGGCAAAGAGCCTTTCTGGTCCCAGGTCCGTGTCGTTGCTCACATAAGGCTTTTTCTTACAGCCGCTTCTGCGGGCTGAGCCGGCCGAGACGCCCAGCCGAGCTGGGGGACAGGTCCCATGCGGGAAGTAAATCAGATCTCCGGGAAATAAATCAAATCTCCATCCCTAGGGGATTGCAATCTACCTCCTCTGCCACAGGGCCCCCAGGACCACCCTGCCTCCCACCCCCAACTCCATCCACCCCCCCCCGGCAGTCGCTCTCCATCCCAACAGGTAACTCTCTCCTCCTTCCTTTGCTCCAAGCTCAGTATTTTTCCCTCTCACAAACAAATCGATAGGAGGTACTCACAACCCGGACACCAGAAGGCAAAGTCTGCAGTTTGCTAAATTCAAAGCTGTCGTTGCAGTCACAGCGCTGGCGGAGGGCCCGGCCGAAGCTGCCCTGCCTGCGGGTCCCCAGGCTCGGCACCGGGGACGCTGAGCCAGACCCTGCCCAGCAGTTCCTGGCTCCTGGCCATGCGACAGCCTCCAAATCTCCACACGGGGAGCAGGGATGCTTCGGGAGCAGTGGGGATGGGAGGTGCCCCAGGCTCCTCAGGGAAGGGGAATCTCTTGGGACCCTGGTTACGTGGCAGCAGCTGTAGGGGCTGAGGATGGGCACACCTGTGGATCTCGGTTAGGCGAGCCGAGGGTCTTCGTGTGTGCATGGTACCTCCTGCCAGCAGCCTCCCCAGCCCCGGGGCTGTGCTGAGCCCCGGGAGCCCCCCAGGGCCACTCCCGTAGGGAGATGCCCCAAATAGCCTTCCCTTCCCTGAGGCGGGAGCCAGGACTGCCACCCGGGTTCCTGCGTGTCCTACACCCGGGCCCTATATCATGCTTGCCGAACCCTGTCAATAAGCATTAAGAAAGCATCCAGCTCGCTGGGGAAGGAACAAATCTGTAGGGTTCAGATAAAGACATGATGACAGAGCAAGACAGGGTGTTATCTCGCGCACGGTGGAAGGAAACCAGAGCTTTGAGGGAGGGAGGTGAAGAGCCAGGCTGCTTTCCCCTCCGAAACAGCAGTCTGCCAGGCTGAAGGTCAGGAGAGGTCTGTAGCAAATCAGCTTTTAATTGGAAACGAGCACAGCAATCACGCCCGTCCGCAGCTACCTGCGCGACGACGCTGCGAGCCGGCTGCTGTGCCGGCTGTCCTGCAGCTTCGCTCCCCAAATACACCAGCTTTTTTTTTTCTCCCACCGGCAGCACACCCTCCCAAGGAAAGGCATGTGTTTGGAAACACAGCCCCTCCGGCATCCCCCTCAAGGGAGGGAAGCAGAGGGAGAAGCAGCCTGCTGTCCTGCTACCTCCCAGCAAGAGCGAGAGGTGGAGGAGAAAGACCCTGTTTGGATTCGGCATTTAAAAACACATGCAGAAACCACAATTTCCTAGAAACTTTGCATCTGCTGGAGCTAGGAGGCTGCTCTGACAAAGGCGGCTTGCGCTATATTGGATCCATACGTTACGCCGTGCAACTGGAGCCAAGATCTCACTGTGGGATTTGCGGGGCCTCATCAGGAAAAAGCACTAGAGCCCAAGAAGTTCCCAGGCAGCTACAACCAGGCTGCAGCCTCCTTCCTCCCCCAGGTCTTCCTCCCAGCGGAGAGGCCCTTTTCATCCCCACCACTCTGCTACCTGGCAGGTAGCTGTGGTGGGGAGAGCTGTTAGGTCTGGCTGTGGGCACGTTCCCAAGAGATCACGGCTTCAAGCAGTGCCTCCCACCGGTACCCGAGCCACTCGGCACCTTCTTGCTGTTGCAAGAACATCCCTCATCCCCAGAGTCGAGAGCATCCCCCAGACCTGCTCACAGCCCCCCCAGCTTTCCCTCACCCTTCACTTGCATTTCAGCTCTTCCCATCTCTCCCTTACTGGTCTCAGTTCCGTCCTCTCACTGGTCCCCAGCTCCTCCAGGCGAGTGGGCATGATCTCCCATTCCTTAGGGCACTACAGCCCACCGGAGCACTGGCGCAGCTTGCAAATGCTTTATTTTTGGCAGAGGGTCACTGAAAGTGGGGACAGGGGAGCAGCAGTTCACTGGAGCTCCAGAACCTGAGAAATTTAAGGTCCTGCTAGTCATCAGCCCACAGCTCACCAGCACCACCAGCACCATGCACTGGAGAAGGGCAGGAGCAGTGGGGAGCCTGGTGGAGCGAGTACGGCTCCTGCAGCCTTGGCCAGGCGTGGGCCAGCTGGACTCAGCTTTGCAGCTTCAGCAGTCCATCTGACGGATGGACATCGCTGCTCAGGGAGCAAGTGGTCAAGGAGAATGGCAGTCCAGCCACTGAGGATGTGGAAAAGAGGGTTCCTTGCCCGCGTTGAGGAACATCGTGGCTCAAATGCCCAGCCCAGCCCAGTGCTGCTAGCAGTTCCAGCCACCACTCCCAAGTGTGTGTCCCCCAGGGACAGCTGGGTGAAGCTCGTGGAGAGGACGGTGGCCAACACAAAGAGGTCCTTGGCCAGTTCTGCACCCTGACGGCTTCCTACACGCAGAAGGTGGCCAACATCCGCAATGAGGTGGATCTCCCGGTGAAGCAGCTTGCAGACTACGCCGACACCGAGAGCCTCGTGCTGCGAAGGGCTTTGCCGAGGAGTTAGCCAAAGTGCAGGATTACAGGCAGGCCGAGGTAAAGAGCGGTCGAGACCACAACCCCTTAACAAGGTCCTAAGCAAATAGGTCCCAGATGTGGGCCTTCCCATCAGGAAGCAATAAACACACACCCGCAATAAAGCGAGCTGCAAGTACTCTGCGGCGCGGTAGCGACTGCCTTCGCCAGGGAGGGATGTGCTCCCTCCTGCCCTCACCATCCATGGGTAGAAATGCTTGTTGGTGTGATGCCCGGCTGGGTCCTTCAGCCCACTGGGGAGAAATCAAGCCAAGGGTTGGACCTTGCCTGAGGTGATGACCCGTGTCCACTTCTCAGAGTGTTTTGGAGTGGAAAGAGGGGAAATCACACCCTCTCCTCTGTACTGCCTTGTGGTACGTGGTACCTGGAGGTAAGCAGGTCTTTTAGATGCTCTGGTTGGCATCACCAGCTGGGAGACCTCCAGGCCTGGATCTGGTCCAACCGTGCTGGCTGTTGGCCTGCTCCTGTTCATGCTTGCTCTGCCTTTCTTCCTGGCAGACCAACATCCCCTTTCCTTGTAGATGGAGAGGCTGGACGTGGAGGTCGTTGAGCCCCTGAAGCTCTACGGCACCCGTCTGAAGCAGACCCGGGCAAGCCTTAGCGAGGCTGCTCTGCCGAGCCCCGGCCAGGACACAGCTCCATGTGGTGGAAAGCTGGTCCAGGAAGAGCACAGATGAGACTAGGACAGCAGGGACAGGCCCCACAGGAGTGTTGTCCCTCAGCATCCTCACGGTCCAGGATGCAGCCAGAAGGAAAAAGGCCGCTCCTGCTTCGAGCTGAATGGCTCCCGTACCTTGATGGTAGTTACAGCCATTTCCCTGTCCGAAAATGCTTCTCCTCAATTAATATCCTTTTTTTTCCATTAGCACTTTTGGTGAGATGGATCTGCTGCCCGCCGGCCTTCAGAAACCAGAGTAAAGACCCAAAGCTGGGAACAGGGGGGTTGCCCCTCTCCCCAAAGTTCAATACGCTTAAACAAAACCTGATTATTCCTATCAGACCTGCTTTCCTGCATGGTCCCACACGGAGCATTCACGTGTCACAGCGTTGGGAGATGCTAACTCACCACCACCGCCTTTAAGAGAGTTATTCCTGATTCACACCAGGGCCAAGGATCAGCTCCGAGTGTCCCTAGCAGGCAGCAGGATGCTCAGGGATTAAGACTGACATGCCTCGCCCCTGAGGGACAAGGAGAAGCTGTCCCTGCAGTTTCCCATGGGAAGTGGGGAGGAGGGGGAGAGTCATTAAGCAGCTTCTTACCCTGGGAATAATTAATCTGCAAAGCCTCCAAGGAGGGAACGGTGGCATTGCCCTCTCCACGCTCCCGTTCCCGAGGCAGACCCTCGAAAGCGAGCCCCCAGCTCGTGGCAGGGCGCTCCCCGCTTGCCACGTACGAGGTCTTCAAGGGCACGGGGAAGACCACCTCGGCTCCCCAGAAGCAACACCCGGAGGCAAGCTGAGCCCCATGCCGGCCGTCTCGGCAGGCAGCCGGAGCGTGCCGTGCCTCGGGAAGGCTGAGCTCCCCGCCAGCCTCCGGGCAGCCTTTGCAAGCTGGTGCGTTTTTAATCTGGTGCTTGTAGAAATTTGG
The DNA here is from genome assembly GCF_964289735.1 of Phaethon aethereus. Lineage (NCBI taxonomy): Eukaryota > Metazoa > Chordata > Aves > Phaethontiformes > Phaethontidae > Phaethon > Phaethon aethereus. The sequence goes on from NC_138589.1 coordinate 20,562,054, forward strand.
GCAGCTCTCCAGCCCTCTGAGCTGTTTTGCATTTAGGCTCTGCTGGCTTTTAGCTACTGCATCCAGGGCAGAGGCAGGAGCAAGGCTGCCTGTCCCCACCGGCTCTGCCCCACGCGCGGGGCTCTGTGCCGGCACGTCTCATCTTTCTGCTTTTCTCGGGGCTTTTCAGCAAAGATCGGTGCAGCATCAGGAGACGACGACCCCTCCGGCCGCTCCGCTCCACCCTGCCGTGCTCCCTGAGCAGCCCCCCATTACACAGCATTCCCGGGGTCATATTTTGGTCTGGGAAGCGAACCCCGCTCCCATCCTTACTGCTCAGGCAAAGCCCAGGAGGCAGTTCCCAGGGCGGGAGGCGGCATCCCAGCTCAGCGGGGTGGAGGACAATGGTTGGGGGGGGAACGTGCATCCTCTGGGAAACCTTCCTGGGGGGACAAAGCCACTTTTAACACCAGTCCAGAAACTCGCTAGTGAGTGCAACAGCTTTGCAAGACGCTGGCCTGGAGCTCCGTAAAAACAGGAGGGCTCAGCGTAATGGTGCCTTTGAGATGTGCTCGCTGATGCCTTTGAGACGTGCTCGCCCTGCCGGCTCCTGCCACCTGCGGCAGCCCCTTCCCCAGCCCCGGCCTTTGATCCACCTCCAGCTCCCGGCTCTCCTTGGCGTTTGCTGCCCGGGTTTCTCTTTGTAGGGATTTTCCAGACCACCTGAGTAGAAGCATTTCTGCATTCCCCCGTGCAGCCCGATGCCGGCGTGGGAACACGCGGCAGCTCCTGAAGTCAGCCTTGTCTCTGCCTCCACCGCTGACTTGCTCTCCGGTGCCAAACCAGGCCCCTAAAATAAGCTGAATTTCCAGAGCAATCACTTTTCCCCAGCCCTTCCGAGCTGCTGGCTCCAGCGGGGCCCACAGTCAGGGTTTGCAAATTCTTTTTATTCAGATATGCAAACACCAGCAGGTCTAAAGCCGCTCTTTAGCCAGGACTGGCAGGGCTTAATCAACCCAAGGGCTCCGAGAGCTTCACCAGCTTGACCTGCCTGATTTACCAGGAATACATTTCTCTCCCGTACGTGGACCAGACTGCATCTCCAGTCCCGGCGAGCTCCCCCCCGGGTCACTCCAAAGCGTTTTGTGGCGGCCGGCGTGCCCCGGCTCGCCGCTGGGTGTCAATCCGGTGGGAATGGAGAGCGGCTCCATCAGCGTTTGCAGGATTGCAGGCTGCTCCCGGTCGGATGGGGCTGCCGGGTCTGTGCTGGCGTTGCCCTCTGCGGTCCCCGCTCCCCTGCTCCAGCATCCCCTATAGCATGAAACCACCCCGCTCCAGCATCAAAGCCAACCCCCCCCGGGTGTCCCCGGTCCCCGAGCCCTGCTGGTGACGGAGCAGGGAGGACCCAGCCCGCAGGATACGGCCCCCGCTCCCCCCGTGTCCAAGGAGAAACAGCCCCCGGTGCTTTCACCCCCCTCCTCCTTCCCTTGCAGGCTGTTTTTCTCCCCCTCTCCTCCTTCCATCAAGCAGCAAATATGCTTTCAGAGCACTAAGACGGCTGTTCAGCCTTTGGAACAAATGTTCTCTGCCAGGCTTCGAGCACAGGGGCGGAGGGGGGACTCACACTGATTTAATGACAGTGATTTAAGCAATTTGATCCATTTTTATGGCGCATTTACAGTTAGGGGAAAGGGAAAAAAAAAAAAAAAGAGGAGAGAGAGAGAAACACAGGAGTGGAACGGAGGCAGGAAAGGTTAGGGAACGCACCCCAGCAGGCGCTCGGAGGGGGAGAGAGGCTGCCGCAAGCTGTTCCCCTCGCCGCTCTGCCAAGGCGAGCCCTCGCCAGCCTGCTGCGCCGAAATCTGGCTCGTGTCAGCGCCGGCTCCCCGGGGGCTGCGGCTCGCTGGAGAGGTGCTGCAAAGCCTGCGGGGCCGGGCACGGCTCCGGCGCTGGGGACACCCGGGGAAGGGCTGATCCCGCAGCTGGGGTGCAGGCGCCCACCCTGCGAAAGCCTCCAGCCCCTCTGCGGCTCCCTGACTCGGATGGATGCAGGGGCTGGGGGGGTCAGGGTGGGGCTGCACCCCCATTTCGTGGGGGAAATGCAGCAAGGGCTTATCCAAGCCCCAGCTCTCCTCTCATCCTCCCGCCTTCATGAGGGGGTGTGTGTCCCAATTTACCATCCCTCCAAAATCCGTTCTGCTTCTCGACGCCGGCAGCTATAGGGGCTGCAGATAGGCCTTTGGGGTGCCGAGGGACGAGCTGCCCATACAAACGCACCGTATCCGCTTTTGCAGCAGAGGCAAAAACAGAGCTCGGAGCACAGCCAGCTCAGCAAAACGCCAGCCACGGCGAGCCTTTCCCATCGCTGCGCTGAGACCTGGCCTCCTCGTTGCACGTGCTCTGCACAGCTTCGGCCCAGCCCCGTTCCCAGCACGGGGAGCACAGCTGCTTGCTGGGGCCGGGAGCATCCCGCAGCTCCCAGCTGGCTTTCGGCGCTCGCAGCGACGCCGGCCAGATGAGGGTCGTGCCGACGCATCCCGCTGCGTTCGGCACCTCGTGCCCCGCAGGGCTCTCTGCAGGGAGGTGCTACCCCTGCGGAAACGCTGCCGACCCCGGCTGCCCCCCGGCTTTCTCCTTCAACTCCAGCTGGGACCAATCCCTATTAAATCAAGGATGCAGCAGCTCAGGCATCCCTGCCATTCGGTGCGGCCCTGGAGCCGGGGAATCGACGGGCAAACGCTGCTCCTCCATCGGGAAGAGTGACGGGAGATGCCCGCGCTCCGCGTGACGACAGCCAGCCAGTGAGTTTGGCTCCTACGGGAAAAGAAAGAAATCCCATGCAAAATCCTAAGGGATCCCTCCTGGGGGTCCCCTCTGCCGCAGGCAGTGGCTTTGTGGGACCCGAGCTGGCTGCAGCATCGCACCCTGCCCAAAACCTCATTGACCCCCGCACCACGCTTGTGCCGCTCCCAAAAACTTGCAGGGGTGCAAGATTTCCCAGGGAGCAGGCCGGGGCCACTTGGAAGTCACGCGCCGCTAATATTCAGGCAGTAAAGCTATAGGCTGCAATTAAATAGGCCGTTCGCTTTGCAGCCTGTCCCCAAGCGCCTTTCGCCCGGCTGTGACCACCCTCACACTCCCCCGGTGAGAATCTGTCCTTGGCAGCACCTCGAGGGCTTGGTATAAGGTAAAACACAGCTGGACCTTATCCCGCTCCCCGGGCTGGAGAGCAAACCGAGTAGTGCTGCAGGAAAACTGACGGGAAGCATGAGCTGGGAGGGAAAAAAGTCATTCCGAGAGAGTAAACCTAGCTTTTACAGCAATAAACAGCGGGGAGCAGGCTCTGCCAAATCGCCTCCGTGACAAGCTGCGAGCCACGTCCTCCCACCGCGGCCGCGAGGAGAGCCCCGCGCCAGGAGCTGCCCCGTCCCGCCGGGTTCGGGTGCCGGCGGTCCCTCGCCGTAGCTGCTGCGTGGCGTGCGCGGAGCCCGGGCTGTCCCGAAACGTGGGTCTCAACTCCTAATAACTCACCCCCGCTGCTCCAGCCTGCCGCAAGCGCTGGGATTGGGATGCTGCAGGTCCCTCGCACCGCCGGAGCCGGCACCCCGCCGAGATGCTGCAGAGGTACCCATCGCTTACGCCTGATTTCTCCGGCTTGATGCCCTTTGCATCCCATGGGAAGGAGATACGGCAGCTGGGGGGGTTCTGCAGGATGGGGAAAAGAGAGACCCGGGGACAGCGCGGCAGCTCCCAAACGGGTTGCGGCAGCCCACGCCTCCCTGAGGAAAATGGGGAAGGAAAGGGCTGGTGGAGAATCCGCCCTCCTGCCCCATCGGTTGGTCCCACAGCCAGGAAAACTCTTCTTTGAGGCCTGTGGGGTTTTTTCAATTTTTTTTTTAATTTATTTTATTTTTTTTTAAATATCAAGGCTCATCTAGGAGGGTACAAATGCCCTGCGGATCTGCAAGGGATGGGCTTTGAATTTGCCCCAAAAGGCTCTATTCCAAGTGCCACTGACACCTCCACAGATCCAGAGACACACACCGCAAACTCAGCCTGAGCTCGGCGGGGTTCTTGTTTTAAATGCCCCCAGGGAAGAGAGAGAAAAAAAAAAAAGAGGGGAAAAAAATTCCAAGCGGCAAACAAAATAAATCTTCCTCTCCGAGCCAAAACAGAGAGAAAATAGCCAGGGACCTTGGCCGGGAAGCTGTTTATTATAGTCATGGGATTCGCTGCCAATTTCGGCAGTTGGACAATTTTCCTTTTTCAGCCCATAAATAGCCACCCCTTTGCTGGGCGGCCCCAGGCGCTGCGGGGTGGGCTGCTTCCCTCGGCTTGGCGGCTGCTCCCAAAAACATCCCTGCTCCGGCCAACTCCCCGACCCGCCTGCAAGCCCCCCAAGCCGGTGGGAGGGTTTGCTTCAGCAAAGGGATGGGGCAGGAATCACCTGCAAAGCCAAGACCCGACGCGTGAGCGAGGGTCCCAGCCTTGCCCGGGCGGCCGCAGGCTGCTGCGGGATGCTCCGCCGGGTGCAGCTGCCCTTATTTGCTTTGTTTCCAGGGGATTAAAAAAAAAAAAGAAGAAGAAAAGAAAGAAAAGAAAAGAAAGAAAGCGAGCTCAGGGGAGCACAAGTGATAGGCACACCTGCCTGCGGCGTAACCCCGCGTCCCGCAGCTGCTCCCCCTTCGCTCCCGTCTCAAGCCGGTTCCCTGGGAAAGGGGCAGCTGGTGCTCGGTGGGGTCTGCTCCTCCCATGGGAATGGGGGACGGTGGCCCCAGGGATGGGTGGTGGTCGGTGAGCCGGGGATCGCCCTGCGCCCTTCACATCTTTCTCCGCTTCCCACGAAGACGTAAGACAAAGCCGCCCCGGGAAAGGCAGGCTCCTTCCAGCACGCGGCCTTTTGTCTTTCAATTAAAAATAAACGAAAAAATAATATACGAGAGGAACCCGCCTGCCGCGGCCGCGCGGCTCCTGCACAGGCGGCTCCGTGGGCTTTGCTCAGCAGAAAGGAATCCGCGGGCTGTGAAATCAAATCCACGTGGGATGCGAGAAAATGCTCCCGCGGGGCCACATGCCCCCCGAAAGCCCCCGGCCCCTCCGGGGGGAACGCTCCTCCTTGGCACAGCCAGCGGCGGCGCAGCTCTGGCTCAGATAGCACCTCTCCACCAGCGGTTCCACGGGCAGGTTTCTTCTCCTCGCTTCCCTCCACGCCCGCCATTCCCCCGTGCCGCCAGCGCTGCTCTGCCGAGGGGTCCCCAGGCGAGGGCAGGGGCACGGGGAGCTCCTGCCCCGCACCCTCGGCGGTGGAGCCAGCCCTTTGCAGCCCCTGGGAGCCTTCGGGTGCCCGAAAGCCCCGAGCCCGGGAGCAGATGCTCATGGCCATGTTTCACCTTCTGCACAATGCCAACGTCATCGTTACCTTCCGCAGGTGACAACGGCGGCCAGCGCGAAGTCCTGGGCCACCAGGTCGATGGCGGTGAAGGAGCAGGCTGCCGAAGAGGATCAAGGACACCTCGGTGCCGGGGAGAAGCACCTGGCTGAAGTACACCTGGACGTCTAGAAGCACCAAGACCTCGCTGAGCACGGAGCACCACTCAACACCGTCCCTGGGCTCACGCTTGCCCCGCGGCCGCCGAGCCTCCCTGCAGCAGCGGGCTGAGCCTGGCCGGCGATGCTCAAAGCCCAGGCGATGCTCAGTGCCCTCTCCCCAACCCAGAAACCCACCGGGAAATCGCGTTGCCATTACAAAGCATCGGAAACTCCGTGGCCAAGACACGCTCCAGAAAAACCTTCTCCTTCACCGCATCGCCCATATCTCTGCACAGCCGGGGCAGAGCCGGGGCTTGCTCCCGCAGCCTCACAAGGCAAGGCAAGGTCACGGCGGGCTTTCGGCCGCGGCCCTGGGAACCCAGTGCCCCGCTTTGCGGAGGAAAAATTAACTTTTCATTCAAATTTTCACTTCAGCAGCAGAGATAACGGCTCAATTTCCACCTGCTGCTTTGAAGCCTTCGCTTTGTATGGAAGAAGCGCACAACTGAGAGTTTTCAATTATAAAGCACATACATATAAATGCGGTAGCAGCCAGGCGTATGGATTTTAAGCCTAAAAAAATGAAAAAAAATTAAAAAAATGAGGGGCACTCAGGAGTACACACTGTCCCAGAGTCCATCTGCTGCCTGGCTTGGTGCAGCGGGGCCAGCCACGTCCCCGCTGGACCGCAGAGGACCATGAGGACCGCACGCATGCTCGGTCTGAGTTCAACAGCTTGTGACATGGAGATCGGCTCTTCCCTCCCCAAAAATCAGCCCTGTAGGTCTGGGTGGGGAGGTGCCAAGGTTTAACTCAAGGCCAGGCTTTAGGCTGGAGCATGGGGCAGGTTTGGCCCCTTCCCTCGAAGGATGCCCAGGGAGGATGCGTGGAGCGGGGCTGTGTGCCCCAGGCTATAGCTGTACCCTCTTCCAGAGGGACAAAAGACGATTCATCCTCCTTGCAGAGCTGGGGATTCCCACTCCGGGGCTGCAATTAGACTGGAAACTGCTCCCAGTTTCATCAAAAGACCTGGAAAGGCGGGTGGGAGAAGAGGGGAGCTCAGTACCGCTGGGCTCGAACGCAGCGCCCAGTGAACGCCCCGGGAGGGATGCCTGCTCATTCAGGAGCCCCGAGAGCAGCTCATCACCACCCCGTTTAAGAGTCATTTCAACCTACTTCTATCTAGGACAGCTCTTTGAGACTCGCGCAGGTTGGAACCTCAAGGAGCAGAGGGCCACGAACAGCCGAATCCTGTCCCCCACCAACCCCGACAAAAGCCACCTCCTGCGGGAAGAGCAACGTTAGCTCCCAAAACCATCCCAAGGAGTGTGAAAACACAGCCTGCCCTTCCTCCCTCCCACATCTCACCGCTCAGCATCCTCGCCAAGCCCGCTCCTCCCGCCAGCCCGGCACCACGGCGGGTTTATTCCCGTTTTTTTCCTCCCATCCTCCCTGCGGCGCATCCCCAACCCATGGGCCAGGGCTCACCCGTGCCAAGGCTTCCTCCAGCTTTCACGGCAGAGCCCAGCGCCGCATGGCGAGCACAGCGTGGGAGCACGGCGCTCTGGAGGAGGCAATCGCAAGTGCAAAGAAGAACCTTCCAGCTGGCCACAGGAGATATTCGGCGAATAACCGTGACAGCCACAGCTCCCCGTCACCTCCAGGAGCGTCCGCGGTGAGGCTGGACTTGGCCCTGCTCGCTGGTGCTCCGGACGCTTCTCCCGAGGGGGAAACACCACGCTGGGTTCAATTTGCTCCATCCTCGAGCGCCGCGCCGGCCGTCGGCAGAGCGCGGAGCTGAAGTCAATCTGTCGGTCTCGGGATGAAGCACTGAACTGGCGCTGATTTCCCAGAACTACCCCGGAGCCGAGACTCGTCTCCGAGCGGTAACGAGCTCCGGCAGCCGTGACACGACCTCGAGCAGCGGGTGCAATCCTGTCCTCCATGGGGAAATGGCTCCTGTGCCTAGTGCGTGTCTGTACCGGGGCACGGCTTCAGTGTGCTGGGGTGTCCCCCAAAGCACCCAGGAGCCAAAGGGATCACCCACCCGCAGCGCTGGGGCTTCCCCCAGTCCGTCGGGAAGATGGAGGCTGTCAGCCGGGTGATCGTGACATGCAGCAGGTCCTGAGCCCGGAATAAAAGCAGGCGGGGGTTTTGCCCACCGCCGCATGGGAGGGCAGCACCACTGCGGTATCCAGCTGGAGCCAGGCTGGGGGGACCCCGACGTGCTTCACGGTGGGGGCAGATTTGGGTTTGTCCTCTGCCTTTCCCCATCTCCTCCTACTCCTGGGGAAGAGCTGGGGAGATGTGGGAGCCGGGGGCTTTTAGCCAGCTTGCCCCGGGGCTGCAGCACAAAGAGCCTGGGCTTCTCTCCAGTTGCTCCAGAGGTGCAAAACTGCCTCCTCTGCCGGCTCCCGTGGGGCCCGATCCTGCCAGACCCTTAGCCCCAGCCCTGCCTGCGACGAGGCACCCCGGGATGGAGCCGAAGGGGCAGAAGCAGGCATCCTCGCCAAAGAGGATGCCACCCTATAGCTAGGGATGGACCTCCCAGCACCTCATCACGGGCCAGGACACAGCGCATGCCATCCCTTGGGATTTCACATGTGAAACCATCCCAGATATCCCCCCAGGCTGCTAGAACAGGGAGCCCCCAGAACAACCGGGACGGAGTTTGCAGCCTGGAGCTGCACAGAGCCTGATAAAACACACCCCGAGCCCAGACCCGTAACTTGAAAGCAATGGGCCAGTAAATCCCAGTTTGTGGGACCACCACAAAGACGACATTCGCCAGAACTCCTGCAAGGAAAGCCAAGAACCGGAGCAGGGTCCGCGAAAGGTGAGAGGAGCGGACTGACCATCAGCATCTCAAAGCCACCCCGCATCCGACGCTCGCCCCCCCTCTGGCCTTTCCCCAGCCCTTGCCGGTGGGGGGGAACTACCGGCGGGTGCCCCCCCGCCACGGCCAGCTGCGCGGCACCCCGAGGGGCCGCCGGCGGCCCGGCAGCAGCTGCCTTGGCTCGGGTTCAAGCACCGCGCTGGTCAAGAGCAGCTTGTTATTTCGGTCCTGCAACGGGGCTATTTTTAGAAAGCGCTGAACGCCCCTTCTCCGAAATCGCTCCTCGAGGTGTGACCTTGCGGCGCTGCCGCCGCTCAGCTGCCGCTCCCACCACCCCTCTCCCTGGGGACCGGAGCGGAGCGTCACCCACCCATCTCCTCTGGGGTCCCCTGCAAAGCCCCGGGGACAGCGGCTTCGTTGCACCGCGGCAGCAGGGAGAGGCGGGGGGGGGGACGGGACACGAAGCCTGAACCACATCTCGACCCCTGACGCCATCCAGGTTGGCTCCCGGTTTCAATTATCACCTGCCGGAGCGGCAGCTGCCGAGCGCTGGGGAACTCAAAGGCAAGTCAACAAGGTCTTGTTGTTTCAGCTGCTCGGGGGCACGGAGCTCCATACGCTTTCCTCCCCATCGGCGCCGCGGGGATGCTGCGGCCCCCCGCGCGCATCCCCGGCTGCCGTGCTCCGCATACTTCCCCCCGTCCCGCTCTCCCTGGCAGGTAAACGCTGCAGGAGCTGCCGAAGGGGGAGCGGAGAGAAACCTCCATAACAACAAGGAGGGAAAAAAAAAAAGGAAAAGAGAAAGAGAAAAAAAACAACCAAAAAAGCCCCAACAAGCCAGCCGCTGCACAGAGGTTATCCGGGGGACAGAGCAAATAATTGGCGAGGCGAACAATGCATTTTAATTAAACCTCTGCAGGAAACGAGGGGAGGGAATCAAGTTAATTGCACGGAGCAGGAGCAGGAGATTAAAATGCTCTTCGCTCAGAAGATGGTGGCTCCCATCCGCCTTTGCCGAGCAAAACAAGGCCACCTGGGGCGGCGATGCTGGCAGGGCAGCCCCCCGGGGCTGCTGCCGGCCCCGCGCGGGGAACACAGCTCACTGCCGCGGCTCGGAGGCAGCGAGTGCCAGCGGGCTCTGGAGGGGCATCATGCCGGTCCCCAGTGCTGGGGCTGTGGGGTCCCCAGTCCCCTGGGATGGGTGCTGCCGTGAGGTGCGGGGTGAGCCCGGCCATGGGAGCAGCTCCTGGGAAGTCCCCCCAGGGACGGGGGGACGTGGCTTGTGGCCAGAGGAGCAGGAGCAGGGGACGTGTCCTGCCGCAGCCCGGTCCCTTCCCCAGGTCTGTGCCCCCTGCTCCCAGCCCAGCGCTCCCCCTGTGCCCCAAGCTGAACCGTCAGCCTTGACTTTTTCCTGCCCTGGATACCCCAGATTGCAGAGTCTTCCAGGCAGAGAGAGACGTTTTCCTCAACTACTCCCTTTCCTGATCTTGCACCTTTTGCTCAAGCCCTTCTCTTCACAGCAGCCTCACCCCCTCCTTGCAGCCCAGACACCGTGCGAGCGGAGCAGCTCGGCTGCCAGTGGCACGGCCAGGCTCCTCTTCCTACCCAAGAGGGGAAAAAGCATCACACGGCTCCAGGATGCTGGAAGACCAGGGCAGGAGCCGAACACGAGCACTGACCGAGCACCCGAGGCCTGGCGCCGGCATGGGGAAGCGCTGCCAGCCCAGCAACAACCCTGGGGCATCCCCCACCCCGGGGCACCCACCACCCTGGGGCACCCACCACCCCCAGGGCATCCCCCACCCCGGGGCATCCCCCACCCTGGGGCACCCACCACCCCCAGGGCATCCCCCACCCCGGGGCATCCCCCACCCCGGGGCACCCACCACCCTGGGGCACCCACCACCCCCAGGGCATCCCCCACCCCGGGGCATCCCCCACCCCGGGGCATCCACCACCCTGGGGCATCCCCCACCCTGGGGCACCCACCACCCTGGGGCATCCACCACCCCGGGGCACCCACCACCCCCAGGGCATCCACCACCCCGGGACATCCACCACCCTGGGGCATCCCCCCACCCCGGGGCATCCACCACCCCCGGGACATCCGCCACCCCGGGGCATCCTCCACCCCGGGGCATCCCCCACCCCGGGGCATCCACCACCCCCGGTGCATCCTCCACCCCGGGGCATCCCCCACCCTCGGGGCATCCGCCACCCCGGGGCATCCGCCACCCCAGGGTCCAGGGCAGGAGGCATCGACCTCCGCTGGGTGTCAATCTGGGAGCTGCGGCACTGGCCCTCCATCCAGCCGCCCGCTAATTAGCCCCAGCCCAGCCCTCCGCCTGCAATGAGAACAGCAATCAGCCCCGCTGTTCGCCTGCTAAGAACAATCTCCCTCCTTCCCTCCTCTGCATAAATTTCCCAGGCTGTGGTTTTTAAGACTCTGATCCCACATAGCTTTATTCACAAGAGGAGTCCCACTGAGGGCAAGGAAATTACTCCAGCGAGCAAAATTACCCGTGCGCGGGATGCAGGCACAGGGCATAACACAAGGTGGGGGTTTTTTGTTGTTTTGTTGTTGTTTTTTTCCACAGCATCGAAACCAAAATAAATCCACCAAGGAAGCTCAAAGCCAAGCCTTGCTCCTGACCATGGGTAAGAGCCGGACAAATTATGGCAATTAAAAAGAAGAAAGAGACATGTGGACTTGCATATCCACAAACCTCAGGACGCAGTCGGCGGGGGAGAATATTTCCCAGTCGCACGCACGCTGCAAAACCAAAGCACACCGCAAAATACTTTCTGTCCTCGGAGGCACAAGCTGTGCCTGCGGGCAGGCAGTGCCACCGGCGTGAGCGGGAGGCTGGGACAGCCTGTCCCTGCGCAGCCGCCCGGGGTGGCTCGTCTGCAGCAGGAGGACACGGGCAGCGTCGTTCCCAGAGCCCAGGTTTTCGTGCCGGAGATGGAATGGCAGGTCGTCGTCCCCCGCCGCACAAATGCTGACCTGATGGGAAAGGAGAGCTCGGCCGAGATCATCTGTTTTTCCCCTGCAGCTGCGATCGGACGGGCAGAAAAAAACCCCCAGTGCTCGGCTTAAACGCTCGCTCTTGCTGCAGGAACGAGCTTTCCGCCCGAGCGACCGCAGGCAACTGGCCAGAAAAACGCTGCTGCTCTAGCACAGGCTTAAAAAAACTGCCCAGTATTTTCACCTGAAACCCGAGTCAGAGCCAGGAGGTGAAGCCCTCCACGCAGTGAGGCGGCTGCCGCCTCGCCGGGCCGGTTGTTCAGTAAGAGCATCCTAAGTGGAACTAAGGCTGGGAAGTGACTGGAACGGGGCTCAGCAGCTCTAAGGAGGGGAGGTGGGGACTAAACCAGCAGGTTCAACCCAGGAGCCCCCTTCTAGACACCCCCCTTGCTGCCGCCGCCTCTCCAGCACCCATGAGCCCACCCCGGGGTATTAACTGCACCCCCAGGTGCCCGGGCTGCGTGAGGATCCCCGGCGGGTGTGGGCACGCTCCCCTCTGCGTGCGGCGCTCCGGGACGGGGACATTTGGCGGCTGCCTGCAGGGAAGGTGTCTGAAGTGCTGCTTTGCTGTGGGAACGTGAGTCAGAGCTCCCCGGTGCAAGAGCCTGACGTCTCCCTCCCTCCTGCTCGTTTATTCAGCACGTCAAATATTTGCCTTGCGCAGTTGCACCAGGTGCATGTTATTCAGGAGGGGTTGTTTTTTGTTTGTGTTTTTTTTTTTCCTTCTGCTGGCAGTGGCAGCTTATTAAAAAAAACCACCACAGTGCCATCTTGGGAAACTTGGCCTCCCAGCTAAGCACGTTTGAGCATCCTTTTCCTCGCCTGCTTCGGGGACCGGCTCCTCTCCAAGCATCCCCTCTGCGAGGACTGGCGAGCACCTGCGGGGACCAGGAGGGGCTGGATGCTAAAACCCACTGGCAAAAGCAGCCGCCCCATGGGGCTGCAATGGGGAAAGGTGATTTCAGACCCATTTCCAGCACTCTCCGAGTGACAGCAAAGCCGGGAGCCTGCGGGCAGCGAGCGGTGGCCCTGCCTGTCCCCTGCCCTGTCGAAGCACCCTGCCTGGAAGCGGCACACCCAGCAGCAGGAGCAGAGGCCAGCCAAGGGAAACTTGCTCAATTTTGCCTCCCTTTGGCGAGGAAGCAGCTTTGCCGGCTGCCAGCCCCATGGTCATCCCATGGGGACCTCAATTTTTTTTCGTGCCACATCCCTGGATTTCTTATTTGTAGGACTTCTCACACCCTAAATGTCCAGTCCCCGGAGAGGAGGTGGAGTTCATCTCTGATTAATTGCCAAAGGCCGGAGAAGGTGACCTTGTGCAGAGGGGACACGAGAGGCCCTGTGTCCCACCTGGCCCCCCCCGGGTTTCTGTCCCATGGTTGCAGCCAAAAATGTCCCATTTCATCAGGGAACTGCAGGAATGGCTCATAAAACACGAACTTTGGGATGCAGCTGAGCAGATCGGCCACTTGTACGGTGCGCTGCTGGCCAAACACAGCGTGCTGCAGGGAAAAAAACACGTGCCTCCACCCTATTTGTAAGGGGGGGAAAAAAAATAATAATCATTCTTCAATCTACACTTGCATTCCCAGCTAGGACACATGCTCAGCTGCACTGGGACTTTGAAAGAGTTTCCCAGGACTGGGATTTCTTGCTGGTGGGGGCTCTGGAGCCCACTCCCCGCCAAGGCCAGTCTGCTCATCCAGGCTCTGTGTGCATCTTCCTCCCACAGGCTTGTGGGAGGCCACAGCGCGTGGAAGAGCCCCAGGGCCGGAATAAACCTGCGAACAGCTTTTGCAGCGCTGTCAGAAATAGCACCAGCAGCAGCGGTGCCAAAGCTGATGCTCTGCTTTGCCCAAGAGGACGTGCAGCGCCGATGCTTGGCAGCCGTCCGGTGCCGTCCTTACGCTTGGTGGCTCCTCTGGACCCACGAACGAGCCCCGGCAGGACCCACACCCACTGGGCTCGTGTTTGGCTCAGCAAATCCTCTGGTTCATGGTGCAGAGATCTGCCGTGCTGCTGGGGGGTGGAGAGAGGGGAGCTGCCTTCTGGGCTCAGCCCCCGTTAGCACTGCGTCCTCCCCACCACGAAAGCATCTTCGAGCATCCTACTCAACCAGGTCCAGAGGGATCTGCTGGGGAGAGAAAGCACGTTGGCTGGAAAGGACTGGGTTTTTCCAGCTTATCCAGCCTTTACAGAGCTGCACGTCCCGCTTTGCTTTCGGAGGGGCAAGTTAGGCTGAGCCCACGGCAAAGACTGCTCACAGCTGAGCTCATTGCCCTTTGGGGAACCAGCAGTGAAAAATGGGTGCTCGGGTGAAAGCCTGGTGAAAATAATTCAGCCAAGACACCACCACGCACCTCCCCGGCAGGCCAAGGAGCTGCAGTGACCTTGCCCGAACACAGGATCTTGGGTTGAAAGAGCAGAGCGAGAGGATGTGACTCACATCTGGGATGTGGCCGCAAACGACAGATGTGTTTCGTTACTGTCCGGGGCCCTCTCTGCAGCTCTGTCTGTGCACACAGTGACTCAGCCTTGCCTTCGAGCCCTTCCAAAAGAGGAGCTGTGGAGCATCTCTTCCCAGCAGCATCCCTGTGCTGCTGTGAAACAGAGCTGGGAGTGCAGGCTCCTGCAAGGGGAAAAGAATAAAACAAAATGAGTCAAGGTCATGCTTTTTCATGGGAATCTTCCAATTTCAATTGTAAATCATCTGAGAAGCATAAAATCAAACGCTTTAGTGGTGGGATCCATGTCTCTAAGTTTAGAGACTTAGAAGCTAAACATGCCCCCCATCCTTCCATTGGGAAGGACACACTGGGTTTTCTTAGACGCTTACCATAGGGTAGGAGGAAACATCTCCCGGAGGTGCTCCATGTCTGGAGAGAGGAGTAAGAGGGTTTCAACAGGTCTCCTTCCTGCAATCCCTAGGAAATTCAGCAGCATTTGGCGGAGAGAGCCCCAAAGCACTGAGGTAAGGCTGAGCCACCCCGTATGAGACATCAGAGAATCTAAAGAGTGGAACGTTGCAGCCAGCCAAGCGCAGCACATCACTCCCACGGGTCTCCTGCAAAAGCCAGACCCCAGCTCCCCCACCTTGGGAAGTGGTTCCCCTCCCATAGCAGCCCCGCAAGCAGCCTTTTTCGCACCCACCTTCCCTACTTCTCCCCTGCTGCCCGAACGCCCTGCGGTGACATGTCCGGGCGCAGAGGGACACTGGCGGGGCGGTGGCCGGGGTCCCCTGGCCCAAATCGACTCCGGTTCTGCACTGCACAGAGACCCCCCCCCTTCACACCAGTGGTTGTTCCAGTGGCAGAGTGGATGGGGCCACATCTGCCGGGAATTTTTTCCCAGCACATCCAGGCTCCGAAGGCCCCACCGGCCGCGTATTTACGTGCCCGGGTGCGATACGTGGCCAAGCGCTGCCTGACCCCCGGGCCGGAAAGCTGGGAGCCAGCAGTGCAGTTCACTTGGCAAACACTTGATGGGGCTACAAAACCGATTACCGGCTCACCTGGCAGAAACGGGGGGCGAAACAGCCTCTGCCAGATGTTTTGGGGTCCCGCTTTGCCGGTACCGGGCTGGCATTGCAATAGCTGCCGGCACCCGTGCGGGATGCTGGCCCCGGTGCAGCTTCGCCTCGGCTTTCGGTCGCATCCCGGACGCTCTGCGGCTGAGCGAGGATTGCCAGCACCTGGGCAAAGCTGGAGGCTTCACCCCCGAAAGATTTTCCATGACCTGCTTCGAGAAGCACTGCAGTGATGGAACGGGAGAGCAGGCATCTCCAGCAGCACTGCCCTGCAAAGCACTGATTAAATTTTATGCTGCTGTTGAAAGATGAGGCGACCTTGCCACCTCCCGACTCGCTGCTGCCTAAACCCAGGCTCTTTGCAGGCTGCTGCGGTGGGCATCGGTGGGATTTTCCCACGCTTCACCCCAAAGCAAGGCGAGATGCAGTCCCAAAGCAGAGCTGGAGCACGGCGAGAGGCGCAGCCCCGCATTGCGGAGCCGGCCGTGGGCAAGGGCCAGCCCTGAATTCCCCGAACGCTGCTGTCAAACTTTCCGGCACGGCTCTAAATCCACCAGCCCTCACTTGGCTCCAGCTGGCCGAGCAAGTTGGCAGCAGCGTGCGGACAAGAGCAGCTAGCGAGAGTCAAAGCCTCTCTCCTGCTCCAGGAAAAAAAAAAAAAAAGAATAAGAGACAGTCCCCATAAATCACGAGATAGTTACTGACGGGGAGGGCTCCCTCCCTCTTGCTCCGCACAGCGCGGCACGAATTATGGCCCCAACTTCGCTGTTGTTCAGTGATGAACATCTGAAAAGGCTGTGACAGATGAGAAAAGGGATGATTTAACAGCCATAAATCCAGCCGGCTTAGAGGTGTTTTTACAACGAAACCCATCCTGAATCCCCTCTGTTATGAATACTTATCACTCCCAGACACTACTACAATGGGAAGATTTTTAACAGCTTTAATAGAGACGCAATAAAACCCCCAGAGCCCAGCAAGCAAACGTCCTTTTCATCCCTCAAGGGAGGCAGAGGGGGCTGCGAGCCACTTGCTGTGCTCAGGCTCGAAGGCGCAGGGCTAACTGCTAACCCCCGGGTTAACGGATGGGTGGCATCAGCCAAGCACCGTATCAGCTTTCCTAAAGCTGCTGCACAGAGGGTGTAATTAATACCCCGCAGGGAGGGAGGGACGAGGAGACAGGCTGTCCCCATGATGTACAGCACCTTCCCCCTCCAGCGCTGCTCGCCCCTGTGCCGGGGGCTCCTCCGGGAGCCGAGAGGCTGCAGTTACCCAAATCACAGCTGCTCTAACCCGATTTAAAATGAGGGCGACTTTAGCTCGGCCGAAGACCCCCCTGGGTAGGGTGCCACGGCTCAGCTGCCCCTCGCCTGGCTTAATGCAGCTCATTTCTCACCCATGAAAGCTCAACGCCCACCACCCGTCGAGCAGGACAGGGACACTGCTCCCTAGCACTTCGGGGAGGCCGGGTAGACCTCCCAGCTCGGGGTTAAGCGGCCAAGGGTCTCGCTCCCGCTCGCTACGCGTGCTGCCCCTATAGCCTCTCTATACCGTTCTGCAAGTGCAGGCTGCACCCAGCCAGCAAACAGCGGCCGGGAGGTGCTGGGGGTGCACCCGCTGCCAAGGGCGCCCGGCACTGAGCAAGTACGTAAGGAATAAGCTTTCCCTTTCTTACGCACACAAGCTTATCAGGCCAGGTGATAAGTAATTCGTCGGACGGAGGGAACAAAAGCGGTCCCACGGCACGCGGCTTCTGGTTTTCCATAGCGGGTCAGCCCGTACCTGTGTAAAACCCCAGGTAAGGCGTCCACTCACGGGCTGCAGAGCTGGTGCGTTTCCCTCCTCCGATGGTGAATCTCTGGAGTGCTCCAAGGAGGGTGATTAAAAAAGAGGAAGGAGCAGGGCAGCTCCTTCCTAAGGGAAACGTGGCCGTGAAGCCCTGCTCCTGGGCTGTCGAGAGAGAAACCAGCACTGCAGGGCAGGGAACAGGCTCAGCTCGGCCGTACGGAGTCCCGAGGGGACGTGGTCTCCAAAGCCCGGGTGGAGGATGACACTCCCAGCCCATTAATCTAAGGGAACATCTTTTTTTAATAAGATAATACTGAGTAATTGATTTTTAAATACACTGAAATCAAATGTCCCGAGGCCAGAGCAGGATCCCAGCTCCACTGTCAGATCAGTGGCGACTGGCAGAGATTAAGCACACAGGGGAAAAGAAAATAAAAATTAAATCTCCTTCGTGTGCCTAGCTGGCTCCGGGGCAAACGCTAACATTTCTTTAAAAGGTGCATCAATTTTTCCCTATTAAAGAAGTAGGTCATCAAAAGGGAGAAGCCGGTGGGGGCTGAGCTGGGAGAGACACCAGGGACCATCGAGGCCGAGCAGGCAGCACGGAAAAGATCCATCTAATTAAAACACACGACAACGGCTGAGCGAGAAAGTAATTTTTAAGACAATTTATTCCAATCTCTCTTTCTCTCACCCCATCTTTCACGTAGTCCCAGCCGAGAAGGGTTTACGGACATTTTAAATTTTAATTTTTTTTTTTTTTAGAAAAATACACATGCAAATAATATATACTTCATGGCTGAACTTTTTTTTTTTCATGAGGGAAAAAAAAAAAATAATAAAGAAACAAAGCAGGATTCGGGAAAGACCCGAGCGGAGACAGACCTGGGGATGCTGTGGGGATGGGATGCTCCAGGATGCAGGTCCGATACCTGTGGTCCAGCACATCCTCTCCATCAGAAAGGCGTTTGTCGAGGTTTTGCTGACAAACGACACAACAACCTTTCTCTGGTAAAGAGTTACCAGGTTTGGGAACGGGCAAGGGAAAGGCAGTGCTGGATCCGATCCTTCTACGAGACCCAGCGCGGAGCAGAGTCCCAGCCCCAGCGGCAAGGGAAGCCCAGCTTAGGTAAAAGCATCATTTTGATGCTAGGAAATGAGGCCAGAAACTAAGAGCTACGTGGGAAAAAAAAACCTGTTATGCTATTTATCTTGTGGGATACAGCGGATGGGGAAAACCGGATCGATGGTCCCCTGAAACCCGGACTTACGTTTCAGGACGATGTTTTTGGGGTGAGACGGAGTGCTGGACCCTTGGCTGCGAGGGGCTGGGGTTTCCTCTTGCTCGCGGAGCGGCTTTCCCCATCAGAGCAGGGATGCACCCTGCGGAGGGGCGCAGCGATGTCCCCCTGTCCCCAGCCTCCCCGCAAGCCTCGTGCCAAAATCCGCGGGGAAAAAGCAGATTCGCTGCGTCGCGGGTAGCTGCCACGGCTCCAGCAGGACAGGAGATGGGCTTCAGAGCTATTTCAGGTTTGAGCTTGACGATCAGCTGGAGCGAAGGGGCTGGGGAAGGAGAGGCCAGTGAGGTGCAGCCCGGGGAAGGAGGGAGGTTGATCCAATGCCACGGCTGCTGCGGGAAGCCAGGAGGCTTCGGGAAATGCCACGAGCCCGCGGCAGACCTGACGCTGACAACGCAGCGGGGACTGGGCACAGGGGGAATCTGCCTCGCCGCTGCTTTGCTACCTCCTCCCAAGCTGCTGTCACACCGGGGCTGCTCCGCCTGCTCTCCCAGCGATCCCACCCAAGGCCGTGGCTTTTTTCCTGCTGATCCAGGCTAAAGTTACGGCGAAAACTGTTTTCTCTCAGCCCAGAAGTACAAAACCACACAGGCAGCGCAGGGAAGGTTTCACAAGGGAAGGCTTTCCCTCCAGTTCCCAAGGAGCCTTATACCGAGGGAGGCAGCAGCCCTTTGCCAGCCCGTCTCTGCTCCCAGCAAGCCCCCGAGCGCCCGTGTCCCCGGCCGGCGGTGACATCCCTGGATACGCAACACAACCAGCTGCCAGGCTGCCCCAGAGCCTCCCGTCAGCCGCTGCATCCCGACCATCGCCATCCTCAGCAGCCGGCTCTTGCGCTGCCAGGACAAACCTTCGTGCTGCCAACAGCCGGGGCCTCACTACGCAGGGACACGGGTCAAACTGGAGGCAGAGTCGGCTGCTCTCTCCCGGCAGCGGCTTCCCTCCGCGGCCGGACGCGGCCCCGGCGGTTGGATGCCGTCCCTTGCCGTAACCTCCCGCATCCCTGCTCCAGCTCCAGCCTCCAGTGCGCTTGCGCAGCAGATGCCGGCGGGGAAATAATAATAATAAAGTGGGAGGCTCGCAGCCTTGGATTCCTCCGGATTTACCACCGTCCACGGCAGCCTCGGAAAGGCACCGAGCAGCAAAGACCTTTGGCGGCTCCGCACCCACCGCTGTCCTGCTGTGGGACGCCGAAGACCGCAGGCAGCATTTCACGGCGGGGCTGGAGACGCAGCGATACAGCTCCCTTAAGCACGCTGGGAGACTGCAGCAGTCGCCTTCTTTTTGCTTTTCTCTTGGCTTTTGTTGGTTGGTTGGTTGGTTGGTTGGGTTTTTTTTAACCGACAAAATACACTTTTGGGACTGTCTACTCTGAAAATAGAGGCGGGAGGGTCTGGCGAGGGAGGGGGAGCTGTTTGGCTCCTATTTCTACAGGCTGCCCTGGTGCAGCTCTAAAGTTTGGCGGATGGTCATGCAGGTTTTATTGCAGCTTGTGTGTGTGTTTCTTTTTTTTAAGTAGCCGAGCTTCGGTTTAAGGTAGCCCCGGAGGTGGGTTTCTCTGCCCTCCCCACCCGCTCCGGCCGCCGTCTCTCGCCGCAGCGTGCCGGCCAGGCGGCTATTCGGTGGCCATCTGCTCAATGTGGTCGCTGAGCAGCTTGTATTGCTCTGCGGAGGAGAGAGAAAAAGGGTGCTGGGAGGGTGCCGACGCATCCCGGCCAGGCAGGCGGGCTCCCTCCCTCCGGGACCCCGCGAAGGGGGTGCGCATCCCCCGGGCTCGCCCCTACCTTCATCCAAATTGCCGATGGTCGCCTGCTTCTTCAGGAAGTCGCTGCACAGCTTCTTGCTCAGGCCGAACGCCAGCATGTTGTGAATGAAGGTGCTGAGGAAGGACAGAGATGCTCTTGGCGAGAGAAGGGTCAGGCTGCCCTTTCTTCCCCCCACCCTCCTCTTCCTCTCCACAGCCCCTTGCACCGGGCTCTGGGGTGGTGCTCGGGGCTGTGGGAGAGCGCGCTAGGTCCCTGCGGCACCCGGATTTGCAAGGTAAGGGCAGGAGCAGGTCCTGGGGAGAAGCATCCTCAGCACCATAAGGGATGTCCCCAGCGGGGGAACATCTGTAAGGGGGGTGTGTGTGTCCCCACAGCTGGCAAGGACACACCGCGGAGCCCGGCTGCAGAGGGGACGGTCCCCGCGCCCCGCTCACCCCAGCTGCCCGAAGGTGATGTTCTCGTTGAAGCGGAGGCTGTCGTCACGCTCCTCCTGCGTCATGTGGCACCACTTCTCCCTGCAAGGCACAAGCCCGTCTGGCATCGCCGTCACCGGGGGACCCCCTGCCCGCATCCCCCCCGCCCCGGGCCACACGGCTGAGGACAGGAGGGCACCGAGAGCTCCTGCGGCTGCCAGCACGTGCGCAGGGCTGCATCCCTCCGCAGAATCTCTCGCCCTGGGGCAAAGCGAGAGACGCCCCGGGAAAAAGCCGTCTTCAGCCTTGGCTTTCTCCTGAAGGCCCTGGTCAAGAGCTGGGAAATCGCAGCGGCCCCTCCAGCGCAGGGCTCGCGTCACTCGCGTCACTCGCCTTCGGTGCCGTCCCCTCGGCACGGGGGACGAGCGAGGCGGGGGGGTGCAGCTCGCGGGGATGGCCGTCCCAGCAGGGCCCCCCCAACTTGGGGGGGGTACCGGGAGGGTACCAGGCACCTCTCCCCCGTCTGCAGCAGGGCTCCAACTCCCCCAGTGCCAAGCAAGCTGCTCCCCCACTCATCATGGGGGGCTCCTGTACCCCTCCCACGGCCCCACTGCTGTCCCGAATCAGCGCTGCCCTGAGGATGCTCCGGCCCCGCTCCGGCTCCCTCGCAAAGGCAGCTGCAGCGTTGCCTTAAGGGAAGGGGGTTTCTAAGCTCCAGGCGTTTGCAACCGACCCGAGGCGGTGGCAGGAGTCCCCATCCAGGCGTTCCACTTGGGAATAAAGCCTGTGACACAGAAATGTCACTGTGGTGGTGCAACGCCCGGGGGGTGGCAGGGGAGGCTGGTGCATGCACGCCGGGGAAGATAACAGCTCCAGGGTGAAGCCAGCTCTCTCCCGAGGACTCACGTGAGGTTACAGCCAAGGATAAGAGGAGAAAAAGCAAGGAAAAACAGGGATAGGTAGAAGAAAAATAGCTCTATGGAGGAGAAGGAAGAGGAGAACACCAGGAGCAAGACCGCACACCAAGCAGGATGAGGGGAGCTGTGTCGGGTGGAAGCGGAGGCTGGGAAGAAGGGTGTCTCCCAGTAAATTCCGAGAGGTTAGCTCAGCCCCAGCGCGTGTTTGTGTTGCTGAAACTGGAAAAGGATGAGTGCTCAGGCAGGCTGACCCCACCACGGGGAGCCTGTCCTCACTCCAGTCAGCCAAGCCCGGGTGTGCGAAAGCTGCTGAGCTGAGCCTTCGGTCTCCAGGGGTGAGCTGCTTATATTTATAGGGCTCTGGAAACTTATATGATATGTTTAAAGGGATTAAAAAAAAAAAAAAAGGTGTAATTTCTCCCAGATAAAGCTTACGATAGCAAATAAAAACCACAACCAAATCTGGAGGCTGAAAAGAAAGGAGAAGAATCAAATTAAGGGGCTTTGAAATCTGGAAGCAAAACTTCAGATCTCACTGGCCCACTTACAGAAGAAGAATGTTTGTAACTATTTTTTTCCTGCCTTTTTATGTTTTTGAGGGAGGAAGGAGGGAGAAAAAAAATTATCAAAGTGCCCAAGAAAAGTTCGCCGTGCTTCTGGCTTGTTATTCGGGAGTAAGATGCCTGGGAAGGGGGAAAGCCCACATGTGGCTCTACTCAAACCCTTTGATCCTTACACCAGCACGGCGGGGCAGGCGCAGGGGTGCGTACCCCCACGGGCTGTGCTAACACCTTACCCGGGAAAGCCTCACCGCGGGCAGGGGCCGGCGAGAACGCGCCGGTGAGACGTGGCTTCGGCGGCTCAGCATCGTTTCAGCAGCAGCGTTTCACCCCGCAGAGCTAACCCGAGCAGCGCTCCGTCTGAGCAATATTTAAGTTACCCGCTTGCCGGCGCATGCCTTAGCCACACGGAAGATTTACTGCCAAGCTTCAAAGAGCCCTCATCCTCTTTGCTAATGCCATCACTTCCATGTGATTTGCTCCGAGATCAAATATCCCATGCTCCAGCAAGAGAGCGATGGCTCTCCCCGCTCCCAGCTCGGAGCGTGGATGGATGCGGCTGCTTTTGAGCTTTGCGACCCGGAGGACGTGCTCACGATGGCGACATGCAGCCCCGTTTGCGTTTTTCTTTTATCTAGGGATGGCAACACAAGAGGGCATTAAAAAAAAAAAAACAAAAGGACCAGCTTTTCCAGCTGGCAAAGGATCCTCGGCACATCTTATGTGGCAGCAGAAGCCAGGAGCAAGCGGGAAGGATGGGAGAGAGGGATGCTTTCTCCGTGAATAGGCTCAGTTCATGTCCAAAACCTGCCCCGGGAACGGGCTTCCCCAGCAGCTGGGCATCTGCTTCCCACGGTGAAATATCAGAGCTTGAAACTGGTTGGGTTTCTTTCTAAAAACCCACGTTAAAAAGGAACCGATCTAAACCTCTCCAGCCCTTTTGAGAGGGGGATGCACGTGAAGCCAGACCTGCGGCGGCCGTTCCTCCCCGCTGGAGAAGGGCCTTTCAGAGCCCCCCTGAAACGTGTTACCCCCCTCCCCAGGGCAGGGTTTGGACCTGAAGTGAGCTTTGGCCTCTCAACACTAATGCACCGAGTACGGGGACAGACACACCTCTTCTCCTCTTCCTCCCCAGCGTTCCCTCTGGAGCGGCAGCAGAAACGGGGCCGACAAAAGTGGTGCGTGAAAGATCATGCAAGATAGAGGGATGGAGGGGAAAGGAGAGAAGAAGAGACGGAAGAAGGTTGTTAGAGGCAGAGAAAGGAAAGAGAGAGAAAAAGAGGAGTTTAGTTCTGGTTCGTGCCCCCCGTCCCCTGCCCTCCCCACCAAGAGGAGAAAAAACTTCCCCAGCTCTCACCGCAACCCCGGGAGGACACAGCCCGGCCACCCCAGCGATGCCCTGGCCACCCCACAGGGATGGACACTGTCACAAACCGGTCACCACGGACCCTGCGGTCGCCTGCCATGGTCAAAGCACCGTCCCTGGCGTTTCAAACCCAGCCCACGGGACGCCAGCCCTCGCCGACCAACTCCTCCTGCCAGGGATTTTAATCCTCAGCCCAGCAAGCAGCATCCCAGTTCACCCAGTGGCTTCTATTACCCTCTCTAGAGGACTGAGGGGGGTCACCACCACCTTCCAACCCCCCTGAGATACTCGGAGTACTCCAAGCTGCAGCTCCCGAAGCTCATTCGTTAGTCGGGCTCGCTCCTGACTCAGCCATCAGGTTAATTGAGAAAGGCACTCGGAGCAGAGAGCAGCTGCCGGTGGCGTATGTCCTTGTGAGACATTTGCCGCTGCTAATTTGGGGCTTAATCAAAGCAAATGCAGTTATGGTTACATTACTGTTCGACAGGTTCTTTCAGTGGCTCACTCGGGAAAAAAGAAAAGCGATAAAGGAGAACGCAGAGACTGCGCCGAGCCTGGCGGAGCATCCCACGGCGTGA
The DNA here is from genome assembly GCF_964289735.1 of Phaethon aethereus. Lineage (NCBI taxonomy): Eukaryota > Metazoa > Chordata > Aves > Phaethontiformes > Phaethontidae > Phaethon > Phaethon aethereus. The sequence continues at coordinate 20,585,635 of NC_138589.1, forward strand.
GCCAGGGCTGCCGTGGCTCGGCTCAGGTTTTGGGGAGGATGCAGGAGGGCTGGCTGCTTCAAGAAGTGCTGCCACTGCTCAGAAGAGGGGCTGTTCAAATGCTCTGAGCTCAACGGCTCTCACCCCGAGAGCTCAAAGCCTCAAAGCACCGCACGGACACGCAGCGGCACGGTCCGGCTTCGGAGGGATGAAACTGCGGTCGAGAGAGGCGTGAATTGCTCGAGCCCTCACAGCAGGTCCGTGGTGGAGCAAGAGATGGGCACGAGTCCGGTGAGCATCTTACCCATCCTTGCACCCCCTGGGGTCCCCATGCCCGGGCACCCAGACACTCCCTGCACACAGCTACCCTCCGAAACGAGCAGCCCCTTCCCTTTGCAGGGCTCATCCCGATCCTCCCAGCCCTCGGGGCCGACCACGCTGCTGTGTCCAGCGCGTGTCCTTGCTGGCTGCCCGGGGTCGGTCCCCACGCCGCGCTGGCGGCACTTCCACAGCCCTCCCGGGGACGGCCAGGACCCAGGGCGTGCTCTCCCCGTCCGCTGCACCTCCCCAAGCACCTTTTCCCAGATCTTGCAAACTCAGCGCCAACAGCCTTAACCCTGGCTGGGTTTTCTGGGAACACCTCTAGGGCTTGCAAAAACGATGCAAAATGAGCAAGAAAACGTTCACGTTCCCAAATCCCTAAGAGGATGCACATCTGCCTGGCCAAGGAAAGGGATTATTTTCCTTGCTCACCTGCCCACCCCACAGCCCAGTGGCCCTGGCAGCTTTGCAATCGGGTGGAAAGCAGAGCATTGCCCTGTGGTCGGTAAGGTTTAGGGTCACAGGGAGCAGCGGGGAACGCCGGGGAGCTGGAGGGGACACGGCGTCTCCTTCTCCCATGGGGTCACGTCCTACCTGGTGGTGGGGGACCGCTTCCTGCGCTCGCAATGCACGGCGTCAAAGAAGGCGGCATTCCAAAACCGCAGGTTGTGCCTGCAGGGAGGGAGGGAGATGTTGGGGACGGCCACCCGCCATCTCCCCCGGCCTGCCCCCGAGTCCTCCCAGGGCCAAGCTCCCCCGTTTCCCAGGGGCCAGGAGGTGATTCAAGGAGGGGGCTAAGCAAGTCTGGCAGATTTGGTCCAGTTTTGGACCAGCTCCTTGTGTGCCTGCAAACACACTCTCGCTAGCACAAGGGATGTGCAAAAGCCATGGCCACATCTTTTAAGGGAAGCAGCAGCTTAAAAGCGCTCATGAAAGTCTGGGGAACGTGTGGGCAAGGAGGACAAACCCCCACCCCGGGGAGGCCAATGCCAGGCAGGCGTTACCAGATGGGCTGCTGCTTGAGGTGCATGTACAGGTAGATCTTCTCCCCTTTCTTCTCCTCCTCTGGGCTCTGCACGGAAACTGTGGGGACACACAGTTACGTGCCGAGGTCAGGATGATTCCCACCTTCCCACCCATGCACAGACCTTGTGCCCCCCTGCCACCTTGGTGTCCAAGCCACCATGACGGCAAGGTCTGCAAACCAAATACTCATCCCCAACACCTCCACAGCAACGTGAAGAGGAGCTCTGGCTGCCCTTTGCGGGCAGATGTTAACTCTAATAGGGGCATGGATGTCCCAGGTGGACATGCGAGGGACTGGACCACTGGTTCGGTAGCGCGCAAGCTACTGGGACACGGCTGGAAGAGCACAAAAGCTCAGAGGCAGTGGATGGTCCAAACCTCTGCAACCTGGTACCACTGAGGACAAGATGCCAGAAGATGTTCTTGTGGGACAGGAGCTGTGATTGCTCCAAAGCAAGGAGCTGTGAAGGCTGCTTTGGAGCACTTCTCTAGGAGCTCAGAGGAGACAGCATTGGTCCTTCCTGCCCTTCTCCCCACTCCACACCTCCGGCAATGCCAGGCATCTCATACGACTCCCAGCCCTCACTCCTTCCCCAAGGGATGCCTTGACCATGTCTACTTCAGCAATGCTGGCTCTACTCACCCGTCTTCTTCAGCTTCTCCTTTGGTTTGTCCTCACCTTCGCTGTGGCACAGAAACCAGTGTCAGCTCCCAAGAAGCCTGTCCCCCTGACAGCCCACGCAGCAAAACCCCGTTCCCCTTGGCATGGGGACCACCTTCATTTGAAAGATCCCCTGCTCCCATGCCATCGTCCCCTGGGCCAGAAAGGTGGCTAAGAGACTGTGATGTCCATCCCAGTCGGACCCAGCACAGAGATGATGCAGAAGACCACAAAGCAGCAGCACCATCTCCTGGAACCACATATCTCCACGGCCAAGGGACACAGGGCTCCCAGACCATGAGATGGCCCACGACCAAAGTATGAAGCACGGGACCAGGCTAGAGACCCTCTTCCCATGGCCATGATAACCCCTGGCTCATGGTGGCCCTACACCCAGGAGGCTTCTGGCTTGGTCACCTTATGAGTGCATGCCTCAGCCTACTCTGCCCACCCAACAGAGTGGTACCCACTCGCTCCTTTTGGTGGTAGGACCCTTCAGTTTGGTCTCCAGGCCCCCAAAGAAGCCCTTGACATTCTCCGTCTTGGCCGATGTGTTTTTCAGCAGCCGCTCTGCAATGTCCTTCTTCTCCGCCAGCCAGCTGTTCGCCGACTTCAGGTAAGAGTCAATGCTGCCCATGGGCTTCTCCTTGGCCTCCAATGGGAGCGCGTGGGTCTTGCCTGTGGGCAACATGGCAGGAGTTCAGCTGGAGCCATAGTCCTGGGTGCTGCCAGCTCCTGGGGGACCTGCTCCCAGGTACAGGATGCACCACGAAGACTAGGAGTACAGATGGAAACAGCCAGACCCCATCCCACCTCAATTCCTGTAGGTCTTTATCCTCCCCCCAGTTTTGCATAGAAAATCCAGCCCCCCATGGAGGAGTGACTGCCACACACCAAGCAATGAGCCAAGGTGCTTCTGGGCTGGGGGTTTCGTATCACATCCCCAGGGTTGGGGAACATCTGGGGATCGCCACGGACAGATAGCCCTGGCTAGAAGCCATGGTACACCCCAGCGAGGGTCTCCAGCAGGTTTGCACAGCTGCTGGGCCATGGAGGCTCTTTTCTGCTTGACATCGGAGTCAGCCAGAGCAAGGCAAGCTCTGCTGCCCGTCAGTCACCCTTCCCATGCACAGGGCACACTTCACCGCTGGTCTCCAGTGCAAGCAAAGCCCAAGGGTGCAGGTGCCTCTTACCAACGTAGTAATAGGTGAAACACATGGTCATGAGGTTCTTGGCAGGGCTGAAGTCATCCATCTGGTGACACCTGCCACGGAGGGAGGATTCGGTGAAGACACCCAGCGATGGCAACTGAAGCAGCCTCGTGGTCGCTGCCCTTCCTCGAGCCGTGGCTCTGATCTCAGGGGCTTTCGGTGGTTGCAGCGAAGCCCCAAACCCCTCCCCGACTTACTCAAACAGCACGAGGGCGAAGGACTGCATCAGGCGGTAGAAGGTCTGCTCCGAGACGCACTTGGAGTTGCAGCGCTGCAGGCACAAAGCCCAGGGTTTAGCCCAGCTCCGCAGGGCAGCTGCCTGCCGCAAGCAGCATGGGCAACCTCAGCCCCCCCGGGACCCCCGGCCGCAGGGAGGTGGGCAGAGGGCACAGGGGGTCCGGCCTCCCTCTCGGAGACAGCGGTTTGCCTCTCTGAATTGTTTTTCTAGGGAATAGGACGTTTCGGAGCGCTGATGGGATTTCAGTTTAAATAAAACAGACGACTTCTCTCCCACATTGCAACAAGCACGTGTTTAACTGCCTCGAGATGCATTTATCCACTCCGGTATCTCCCTGTATTGAAGTTCCTCCCTTTCCCCAAGTTCCTGCCCTCCAAAAATATTGCTTTGGGCCATTGCTAAATTCTCCTGGCCTGAACGTCCTGCCCAGGCTGCTCCAGAGCCCCGGTACAGGGTCACCGCTCCTTCGCACATCTCTCCCCTTACCTGGGCACTCACGTATCTCGCGAACCATTCCCTGCCCTTCCCATTCTCGCCGCTGCAGAGCTCACCAAACCTGGCCTTCTCTTCTTGGTCCAAATCCTCTCTGAAACAGGGGAAAAAAAAAACCCCAAAAAACATTAAAGTTGAGGATGTGGCCAGCATCCCTCATCCAGCCAGCACGGCTCAGCTGGATCCTCTCTCTCAGCAGCGGCATCCCAGCGCTGCGACGCCGGGAGGAGAGCGGAGGAAGAGGGGAAGGAGAGCATCCATTTTGTCATCCTCCGGCTCACACTGCTCTTTTGTTCCTCCTTGGCAGGGGGGGAGACCAAAGGCAGAGGGAGAAGAGAAGAGCCAAGGACAGCCCGAGCAGAAACTGAGCTCCAGAGACAGACACTCTGCCCCCGAGCAAAACCAGCCCCTGCTGCTCATCACGCTCGGTTTGCTCAATCCGGCTCGACACGCTGAGCCGCAGCGTTGCGGAGACCACAGCGATGGGAGCTGGGGGGGACGCAGGGCTGGGGGGGGGGGGAAGCCGGGGGCTGCCCTATGGCACGTGCGGGCTGAGATACCCAACGGGGGAGAGGAGCTGGAGACCCCCGGCGTGGGAAAGGGGAGGAAGAAGCGGGGAGGGAAGCTGGGGATGAAAGATGAGCCGGGAACTGCCCCAGAGAGGGGTGCAAGTCAGCGCCCGCATCCCCCCCTTAGCTCCGACGCCTCATTACAGCCGCAACAAGCTGCGCTAGCCACGCACGGGGAAGGGCGCAAACGGATGCTCCCGGAGTGAGACAGCGGCCAGATCCCATCCCGCGGGACGGCAGCAGGCTTGGCGGCACTGGCTGGCCCTGCTCGCTCACCCCCCGGTGAAGATCTTCCCCACGTAGTGCCGCATGAAATCCCGGCGCTCGGCCGTTGCCTCGTCCCGGGCCGACTCGGTGCTCTGGCTGGAGGAGAAGGACTCGTTGGAGGAGGAGCGGCGGTGGCCGCCCCAACGCGTGGGGGAGTCGCCCATGTCGTTCTCGCTGTCTGCCGACTCGGTGGCATCGCTCTCCTCCCTGGCTGCGTCCCCCGTGTCCCCCAGGTGCCCGTTGCCGCTGGGGGCGGCGGGAGGAGAGGGCTCCGAGGGGATGCAGGTGGGCGTTTCGGCATCGAAGTCAATGAGGTTCCCTACGGGCACGTCCAGGGGGGCCTCCATGGCTTTCCCGGGGGGGACGCGGCGGTGCTGGGAGGACTTGTTCCTTGTCCTTTCGCCCTTCACCGGGGCATCGAGGCCATCGCCGGCGGGATGCCTGGGAGGACGGGCTGGCTAAGGCAGACAGGTCCTTCCACAGGGGACCGGGTTAGAGCAGGACATCTGAAAGACAGAGGAAGGACAAGAGTGAGGAGAGGACCCCAGGGAACCACCACCGTGAACCTTGGGTGAGGAGACCACAGGCCACCACCTATCATGCCCATCGGCAGCAAGGAGGGACGGGACATGGGCGCACAGGCCAGGCAGAGGTGGCTGCTCTCCATCAGCCACATGAATAAGCAAACCCATGCAGTACTCATGTGCTTTCTGCACTGTTTGAGTGGGTTTTTCATCCTTTAGGCAAGAAAAGAGACAATCTGAGCGCAAGCTCTACGTGCCACATTTGGGATGCGACATCTCACAGCCTGACGGGCTAAACGGGGCCGGTGTGAGCCAGCAGCTGGCAAACACACTGGTGATTTTCCAGGACAGCCCCAGAGAAGCATCCTCCTCTCCCCTTCCCTCCTCTTTGCTCATGGGTATGCCTGACCCTGTTTGGAAATGGGACCGTCTCCGGGGTGGAGCATCCCAGTGTTAAACATGCACCGACCTGGTTAGACTGGGAATGGAAAGGGGATGCTGAGCGCAACAGAAACCGTAATGGGATGAGGGTGTAGGGCTCTGGACTGCAGTTGGATTCATTAGTTTTAGCATCCAACCCAGATTGCCAAGGCCCTGCAAAAGCAGGTACGGCGGCCACGGGCAGCTCTGCGCTCCGGAGGCTGCAGGGAGCACCGGCCGGCGATGGACCGCGATGCTCCGGCGCGTGCACATCCCAGGCCATATCACAGCAGCTGCTGGGCAGCAAAAGGGGCAAAGAAGGGGCTGCCCTGAAGCTGCCTCTTCACCACAGAGTCACTGACGTCCTCGGCGAACGTCTTTCTGAGAAGCGAGCCCGGTACGAGCAGCCTCGCTGCAGCAGCCTGGCGCAGGGCCGGCACGGGGCGAGGCAGCAGAGCGCAGGAGCGGGGACGGCAGCACAGGTGACAGTGACATCCCCAGGGCAGCACATCGGCAGCGCCTTCCCCACCGAGGGAACTGATCCCAGGACACAGGCAACCACCCCCAGAGCAAAAAACCAAACCAAACCAAACCTGATTGGTTTCAGCTCAAAGATTAGCATACCCCAAAAGACCAATGTTCAGTTCGTCAGACAAAAAGGAGTTCAAAATGAAACCAAATCTGAAGTCTCACCAAGTCTCACCAATCACTCTCAGGGGCTGGGGTGATAACCGTCAGCTGCAGGAGGAGCAGCTCTCCCAGCAGTGCTCGCCTCCTCCCCAGGGCCCCTTTGGGTCAGTGGGGTGCTGGGACCCACAGGACAGAGACGGAAGCACAACGCTGCACCCTTCCGGGGCACCAGACAGCCCTGGCTGGGAGAAGCCCCCGTCACCTGGGTCCCCGGGGCCGAGACACAGCGCCGATGGAGCGGGGGCCTCCTCTGCCAGCCCCTCCAGCACCTGCAGGTTTGGGCTCGGAGCTGCCTCCTCACAGCGCTGGCAGTGCAAGCTCGTTTCCGACCGTCCCAGGGTGTATTTTACGGGGAGGCAGCCCAGGATGCACGCGATGGACCTTCACGCAGCCGTGCTTTGCAGCATGTGCCTCCCTCCCCAAGTTGTACCTTGCTTTTTGCCTCTGCACCGCGTTCGGGAGCGTGCCTGGAAGCAGAAGGTGGCAGATCTGCAAACCGAGCTGTCAAGAGCTTTTTGAGAATATTTTCTCACTTCTACACTTAATGGAAAGGAATTGGTGGCGACAACAGATCCGCCTGCCCAGGTGACGTCCACGGCATGGATGTGACACCGAACAAAGTCCTGTGCAAAAGACTTTGTGCAGGTGACCTGTGAGCTGGGCGCTCCTTGCCACATGAGGGTCCCAGGTGCCCCCTTTCACATGCAGCCCGTAAAGAAACTGCAGAAATTCCTCTGCCAGGTGGGTGTCCTCGTAAGTATCCACCCAGCTGCCTCCACTAAGTGACCTGGGGAGACGAGAGGATTTCTGCACTGGTACTTTGCAAACTGGGGGGGTTACAGCCCACCCCAGAGCCACTGCTCAGCCCCGTCCTGTGCCCTGCCTGCCCTTGGGCTGCCCCCCGTCCTGCACGGAGCAGAGCTTTGCAGGGGCTGCCCCAAGCAGCGCCCCATCTCGGAGTGAGGCACAGCCAAAATTAGGGAGTTCCAGCTCTAGAAAAACAAATATAAATGAAGATGCATCGCTCTGGCTCTGGGCGGGTCTGTCGTGCCCCAGAAACCCAGCGCCAGCACACCAGCGGCACGGGGAAGAGACCGCCGGGTGCAGGACAACACGGCTCTCCAGACATCACCAGAAAGAAAAAGGGGCTGTGCGGGGGCAAGGGTGGTCCCCGGCCCTGCTTCAGGCCACGCCGGTGCCCAGGAGGGGCAGCGAGGCACCTCCGAGCCCTCCGCGGTCTCTGCCAGACGCGCGCAGCGGGCAGCGGGCAGCCGGCGCCGCTGCCTGCCCAGCCGCTGCCCGTCCCCCCCCGGCAGCGGGCCGGGGCTGCTCTGCAGGCAGCAGCTTGCGGGGGCCCCGTGCAGCTCTGGGCACGCTCCGCTGCCCCAACAACTGCTCTAACGCGCATTTCCCCGGCCCCCTCCCACCCTTCTCCGTGCACACGCATCCCACGACCCTCTGGGAGAGAGGGCTTGGGGTGCGGGCTGAGCGAGACCCCAGGGCTCACAGCAGGTATAAGCAGCGTTGCAAGCTCAGCAGAAACCTGGCGGGGGCTGCAGGCGGCGTTAGTAAGTGCGTTCTGCTCGCAGAGGGCCAGAAAGGGTTTAACCGCTCGCTGACCAGCTCATGGTAAAGCCCTGCCCTTGCACGAAGGCCACAAAAGGTGTTTTAAGGTGCTGGCAGCTGCTGTGGGTGCCCAGGCTTCCCAGGCCTGGGAAAAAACCAAACCAAAACCAAAACAAGCCTCAAACTCAGCCCCGTACCCACTCCACAACCCAGTTGTCGCTCTGGTGGAACAAATCCACAGAAGGAATAGCTGAAACACAAAGCAAGAGCCCCAGCTCCCGCAGCCTGAGCGCTCGGCTCCGGCCGCGCGTGGAGCTCAGCCCGGCCGCATGTCCCACCCCGCTCCCAGCTCGCCCCTGCGGGGTCGAGTTTGAGAGCAAACAAGGGCTCTGGAATAAAAAGGGGCTTTTGAGTGCTCGGGAGCCTTCCTAGAACGTCACGAGCTTCAGCATCACTGTGAGCTTTAGTATCTTTCGGGTCGTGCAGTTCCTGGGCTGACTTTAACCACGAAGCTCAACCAGTCAGGTAGCGTGTAGCTGACCAGGGGCTTTCTTCCAAGCGAGCATCTGCCAGCACATCTGTATTCCCCATGGGCACCTGGCGTACAACAAATCCATGTCTTCCTGCTGGAGCCACCATCCCAGCAATATCGGCAACCACGGAAGAGTTGGCTGGGGCCGTGCACGGACAGACAGGCAGCTTGGAGAGCCGCCCCTCTTCTGCAGGTTTCAGCAGAGGATACTTGGTGGCAGGAGCCGTCCCGAGGCAGGGGTATGAGTTTTAAAATGGTCAACATCTCATGACTCCTCCTCTCCCGGGGTGTTTTCCTTTCACCTCTCCCTGCCCGGTGAGTAGGCATTTACGCACCAGACAGCCACGCTTACTGCCCCGACCTCCCGGCATTGTGCAAACGCCGCAGGAAACCTGGGGTGCCCTGAAAGTTTGGAAAACGCCTGGTTTTACTAAAAGAAAAATGCTGGGGTAGATCTGAACGATGCACTTACAAACACACGTAGATGTGCAAGCAGCTTTCATCCACGATCTGCCTTTGAATCCAGAATTTCTGGCCCATCACAACTCAGGAACTGCCCAGTTTTGCTGCTTCCTCCACCTGCATCAAGCCCAGCGATGTCTCAGCTACCTAAGAAGGGGGCAAAACCTGCTGGGCACTGGGAGAACTGCGGGTGCCTGGGTACCCAGGGGTAACGCTGCTACCAGTACTGGGAGGTGAACAAAACCAGTTTGGTTTATGCAGCGCTCAGCCCCAGGGCTGCTGGAGGGTCAGCGCCCCAAGGAATTAGGCAAGGAGGGATGGGAGATGTCATGGGCTCTGCCCTGAGACAGAAGTGTCAAGTCCAGAAGGGACCCACGGGGTGTTTAAACCCGGTGCCGGGACGGGAAGGAAGGACCTGCCAGCACTGGCACGAGTGGTGCACGAGCGCATGACGCTCTTCCCCGGGTGAGTGCCTTTGCTCCGCGCCGGGGACTGTTATTGCCCTGCGAGACGAGTGGCCTGGCCACGGCAACATGGTAAACCCGAAACTCCCCCTCCCACCAACACCACAGACCCCATCGTCCCACCCAAGCCCAGCGGCTGCCCGGACCCCCGCAGCAGCTCTCTCACCGTGCCACGGGGTGTCCTGGTACATCCTACCAGGCAAGCCTGCATTTTCCAGAGATTTCAGGATGAGATGCTTTCTCCCAGCATCCCCAAGCCCTGCGTGGAGTTTCCCCTTGGGGCTTTTTGCAGCCGTGCTGGGTGCTGAGGTGGGGTATGCTGTGGGACCTCAGTAACTCATGCCTGGGAAGCGGGATCCAATCCCAGTTTGCTGCAGTGGAAATCCCAGCAGGGAACATAAGTCAGCCAGCCTGTGGCCCAGCTCTCCTTGCCCGTGGCCAGCAGGCTTGGCCCCCGGCGAGCCCCTGCCCGCCCCGTCCCCAGAGCTGGATGACAAACTTGGCTAATCCTCATTATCGGCTCAGGCCGTGGGCGGCATCCTGCATAACGACCTCGCTGTGCCCGACATGGAGACAGTGCTCCAGCCTGGAGCCCTCAGAGGCGATTAAAAACGGTAATTAAAACGAAGAAACCTCTGGCTGTCTTCTCGTAGCTATGAGAGTACCTCCCTCCAGCCCCTCTGCTCCCTGGGTGCCGGGATGGCACCCAGACACGCCGTGCAGGGGCTCTGAAAAACCCTGGGGACGTTCAGCCCGTTTGCGCGCCCCACTAGAGAAGCTGCTCCGGCGAAGGGGAAAAGACACAATTAAATATTCTTGCAGGACTCAGCTTGGCAGGCTAGAGGGGATGGCTCTGCTCCTTTGGCCACCTCACACCGACACAGCCACGAGCTCTGCCAAGACCTCCAGCAGCGCATCCCTCCACACCAAGGGCTGCGTTCATCCCTGCTGCTGTGCAGAGCCGGAGGAGCTGCGCAAGGGGCGAGGGAGATGCTCCCGCAGCCCATGGGTGGCATCTTGCCCTGCAGCAGAGGTGATTTAAACATGTCCCACGTCTCCGTTTCCCAGCCGTGTCAGGGGACATGTCCTTCCCAACCTGCGGGAAGGGGGACCGTGCATTGCTACCTCCTCCCACCGAATGTCCTGCTGCCCAGGGAGGACGCAGCCCCGATGCCGGGGGAGACGCGAGGAGTCATTGCTGCTGGAGGGACAGGGCAAAGTGCCATTTCTCAGTGCTGGCGCTTTTCCACGTTGCAGCCCGCCACGGAGATCCACGCTTGTCTCATCCACCCTGCGCACAACGCACCCACGAGCGCATCCAGATCCCTGCAAGCCTCCGTGGTCCATCACCCACCGTGCAGCGGGACCGCGGGGTCCGAGACAGGCACCCCGCTTGCACTGTGGCCACTGCAGCAGCTCCTGCTACCGTTGCTCCCCGGGGAGACCACACAGCCACCCACTTTCTTTGCACCCACGGGGTCCCAGCAAAGCACCTCTGCACCGGTGAGAAGTGCCGCGGCGGGCGCTGAGCCAGCCTGGCAGGGCTCTGCAAAGGCACCGTGGGCAAAGCTTTGTTTCTGCCAAGGAAAACTCCCTGTGCCGTAAGGGAACGGCCTGTTTCCTCCAGAGGAACTGGTCAGTCTTGTTCCCCCGTGTCTCTCCTGCAGTGGGAACGTGCCGGCAGCGGGGTCACGGCTGAGGGATGCAGAGCCGTCAAGTGCCGGATCCCTCAAACCACTCTAAATCCGGAGATACAGCGCCTCCACCTCCTGCCAAAGTGCCCCACGAACAATTAAATGCACAAACCTCCATGCTTAAAGAAGCCCTGGGAGTTAGAGAAGCTGAGTTTGCTCGTCCCCGCTGCGGATCTGCTCTGCTCCCTGCGCTGGCAGCGAGGACACGCTCCCCATTTCATCGGGGCGCAAGCCAGCTGCGTCCTCGCCAAGGCGCAGCCGTGCTACCCCGACTGCAGACGCTGCCCAGCCGCTTCGCAGGCAGAGAAGTTACAGCCTCTGCAACTTAATAAAAATAATTCCCTGAATAGCAGGGAGGCTGTGAACTGAGACCTGCGCTCAGCTGGGCTCACGCAGGCAGAGCAGAGACTGCACGCGCTCGGTGCATGCCAGAATGAGCAGCCAGCACTGCACCAAGACAGGGAGAGCTGGGGAGCGGGCGAGAGCCGGCAGCCAGGGTCCCATCCCCTGGCAGCCCCTGATGCAGGATTTTTGGCAGGTGATGTGAACACCGTTGGTCCCCTGGGTCTCCCCCCCAGCCGCGGCTCTTCTCCTGGCCCCAGCGTCACTCTGTGGGGCTCTGCTGCCCGCCGGGTCGGGCGGCCGCAGGCGGGACCCTTCCCCTTTTCCAAAGCCAGCATTAACCCACACGGGTCCCTTTACAAAGCCAGCTCGCTCAGCTTTAATAACGGAGCCATTTCAAGACAATCTGAAGCCCAGCAAGCTCCCAACTCGCCCCCGCTTTGCAAAGAGCCCTTTCTTCCCGCTGCCATCAGACACCAGATGGCAGCTCCCCGTTCGCCTGGACTTTAGAAGAGAATTAAACGCCTCTTGAATAGACCTGCGCTGCCTAAGACCGGCTTTTGTGCCGAGCAGCGGCTTCTCCTTTAACACTTGCCAGCAGCACACCCCGCCACACACACACACATCCCCGGGGAGCCCCGAAACGCAGCTATTTATTCTGCAATTCCCATTTTCACCCGGCAAAATTTCACTTAGGGGTCCCAGGGGGGTTGGGCTGTATTTTGAAAATGAGGTCCCCGAAAGGCACAGGAGGGTGTCCCCTGCCCCAAAGTCCCCCCGCTCCCACGGGAGATGCTCCAGGCTCTGCCGCCGGGTCCATGGTTAAAGATGCAGTCGGTACGGCAGCGCGGCCGAAGCCTTGTGCTGATGGAGCCCGGGGACCCGCGGGGTGCCGGGGACCTTCCATCCTACCCAGGGAGGATGAATGCATCCCCCCAAGGGGATGAGTTTAAAGAGAGGTGGGTGCTGCCTCGGCGCCTGGGTGCCACGAAAAAGCGGGTTATATCCCCTCCCGGCGTGAGACGGGGAAAGAGGACAGATTAAACCTCAGCGGGGGGACCACGCTGCCGTGCCGAGGCCTGTCCTCGCGCGGGGTCACAGCGGAGCTGGCGTTCCCCACTCGCCGCCCTCCCTCCTTCCCCTTGCTTCTACCTGCACCCGGGAGCCTCGGCGCACCCTCGCCCGCCGGCGGGTCAGCGGCATCCGGCGAGGCTCGGTCCAGCGTGGCCGGCACGCCGGGGAGCAGCCAAGGCGGGCGACGCGAGGACGATGCGATCCCTCCCTCCGGAGCTCCGGCGCATCGCGTCCCCCCCGGGTGCCCACGCAGGCACGCACGGCTGCGCGCAGAGCCGGGCTGGCTGCGGCGCCGGCTCGGAGGAAGGGGAAAGAAAAAGCTCATTGTGTAATTTCACCACGGTTTTCACGGCCGGCCGAGCACGGACGTCTCCCGAGAGCCGTGCCGGCCCCTTTCCTGCGGCACAGAGCGAGTGTGCAGCCCCTGCGAGAGCACTTGCCTTGCCATGGGACCCCCACACCGAGCTTATCCCCCCCCCAAACAGCCTCTCCAAGCCCCTGCGCACGCCGACATCCTAAATATTAAGCAAAATAAGGGGGAGTTCTCCAGCCCTTTCCATCAGCTTTAGCTGGTGTTTAAGCCTCCCCATCACCCAGACCCCTGAGGATTGTGAGTTACCTGCTCTGCTCTTCCCCAGATGAGCCACCCTGGGGAAAAAAAAAAATCAATTGAGATCAGAGGCAGAAAAGCCCCAGTTTCATGGGTTTAGTGGCAAGAGATGGGAGAGAGGGGAAGGGCGAGACCCCTGGGAGGGATGTCCCAGAGGAGGTGTTACACGCCCAGGTGGCAATTTTTGGGGTGCTGACAACAGTGGGGAGCCTCTGATACAGAGAAGCAGAACGTCATATAGAGGAGACCACCAACCCCACCAGCCTCTGCCAGGGCACCTGTGAGCTCCCAAAAGGACCCTGTCACTTGGCCAGCCACAGCCCGCCTTAACCCACCAGGGTCTCTGAAGGGGAGTGTTTTGGGGGAGCAAAGCCCCCCCCAGCTCTGCAGCACTACCCAAGCAGCGGCACGCACCCTGCGACAGCGAGGGGAGGCTGGAAACCCCCCGTGTCAGTGTGGCACCCCTGGTCCCGCTTATCCTCCCTGCTCCAGCATCTCCCCGACCCAGAGCAGAGCCCCTTGCCGTGCTCCTGGATCAGAGCATCCCCCGTGGGCAGGAGACGGCGATCGCTGTGACCCAGCACGTCCCCGAGGACCAGCAGCACCCATGGGGAGCAAAAACCAGGCTTGGCTCTAACAACAGCATCTCCCCCCCACAGGAGACGGCGTGGGGGGATGGCCCATGAGCAGCAAATTGTGTGAACCCACAGAAATATTGCTGGGACCGGTGCTGAGGGGACTGCAGCATCCCCGGCAGAGCCCGGCCAAACCGGCATGCTGCCACAAAAGGGCACTCTTGGAAGAGAGTCAAAAGCTTCTGCGTGGCTTTTCAGTCCTTTCGAGCCACGCAGGAGCGAGAGAGATGTGTGGGTCACTCCCACCACGGAGCATCCTCGTCCGGAGAGCTCAGATGGTGCCAATTCGCACGAAACTGCTCAACGCCCCATGCGGCCCCGCACAGAGGGGGATGCTGCCGGCCCCCCGCACGCATCGGCCGCAGCCCACGGAGGAAACGATGTGTTTGTCACACGAAGTTTGAGCTCAGCAAAAATCAAGAGCACTGCTAATTGACTGTCTGCTGAGGGTGATTATTATAATTAAGTCAGAGTTCAGAAATTGCAAGTGACATGTAAAAACACATGCCAGACCCCCAATTTTTATATAACAGGATGGCGAGGGTTTTACTGCCTTCCCCTCGCCAGCTCTTGCTGGTTGGGTTTTCACGCGGATGCCTGATCTTTAAAGCACGACTTGCAGGAAGCGGCTGAGGACCAGGGCAGCCCATCTCTGCCAAGGCTCAGGCTGGGTTATTATTTTTATTATTATTATACCTGCACCCACATGAGATGTTCAAGACTTTCCCAGCAGCTTGTGGAAACCTCAAAACCCCCGAAAACGCCCTTCTGGGACAGCGGCTGCTCGGGGAGACGGAGGGACCCGGCTCCCCCGCTCAGGCAGGGAGGAGGAACGGGTGCCGAGCAAGGGGTGACGCTCCCGCCTACTCGGCCGCTACAAGGGGAAGCACCTCTTTTGTGGAAGTTACTAAAGTATTGGGCAATTTTTTTTGGTTCACGCCCTTGTGCAAAAAACGCAGCCCGGGAGAGCGGGGCTGGGCAGAAGGCACGGGGGAAGGCGCCGGCGGCTCCGGAAAGGAGCCGGGGTTTCAAAGACAGAAGAACGTGATGCAAAATACCGCTGTAAAAGGGATAGAGGCAGAGCCAGAGCGGGGAGAAACGAGATAAAAGCTCTGCTAAAAGCCCCAAAGCCCAGGTCCCGCAGGCAAAGACCACGGGGCCAGGCTGAGCCCGTGGTGCGAGCTGAGCCCCACAGAAGAGGGGCAGCTCCTCTGCGGCAGCTGGAGGAGTCTGCGGCTGCAGCCTGGGCAGGGCTATGCTGGGAGCACACCCAGAGCACAGCAAAAGCACATGGAGAGGGACGGGGGCAACAAGACACTTCAACACCACAGGGTCACTTGCAGAAGGATAAATTATTTTGCCTTAAAAAGACCCACAACAGTATGAAACCATCCGAGCCCCGAAGGGTGACACTCACCCTCCACGATCTCACGGGCTGAGGGATTTGGTTCAGACCCACAAGACAAGGAAGGTGTCGGGTCCCTGGTGCGTACCCAGCCGTGTCCTCCCATGCCTTCTCGCAGCCCGGACCACCCTCCCGAGGCCACCCTGCACCGTGGCCACCCCGCACCCAGCCCAGGAGCTCCCGGCTGCTCACCGAGCCCTTCAAACCCAACACCCCGACGTGAAGATACAACGCAACAACGTGTTGCAACACCGCATACGGTTGTGACACGGCTGCTAAAAACCTAAATAAGCCACTCTTCCAGACTGGCCCGCTGCAAATCCTTCCTAATCCAATCTGGTTTATGGCATTAAGTTGGACCCTCCCATACTGAACGCCCCTTATTTGCACAGTGGTTGGGAAAATCCTCTCGTTTCCTTATTCCTGGTTGACTCTTTCATAGAATCACAGAATCATTAAGGTTGGAAAAGACCTTTAAGATCATCAAGTCCAACCATCAACCCAACACCACCATGCCCACTGAACCATGTCCTGAAGTGCCACATCTACATGTTTTTTTGAACACTTCCAGTGATGGTGACTCCACCACCTCCCTGGGCAGCCTGTGCCAATGCTTGACCACTCTCTCCATAATGAAATCTTTCCTAATATCCAATCTAAACCTCCCCTGGTGCAACTTGAGGCCATTTCCTCTCGTCCTGTCGCTGGTTACTTGGGAGAAGAGACCAACACCCACCTCACCACAACCCCCTTTCAGGTAGCTGTAGAGAGCGATGAGGGCTCCCCTCAGCCTCCTCTTCTCCAGACTGAACACCCCCAGTTCCCTCAGCCGTCCCTCATCAGACTTGTGCTCCAGATCCCTCCCCAGCTCCGTTTCCTTCTCTGGACACGCTCCAGCACCTCAACGTCCTTCTTGTAGTGAGGGGCCCAACACTGAACACAGGATTCGAGGCGCGGCCCCCCGAGTACGGGGGCACGATCCCTGCACGGCTCCTGCTGGCCACACTAGTGCTGATCCTTTGACGCAGAGTAGCCAGAGCTTCCGTGTCCTCGCTTGTGGAAGTATCTAAGGATGAGGATCTGCCTGCGCCCCTAGCTTCGCAGGCGCTGGCACGTGCCATGCGTGGCACACCACCAGTCCGGGCGTGGGAAGCCATCTCCCCCGCGCCGGCTGTAGCCGAGCCGGGCACAGCTGAACACATCCAGGTGCTGCCGAGCAGCGTCTTCGCCGGGTCTTTATGTGGCTTAAAACCCTTGGTTTTCTCCACCTTAGCCAGAGACAGCGGAAGAGCTAGAGGAGACGAGCCCTGCGCTGACCTCCAGCTTGCCCCAGTAAATCACAGCTGGGATCCAGGTTATAAAATAAGCCCGAAAACACAGCAATTTGGTGCATTATTCATGCCGAGCAGAAGATGCCAGGGCACCCGCTCCCTGCCGCGGCTCTGTTTGGGTGATGCTCTGCCCTCCCTGGGGACACCCCACGGCTGGATCTCATGTCAGGGGGACGTGACCACGCTGCCAGCTGCCCCTTACCTCTCCGCTGAGCAAAGCAGAGCTTGCCACGGGCTGCCAAAGACACACACCTCCTTGATGTTAACTTCTTTAGGGCGGAAAAAGCCTCCCCGTGTCTCCCCGGGGTCCTCTGGGTTAGCAAACCTCTGCCACAGCACGTGTGTGAGAAGAGCTCGGCGAGGGAGGCAGGCGTCGGCAAGTTAGGACGAAGGTGTTATAAATACCCTCAGCCTCCCTGTAATCTGCAGAGCACCGAAAAGTTGTGCCACAGAAAAGGAAAGCAGCCGAACCTATTTATAATGCCTTCCCGGGGAGACGCAGATGGCCAGGCTGACACGAGCTGCAGCAGGAGGAGCGGGGCTCCCCTGCCCTGCAAATACGCCCGAATCGTGTTTGGCTCCATCCAACGCTTAATACAGAAATAGCTGGAGCCCGTGTGGGTGTTGCATACAGAATCACAGAATCATTAAGGTTGGAAAAGACCTTTAAGATCATCAAGTCCAACCATCAACCCAACACCACCATGTCCACTGAACCATGTCCTGAAGTGCCACATCTACATGTTTTTTGAACACTTCCAGTGATGGCGACTCCACCACCTCCCTGGGCAGCCTGTGCCAATGCTTGACCATCCTCTCCATAAAGAAATTTTTCCTAATATCCAATCTAAACCTCCCCTGGTGCAACTTGAGGCCATTTCCTCTCATTCTATCGCTGATTACTTGGGAGAAGAGACCAACACCCACCTCACCACAACCCCCTTTCAGGTAGTTGTAGAGAGCGATGAGGGCTCCCCTCAGCCTCCTCTTCCCCAGACTGAACACCCCCAGTTCCCTCAGCCGCTCCTCATCAGACTCGTGCTCCAGACCCCTCCCCAGCTCCGTTTCCTTCTCTGGACACGCTCCAGCACCTCAACAGCACACACCGTTGCTGGCTGCACGGCGAGATGGCCCCGAGGAAGAGCTCCTGCTGCACCTGCAATTTAAATAATTCCCTATAAGCGCTGCTCTTTGTCCTCCCCCCTCCCGCTAAACCGGCCCGCAGCAGCACGGCAAACCCCCCGGGAGCGCCGGCAGCGGCGGAGCTGGGAGCAATGAAGGTGGATTTGACGCCTCCCACCCATGCGAGGCAGCCGGGACGGGCGAGGAGCAAACACGGGACTGCCGGGAGCGCAAAGGTTGCATCGGCGAGTGACAGCGGCTTACCGCTCCGGTGGCGGCACGGGTCCGGCGCGGCAACGGCGACCTCGCCAGCACCGCGGGGCGGCTCCCGAAGCGGCGGCGGGGGCCTCGGCACGGTGGGATACGCCTCAGCTTGTGCAAAGCGCCGGGTGTCCTGGGGAAAGGCGGCGTGGGCAGCCCGGCATGCCGCCCGGCACGGGGCAGAACCCGAGCAGGCCACCTCAGCCATCCTCTCCTGAGCACCCTGCTTGGGTGCAACCCCCCCGCTCTCCCAGTCGCCCTGCCCAAGGGTTGGCTGATTTAACTTCAACACCTCCAGCATCCTCTGCAATCCTCGATGCGCAGGCTGGCACGTCAGGCATCACCAGCGACCTTCCCGGTCAGCAGCACACGGTGCCCAGCAGCGAGCGGGCAGGGACAGGGAGGATGAAAGACTCATTGCATTTCCAGCCAGGAAATCGCTCCGTCCCTAGAGAATCCTGTCCCTAATTGTTTTGCATTCAGAGCTTCCAAATTCATGAGCACGATAACCATGATAAAAGCCGTTAAATTAACTCTAGGAGCCTCGAAAGGCAGCTTTGCCTCGCAGTCCTGCAGCCAAAGGAATGGGATGGGGTGGGATGGGGTGGGATGGGGTGGGATGCCAGCCGGCGGGTGCAAGTCACCCCCAGGTGACTATCTCTTAGCACACCCCATATCTACACAAACCAAGCTCATTTTACACATACCCGCCAAAGCCACTTCCCCGGCAAAACCCATCACGCTCTCCTCAGGTGCTTTGTGCAATATAATTTCCTTTCCGGTTCCAACAGCCAGCAGTGACTCCCGGCTCTCTGTTTGTGTAAAGCTCTATCACGTGCCGGATAACAGCCCAACAAGGAATTTATAAATACAGTCTTTTGAGGCAGTAATTGTCACTGCAGCCATCTGTTAAAACGGAGAGCTAGGCAGCGGCGCGGCGGAGGTAAAAATACAGGGGCAAGCGTCGCAGCGGTGCCGCGGTTGAGCCTCCGAGGGGGAGCAGGGGCGACGCCGTGATTTGGCATCTCATGGGAGGCTGCACTGTGACCACTGGCCGTTGATCCTCGGGCTCATCCTGCTCGCGGTCCGAAAAAATGCCCAATTTCCCAACTACATCACATTTGCCAACTTTTGCCATCCCACATCTTCGTCTTGCCGTGTGGGGTGCAGGCCAGCACACAATATTTTCTCCCAGCCGACCCCAGCGGCTGTGCCAGGCGGGGCCAGCCATGCTGCAGGCAGACCCCCACCCTCCGGGAGCCCCGGGGGGCTGCTCCGGCCCCAAGCGTGCTCCCTGGGGAGCCCCACAGCACCAGTTTGCTTTTTACCTTCACCCGGTGGGCGCTGGCTCCCCAGGGCTGCTCCTTCCGGCGGGTGAGAAGCGTCTGGCGGAAGGCGATGCCCCGCGTGCCCCGGTGAGCTTGGTCCCAGGGCGGTCACAGCCTGGCGTTACGGGGACGGTTTTGCAAGCGTTTACCAGCGCACGATGCTTAATTAAAGCTACGACTGTCAAAATACAGGGTAAAGAAGGCGAGGCGGTGATGCTTTTGCCTCTCCCCGCGTGCCGCTGCGCTGCCGCCGTGCCCCGAGAGCCGCGACGGGAGCTCCCAAAGGGGCTGTGTGCCAAAACACGGCCCCGGGCAGCGCCGGGGCAGGACTGGAAAGACCTGTTGCTGCTCACATTGCCGGAGCCACGAGGGCACAGGGCCGGCAGGAGAGGTGTGGCAGAGGCCAGTTAAGCCGGCGTCACCGCCTCCCGCGCCATCGCCGGCACCCCTGCGCTCGGCAAAGGGTCGGAGCGAGGTTTGCAGCCGGCGGCGGAGGCGGCTGGATGCATCCCGCAGCCCGGAGCGTGAGCCCAAACCCATGCAACACCCTTGCGAGGCTGTGCCCGCAAAGGGAATACGCCCATTTCATCCTGCCCTTGCGTAAGGCTGGGTCTGCAGGTCCCTGACCCACGGCCAGGACCCCCAAGTGCTCGAGGAGTAACCTCCATCCTGAATCCAGAGCGGACGGCATGCCCCGAGGCAGCCGGTCCCGTGCCCCGGTCCCCATCTCCCGCTGCTCCAACTGCAGCACAAAGCGCCTGCCAACCAGTGCAGCCAGGGGCAAAAAAAAAAGAAAAAAAGCAGAAAAAGGCAGCTTTATTTCTCCCTGACATTTAATAACCTTTATTGTCCTCCGAGCAGCAGTTTCCCAGCCCGAGAGCCAGCAGCACGGCTGATTTTCCCCTCCAGGCTGGAAACGCTTTAAAGCCCGGCAGCCGCCCCATCTCCCCACCCTCCACCAGCAGCAAGAAACCCTGAAAGGTTCAAAAGGCACAAACCAGAAGGAAACACCGCAGGAAGCGGCAGCCCTGGATACCGGAGCCGGGCTGGCTCCTCCAGAGCTCGCTGCAACCCTCCATCCCTGCCACCTCCTGCGGCTCCCGGCTTCACCCAGCACCGTTTCCCGAGCCGCTCCGGTTATTTTTCAGCACTGAGCTCGTACGAAAGGTGCCAGGGCCACAGCAGAGCATCCGACCCGCTGGATGCGGTAGTTACTAGACGGGGGGGAGAGCCGCTGACAACTCGCGGGAGGCAAAAGGAGGAATTAATGGTGCTGCAATTCCCACTGCCTCCGTCATTAGGAAAAGCAAGCGTGCTTCGAGCATCCCCACTCGAATGCACAATGTAATTTGTTTCAAGTTTAATGTCATCCTCTTTCCCAGGGACGGGCTGAAGCTGGGAAAAGTCTCTGGTTTTATCGGGTGCACTTTAGGGCAGATGCGAGGCAAAGAAAAGGGTTTGCAGAGACTTGTGTAAAGAGCCAAAAATCATCCAAACCTGTGCGGTGCTGTTATAGGCACTGCCACTCGGAGCTGCTTGCTGATAAAATCGCTAATTGGCTCAACAGTTAACTTTAAGTCATTTACGGAGGGTGTCAGTAAGGTTTTCTCCTACCCACCAAACTCTGCACCGCTAAAACTGCCTGGCGTCGCCGCGCTCCTGCGCGAGACGGCGACACGGAGTTCGGAGCCGGGACAGGAGAGGAACGGGGGAATCCCGTTTTTATCTGGGATTTAATCCTCTCCTCCTGCCCTGGGCTTCGCACAAGGAAGTTGGGATTTTCCCCAGCCCGGGCCGTGGTGTTTCCTCCTCGGGGCCTCTTGTTTGCGCAGGCGGCTGCGAACGTTTCCTCCTCCCGGCGCCACGGAACGGGCGCGCTCGCCCCTCGCCGCGGCTGCCGGGGGAGCAGCCCGGCCGGGCATCGGCACCCGTGGCTCCCCAAACCCACAAAACACCGCTGATGGAGGCATCAGATCTGCTCAGCTCATCCCCCCAAAAAGCTGCGGAGCTCCCCGGCACCTTCCGCTTTTGGCTTTTTAAGCCAAGAGCACGGCTGGGCCGCCAGCCGTGCCGTGCTACGTAATTCAAGTCAGGGCTCCAGGCGCTGCCAGCATAGAGAAATAATGAAATACAGACCTGGTGGTCCCACGGCAGCAAAATCGCTGGGCTTTTCCTCCAGGGCTGGAACAAGGAAGAGATAAAACACGCTTGCTCCGGAGGACAGGCAAACAACAGCTTATCGCCACGTTAGCAGCCTCAAGGCTATTGCGCGGCTGCAGGAAAAGTATTATTCCTCCCCGCTCGAGGTAAAGTTTCTATTTTTGGCCCCTCCGTCACACCGAGCCGCTGCCTTCACCCGCACCGGGCTGGGAAACCAGCCAGCCCCGCAGCCCCGAGGGACCCCTGCAAAGCCTGTCTCCTCCACGGCTGCCAAGCTCACCGGCAAATGGCTAAACTTTTGGTAAAATGGAGATAGTTTTTGTTAAAGCTGCAGATTCCTTGCAGTTCATCTTGGTTTGGGTGTTTCTTTTTTTTCTTTTTCTTCCCCCCCCCCCCCCTTCAAATGGCTCATTTCCTGGGAAATCTCCCTGGCAGGGATCCAACACATCAGCCCGCAGCAGGCGCTGCGCGGCATTGCCACCGACAGCCCGGATTTGCAGAGGGACTTAAATCAGGGTGGCTGAAACGCATCGGCCGGGGATGCTGCTGGCCTGGGCTGGCTGCGGCAGGGAGGCTGCAGTGCCCTCGGCGCGCCGTCCTGGGAGAGCGGGCACCAGTTTGGGGATGTTTTGATGCTGGGGAGGGTCCAGCCAGGGCTGCCAGAGGGTTTGGGGTTGGCACTGGTGTCCCAGGGGCGGCTCGCCTGGCCTGGGGGGAGATACCCAAAGGGTGAGGGCAGAGCCAGACTTTGTGCTGGACTTCCCAGTGACACTTCGCGGGGGGATTAGGGTGGAAAACGGTGGATTCTCTGTCTGGGGGGGGACCGAAAAAACCCACAGCTGATCTGACCTGGTGCTGGTGACAGCCCTGCATGGTGGGCGAGAGACCGCCAGGTCCTTCTGCCAACACACCTGTGATGCTCTCCTTCCTGCACCGCGTTTTCCTTGGCCAGAGAGAACGGATACGTTCATTTTATCTCCCTGCTGCTTCCCCTTTCCAGATTTCATCTCCTAGCCTTGGTTGCAGAGCTGCCACCACGCCGTGGCAATGCCCAAATCCAAACACTAAACACATTGAAAAAGAACATTTTTGATAATTACGTTCTGTAGAACTGAGGGATCTGTAATTGAGGGTGAAATTACATCCAGGGTGCATTTCAGTACTGAAAATAGCATGATAAATTAGCTCAGCTTTTTCCTGGTTGACTCAGCTAATCCTTCAGACACCGACAGACAGATTCGATTGTATCGTCTCTCCTTGGGCTCAGTAAATACCAAGGCCAAGTCGTGGCAGCTGCAGAAGATATATACAGAGCTGCTGCCTGCAATCTATAATCTGCCCGTATTTCTGAATGCACCACAGCTCGGCAGCGGAGCTGAACAGAGGTTGCTCACGCTCCTGTTTTGATTTATGAATATGGATTTTGTTGGTTAAGCCATTAGGAGCGGTGATGAAGCAATTCAGCGTACATCCTGAACTGCAGCTTGCCTCATTTGAAGCCCGCTCTGCAGAACATTCCCAGTGTCTCCCCCCTGCGACGCCGTTCACGCAGGGAAGGTTGCATTACGGCTTTGTCTCTAATGTTGTGATTCCACCGTGCCGCCCCGAGCCCCCTCCTGCCTGAAACAACCCAGCCGCAGGCAAGGGAAGGGATGCAGCAAGGAGACTGCAGAGGAATCGCACCCATGCCCAGCGGGAGAGGCTGATATCCCGCCCAAGAGGCTTAAAGAAAAGCATTAAATCTGCTGAGAGCCCAGCGGGGACCCTGCCCCAAGGCCTCCTTCCACCCCGGGGGGCTCGGGGACGCCCCCGGCCGGGGTAGCTGAGGTGGGTGCACCCCAGGGGCAAAGCACTGGAGAGGAGAGTTACCATCACGGCCATGGCTCGCTGAGCGGCCCCGAGCATCGCTTCCCAGAGAGGCACAAACCGGTTAGATCCCTCTTCCAAGGTCGTATTCCCCGTTCCTGGGTCAGCATGTCCCAGCCCCGTTCCTCAGGGCTTTGTACCGACGTGGGGTAAGAACCAGGCTGTGCCCGGGAGGCCTCGCTGTGCAATTAGAGAAAACAAAGAGAGAGACGGGAATTGTACGTACAGCGTGGCAAGGGCTGGGGTATGGCCTCTGCTGCCTGGCTCCCAGCTGGCTGCCTGGCTCCGAGCCGTATTTTTTTCCCCCAGCGCTGCCGTATCTGCTTGTTTTGGAGAGGAGAAGGCTCGCCCCGGCTGGTGATTGCCTCCAGCTGCCCTTGTGTCAGGCTCCACGCGGTAGAGAGCCAATTTGGCACCTTCTCCCTAATGAACCAGCACGAGCCAAGATACGGTCGTGGATGAAACAAATGCGTTATCGGCGTGGGAGCCTTTGAGAAGGGTCCCAGCGAGGGCAGGTTTCCCCTTTACAGTGAGCAAAATGCTCAGAAAGGAGCACAAATAATATCCGAGATGTCTCCCTTCCAGAGTGGCAGAAAAATTACATTTCCACATTATTTATTCAAGCAAGTCCCAGAACTCTTAAATGGAGCGAATCAGTCACAGCCATCTAGTGCATGGCTCGCCAGCCGTCCCCTCCTCGTTTGTTTTTAATTAGCAGCAATGTGCGGGGGGCTGAGCCGGGCAGCGCTAGTGCCAATGATACAGCGACAGATAACGGAGCTGGCCTCCTCCAGCCAGGATTAACAAGACATCAGGCAATTGGCTGCAAATCACCCCCTAATATGCAGAGAGTAAGGGTGGGATGAACGCGCTGGAGCAGGAACAAGGTCACTGCCAAAAGGACACTCGTTCCGTGCCTCAGGTATTATGGTAACGAGGATTGAGGGACAACGGGGTCAAACGAGGCTCCGTGGGAAGAGCGGTGACTGCACCAGCCAGGGTGAGCTGCAGGACCTGCCCCAGCCTGCGGCTAATTTGAGTCCCCAGAGGTGAGGCGAGGGATGAGAAGATGAGAAATAAGCTCCAGGGAGAAGCCAGCCCCGGGTAAAAACACTGCGAAGAGAGGTGAGACACGAAGGCTGAAGGGGAGAGAGGGAGGGGAGTGAAATTACATACACATTTAAAGCAGTTGCATCCTCCCTGGCTCAGGGGAGGCACTAAATGTTCACAGTGGCCTGGGGGCGTTTGGGTTGTCCCCCGGGTATGGGAGCGACAGACTGAGAGAGCTGATGGGAGTGGGTTCACTTGGGCCAGAGTGAGGAAGGGTGGGTGACAGCACCTCGGCGGGCGAGCAGGAGAGATGCTCCAGCTTGCTTGTCTCCCAGCCCGACCCCAGAGCAGCCCACGAACCTCCATGGGAGACCCAGCCCCAGAATAAGCGTTGTCCCCCAGCTCAGCCCCTGCCCGCACCGGGGGGTGGCAGGGCCACCGCCAGCCTGGACGGACAGACGGCGAGACAGAGCGCACGGTGGCGCGGCGGGAAGCAGGGAAGGAAGTGCGTCAGGGTGGCTAATGCGTTGCTTGTGGAATAATTCAGAGGGAGCAGATGGCTGGTGGCCGCAGAGTCCCGCCGCCATCCCTGCCCTTCGCCGCAGCGCTCTGCTTCACCTCGTGCCCTGTTCCCAGAGGGTCCGAGCTTCGTTTCCAGTGGGAGAAAGCACCGTCCCCACGTCTCCCTGGGCCAGGCAGCCTCCAGCTGTGGCTGCTGGCAAACCTGCATGCCGGGGTCCCCGGGCCCCCCTGCTAGCCCCCCAACCCTGCCGCAGGCAGGGTGCACAAGGCTGCCCGTCCGCAGACACGGAGGGCAGCGGCACAGCATCCTGGGGGTGCTGCCAGCCAAGGCCTAGGGGGCCCAGGTCTCGTGGGTGTCCCCGAGGGTCCCCCCCGGGGAGATGCCCCAGGGGTCTCGAATCCCGTAGGCGCCCGGTCCCGAGAGTCTCAGGGTACCGTATGCCCACGAGTGTCCGTGTCCGGTCTCTGTGCGCCCCCTGGCGGGCGCGCTACACCACCGCCTCGCAAGCGATCTCACCCGCGGCAGCCGCCGCCTCGGCCCTACGGACGGTAACTCCCACGGCGAGGGGGTGGTGTGTGTGAAAAGTGACGTTGTGACATTAAATCTCAGGTCCCACGCAGGTCTGGCACACCGGTTAATTAACGCAAGGACGCGTCAGCGGGGACGGCAGCGAAGCAAAAGGCTGAGAACGCCAAGGAACCAAAGAAAGATCTCCTGCGCCTTTAATTAGTCACGTAGAGCTTGCCGCTAATTAACCTTTTGCATGGGGAAGAGGAGGGAGAAACACCGAATTACTCATCCTCCCCCCAGCCTACGCACCGGGGAGAGAAGCAAAGAGGAGAGGGTGGACCCAAGGCCAAGGTGGCCCTTGGAAGCTGGGGACCACCAGCCCTTGGGCCAAGGAGGGAGGGGATAAGGTTCCTCCCTCTTCCTCAGG
This sequence comes from Phaethon aethereus, assembly GCF_964289735.1. NCBI lineage: Eukaryota > Metazoa > Chordata > Aves > Phaethontiformes > Phaethontidae > Phaethon > Phaethon aethereus. The sequence continues at coordinate 20,611,395 of NC_138589.1, forward strand.
TCCCCAGACTCCACACAGGGACTCCCAGCCTCCAACGCGGCCCCGGGGGCGATTGTGTGTGTCTGTCCCCCTTCATGCTCTCCGGCACGCAGGGGGAAGGCAGATGATGCTCCCCTCTCACAGGAGGGAAAGAGCTTGGGGCTCTTTATACATGGCTGATAAGCAAAGAACAGTGAAAAATCCCAACCCTCCCAAGCAGCACTGAATAAAACCCTCTGTTCCAGCCCATTCCCGAAGAAGCAGGGAGCTCAGGACCGAGACAGAGTGCAAGGCGACATTTCCCACAGCTCGAGGGTGCTGATGCTCTAGATAAGCTTACACAAGGCCTGGACTAAATTCGTTGTGGCTTGCCAGGCCGGTCAGTCAGCATGAGCGTCTCCCAACAGCCAAAAATAAACCAAGCGCTAGGCAAAGGCAGAAGTACTGCGTTGAGAGGGAAGGGTAAACCTGGTGTTGCTTTCGCACCCCAGCCTTACCCCAGGGTGTTAAGGGGGTAAGGGTCCTGGCTGCTGCCAGGAGCTCACACAGGGCACCGATTTTCAGGCACGTCCTTGCAGCGTTAAGAAGGGAGACCCACCTTCCTTCCCAGCTCGAACCAACAGACCTCTGACTCCGTGTTGAGGCACCAAAGCCTTGTGGTTTTTAGACACAAGCCGAGTAGGAAGAAGCAGCAGCACGAGCACAAATGGCAGCGATGGCCTCTTTGGCGGAGCAGACACAGCCCTGTGTGTCTAAGACCCCTAAGACCCAGCTGCAAACACAGTCCCCAAGCCAGCGTGGAACGTGCCTGTTCACAGCAACCATATTTCCAGAGAGGGAAAAATTTACCCTTGCATGGCCTCAGTTTCTAAGCTAACAACTACGGGGACGACCCTCTGCCTGTTCCACAGTTAACAGCCCATAATTGGCCGTGACGCTCGGGACTTTACCCCTAGCAGATGGAAAAAGCAGTTCATCCATCACCAAGCTGGGAGGAGGAACCCACCTGCTGAGGAACATCTCTGCCAGGTCCAGGTACCTCCTCGCTCCTGGGCCAGGGGCTGTGGCAAAGGAGGTGAGCAAGGCTTAGCCCTGCGCAGCCCCACTCCTCTCCGGGAGGCGTTAAGCTGCCCAGCACCAAACCTTCACATCTCTGAGTTTCTTTGGAAGGAGAGGGAGGTTTGCAAGCCAGCATTTGGGAGGTGCATGTGGCTGGTATTCAGAAATGCTGCCACTTGAGAAACTACATTTGTGCTCCTCAAAGGCCAAACATATGGTAGGAGTTACTGCTTGCTTGTTAGACACATTCTTCTATTTTCCCTTGCTAAGGCTTGAATGACAGTAGATCATTTACAGAATACTTCACGTAAAGGAGTGGGGTCAGATGTGCCTTTAGCACCAGAAAATTAACACCTGGGATTAGGGGAAGGCATGGGTGGCTCAAGAAAGGGGGAAATGGAAGAGGTCCCCCGTTCAGAGGACTGCAGTCCAGGAGCTGTAGCAGTGCACTCTGGCCTTGATTAACTACCAGCATTAAGGCAGAACCATTGCCAGATTAAAGTTCATCGTGACCTTTGGTAGTTTAGTGCTCCACAGCCAAGGTTTGTTCTCAAAAATAATAATCAGCCAAGAAACTTACCAGCAGAATTGGGTTGCAAAACTCGAAGCACAACATCCACTCCGGTACAGGCAGGACTCGGGCCATTCCTACCGAACTGGGGACTCTGCCGTACGTCTTGGCACACGATCAGACACAAGACCTGCTGCACAAGGACAAATGACTCCTCGGTGGCAGCTGAGCTCATGCCACAAATTCTCCTATTTCAACATAATCACTCTTTTGGAAAAGCAGCGAGAGCAGCTCAGACCCAAGGTGGGTGTGAATTTGAAGGCAGAGGGGGGATGAAAAAACACGTAAGAAATACAGACCACTTAGTCTGGTTCCATAAAGAAGGGGGCTTACACCATCATGCTGCCTCATCATTTTGTGCCAGCTGATCTCTTTCAGACTAAATGGAAGAAAGAATTAAAAAAAAAGAATAATTCAGGATTATCACACACTTCCTTTCAGAAAGAGAAAGCTGTGGCTGGGAGGGCAGAAAGACTTCGTCAAGGCTCGGGTTGTTACTTCTGCCAGGCCCAGCATCTGCTGTGGGAAGGAGCCGGGCACCACAGGCACCCTGGGGTAGGAGCTGTGGGTGGCAGATGCAGGGGGAAGAGAAGAAAACGAGGACTTTGGAAGAGTTGGGATTTTGCAGCATGAGGTGTGGGGGCGTGTGCCTCGCATCGCCAGGAAATCAGTTTCTGCTCATCAAGTACCCAAACAAGGGAAAATAAATTCTTATCGCACGGTGGAAGACAGGCTGCCGCATGTCAGAAGGGTGGAACTCACCCACTGCTTTCCTTTGGAACAAAAAAAGAAGCAAACAGAGGTAACTTCACAAAACTTTCCTTTTTATTATTTGAAACTGGAAAAGGTTCCTTGGGTAACAATGATCGGGTGTAAAAGTAACACGCACATTTTGCTCAGCTTTCTGATACCTGCTATGAAGTAGGTCAAGTGCTGCAAAGTCACGCCTGGCTTTTATACAGCCTCTTCCTCTCAAACCCACAAACAAAAGGACAGGCAAAACCCCATCCCTCAGACAGGGGAGCAGATCAGGCAGGCGAGCTGTTTAAACTACAGTTGTCATGTTCCACATGGATGTTTGTGGCATGAAACCCAAGGTGTTTAATGTCAAATGGCGTTTTAGAAAGAAAAGCTCCCCTTTTCCTCTGCGCTACCCTCTGTATGAGGCAGGGATCTGGTGTTTCACCTTAATTTTTAATAAGTACCACAGGGTACTTTATAGAGACTTATTTACACTCAAAGCCTACAGGAGATGCCCAGATTAATCCATCTGTGTCATGTTAAAGTGGTGAGTGCAAAATACACACGGAAACAAGGTACACCTGCTTGAGGGAAGTAGGAGTATCAATCAATGAAAAAAAGTGCAGATTGCTTTAAATAAGCTAATGAACACAGTTGATTCGAGTGCTCCTCACAAATTAAAAAGACTACAATCCAAACAAAAGCCAGAATCATACATTTTAATTTAGCACACACACACAAAAAAAGAAGTCAGTGGCACTCACAGTTTGCTAACTTATCTTCCACTCTACCGCCTGATCACACATCTCAAATACTTCACTGTCCAACTGGTAAGTTATGCTGTCCGTCTGGCCTGCAGCGCAAAGGCCAGCACACAATCCTTTGGCAGCTGAACACAACAGAAGATTACTGGCTACGTGAGCAACCAGCTACAAGACAGAGTTAATATATTATCATTTCCTAAACTAGCAAGTTGAGATTATACAACCCATTTCCACACAACACCCAACACTCCCATTAAGTTCCACTAGTTTTAAATTAATAAAAAGCAATAAAAAGTCATCCTTGTTTAAAAGTAAACATTGAGCCAGCTGCATTTTGGGTTTTTTTCCTGGTAGCTTACACCTCCAAGCAAGCTTGCACATGGATTTGCTTTCTCCCCAGTACAAGTTTCCTAACTAACTGCCATCTGACCTCCGCTGTCCCATTCCAGAGCAGCCGTGGCAGTACCGCACTGTTCACTCCAGAGGGAAGTTGACAGCCAAAGTTCCAAGTAATTAGATCCCTTTTCCTCCTCCTCAGGAAAAAAAAAAAGCCTGACAAGTCCATATGGACTGCAGTCAAGCACAATGCCCGATCACAACACATTTATAGCTATGAAATCAGATCCAAAGCAAACGAACTGGCTGGATGAGGATCTTTGATGCTTCTGTCTTCCAGCTGGCCAAAGCCATGTGGTTTGACAACACACAAAGCGTGATCTAGGAGCACAACACAGCCCGAGCACGTAAGCCAGTCACTTGCTTATTGCTCCTCAGCTAAAATTAAGCCCTAGTTCTTGCTGTGGTTATTGGGGCAACGCTGCTCTGCAACCTAATTGCAAGCTCTTTGTTTATTCCAGAAGACTTCTGCCAAGAGAGTATTCCTACCCCTGACAAGTTGTTTTCCATCTTCCCCAGCACCTTCCACCCATCTGGGATCAAGAAATAAAGCCAATTGTCCCCAAGATTTTCTACAGAGCGAACAGGACGAGGACACGTCAGCACCAGAAATTTATCACCATCTGCAAGGCACCGCCACACGTTATCCCTGTCAACAGCTCACAGAAATATCCCCACAAGCCGGACAACTAGGGTTCAGGAAAGCAGCACCGAGACAGACTGTGCAGGGGGCTGGTACAGCCTGTACCAAACGTGAACAAGTACCGCAAAATACTGTACCGTTAGCACTGCTTCCCACAGGTACCACGAGGGAAGGCAGGACCGGGGCTGTGGTCGCATCCCCTTTGGCCACAGGCGATGCTCAGATCCAAACTGCCCGCCACTAAATCTGGCTGCACCCCTCTTGTTTGTTCCCCTCACCCAAAGCTTTCAGAGCTGCGAGTTGTAACTCCTCGTTATGTTATTCTGCTTTTCTCCGAAAGCACTGATGTAGCCATGCACAAAGGAACCAGCAAAGGCACAGGAGCATCCAGAGCATTTATGTCAGTCTCTCTAAGTTCGCCGTCTTGACAGCTTTCCTCACTCAAAGCCAAATCAAAGGGAATTTTCTTCTGAAATGCCACAAAAGCCTGCCAGGCTTTGAGGAGCAGAAGGTGAGAAGAGAAGGCAGAGGAGGAGTATTAATACAAAATTTGCTATTTTCATTGCCTTTGCTCTAGACAGAATAAAGCCACAGCATATCAGCAGTTTTGCCTTTAATCGGGACTAGCACATTCTGACATTTTGAGGCCAATCAGGTACACTCTAAATAAAAAGATGCTACTACAGGGACAAAGCTGAGCTGTGAAAAGTTCCTGCAGGGCATCAAGCCTCTGCAAAGTCCTTCTCTGCCTCCAGCCAGCCAAGCACGCCGCGCCTCCAGAAGAGAGACCCTTAACACTGCCACTGAAAAGGTTTGGAAGGGACAAGCTACAAGCAGAACCATCGTCTTAAGAGTGGAGAACAGCATGATGCACAACCTGTGCCAACAGCCAACCAACAGGTCCTCACCCAAGTGACAAAACAGACATGTATTCAGCACCAAGCAAAACACTCCTGCCAACTGCTGTCCATGGGTTTGCACTCCCCAGAAGACTCCTGAGACCAAGGGAAATTTAAGCTGCAGGTAACAACCACTAAAAAGCCATTTTAAGACACAGCAGTGGAATGTACCTACACTGCTTTTACACACTCAGCCAACCCAACACAACAGGTTACAGGGAGGAGACTAGCTACAGAGTCAGCGTCTGTACTTAGGAGACAGTGACTCAGGTCTCAAGCCAAGTGCTTGTAGTGCATTCAATACAGTCTGGATTTTCAATCCTATTTTAAAAACAAAAACTATTAAGTCAGTTATAGAAAACTTCAGGATTTTTATTTTTTTGGGTGAGTGGGGACATTGAAGAAAGGAAGAATCCACGATCAGAGCTATGGATCCATTTGCAGCTGAAACAGAGCTGGTTTTAGGGACAAGCGATTGAAACAGCTGCCCAAGGGGACCTCTCTCATCCCTTTAGGCTGTTAGGGAGAATACAAAGCAGCCAACATACTGGCTGCAGCAGCCTAACAGCAAGATCCAAGAGAAACTGGCCATCCAGATGCCAAAGAGAGCCCTAACGTCCTTAAGTATCTCAGAAATCTGCATCACCAAGCTGGAAACCTCTGTCTGCAAGATTAAGCACATGCTCTCCTTCTGCACACAGCTCAGAACCTGCAGCAAAAGGCTGAGATACCCCATCTTAGCTTCAGCTCACCTCTCTGCCCACACCCCGAGGCCCAGAGAACTGCCACTCTTCCCCTCTCCGGGCCCTGCATGATGGGGTGAAATCCAAGTCAACCCTTCCCTCTGCTGATGCTGATAGGAACACCTCTACCAGGCTGCTCAGAAACAACCTGCTTTTTATAGCTTATTCACTAGAACGGTAATAGCACTTCAGATCCTCGCCTCTAACACAGGCAGGCTTTCCACTACTGACAAAGCAGTAGGAAACAAAGAAAAAAGCGCTCCACATCACCTTCAAATTCCCCGAGGTTTGTAAAACTATATCCAAAGAGACAGGAATTAATCCTGAGAGTGACATGACCTTCTGCTCAAAGCCTCTGCTGGAGACTCTGTTCTCACACAGCTTGAGGGAACACTCAAGAGCCAGAAATGGCAAAAAGCCCTTGTGAGAGTGAAAATAAAAGCTCCTCGCAGTCAGAGAAACTAGGCAGTGACTGAAACGTCTCCATAGAAGGAGCCCAAATGCTCCCAACACATGTACAGACACATTTACAAACCAAAACCTGCAGAAGATGTAAAGGCAGAGTTTTGTTAGACACTGATCCGTCTGGCAGCAGAAAGAGAAGAAACCTGGAGTTTATCATCACAGCCAGAGAGCAACTGCCACAAAGGACATATTTTCCTTGTAACCAGGAGCTTCTTTACAAACGGCTCTTTTCTCTCCACACAAGGATCCCTATCATCTCTTCCTACACAGGATTAATAACACTTGCTGATGCAAATGCTGATGGCTTACAGCATGACTCTCAGTCTGTAGATTAGCACTAGCCAGGATTTTCCTGCATAGGACAGTCCATGGGGAATCTGCTTCCTTGCCTCCAGCTCACACTTCCCAGCAGAGCTCAGATCTGCCACACAGAATGTGGGTATCATGGAAAGAAATTAAGCCCAGGAGCTTTCTGTGGCAGCAGCAATCATCTGTGATGAAACAAGTGCGACTAGAAAGGGAACAGAAGGGTCCTGTGAGTGGAGCAGCAGCACCCACCTGTCAGCACCAACCGTAAAAGGCGCCAGAACAAGCCACAGCAGTATTAGAAGAATCCCTTGCTGCTCCTTCAGACTGTATAGGGCAACCTGATACAAGAATGACACATAACTGGGGTCACACCAGTACCAGTGACACATGGCACCTTCTGCTACCCGTCACAGACAGGAGGCAGCAGGCCACATTTGGGCTTATTTCACAGTTAGTTTTCTTTTTTCTCCTTCCTTTACATTTTCAGGCCCAGTTTAAAAGATCTGAGATGACCCTTACAGGTACAAAAACAGTTCTGAATGCACCACCTTCTGCAGTTCACACATTTCCATTTCCGTGCCTAGCTCCTACATGAAGGAAGAATCATCTCCCCTGCCTCAGGGGAACACCCAGACCTGGAGCCCCAGGGATAGCACATCCGCCAAGCTCCAGAAGCCGGGGCAACGCCACACACTGTCATTTACAGTGGGGAATCCTCCCCTTGCTGCCAAGCTAAGGAAATTTCTCAAAAGGAAACCACCCACTCCAATTACTAAGCCAAGGATGCAGGTATTACACCAGCCTCTCTCGATGATGCTGCACCCAGAGAAAGGTTCCTGGAGAGGAGGATGTGCTTTGTCACGGCTGACGCAATTTATCATTAAGCAGTCAGCCAGTCTGCAGCAGGGGACTGCACAGGTTTTCAAGAGGGTAAAGCAAAAATCTCCCAGGAGGACAGACTGGCCTACAGCATAGCAAAGGCATGAGTCCCCTCCGTGACGGAGAGCCCTGTCCACAGGAGACTGCTAATGGTCAAAGCAGAGGGCTTGTATCCATCCAGTCAATTAAATGTTCTTCAGATCCAGCTCTGACCTTGAGTTATTTTTATTCTGATACATTCTTTTTGCAGTAAGAAAGGTCTGTTTCCTCCTCTGCAGGATCCCTTCAGCTATACAAAGCTATGTTACAGACTGGGTAACAAGGACTGCTAGGGAGCAGTGTGGGGTGGCAGGGAGGAAAGGGCAGTCATGGATATTTTAACCGGGATGTGTACATTTGGGGTAAAAAGGCTTTATTAAAAGTGCATGCTTTTATTCAGAGGTACCGAGAGCAAGGAATCCCCATCCCAGCCCTGGCTGGGGAGTGCAGCAGCCTTTGCAAACCCTAGCCCTGTCCATCACCAATCACCCGTCAAGTAGCCAGCGACTGAATGTTCTTCAGCATTTCATCAAAAGCCTCACGGGAAGGCGCTTCGGCGTTCTGGAAGGAGACCTTGATCCGGCTGTAGAGACTGAAGGACTTCAGCTCCAGCCAGATGAATCCAAAGCGATCGTCATCAAAGAGAACAAAAACACCTGGTGTTCGCTCCGGGCTGGTGAAGCCGTGGCCAGCAATAAGCCCCGTCCCATAAAAACTGCAAGGTGAGAAGAATAGCAGAAAAGATGTGAGAACAGCCATTACTACCCAACTTTTAATAACCAGCAAACACAAAACTATGATCAAGCCATTGTCAAACATACTGCCAGGTGCTACAGAACAGGGAGTTTTCATTCAGTCAGCTCTTATCACACAACACAAAACACTGTAGATACCATTTTAAGAAAAGAAACTCTCCATTGCTATTTGGAGGTTGCTGCTTTTGGGTATTCTAATAGCACCTGTACACCAAGGCTGAATTTTTCTGTAATTCAACCTAGTAATCCATCTGAGATTTACTTCTGCAACTCAAGGATCAACCCAAGCCCAGACAATCCTCATAGAAAAGGAAAGGCATGTCGAGAGGGTGACCAGAGAGGCAAACCTTGTGGCAAAACCTTGGGAAAGGGAGAGAAAGAAAAAAAAAAAATTCTAAAAAAAAGGAAAAATCTAACTGGAGCTGGGGAGGAGTAAAGGTCAGCCTAACCTCCAAGCAAGCAGCAGGTGGAGCAGGATTTTATTCAAACACAACTCGGTTGTGACAGCAGGGGCCTTCTGGGATTAACCAGCTACTGGTAGGCTTTTCCACGAGCACAGATGTTTGGCTGAAGGTCACCTGCCTAAGCCTCAGCTTTTGGGCTCTTTTGCCACACTTCATTTAGTATGCTGCTTCACTGACTCCAGGTCCCATTCAACAAGGCTCTCTGCATACTTGCACCTACTGCTTAGGGTGCTCAGCACCTTCCAGAGCTGGCCCCAAGGCACCAAAGGCCAGGGAGGGGTGGAAGAGGGCACCGTGTTCCCATGGCCAAAGAACACAAATGACACATATGGAAACGGGAAGTGGCTTGAACAAATCTCCCAACATACGAGCCGGGCAGCTCTGGGAAACAAAACACACAAAAAAAGAGGGAGGTGGTTACGGGAGACGTGCTAGCTTCAGAAGTAACAGGATAAAATCTAGCAAGGAAGCAGGGTGACAGATGACAGTGCGGTAAGAGAGAGAGAAAGCAAACAAGAGCATGGGAGATAGGGCAGCAGCGGCAGAAAATCTGAGCACAAGGCGCTGGGAGATCAGCATGCAGGTAAAGGGCAAGAACACAGAACACTCCCCAAAGACTCCCCCCATTCCATTTCAAAACGTGACTGGCACGACTAGGCTATAAAACCACTAGTCCCTGTTACCAAATTCGGCAGGTCCGGGGATAGTCTTCGTTCCTTGATATGACTCCCATGGGCAGCACGAAGGGCTGGGAAGCTGGTGCCTTGTCCTGGGTCGTCCCCTCTGCCCCAGCTGCAGTCTCTTCCCCCTCAGCACCTTCTCCTCCCAGGGGCTTTGCCACAGGCTGAGAGGCAGCCTGCTGGGAGCGGTCCTCTTCTTCCTGCCGGTGTTCCTCCTCCTGCTCCTCCCGACGCACCTGCTCCTGGACCTCCAGGACGATGCGAGAGAGCTCACTGAAATCACGAAGAGTCTCGATGTCGGGTAGCTGCAGAGGATGTGCCAGGTCAATCTCCACAGTCTGCTGCCCAGCTGGGATGTTGGGATCTCCCTAGAGACAGGAAGCAACAGCAAGGCTGCAGAGACAGGGTGCTACAGAGTTCAGAACTGTATCCTCCCCATTTAACTTCTACATAGTTCAACCTTTTTTTACAATCACCAAAGTTTGCAACAACAACAACAACAAAAAAAAAGCCCTCAGACCTTGTTCTTTGTTCCCTGAGCTGTCTATGTCACCTCTGCTTTCCCCCTCCCAGAAAGAGAATTTTAAATCAAAAGCTATGAGCCAGGCTGTACTTGCAAGGGTGAAAGAAAGTCAAAGCTGCAACTGCATTGTGTCAGAATCCGTCCCTGCAGAGAGGAAGTAGCTCGCAAGCCTGACTTCAGTGACAATGGAACCTGCTCCTCAGATACATGTGAGGGATCTCCAGTGACCTACTACCAGCTGCTCACAGAAAGCAGCTGGAAGAGAGAGAAAAGGACTAGAAAACGTTCTAGCTACTCTGCATGTGTTAAGATTCATCCAATGCCACCAATCCCCAAGAGGAAAAGGGTTCGGGGTGGCAACAACTGACTACCTCCAAGACAGAGATCCATGTCATCAAGAAGAGAATACTTTAACAAGCATCTGAGAGAAAGGAAAATGCACTCACGGTGATTTTAGTCCCCTTCGCTTTCTTTCCATGAAAGCTCAACATAACAATCTCCAGTCCATGGCTCCCATACGTTCCCTTGAAGAGACCTGGCTTTATAAGGTCATCAGGGCTGCTAGGAGGGAGGTAGATGCGTCGGTATGTCAAGCAGTTGCTGTGCAAAAACCAAAAGGTTAAAGAGGTTAAGAGAGAATCCCTCAACAAAAACAATGTGTTTGCAGTCCGCTCCTCCAGGCAGCTTTGGGATGTCATCAAGAGAGAGGCAGGATCTGTGTTTTCAGCAATACCAACAAGCTTAACATTTCGCTATAGGCCTACGCAAGCACTCCCTCCCTTCACTTCTCTCTACCAGTCCTTGTTAGCACACGAGGAGGTTCCTGCAGCAAGGTCACAATAAACCTCCTCACTCCCTGGGATTTCTGGAGAACCTAAGAGTGAAGCATATTCAAACACCTGCTGCAATGAGGTGGCTGCTTTTTGACGTTTGGAGTGCCGGTTAAAAAAACCCCCAAATTCTCAGGGACTGTCTGATTTCTGCCTAGCACACTACAAAGCATATTGCTTACTAATATGGAAAATAAGCAGATAGCACCTTGGGATCACGGGTATTTACTCTGTCTTCAAATTAAACACAGTTAAATGACTCAAAACCATCCTACTGTGCATAGTTATTGTAAAGAACTTGGAACCTTATTATTTACTGTTGTCATTACATCTCATCTCTCCGTACAACTGGAAAGCACTGTGCTTCACAGTCTGGAGAAGAGGAGGTTGAGGGGAGACCTTATTGCTCTCTACAGCTACCTGGAAGGGGTTTGTGGTGAGGTAGGTGTTGGTCTCTTCTCCCAAGTAATCAGTGATAGAATGAGAGGAAATAGCCTCCAGTTGCGCCAGGGGAGGTTGAGACTGGATATTAGGAAAAATTTTTTACTGAGAGTGGTCAAGCATTGGCACAGGCTGCCCAGGGAGGTGGTGGAGTCACCATCACCGGAAGCGTTCAGAAAATGTGTAGACGTGGCACTTCAGGACATGGTTTAGTGGGCATGGTGGTGTTGGGTTGACAGTTGGACTTGATCATCTTAAAGGTCTTTTCCAACCTTAACAATTCTGTGATTCTCCACATCTTTGCACAGAGCTTGCAGAGACAGAACGGTCCTCTGGCTGTTAAAGCCCATTGCAAGCACCCCATCTTTGAAACAAATGATCCAATGTGCTCTTGAAGTTGCAGCAGCCTCAATACCTAGAAAGAGCCGGTGCCCTTACTCATATTGGCTGGTGTAGATGAACTTCATCAAGATGAGCTCTTGCATGTGTTCATGGAAAATGTCTTCCAGAGTCCGACCCCACTCTTCCCTTAGCCACGTCCGGAATTCCTGCAGCACAAAGAGAAAGAAGAGGGGGAAGATAGAGGCATTTCACTTGTGACAGTGATGTACCCCAACATGACTTAGCCTTGACAGCACGATTCACTCGCAGAGCCACAAAGAAGGCATATGCTCTGCCAAAGACAAGGGATCCTGGCTAGATTTGGGAACAAGCATGTGTTGCTACAGAGCTGGCTTGGAAATATGCTTAACAAGCAATGATAATGCTTACTGCCACACAATAAACATGCTCCCCTTCAAATAAATTACAGGCAGAACCAATATGCCTCCTCAGAATAAAAGTGTAAGCATCACCTGTTACTGCAAAGTAGCTGATCTACTACTTCTTTACACCCTGACTTACCCTGCAGTAACTCATTTGTGTGCCCATAAGCTGATTCCTGTGCCCTATCCTGGCATGTTAAACATAAAAGGGGAAGCTTTTGAAAGGCACTGAAGATTTAGGAGGTTAAATCCTGCTGATTTAACACTGATGCATCTAAATCCAAAGTGTGCTTTGAAAACATCTCCTGAAGTACCTCTACACCAGCTCTGACAAGTTAATACCCTACCATGAGGTAGCGTGATAACAGCTTACACTAAGATAGCAGCCTACAAAGTGAATATTCCAAATCTGCTTGGTTTATCTTCTAAAGCCAGATCCTCCAATTACCATAATGCCACGCACACTTAACGCAGTGCTTTGAAAAGTATTAAAGCATTTCTCATCTGCTACAGAACCAGAAAACACTTAACTAAACCTTTCACCCAGCTGTTTTCCATTAGTACACAGACATTTTAAAGCATTTGTTAGAAAGCAAATGAAGTATCAGATTTGTCATGTTTAACTAGCCGGCAGCAAACACCACTACCTGGAACAGGTATTAGCTGAAGATTTTCACCTTGACATTTAACGTGCAACTTAAAACATGTAGTTTGAGTCAGGAATCTGCCTTGCTGGGTATAGCTGACACAGACACGGGATAAACAACCAAATGAAGCTTTTAATCCCTCGACCAAGATGACAAGCAGTAGAAAGGTGCCCCACTGACAAGCAGGTATTCAAATGCAGCTGGTACTCAATACCAGGCCTGTGCCTGAAAGATCTTAATTATACAGACAGCAATACAACAGAGATCAGTGTCTGGTGAGTGCTGCATAGTGTACAATGCATGCTGCTGTCTTTCTTTGGACAGGCCTGCTATCAAACAGGAGTGGTGTCACAGCACAGGAAGAAAAAGGGTGCTGGGGCTCAAAGAGCACCTTGCCACAGAGAACTGCCTAAACCAGCTTTTTGCTCAACAGGATGGATGTCAACAACCTGCTCCAACACCCTGCTACGCACTGAGGTAAAGGCATGGGGTCTCCACCCAAACATTCTGCAGGTCTAACACTGAATTGATCCCATATACTGGATCTTTAAACCACACTTTGGCAAGTACAGAAGAGGTACCCCAAGACCCTGCAATTATTCAAATGTGGCCACTTTAAGTTTTGATTCAAGTCACAGATCAATTCTACTTGCTTAAAAAATATTGTTGTAAACCAACCAGAAGCTACCAGCTTGAGTTTTCATGTATGTTCAGACACACAGAAATTAGAAGGTAGAAGACCACCTCCCAGACACCAACACTAGCTAAGAGCTTAGGTAAGACAGCGATGCTTTATCTTCAGAGAGGTGACATATAAAGAGCCTTAATGCAGACTCTTGGCAAAGCACTCTTACCTCTTGCCTTCCCCCTGACATCCGATGGTGATCTGTCTGGTTGCATTTCGTGGAGAACTCATCCTTCTTTACAATCTGTAGTTACCATGCAGGAGAATTAAACAGGTTACAGACCTGTTTAGAGATGCCTAGAATGATGTAACTAAGACTGCTTAGAGTAAATGCTTTACACAACAAACATGACTGCATTTGCTACATAGAGAAATCATTAAGTGATACCAAATGCATCAGCTACAGAATAGAGGAATAAAGGTAATAAAACCCCAGTGCATTCTAATGAAAGATACTAGTTTTAAGTTGCTTCTCTATTTGAGCTTCCTCCTTCAAAGAAAAGGAAACAACCTCTCAGGAAGCTTTTCAAAGCATCCAATGTACTGAATGTACTCTCATCTTAGGGAGAGCTGTAAAACAGAACAGGTCTGTGTGTCTGCCTGGACACATTCACCAGCTGCACAAGGCCATTTTGCGTGTCCTTTCCCCCAGCCTGTACACATACATACTGGTGCTCCCACCCTCCCATCGTGCTCCAGCCCAACAGAATACAGTATTAACAGCCTTGCTGTTACTATTGTCAGTGAACGAATTCAGAGCGGGGAACAGCCCACACAACTTGTCAGACACATAATGAGAGTTAAAGCTGGCATTCACCCATAAAACAAGGTGGTGAAAGCCACATCCCTTAAATAAAATTCTCATACAGATTTTTGATGAATCCACTACCAGAGCCAATGTGCATGCATGCACACACATACCGCACCTAGGACAGATGATGCTGGAAGTGCCAGAGGAGCTCACCTGGATATGGCCATTATGAGGTCCCTTATGACCATACATACACTCAACCGTTGCACATTTCCTCTCCATGAGATGAATCCTGAAAAGAGGTTTGAATCTCATCGGATCATCAACGTGAGGGTCATGAGGCGGCAAGTACATCCAGCCGATGATGAACAAACCGTCTACCTGCAGAGGGATAGGAGATCAGCCTTGCATGCTTTCTGTCCAGTTTGCAGCAGACAACTCTGGGGCCTATTCTGCAACAGGGCAGGAGCTGTCAAACAGCTTGCTGCATTTCCAAATGGCTTTCCAGCAATTAAACCAGACCATATGCACTCACAGCACACCCTCGGTGAAGAGGGAGAGGCTTTCTTTATGAGGCTTCCTGCACCACTGGAAAATGATCAGGCCTTTATTACTGCAAATGACCTTGTGACGGATGCTTGGTGCGCAGGATCCAGAGGGAGAGACTGCACTGAAGAGACCACACAGCTAGTCAAACTCTAATTGGTTTGAGGGCTCATGCTGGCAGATACTCGAATAGACGAATTCTGCTTCTCATGATGATCTGCGCTTTTTGGACAAGGAATTATTTGGCTTTATTACTCTCAGACAGCACAGGAAGCAACAATCTCCTCTGCTGAGAGGTACAAGTGCCAGCCCTCTTCCTGCACACGTAACAGAATCCTTCCCCTCAAGCCCTGCAATTCCAGAGAAAGGATATTTTCTAATCAGAGTGATCTGAGACCAAAGCAGAGCAGTGCCACAGAGGCACACTTGTCTTTACAAGGTCACAGTATCATGTAAGTATTGGTGCACTTGGATGCACTCTTATACAAGTTCATGGAACAGAATCTTGCAAAACCCAAAGGCCTCGTGATTTGTTACGCTTCAACCTGTCAGCTATTGAACCTTGGTGCAAAGAACAAGGGCTTCAGGCAGACTTCTGTCCCAGTTCTCACCAATACAGAGTCAAGCGTTGTTCATTAACTGCTCTCTCCAGCAGCACAAGAGCTGCCAGACTCCACGGGTCTTGCACCATATCCCTACAATCTGATGCATTAGTCTTAGACATGGCTGGTGAAAAGTATGGAAAACTACAGGAAGGAGAGAGATGCATGAACACAAGTGCAAAACCCTTTGCAAAAAGTTCAGCTGCAGGCAAAGATAAGGCAGTAAGCGATGGGCCAGTGCCAAAACCTCTGCTGTACTCGCACAAAGAATGGACTCCTGTGCCAGCCACTGGGATATCAGCATTAAACTCTAAATCAAGCCTTTCCCTGAAACATTGCTCATGTTTTCTGTGTGCTCCTGTGGCTGTCTGGAGTACAGATGAAAAACAAAAGGATTGTCTGGAGAAAGGTGGTGATGATGAAAAGATCCAAGCAGCACCCTCTAGGTCCCAATGGCTTGAGGGTTGACAGTTCAGACTTCTCAACAGCACAGAGATGGCAACCAGGTCTGGAAAGCAGTATACAAAAGACTCATCAGCCCTTGACACCACAGCCCCCAGAATGAGGTACTCACTCACCACCACGTTCAGCAGTCCCCCATAGGGCCCGATGTCCGGCTGCCATAACCCCAGGATGTGTCGGTATCGGTGCAGCACTAGGGAACAGTGAGACACTGAAGTGAGCACATCAAGCTAAGGAATTGGGATTTTGGGAAAGAAAATAGAAGGAAGACTGCTACCAGACTGCACACAACATTGACCAATACTACCCACTATTGCCTTTACTAAGGAAAAATGGTAACATCCAAGCACAGTCAGGCAGTTCTGAACTGTGGCCTCCAAAAAGTTCACACAGATTTATGTTTTCCTCTGTAGCCCTGCTCCTGGCCTGGTGCAGGGGCAGGAGTTAGTTTCCAGGACTTTACACAACCAGATACCTCACCTGGAATTCTCAGAAAAGTTTTGCAACATGGTCCCGTTAATGCTTATCACATGACATACCCAGAGCTAAAAACAAATAAAGTATCTGCCATCTCCAGTTACCAAAAATGTACTTATGCCTCAGACTGCAAAGCAACAGAAAATAAGGAAGGGCACAAAAGCAGTAAGGAACAGGCAAATTTCAGTATTTTGAAAGAACTTCCCCACCTGTATAGAAAAACTGGTCTCCAGAGTTAAGCATCCTTAAAAACAGCCATTGAGAGAGCACGGGCAAAGCGCACAGACCATGCCAGCTCAGGAGATCTGGTGATGTTACCTGGCCAGTAACAGCCACATTTCAGCAGTGCCCAAAAGCTGCTTACAAGTCCCTCTCAAAGCCTACTGCAGCAGGTGAGGCTTCTCCACTTCTCATCTCAGAGCTGGGTGCACCTTCCATCCCACCAAAATTGAAGGACAAGTAGGAACATTTTCAGCAAGCAGGAAAAAATGCCTATTCAGAATGATCTTAACAAACCTCCTCTCTTGACGAAAGCTTGGACATGCTACTTGCTTCCAGTTCTTACACATTCAGCCATGAATTCTGTCCATACAATCTCCTGACATGACCAGTTACCTTCACGTGAAGGCATGACACACAGCCTGGCATTTTGGGTGGGAAGAACAGAATGAAGATTATTTCTTAAGATGCCAAGAAGATACTACACTTGCCTCACAGTGATGTTCATGGCCAACTCAGAAGGCCACAGGGCTGACTTGAATAATGGCTTTTGCTTTGCATCAATTTATAGGAAGAATTGTGTTTCAGTACGGCTGTTAAAACAGCTTTGTTTCATTAACTACTTAAGATAGCAAGAACAAGAGGAGCATTTTTATTACACCAAAGCAGAGAACTTCCACAGAGGCTTAAGACAGCAGGGAGGGTTGTCCAGAACTGCTGCCAACTGGCCTGGAGGAGCCTTTTTCCTGTGCAGTAAACAATTTAAGATTGATGGCCTGGCTTCACCCAGTGAACCGAGCGCAGCACAAACAGCACTAAGGCAAGCAAGCAAACCACATTCCCAGTCTTCTCGTCTCAGTGCAGTAATTACGTATTAATAAATGGTATGTGCATAAGCTGCTCCACCCACCACAATCTGCCTTCTACCCTGTCTGGCATGGAGCTGATAAAACCCAGCTTTTTTTAAATTTTATTTCCAGGACAGAAAACTTGATGCTAAGCTATCCAAGAGTGATGAGGATGTCCCTCCTTCTTCCTCAGCTCCTGTTTGAAACACTGTCAGAGCTGTAGCTACAATCAATGGACTTTTCAACAGCAGAAAAAGGGTCTGCTTGACAAGGAGAGCCCTTCCACTCCAGCACACGTTTGTCGAGGGCAGTTTGTGTGCTCACTCTGAGTAAGCAACCGGCTCCAGCTAGAGCTCGGTTTGGCAGGAGCCACGGCAGTTCAGGAAACACGGCTGAGTCACAGACACAGCCTACTTCACTGTCTGCCCCAGAAACCTGGGGTTGCAAAGGAAGGAGGAGGCCACAAAACCCCATTCATCTCCAGAGGAATCCTACCCACTGGATAACATCTTCTGTGCTTAGTTTGCACCCTCTACTGTGGGCAGCTCTTTTTTAAAACCCCACCTGTTTGGCACCACAGAAGTCTGCAGATGAGCTGATGGGAAACGGGCTGCGATGTGAGCAGTGCTCCACTCAGCCTCACCCTCCGTACACAGCAATGCCCGCGGCGGGGACGCCTTAATGGACAAGTCTCCTCCTCCTCCTGTTCTTTCAAGAAAGGAAGTTACTGGGGAAAATGCTGGGACTTGGCCAAAGGCCCAAACAAGTCTCAAAGCAAAAGCAGAGCTCTGTTTTCAAGCCTGGGTGTCTCTAGGCTCCGGCAAGCCAGCAGCTATATTCATTGCAGGGAAAACCTGATGAATTCCAGCTCTGGCTCTCCCTGGCAGGAGACAGGATGGATCTGACAGTTGTTTCTCTCCCTGCTCCTCGAAAGAAAACAGCACTTGGGTCTTTCTCCAAGGTTTTCCTCTGCCCATTTTTCTCAGTCCTGAAGAAGCCTCTGGCCTATCCGAATTTCTGAGCCCATATCCTGCCAAATGGAGCAAAAATACGTCCACTGGACGCTTCAGTACAACCCCCACCCAGCCTGGATATTACCCACGTCGCCACAAGCAGCCCTGCACACTCTTCAGATGGGAAGGCGGCTTGAATCCAACCGGGGATGAGCTAGGAAAAGCAGCGACTGCCCAAGCTCCCACCAACAGAAGGCTGCCTGGGAAAGGTCTAATGCCTGTGCTCTTCGTTAGACGCAGGACAAGGAAGTGACACTGAGCAAATACACAGCAATTCAAGCAAGCATCGCAAGCGCTGGCACACCACAGACACCACAGGTATGAACAGGTAAGGTACAACCCCAGAATGGGTTACTGAAACAGGAGGAGAGCAGATGCTTTCAGATGTTACTGTTTTAACTAAATCTTATTTCATTTCCTGTGTCCAGATTGGAGAGCACAGGTAGAGAAATACAAAATACCTAACATGGGATTTTTCAGTGAAATCTGCAGCCTTTAAAGCAGAGGTAGGTCACTTCGAGTGGAAAAGACCCGATCCACTACAACTCTCTTGGACTCTCAGGATGCAGCAAGATACATAGAAGCAAGATCAAGTTGGAACAAGGAAAGCAGTTACTGCCTCCCAGCTGGTGATAACCAACTTGTTAGCAGAAAGAGCAAAGTGTCAGCCAGGCTAGTTTAAAACCCTGGGGAAAGTGATCTGAGCTGACTTGGCTAACGCTGCGTGAATATGAATTAGGGAGCACTCACATGGTAAATCCTGGTAACATAGTCTTAATACACAGGAGGGGCAGAAAGGGGGAAATGGGCAATCACATCTTAAACTGCACTGGCTGCTCCCCAAATAATACAACACGCCCTCAGAGAAAAGGGGCACAAGACATCGGTTTGGGGCTGTAGCTAAAGAATTAACAACTGAGGGAACTGCACAAAATGCCATTTCAGAGCCACCACAAACGGCACACGTTTGGAACAAACACGCAGGCAGCAACCTACAAAGGAATCCTTCATCCCGCAGGCAGCTTGGACGTGCCTCTTCTTCCCATCTGGCTCCAGAACAAGGCTGGTGTTGACAGGCAAGACTACCAAACCTAAAATTTTCTACCGATTCCTGCTGTAGCACTGCTGCTGCTTGTCTGTCATGACTCACGTTAAAGACTCCATCTTCTCTGTGTGGCCCATGCTCAACTGCTTTCTTTAGCACAAGTAAGTCTGCGGCATCCACTTCGCTCATTAGTGCATGCAAAACACTACATTCCCACACACCAGCGAGTTAGGAACTTGACTCTGCAAAACTATGCAAACCCAAAGGAACATTAGAGACAACACTCCCTCTAAGTACCAAGCAGTACTGGCTTCCTTAATTGATGCAAGCTAATCACTACTTCCCCCCAACCCCTGCAGAACAGCAAGCATTAAACTCCAATGTTTTACTATTCTCCCCTCAACACAGCATCAGGAGGGAAAGAATCACAGAATCCTTAAGGTTGGAAGAGATTTTTAAGATCATCAAGTCCAACCATCAACCCAATACCACCATGCCCACTAAACCATGTCCTGAAGTGAACAGTTTACCCAGAGCACCTTCTTCACTGAGGAAGGCAAAACACAATCATGGAAACACCAGCAGAATGCTTCCCAGAGAGGGAGATGGTGGTTAAAAGCATTCACTGTGCAGGGAGGGAATAAGTATGGGAACCCTCAGCATTTTTCACCGGGAAAGGTGGGGGAACTGAATGCAGCTCATCTGGATCAACACAGAGCTGTTTACCAGCCCAGAGTTTATTTAAACTTACTTTTGGGAGGGGGTATACCCTCCCAAACTCAGATACCAGGGTATCTGAATACTTCCTTCTAAGAGAGGAATAATCCATGAAAAGCAGAGTGAGTGCCCCCCTACTGTGAACAGAGACCCTCCTTTTTGCACCCAGTCAGGACAATTTTCTAACTCAAAGCACTTCAAAAGGAGACCAACATACCTCACTGCCTGCCCTACTCACATCATCACTCTAAAGGGTCAGAGTACTCCACGAATGCTCAACAGAAAGAGCTGACTAACCAGAACTCTGCGTACTGTCCCAAGGTTCACCCCAAAATAATTTGCTTAAAGCAACATCACACTCCATGCAGCATCTTGTGTGTGCTTAGTGCAGGAAGCATCAACCAGCGGGAGGTACGTACGGCAGGTGTAAACATCTCTGTACTCCATGTGCTCGTAGTCGGGAAGGATTTTCATAAAACGCCCCGACTTCACTCGTGGGTTTATACCTGAACAGACACAGCAGGGTAAGTACCAGAAAACGCTGCTCCACTGTAACAGTATGATGAATCTGGAACAACCACACAGGAAAAGTCAAACTCTCTTTTGACTTCAGTTCCAGTTGTGGTGCACCATTTGTTTCCATCAGCCCCAGTCTCAGGTACTCTCAATTAGCAGGATTACTCACACAGAACTTGGCATGTTCAAGATTCCCAACAGACAATATTTACAAACTGCATCCAGTGAATTCAAAGTGGAATCTGGGTCCCGCTCAAACTTTGTAGTGCAATTGTAATGAGCACTACGGTTTCAGTAAGACCACTCAGGCCAAGCAACTACATGGACGGTAGCACAGGCCTTGGACTAGTTATGCTTTCTAGGACTTAAGCTCAGTTCCCCACTTCCCACACTACTTCTTAAGAAGCACATACATTGGACAGAAAAGTGCATGTGAGTCCTGCCAGTAGCCTCAAATTAACTCTTCTGAAATTAAAGAAGTTAATTCTTGGAACAGTAGAGAAAATGGGGTCACACCACTGGGAAACTGTTCCACTAAGTGTCTGAAACAGGGCAAACTGCTGAATCTGAGCAGGACAGCCAAGATGGTGCATCCCTGAAAGCAGAAACAGCCACCAAACATTCTGACTTTAGAGTAACCACTGCTAGTTAGGCTTGCTCAATGTATATGGGCACAGTCCTTACTCCGAAATGCAATAAAGTCTATCACAGAGGTGGTTCTCACATGCCAAGTGCGACTCTGCCAATGGATGCTATGGATTCAGAAACTACTTTGGTGCAAAGGAAGACTGGAAACATATGTGTAAGACAGGTCTATTGAGGGCTATTGAACCAACAAACTGCATCAGACTCTGGAAATCCCCCCGACTGAAAACAGTCAGAAGCTGGGAGAGTACTTAGGAAAGTATTGCAAAGTATTGGGCTAGAGAGAGACCACTCTTCTGAGCCAGTGAGGCCATTTTTACATACAACTTGTGTATAAAAAAGCACTAAATATCACTTCAATACGTCTGAACCACAGAACTATTGTAGTGAAAAAGACTACAGGTCACAAAGAGATATTCTGCCATTTAAGACTGGCAATGCAGAATTACGATCTGATACGGTATGTGCTGTGAGGCTGTTATCACACCAGTGTCCTACAGAGATACTGGATTGAATGGGAAAGGAGGCCTGAAGTGCTAACAAGATTTCTCTGTGGACATCTAAGTGCTGGCTCAGAATCACTCAGCCCTCCCACCCAGGAAAATTAGGCAGTTCCACTCCTAGTGCACAAATAGGTAAAGAGGGACACTAGGTGATGAAATAATTTGCCTGTGGATGCTCAGAAGTCTATTACAGATGGGATTAAAACCCTTCTACCTGTTCTTTTTTCCAGCATTAAGATCAATGCTTAAGGTCATCACTGCTTCAAGGTTCAGCAAATACATGTAGAAGCTAAGCCAGATTTTGGACCTGCAAAGCCTACAGAAGCCTCTCATAGCTGTAACTTGGGACAATTACAGCTTTTATTTCATAAAGCAGGACCTTATTTGAACAGCCAGAAGACATAGTTCATGTGCTGCAGGTTAGGTCTTGTTCTTTATCCTATGGATCACAAGTAACACCCTTACCAAATTTGTGGTGGGGAACAAAGACAACACAGCCTGGCATGGGAGCTCTTGGGGGCTTCACAAGGCTCTATGAGCAAGAAGCTCCGCTTCTGACGGCAAAGGGCAAGATTTGGTGATGGGGAGACAGCCTCACCATGGAGCCAGGCCTCCATTCAGTCCTTAGCCTACCTTGGTTTCTCTCCATTGATCACACCCCCTCCCTACTCTAAGTCAGAAGATGTGCATTGACCTTGCAGAAGGCACAGTGGGTCTAAGGAATTGGGGTCCCACTCCCACAGATGTTCCTAAAACACACCGACACCTCAGCAGAGGCCCAGACCTGCCAGGCTCTCCTCCTGCAGGAGCAGCCCAGAGGAACACTTATCCCTTTACCTACAGCACTTTCCCACGGTCAGTGTATAACAGCATCCTTTCACTGAGATCGAGACTTAGCTACACTAGGGCATAGGAAACCTCCAGCTATGAAAAATATCAATTAATTCCTTAGCAAGATCTAAAAATGGCAAACGAGGAAAGATGAAAAACTCTCAGTACACTTTATTATAAATTTAAAATACATGCTCTTTTCCTACTAACAGACTGGGGGACACAGACATCCCAATTCTTGGCATCTGCTTAGTATTAAATAAAACCCCCAAAATGTCAACTTCACAGATGAAACCCCTGCCACTAGAAAGTAAGTCTGAGTAACTTATACTGTCAACGTTTAATAAATATTCAACATGTATATGCTTTCAAAATTGTTACGAAGCAAGGACATACAGATCTATATCAGCTTTATCACTTACGCTTGGCATAAACATCTCGACAGGACACTCCTGTGATCTCCAATTTCCGCAAGTTTTCACAGACGCCATATTCTGCAATGACACAGATAATAAATGTCAAATCTGGCACAAAGGTGTTTGCTACCCATGACCTTGATATCTACTGTTTGAGCAAAAATGAAATCTTATTAGGTGCGTTCTTGGGAGCTGCCACATTAATCTGAGAATCTTATTGCTGCTTTGAAGAGAAAACAGAAAACTAGATGTAATTATATTACAGTTTGGGAATCTAACAGGTTTTACAAGCAATGCCTGCAACAAACACACCATAAGGAACACACAAACACAGCAAAGTTACAGATGCTTACACCTAAACCAGAAAGAGTGTGAAATGTGGAAGACATACTCATTCCAGCTGGGATTGTATGCCCGTTTAGATCAAATCATGACTGTGTGTAGTAATTATCTACTCTCACTGAGGTATCCAACAGGGAAAACTGCTTATTAGGATCCTAAAGAAAAGGTCACAGACTTTAAAAAGAATGAAATGGAGACATAAAACAGGCATCAGCATGTACAAATATGGTTACACTTGAAAGCAGATCAGATTGAGATGGGTCTGTTACATGCTCAAATGCCTTTGATTGCTTACAGAACACCCTGAAAACAAAGCAATCCAGAGATCTTAAAGGCAGCTTTGAAGCAGAAAATGAGATTCTCTCATTTCATTTTCAGGAAGTCAATGCTGAACTTCTAAGAACCTTAAAAAAAATAAAAGCAAGTACTAACATCTCAGTGCAAGAAATCCTTGAAGAAGACCAGAGAGAGGAAATGAGAGGAGGGAGATCCCAGAAACTCATCAGCAACAAGAAACACCCTGCTGCAGTGACCCCGTTAGATCTCAGAAAACTACCCTCCCTAACATCAAAGACATCTATACCTCAGATCAAACATCAGCTTTCCTTTGCAATACCAAACACCTGCCAGATATTTGACACAAAAGTGTATCTGTGAAGACCCTCATCAAATCATTAAATATGAAACTCATCCTCAGTTGAGCTTCCTTGAATTCACAGTCTACTGTGGCTGCCAAATACCACAACCTAATGTTGCTAACCTGCTGCAAACCAAGAATTCATTTTTCATATAGGAGAAAAGCAGAAGTTTCCCTGAATGAATTCAGCCTCCTCCTGTCTATAAATACACCTGTGGTACATGAACACGATGATAAAGCATGCACAAAGCTTACTGTCAGCCCGCCTACGGGGAATACACGTTCTGCATAACATTGCTTCGGGTAAGCAGCAAGTTCAATAAAGGTAAGAGTGGGCAGAAGGCAGAACAAACACACTGCCCTTCATTAAAAGATGCAGAGGTCAGTGGCAAAGTTCCTGCAGACTTCCGCAGCAAAAGCCAGAGGAAGCGTTATCAAACACGAAGTAGGATGAGGAAGCACAATTAGCCAGAGAGCACAGACAAGCTTGCAGGAAACTACATCCAGCCCAGCACAAACAAGCTATTTAACACTGGGCTACCGCCAGCTGACCCGACACAGCCGTCCTGCAGATTTGTGAAACCAGAGCTCTGCTGGAGGCTGGAAATTCAGACCTACCCTGCAGGTTACCCCGTGTCTATCCCTCCAGCCAGACTTCACACGGCTTGCAACCACTGGTCTGCATATGTACACAGGCGGGTATGTGTTTGGGAATTACATCAAAGGGATGGAGGGAACAGTATGTTTCCTCAGCTGATCCAAAAGTTAGAGATCTTCATAAGATGACAGAAACAGTGTGGTCATACTCTGCTGTGTGAAAACAGCCAACTCTTTCCATGTAAACAAATACTCACCTGGCCACAGAATCAGTAAGATGCACACTTTGCGCAGCAGGCATTGCAGCTAGATTAAATTCAGTGTCATTGAAGGTATTTATACTGCATCAGAAAGGGAGGAGACATGCAGAGGATCCTGCCCACATGGCATTTCTCCATGTTGCTCTCCAACAGAGGTACTAGCACAGTGACGTTCTCTCTTCCTCCAGAAGGTGCTGATTTTCCGCAAAGCATTTTCCCTAGCAGATCTGCAAATCACTTTGAGTGCAGACTCAGTGCAGTGCCACGATAGAGGCACTACCGGCAGGTACCTTGAAACAAGAGGGTGGAGTGGGAAATGATCTGATGTTAAAGCTCTATCCCAGTTTCATGCAAGTGCCCTTGATAACCTGCAGTGAAATTTGATGAAAGCAAAACTACTAATAAAGGTGCATTTCCTCACTTTTGTAGTTCAAACCTTTCCTGGAAAGATTCAAAGTTCTCCCAACTAATAGCAAGCTCCCTTTAAAAAAAAAAAAAAAGAAAGAAAAAAAAAGACAAAAATTGAGAATTTTTATATCGGTACATGCTATTTGACTTTAGACATCCAAGGCTTAGAAGAAAGTATTATCAAGAAAAAAAAAAATCTCATCTTACTATGCTTTAACACTCGTCTCATTTTATGATAACTAGTCCTTACCCTGTTTTGTTCAGCAAACAACTACAGAGTCAAAATCCCAGAGTGATGGCTTAACTCCAGGTAAGTGCATCACTTAAGCTCTTCTGACCCATGAGCTGTTTACACCATAAGGGCTGCTTGATGGGAAAAATTGGCCTCTTGGCTCACGGTGCCTACGAAATCTCCCAATGTCATAAGCAAGAAAGCTGGCCCTATTTTTTCAATCCAGAAGACAAGAGGGACGTAAAATTAACTGTAAGTAGAGCTTCAAGATAGTTACAGAAAAATAAAACTGATAACATTTTCTTTACAGAGAATAGAAAGCTTTTTCCAAGTAAGATTTGAAAGGCTCAAGCTTCCTGGGAAATTCCACTTCAATGCAATTAAGTCTATTTTAAGGAAAGATATCTCAGTGCAACAGCTCACTGAGTAAAGTATTTTAAGGAGTTAATAGTCACAGCAATTCACACACGAAATTTATACTGTTAGAAAATGGCTACTTAATCCCGCTTCAAAAGCAAGGATGGAAATTGGGTTTAAAATTCTTACTTGACCAGCTGGAAAGCCTGTTTTATTAGGTTTATAAGGAGTGCTTGAAAGATTTACCAAACACACAGTGACCCAGTGCTGTTTCCATGGTCACATGCGCTGGAATTTAAAGGACTTGGAAAGGCAGTCTCCATTTATTATGAACTGCACTGATACTTCTGTGAGTGAACTTACGCCCTGGCCTGCTCTCACCATATGCTCTTCTAAGCCTGATGTTCCCTTCTCCTTTCTACAAGGAGCCACGTCACACACCTCCCTCTGCACAGTCTACGCTAGTTAAAAACAAAACAAACCAACCAAACAAGGTTCTTTAAACCCAGGTAGGGAAGAACCCCTGCACTCGTATCAAAATACTGCTTTTTCCTTCTCTCTTTCTCAGCATGGCAATGCCAGTAAGCAGCCGCAAACACTGTACGTGGACATCTGCAATTCAGAGGAAATTAGGATGCCTGCTAGAGCTTGACGCCATTACCATTGCTGAGTTTCAACTGTGCACTGCCTAATCCAGCCCTTTAATGTTTCCTGGATAAATAAATGCATGTTTACAAGGCTGTACACAGAACAGAAAGCATAGAAACTTACTGGATTATTTCAGAGACCACAAAAATGGGAGATTCTCAGGTGAGCATCTCTGAAATACCAGGTGGACAAGTTTGGAACCAGCTTCTTGTTTCCAAGGGCTGAACTATCAGATTAAAATACACCAAGTACTTTCCCAAACATTTCTCCCAGGGGAAGACTTATAGTTAGCACCAAGATATTTTGCAGCCGTAAACAAGGAGGTGAGCACAAGAAGATTTGATCTGCAACAAATGAAAGCATCTGTGGAAGCCCTACAGCGAAAAGATGGGTAGCTTCAGATCTACAGCTTACAAACAGATCTAAGGAAGACCCTCTCAAAAATGGCTATGGCTACTGAGCATCTGCCATTAGCAGTGAGAAACAGCAAACCATTGCCAAGTCGTAGGCCAAAAGCCAAAAAATGTGGTCAGAGATGAAGAAAAGCCCATGACGGTTCACCAGAGAAACACACTATACAATGCTTTAACCTCACATAAAGGGAGATTAGAGCCTTGTGACTTACTAAAACCACCTTCCTATCTACAAGGGTGCAGCACTACAAGAAATTGCTCCTGTTGTGGGAGCAGTTGTACATCAAACTCCTGCATGGATTCTCCGGAGTCTTGTAAGAGCTGAACTCCATGTAGCAGTCCCCTCACCGAGTGTATAAACCAAATTTCCCACTCCTCTCCACAGGCACCTCTTTCTATAAAACTTGCTGAAGGTTAGCATCTTTAATAACTTGGCTGACCTTCTTCAGCAGGTCTAAAAGCTATTGGAGATTGTTTTCACACAGAAAAACCTTTTCATCCAAGTTCTAGATCTGGTTATTCTGAATTACTGGTCTGTTTCCAGGTCCTACACTTGCGCTACACTTGCGCCCTTTTATTTTAACATGAAAGTGGTTACCATTTAAAATGGACTATCAGGTGTTAATCAAGATAGGTCAGGCCACCAGCAGGGTGAAACAGGCTTTAATACTGCTCCCACTGCAGAGATCAGCAATCTCCTATTTATAGGAAACATGAAAGTGACTGCAATCCTCTTCTTGCCAAAGAAACAATTCAGGGACATTGTTTACCCCAAACAGTTGCAATGATAAAAGGACAACAGCCCTAACAGCCATGCCAGTGCTACTCAACTACTTCTGGTTAGTCCCAGCACCCTGCCAGTTCCAATCACCAGCAAAAGCTTCCACTTTCAGGAAGACAAGTCCTCTGGACGCTTGCACTAATCACAACACCTTCTCAAGACTAATCTACAACTGAGTCGGCCCACAGCAGTGCAAGAGCAAGATACCAACGCTCAAATGGATTGAGTGCCCCATCTGACTCGGGCCACGGTCTGGCTTTTGCTTACATTCAGCGCTGCTCCTGTCCAAAATGAAGGCAGAAAATGCCTAAAACAAAGCACTGCAACAATCAGCAGAACTGTTCTGTTTCATTTTAGGATTGTCTTTCTTGTCTCTCTACCGTTGTGCATTTCTGAAAAGATAAATCGTTTTGCATATGCAACCGATGCAAAGTTGAAGTCTACCAATTACTTCCTCAAAGAGTTCAGCTCTGGAATATCATCAGTAGGCTTCAGAGTGGATAAGCTATCAATACATGGAGTATGTTAGGAGAGGCACACATGCTCTCATTCTGCTTCTAGGACATGCAGCTTCACAAGACATGTTACCATACCATGTTTAAACTCAGGCAGATCCAAGCACACACTTAAGAACCATCCTCAGTTGGGAAGTGGCTTGTTTTTGAAAAAGATTACAAAAAGTAATTACATTTTATGTTTGACTGTCATACAGTCACCAATGTACGGCTATACAGAAATACAGTACAGGATATTCTAAATTTTTAACGTGTATTTATATACTAATACCTGACATCCATATATGTCCTAAAGTAGCTGCACTCATCACACAGTTGCATGCTCACATTTGAATGCACTTGGTAGCTGAGCGTGGGCAACATATCACTGCAATATATCCAGAAAAAGTAACTGCAAAACAGCTCCGTAAAATGACCACTGATTTTATACTCACGTGTAGAAATACTCAAAGTTATGGTACCACCACAATGGTAATTACTTACACTGCTGCGTAGAGCAATGCAAAGCACTACAAACAGTGCAAAAAATCCAGATCAGCAACTGCTTGGAGAACCATGACTGGTTAAAAGATTGCAGTAACGGTTTCACAGATGGAATAAGTTTTTCAGCCAGGAACCTGACCCTTATCTGTTCACCACAGCTTGTGTGCCATGCCTTTGGTACAAGATCCACCTCAGTCACACCAACAATCCACCAATATGCTCTCTGACAGTGGTTTGAATGGATACATACGGGAAACGTAAGAAACTGTGCAAAAAAGAGAATAAAAATTTGGTTTATGCACCTCTCACCTTGTAGCTAGCTAAGGGCCTTGAGACAAAAGTGCAGCCTTAATACTTTCCCTTCCTATCCGGTTTAATTTTAGCCACACAAAACCCACTGTTTCTTTAAATTTCAGCTAAGCTTTTGAACATTGCTTTATCTAGTGGCAAGAAAATCCAAGGAGCAGTCATTCATTTAATAAACAAATTTATTTCCCCACCAGGCCTAATTTAGTGGTTCCTTTACAATCTAGCCTGTATTTAAAAGTTATATGCATTTCTATACAAACATTTTGCCAGGATGATAACCTATCAAAATAATTAACCAGTGAAGTTTTGCAAACCATTCATGAAATACACAAATGTCCATGAGGACTCTATGTCAGTAGAGGCGCATAAGGAAAGAATGTGTATCGTTTTATTAGTCTGTCTCCAAAAAACAATGTTAACTTATCGAGACAATGGGATCATCCCATGCTGAACTAAGAAATAAGAATGCTTCGGTATACATTTTCTAGGTACAGCCTTTGTACTGTCCAAGGGTTCTTGGATAGTGCTGATAAGGCATGAATTCATTCCTGCAAGGTTTAATGCATTTGAACCGATCCCACTGCCTACAGCAGGCAGCCACTCTGACCTACCCAAATTCTTCATCCCGATGCCCTCACTGGTATTACAAACAGAAAACAAACAACAACAACAAAATATACATGACTTCATGTGCTGGCAGCAGATGCACCTGGCAGGATCATACTATTTAGAGAGACGATGAGCACTGCAAGACAGCCCTTGGAGGGTGGGAAGGCCGCTGGATTAACAAACAGGGGACAGAGAGCCACACTGATGTGAGGAAAAGGACAAGGACTAATGAGTAAGAATCACAGCCTAACCAAGCAGGGCCACAGCATCCCAGATGTGAGGCACTATTGGAAAAAATGCCCCCAAGCCTTTGCATTAATGCAGCACAGCATCCGTACAACAGACACCTCCCCAGGAACCCCTCCGAACCTGGCACTGTCCTTCCTGGGACGGGACAGGAATGGGTGCCCCTACCCAGGCCTGCCCAGCCCCAGACTTCAGCGGGCTCCCTGCTCCCACTTCACCTGCTGTGCCTCCGTGGCTCCAGGACCCCCAGCTGCACACCCAAGGACCCCTTCCTTCCTCAGTGCAGCCCCCTTCTGCTGGGACCAATCACTCCTTATCCTCACTGCCTGAAGTGCTCCAGGATTCACCCAAGGACACCTTACACAGAGGCATCATCTGCCAGGGCCTGGGCCTGGTCCCATCCCCATTCCTCCCCTCCAGCTGCCACCCCGGGGAGCAACCCCAGCTTGATGCCCCTTGCTAAAGCTGCTCACACGTCACCCCTTTCGCAGCAAGTGCCACCAAGAAGGGACCGTGCCCCAGCGGACCCGAGAGCTGCCCTCTTCTCCACCCTCCACACCTGGAGCCCTACATGCACTCCTCAGGGCCCCACAAACCGCATCACCTCAGGCCCCAGCCCTTTTCTGCACCTCCAGGCCCCACGCATCATCCCCTTTCTGCACCCCTTTAGGACCCCCACTCCACACCATACCACCTCCCCAGGCCCGCCGTGTCCTCCTGCATTCTCCGAGCCCCTGACCTTGCACTCCCGGCCCCGTCTCCTCTTTGCATCCTCCGGGACCCTCACCCTGCACCCCCCGGGGCCATCTCCTCTGGGCGACCCCGGCCCCCCACGTCGGGGCGGGCGGTACCTTCGCGGCAGCGCCGCCGCCAGATCGTGTCGGTGCGGAGGATGCGGCGGAAGGTGGTGCAGACACGGGCCAGGCTCGGCAGGTCGGTACCGGGCAGGGAGCCGAAGATCTGCACCAGGAGCTCGGGGGGCAGCTCCAGGAGGGACAGCGGGGCCCGCCCGGCCGGGCCGGCCCCGGCGGGGTGCGGCGCGGGCCGCCCGCCCTCGATGCGCTCCGCCGCCTCCTCGTCCTCCGTGGCGCCGCCGCCGCCCGCCTCCTCGGGGTCAGTGTCGGTGTCGGGCTCGCTATCGCCGGCGCCACCGCGCCGCTGCTCCCGCGCCGCCCCCCGTCGGCGGCAGCCGCGGGCCGGGCCCACCCCGCACAGCCGGGCACACACCGCCATGGCCGCAGCCGCTCTGCCCGATGGGGCGGTGCGCCGCGCGGCGCGGCGCCGCCGGGCCCGCCCCCCGCCCGCGCCGCCAATCAGCACCGCCCCCCGCTGCCCCACCACGCCCCCGCGAGCAACTGATGTTCGGCGGCCGCTATCGCCCCCCCGCCGCAAACGGCAGCGGGACGCCGCTCGCCCCCTAGCGTGCCGGAGGACCGAGCGCCTGGCGGGGGGCCGGTGGAGGGGTGGCCGTGCCCGGTAGCCGCCGCCGCTGCAGCCCGCTGCCAGGCCTGTGGGGCTCCCCCCGCCGCCCCGGTCCCGGCGCCTGTTGCGATTCGATTAAAAAAATAAACCTAAACAAACTCGATATTCGCTGCGCCCGGATGCGCCTGCCTGCCAATGGAAGAAGAAAAGGAGGAAACCACAACTGCCCCGTGTGAGGCTCGAACTCACGACCTTCAGATTATGAGACTGACGCGCTACCTACTGCGCTAACGAGGCTCCTCGAACAACCCACCCCCGCGCAGGGCCCTTCTGCCACGTCCTACCGCCCCGGGCCCGTCCCGGCGCTCGCACGCCGTGTCTGGGTCCCTCGGGCTGCTGCTTGAGAAACCTCCTGTCTTTGCAAACGCCTCCTTTTCTGCAGCAGGTACCTGGTTTTGTTTGGTTTTGTTTTTTTCAAATTCATCCTGTTCCCACGCTTTTTTGCATGACAGACCTGACGTTTTTGCAAATGGCTCCTCTTTCCCATGCTGTTCTGCAAAACAGCTGCAT
The DNA here is from genome assembly GCF_964289735.1 of Phaethon aethereus. Classification (NCBI taxonomy): domain Eukaryota; kingdom Metazoa; phylum Chordata; class Aves; order Phaethontiformes; family Phaethontidae; genus Phaethon; species Phaethon aethereus. Next base: position 20,643,091 of record NC_138589.1, read on the forward strand.
TCCTGAAAGAGTCCTTTCAGGGTTCCTCAGCATCCTCATCCAGCTCCGCTGACCGAGAATGGACTGTGTGGGCTGCCTTGACAACTGTTCACAAGGAAATCAAGTTGTTTCCACATAATTACAAAATTAAAGCTACTTCGTTTGCCCCTCTGCTGTCAACAGTTGCTGTTCAGCTGGGATTTCTGCAATGAAATGAACTCCGTGCATTCATAAAGTGCTCGGCAGAAGAGGGTCCCCTGCGATGCGGGCAGAAGTGCTGCCCTGAATCCTAATCAACAGGCCTCACCCTCAGTGAGGGTCTCAAGGCAACGGTCACCATGACAATCAAGCGACAAATACCTAAACTGGAAGAAGACTGGAAAACAGACATTTAATTGATGCAGAAAAGACTCTAAACCTCACCCGCTGCAGGGAGGCTGTTTGCCTGCAGAGCGAGAAACGGGCAGAAGATGAAGGAGGAACAAGCCTTTAGACATCAGTCCCACCAGACAAGAAGAGATGTTTGGGTTGCATTGGACAGCCCGAGGATTTTGCCAAGGGTCTCGTTGTGAGCAGGGGGATACCCCGATCTCCAAGGATCTGGCTGGCCATGCATACAAGATGATCGGATGATGAGTCCAGGCTGCAAGGCTTGTGGTATGAACAAAATTGCTACAACCCCAGGATGAGTAAATGCATGGCTCCTTACAGCCTGAACTGCTGCATTCCACCCTCCAATGCTGCCCACGCTGCAGCATGAGGATGTCATTTTTAATAGTGTGCTAATCCTTTGGGGCTTCAGTGACGGACAAGTTTAGTGCCCACCATTCTGATTGAATTAAGAAAAGCTGCTCCAAGCATCTCAAATAAGGCACATGGACAATGAGTCACCTAAACCAAATATCATCTGTTTGGAAATACGTCCGTAGCTGTTTTCCACCTGTATTGAATCACATGGTTTTCCCCTGTGTTACATTACACTCAAAGTTTCTGACACAGCTCTAGAAGGCCTTGTCATGTTTGTTTGTTTAGGAACTGTTGGATTCATGGAGAGGACAGGAAAAGTACTGATGGCAAGGATTTTTGTGTGAATGAAACAAAAGATGTCCTAGGTGACATTGCCTCGAGCAAAATCTCAGCAGTCCACAGCACACACATGCTTTTCCCTCTTTTGTATTTTCTATTTTTATCTGGACTTTCTCCTTTTCCTCTGAATGCTCCTGCTGTGCCTAATCACCCTACAACCTTCTCTCCCTGTCCCTCACCCACCTGACCCCTCTAACCTTATACCTTATAGCCTTGACTCCAGGGATTCCGAGCCACTGCGTCCTGCTGCATCCCGCAGTGAGCAGACTTTCCCCTTGGACCACTGCCCCCCTTTCCGGTCCAACCCAGCAGAAGGCAGGGCAGCCCATCACAAATCCATCCCAATTCCCACACAGCTCCATCGCCCCATGCCCATTTCCTCCAGATTAAGAAGAAGAAAGGGAAAAGCCTGTCCAGCTGAAAGGCAGTGCCCCCCTCCATGACGCACTGATGTCAGCTGGCGGGGAGCGAAGCCCTGCAAAGTCAGGGGCAAAGCGACAAGCCCTGTGGGCTCTCGGTGCTCAGGGTGACCGCAGTTCCCCTTCCCATGGAACGGAGAGGACGAATCCCAGCCTCTCATCACGTTAGAGAGGAGAAACAATCATTGTCACCGCTCCAAGTTTCAAGACACAGACATGAAAAGGTTTCCAAGCGCTGTTCTTGCGGAGCATCACGCAGTAGCTACAAGCAGAGAATTTGGAGGCTGGGCACAGCGAAGCTCCTCGGGGCCCAGCAGGCAGAGAGCTGGTGCAGAACAGGGTGCCTATAACTGAATATAACTTACAACTTCAGTGTTTACCACCCTGGCATCAGACTATAAAGTTGGCACTTTCTCCTCTAAGTTACTGAATTCATTATCTGACTCTACCAGCTTTATCTGTGATGATAGGGAAAACAGGAAAAGCGCGTTATCATCATCTCCCATCCGCTGTGGTGCTACCACATGTCTGAGCACCTTTCTTTTTAAATGCTATCAGAGTAATAGCTCAGAGCTTTCCAGTCCTGCTGTTTCAGGCAGGCACCTTGCAGCCATTACCACAGGGCTCTTGAAAAAGGATGCACTAAAAGGGGAAATTTTATTGTTTCATTTCCCTTCAGCAATTAAGGAGCTGATGCAGCTCTCACTGTAGACAATTAGGCTTCGCGCTCACTCTAAAGGGCTTTGGATTCGTCCCAAAGTTAGTGTCCTCATTTTCTGTAATCCTGGAAGTGTTTACGCCTTCCCAGCCTCTGAGCAGGGATGAGCCAGCTGATGGCATATCCAGCCAATTATAACCTGAATAGCTGAGAGAGAATTATTTATTTTCCATTTGGCAAGAGGGACAGAAAAGGATGGCAAGGCAGGCCGAGACAGATGAACAAACCCTCTTTGCAAGCCCTGTTTGCCACACCAAGTATTTGCAGCATGTTTTTTTGGCATAAGCCTGCAGTGCGATTTCTGCTTTGTAATAAGCATCATTGGAGGCAGGACACTTCAAAGAGAGAATATTTCAACAGAAAGACCAAAGAATTTTTCTTTGTTTTTTTTTTGTGAGGTACATATTTTCATCTCAAATAGTTTTTCCTTGCTATTTTAAGCAGGAAAAGAGCTCCTCTCATCCTGACTTTACTATTTCCCACTTTCTTCCTTTCTGTCTGGACGTGGATCTCACCAGATGTTGCAGGATAAACTCAGCAGTGGACAGACTCTTCGGGGAGAATCCAGAGCGCCGCAGAAAATGCTGCTGCTGACTCAGGAAGTGTTTTTGCATCCTTCTGGTTTACAGCTGAGCTGGGTGCCCTCTCTTTATGAAAGAGGGCATGGTCTTTCTTCAACATGCTGTCCTTGCAGTGAGGTATTAGTCGACCTAAGGATCAGCTGCGGTCATGAGTGCCTGGGGTCACTGAAGACTTTACAGCATTTCTACAAGAAGCAGTTGTTGTTCTTTCAGCCTTGGCCACGGTCCAGCCTGAAGAATTTCATTGTGCCCAACACCTCTGGCAGCTCAGTTCGCAAAAGCATTATCCTGTCCAGGACAGATCACGGGGCGGGCAGTCAGGTGTTCGACATGCTATTACTGGGTCGGCTGCTGAGCAACGGTCGTGCAATGGCAGGCAGCTCACTGAACCTCTGCATGCCTCAGTTTCTCACGATGTAAATAAGGAGGGTGTTTACTGAAGCCACAGGCTACGTAGCACTCAGTTAATATTTGAAAATGTGTGGAAACGCTGAAATCCTAGGAGTATTAAAAATCAGTGGAAGTCTTTGTTGCGTGCTGTATGATTCCACATTTTCCCTGCTATGCCTCCCTCACACTGTCATTACTGCTTGCCAAGAGGTTATGGGTCTTTTTGAGTGAAAGGTAGTAGTTAAACATAAGTTATTGTTGCTTACACCAACTGGCTTACTGTGTTTCCTTGTGAAAGCAATGGCTCCCATTTAAAACTTGATCTTGAAGCCAATAAATGTTTGCTGGAACAGCAGTAGCAGCAGTAACTGATGTCAGGGTTACGGCACACAGCAATGATGCCTTGGGCAATACTTCTTCCAGGGGGAGTGCAATGAGTTTTTAGCCAAACATTCTAAGAAAATGATGTTTTTGTGATGACATTGCATACGTCTGTGTGTTACTTTGGATTTACCATCCAGAAAAGCATCTGTCTAATAAACTCAGAAATGTTATATTCCAGAAATCTTGTGAAATAGGTGAACAGATAGGGGAGAGAGACGGGTGTTAGTGTTCCCACTGAGGGACACTGAGGTCTGTCATTAGATCCCAGAGAAAACCCACACAGGGAAAACGTTCTGTGAGCAGTTTCCTTAGTTTCACTTTTCTCAAATTACATTTTTATATCCCCTCAAAAGAGAGATATTTTGTCATTCTCATGACTTCTTGCTAGAGTTCTCCTAACTCAGACGGTGACTTCTGCAGAGAAATTGGAAGTTTGGGAATTTGTTCATAGGGTAGTCACCACCTTAAGATAAATTTAAGACTAAAACTTCTCAGAAGAGTTATTTTAAGTCATTGCAAACAATTCACTACAGTTTGATGCTATCTGAAAATCTCCAATAGTAGCTGGGTAATGGCTGCAAACTGTATTAAAAAAAATCAAGGCCCACCTTGATCTTTAGCTAAGCGAGAACAATAAGAACAATTAATGATAAAATAATTGAGGGAAGGTATCTTGATTCAGGTTTAAATGCCCGTTACTCTCAGTGTCCTTACTGCACAGTGTCCTTCCTTTTATTTTATTTACCATGTTTATGGTAAATTTAATACTGCTGACAGCTGCTGAGCTAATAGCCCTAGACACTAAAGTGCTGTCTTCCAGCAAGGGTGTAGCACTGCAGAGGAATAGCTTCATCTATTCACTGTAAAAAGCCTTTTCAGTGCTGTTTTATCAGAGAAATGAGGGGATGGTTTATATGCCCACTCTGTTGTGAGACAGCTAAGAAAGAAACTCGGTTCTCTCTGGGGTTAGGGGTATGTGGGAATTTTTCCCCAGGGAAATGCTGTAAATATCAGCTGGTGTTCGGAGTCACCATTCATACTGGCTTTTTAACAAAAATCCCACCAACCTTCCGGGAGATAGAATGGTTCGGAAAGCCTGGCTTTTTTTTCTCCTTTTACTTCAGACTTAAGATTTCGTATATCCTGCTGTATAGGGTGTAGATACGAGGATCTGAGCTGGAACTCAAAACCAGCTTGTGCTCTAACCTGCTTTGTAAGTTTGTGCAGATCACATCTCTTTTGTTTCACGAAAAACTAAGGCTGGTATTGTAAGAGATTATTTACCCCATCCTTCTCCCTGAGGTAAGAACCATTCTCCCTAAACTGTTCAGAACAGATATTTTACTAATTTCTTGTTAAATAAAAATATCCAACGGTGACTATTCCACTGCTTTCCTAGGCAATTTGTTTGCGGTGCTCAGCTATTCTTATCCTTAACCCAACATCTGATTTCTATCGCCTTGTCCAAGATGTAAGCTCATTATTTCTTGTCCTAGGCTCACTGCATGCAGAGAAGAGCTAATTCCCTCCTGCTCTGCAGCAACCTTTTACATATTTGAAGACAATATAACGTCTCCTTTCAGTTAAGTCTGCTCTTCTTCAGACTAAATGCTTTGTAAAGTGTTCTAAGACTAAGTTCTAGAATAAGAATGCTCTGCAGGCTAGGTTTTTAAAGGGCTCTGTTCCAGCGTAGTTACCAAGTTTGAAGCAAAAACATTTTCAAAAGCAGCGTTTTCTCACTAGGGATGGAGAATCGCGCTTAGAAGAGCTGGTCCCAAAGGCTATGTCCATTCTGTCACTCCAACTGCGCCTCACACCTTTCTCAAATCCAGACTCACCAACTGTCTGCGCTGTCGACACGCAGACACCGGCGAAGGCTGAGATGAGAAGGGAAAGGTCAAGCGAGTCTCGGTGTGGATCTAAGTTTTCCTTCTCACAGTCTCTGCAGATTATTCATGAGCGGAATATGTGAGAGCCCAGCCTGTCAGCAGATACTGCGTGGCTCTTCCTAAGCACCATATGGATGCTTTCAGCCCGAGCTGCAGCCCTGCTAACAGTCGGTAGCGTGGATGAAAACCGCACAACACGCACAAAACCGCACAACATGAGCGCTCGGTACCGTTGGCCCTGCCACCGGGACTCACCTCTACATCCCAAAAACAACGCTACATGGTTTCACCGGGGCTTGTCCTCCTGCCCGCAGCCACGCAGCCTGCGGCAGCCCCTGAGGTACAATTCTGAGAGCGTGGCGGGATCCCCTCAGCCCAGAAAATGTTTTTTGAAAAGGCATTCATTTAAATAATGTTGAAACAGGAATTTGGGATTGCTAGTTTGAGTTTCAGACATATCAGCCATCTGATGATCACCCACGATGTCTCACCCGCTGTCCCTGGACAGTGATGTGATAGATAGAGCATTCATAGGCCTTAGGGATGTTTTTCTTTCCTTGGTTAGTCACACCTTTAATGGTCTCATCCTATAATTATATAGCCACCGGAACTGTGTGACCCTGAATCACAAAATTAGGTAACGAACCCTCATTCCAGCGTGCGAGCTCAGCATCACTCTAACTTCAATGCATCGCTCCACCTCCAAAAATTAAACCCCCCCTGATAATCTCTAAGCTGGTTAGAAAATGGTCCTTTGCCCTATACTCATAAGGACGCCGCCATCTGCAATCCGCTGTCCCTTCAGCCACAAAAGTTGGACTGTACAGCGAGATTGTGTAGCCCTATTGCTGCAAAATCATTCTTATATTTCAAAACACAGTGCCGGGAACATATGTGAGAGAAGGAGAAAGAAAGGCAGCTGAAAGCCTACAGCCAACAGCTTGTGTCAGAAAGCTGCTGAGGGAGGAAACAGTTGGGCATTTTTAATCGCGACGTGGTATCTGCAGGGTGAACGCGAGCAAACTTGGCTTGCGACTGAAATCGTTTGCGATCTAATCAATTCCTGACAAACCGCACGAGGCCGGGTGGTGGGCTTCGAAGTGAGTTGGAACACCTGCTCCTAAAATCCTGTTCCCTGAATGGAAACTTTACCACGGCCTCCTCCTACTCTCGTCTACGTATGCTGAAGGCAAACTGCGGGCAAATCACTGAAGTTGCACCTCTGCATGGAGGCAAAGTCGCTTAAGAGCACATGTTGTTGAGGGAGGGATGTGGAGGGCCACTCCCAGGTGGCCAAGGCTGTGTGTTACTGAGCAGGAACATGGCAGGGCACTCTGAGGCGGCCATGGCCGTACGTTGCTGGGGGGGGCATGTTAGGGTGCTCTGAGATGGCCATGGCCGTGTGTTGTTGAGGGGCAACATGGCAGGGCACTCTGAGGTGGCCGTGGCCGTATATTGCTGAGCGGGTACATGGCAGGGCGCTCTGAGGTGGCGAGGGCTGGGTGTTGCCAAGGGGTAGATGCCCCTTCCCTGGAACCATTCCAGGTCAGGTTGGATGGGGCTCTGAGCAACCTGATGGAGTTGAAGATGTCCCTGCTCATTGCAGGGCGGGTTGGACTGCATGACCTTAAACAGTCCCTTCCAACACAAAGATTCTATGAGCAGAAACATGGCAGAGCACTCTTGAGGTGGCTGTGGCCATTATGTTGCTGAGGGGGCACATGGCAGGGTGCTCTGAGGTGGCCATGGCCGGCTTTCGCTGAGGGTGGACACTGGCAGGGCACTCTGAGGCAGCCACGGCTGTGTGTCACTAAGGGGGCACATTGGCTTGGCAGTCTGTGGCGGCCATGGCCGTGTGTTGCTGAGGGGGGAACATGGCAGGGCACTGAGGCGGCCACAGCTGTGTGTCGCTGAGGGGGTACATGTCAGGGCACTCCGAGGCGGCCATGTCTGTGTGTCACTAAGGGGGTACACTGGCTTGGTAGTTTGAGGCTGCCACGGCTGTGTCTCGCCGAGGAGGAACATGGCAGGACGCTGAGGCGGCCACAGCTGCGTACCCCGCGGGCCCAGGCTCCTGGGCACAGCGACCGGCCGCGCGCAGGCGGCGGACAGCCCGCCCCGCCGTGACGTGCGGCGTCAGCTGACGGCGGAGTCGCCGGTGGCGGCGGCGGGGGGCGGGCGCCGGCACTCGGAGTCGTCCGCCGCCGCCGCGCAGAGCCGCCGCCGGGCCTGAGGCCGAGCAGCTGCCGCCATGCCCTCGGAAAAGAGCTTCAAGCAACGCCGCACCTTCGGTGAGCTCCCCGGGAAGGGACGCGGCGGGGCAGGGGCGGTGACAGGGCCCGCCAGCTGCCCCGGTCCCCTCCGGGCCTCGTCGCTCGGCGGGCGCGCTGCTGGGGGGGCGGCCGGCGGTGGCTGCCCTCGCCGCGGCCGCGGGGGAATCGGCGAAGCGGGGAGGGAGCAGATCTCGTGAGGAGCCGCGGAGATCCCCGGGCCGGCCTGGCCGGGGCCGGCTCCTGCTGACAGCGGGGGTCCGCGGCCGGAGAGGCCCCGGCCGCCGTGCCCCGGACAGCGGGGCCGCCGTGCCGCTCCGCCGAGGGCTGCCGAGGCCGAAGGGGAATCACAGCTGGCTTCGGGGCCGAAATGGAAACAAACCCCGTCCCGGCCTCCGCTCTCCTGCGCGGCTGCGGGCCGAGCCTCCCCACTGTGGGGCGCGAGCCTGGAAGTTTGGGCCGGGGGTCGGTCTTGGGTGCCTGGGGATGGGGTGTGAGGGAGGTGTGGAGATGGGAGGTGGTTGTGGAGCTCTGCCCTGCGTTGGGAGAGGGGCTCGGCGTGGGGGAGATGGCCTCTCCACATCATCCATTATCGACTGCAGAATTCCCAGGAGCCTGGAAACATCGCTTTGCATTGTGTGCCAGGAGCTGGGCCTGCCCTGCCTTCCCGAGTGTCTGCTCGGTGTCCGGCTTCGTCTGTGCTTTTGACAGGAGGATTAACCTCCACTTGCAGTTTGGTACTTGGCGAGGTGTGAGGAATTCTCTACCTGGGGAGCTGTGAGTGCACTGGGATGCATGCCTCCTGTCTGCCTTTAGTTACTGAAAACTAGCAAGGCATCGAAAAGAGCTGTGTAATGATGGCTGGGGAAATGAGATTAGTCTCTTTCTAGAAGGAACAGCTTTGATAGAGTGGTGCCAATACTTCATTCCGTGCTTAAGATGGGACCAAAGCAATCAAAGAGCTCAGTATCTGTTCATGTGTGTCGGTGAGGTGGACTGAAATGCTCCGCGGGTAACAAGAACTGGCAGCGTAACCTATTTCTGTGTGAACTATAAAATCCTGTTCGTAAAATGGAATTGGTGGAAGTAATTGATCCAGATTTTCTTTTCCTTCAGCCTTTGGGTTAAAGTCAAGCTGCTTAAGAGAGCTTTCTCGTGTGCCCACCCTTGTCTTTGCTGTTCTGTTCAACGTAAGCTGTTCTCCGCATTAAAGTGGAGAGAATTTTGATCTAACAGAGTCTGTGTTTAAGCTGCCCCTTTTCTTGGAGTCTTCCAAAACTGCTGTTGACCCCCTCGCCTGTCAGCAGCCTCTGTTGCAGGTATTAAGTTCAGCTAGGATGGCAGCCAAGCAGTTGCCACTGCAACTAATGTCGTCAGGGAACAGTGTTTATCTGTGAGTGACCAAAGCCTGATTTTGAACACACCATATACAATAATCTCAATGATTTGACCAGTTTATATTCTTTCTACTCCAGGGAGTTCTGCTGAATAATTGCTGTGAACAAACCTGTTTCAGTTGAAAAGTTGGTCAAACCTTTCTGTGCTTGCTGGGTTGACAGTTGATCTCTTTCATTCTCCATATCTCTTGTGTTTCTGGTTAATCTTAAAATTAATTAGCTAGTGACTCTGCCCTTGAAGTATCAATGCTGGTCTGTAAGACCGTAGCTCGGACTGTGAGGTGTGAAGCAGGATGGCTTTCAGGTTCTTGGTCTTGCAGTCAGGCGAAGGCTTTGCATACTCCTTGCCTTAGTTCTGCTTGATTCACCTCCAGCTCAAAACCATGATTCATGTGAGTTGCATTTCCTTACTGGGCTTGTGAAAAGGCTCGTGGATGTATTTGATGCGCACAAACTTACTGTGGACTAATGGAGAGCTGAGTGGTGTTACTGCTGAGTGATGGCACAGGTAGTGTGTCCTGTGCATTAGCAGACCAGCAATGAGTTGGGCTGATGGGTGCTGATCTAAGCTCTTCCTCTCCCGTGAGCAGCACCTCTCCCTAGGTAGGTGTCTGTTAAAGCTGTGATGCAACACTAAATCTTCTCTCTGAGAGGTGTTTATAAGATGGAGATGGCCTGGAAAGCCCCAGCCCGCTGAAAAGAGCTTGGAGAGGTTAAAATTGAGCTCACTGAATCTGAAAGTAGGCAGGGTATAAGTAGATGCAACTGCCTCTAAAAGCAACTGTGTCTGTTTTCTTTGGCTCGGACTTGTACTTTAGCCTGGTTTATAATATCTGTGCTATTAATATTTACATCTGAGGAGCGGTGAACTTTATCCTGAAAACTGGCACAGAGAGCGGTGAAATGTCTAGGTACACAAGAACCTACCAACAGCTTCTGCAACAATGGGTGCAGCATAATCAAAATAGAAAACTGTAATTTGGTAATACTAGAAGGCACAGCGTAAGATGATGCTGCCAGGCTTCAGCTAGTCTTAGGTCTCAAGTAATTGTTGACAACTTCCTCTTCTGGCATCTCGCAGAAATAGTGCAGGATATGTAGTCATTAACTTGTGTGGTGTAATTTGATGCTATGAATTTATGAGATTAAAAGAGATTAAAGATTCTGCTTTAGCGGGCAGAAAATGAGGGATGTGTGTGTGTGTGAGGGGTCTATCTCCATTAATACTTTCTAGGAGTGCCAGGCAGCATGTGTGCAGTACTTGTCACCTTGGGTTAAAGAGCAAAGTATCATCTGTCAAAGGAGAGGTTTTACTTGTGACAGTGCTGTCCCATTTGAAAACTAATTTGCCTGAATTTGCCTTTGTGGCTTTTGCTAACATTCAGTCCCTCTCTTCAGGTATTAACAGCATTAAGTGTGGATGTTTGAACAGACTTTTTTTAATCTCTTGCAGAGCAAAGAGTGGAAGATGTACGACTGATTCGAGATCAGCATCCAACTAAAATACCAGTAAGTCTGGTTCTTTTCACTTTCTTATGTTCTTTTTAGTAGTTAGAAGCCTGTAAAAGAGCTGTCCTGATAAGACCAAATTAAAATTTGGCTGTTCGGGGTCGTTAGGCCTGGATTTCAGAAAATGCCTAAACTAGTAACCGGCAGTTGGTGTGGTAGAGCAAGGTGCTAGCTGGGGACTGGAGGAAATGGGGTTTCCTGTGTACTGAAGCTGAATGTTGTAACTTCAGAGAAAACCACACCCTGGCTGAGCTCTGAGATTCTCCTGAGTGTTCAGCTCTTCTCATCTCAGCGTTTTTCTTCTCCAGAAGAAGAGTCTGCAGAGGCTAACGAAGAAGAATGCACAGTAATGTAGAGACAGTTACGGCTTTCATCACCAGTCCATGCTGAGAAAGACAGAAACACTTGCCTTCTGGGAAACGGGCCTTTGCTTGAGGTCTCCAGAAATGCTGCTTGGCTGTCAAACCCCTCCACCTAGTGTTGAGGCACCTCAAAGAGGGGATCAGCCCGCACCTGGTCGCTCTTCTTTAGCTGGTCAGCTCCAAATGCTGCCTGAATTTTTATTTTCTTTTATTTATGGCATCCTCAAGGTTACAAACGCAAAGCAAAATGTCCTGTGAAGCAAAAGGCAGGGATTGTGATATATTGCGGATGAGTTCTTCACAACTGGTGGGCTTTCGTGTGACGGCTGTCACCGCAGTAAGCAATAAATGCAACCGTCCTTACGGCCATTTGGTGGAACAGGGAAGCTCTCAGGAGATCTTGGGGAGCAGAAGAGAGAACTTAATCGGACACCTCAGCCTTTGGTTCTCAGTGATGAGATCCCTGTGAGTGAAAATTCTTCTGTGAACAAACGGCTTGCAAACTGGCTGCAGTTCCAGTGCAAGTTCGTTAACAGAAGCATTTGTTGCCTCCATGTCAAATAGAAACCAGAAGGTTTTCAGCTTTCCTTTAGCTTTAAACTACTTCATCTCGAAGCTGCTGCTGCTGCTGTTTTACTATGCTATTGGGCATGGGAACAAGCAATACTTTACAGCAGAGATTTTCTGACTTTTCTGGAATGTGCAGTTTTCCCCAAAAGGCCCTTTCCTAACAAATGTTTCCTGACAGAAGATTGCTTTTTCACCCACCTTTCACAGATCACTTAGCTGTAGTCCCCAAGGTCTGTGACCACAGATTGAAAGCCATTGATTTCTAGCAAAGCTCTCATTTTAAGTCAGCCATGGACGTATTACTAGCAAAAATTCAGAGGTGCCTAAGCAACTTGCTGAAGATGCAGTGATGCAAACTCACAACTATGGCAGTGGCCTGCTGGGATCCCTGGAGGCTTGCTGTGGTTGCTTATCCATGTCCTAGCTTGAGTTACTGCCTCGCTATTATCATTAGCAGTTCTGGATGAGATAAGATGGCAATGCCATGCTAGATGGTAAATCCCTCCTGTGCTGTCAACACCCTTCCTTTTGCTCTTGGAAATCTTATCTATTGGTTATGGTCTAACTTTTTTAAAACAGTGGTGTTGTTTTTTTTTCCAGAATGAGCCAGCATTTATTTTAACTGGTGTTAAGGAAGTCTTTCTCTGATATAATTAAATTGGCTTAATATCTCTTCACCTGTGTAACTTTTGAATATCAACACAGCCAGACCCCGTGAGCATGGAAATGATCCAAGTGAATGGTGTCACGTAGCTACTGTTGATTTAAAAACAACAAAACCCACGCTGTGGAAACGGGAATGCACAAATCCTGAGATCATTTCTCAAAAGCAGGAACTATATGCAGTTGCTGTGCAGGGTGCTACTTAAATTGGCAAATCTGCAATTTCCTTGTAAATTAAGTAGTTACTACATAAAATCTTGACAGAATTGCTGGTTCCTAAGCATCCTGTCTTGAAATTAAGGAGGAGGAAATTCTCTCTTTGAGGCTTTATACCCTTCAAAAGTAGCTTTCTCTCATGGGTTAGAGTAACCATGTTGGTGAACGGAATAGCGTACTAATCTGGAGGTGTAATTCTTAGAAAGAGGTGGCCTGAAACTGGAAAAATTCTAGTGAAAACTGGTTCAGTTTGCAGACTTCTGTAGCAGCCCAAGGCCCTAGTCAGCCACTGTAATGCGTTAGAGGGAAGTGTGCTTTATCTTTTCTTGAGTTTCCTTGTTGCTGGGTAGCTCAGTGCTAGATTAAATGATTTCAGCAAATGGACCGTTCCAAAATGGCACCGAAGCTGTGGATGTTTGCTGTTAAATCCCTGTTTGTTACCCCTTCGTGCAGCAACTCTTGCAAACAGAGCAGGAGAGGCACATGAAGAAAATTGTAATTGTTCCTTTTCAGATTCCAGATACTGCATTCACAAATGAAGGAAAATGGAGTTTAGCATGAATGCTTGTTGTACTTTGCTGTGTCTAAAATGGAGGGGGGAGATGAGGGCACCAGACACCATTTCTGCCTTTCACATCTTCTGCTCCTTTCTTTTTGTTTCTTTTTAGGTGATCATTGAAAGGTACAAGGGAGAGAAGCAGCTTCCAGTTTTGGATAAGACCAAGTTCCTGGTGCCAGATCACGTCAACATGAGCGAGCTAATTAAAATTATCAGGTAGTATGCTGTGATTTCAATGTAAGCTCCGTCAACCTAAGACTTTGTTTATTCCCCACATGGTGTATGCATTTGGGAACTCTTTAAATGGAAAATTCATCTAACGAGCGCTTGGTATCATCACTAGGACAAATTCTTGAGACGGTGCTTTTCCTTTGGCTTTGCTGGGAAGAAACTTCTTGAAAAGAGCTGAGCTGGTAGTCTGCTTTCAAGAGAAATAACTGCTTCCCAGAGTTGTAGGAGGGAGTCTGGGGCTGTGAATCCCTGTCTAACATGGGTGCTTCTGGCCCAGGGCCCCAGCGCTTCCTGCTTGGCTATTTTAGGATGCCTTCTTGGTGTTCTGCCTGGGAGTCCCTCTCCGGAGTGCCTGCCTCTTCCCACCCACTGGAGGGGGAGTTTGGGCTCATAGCCAGAGCTCTGAGCTGTTGCTTAGGGTTGATGTTGGCAAGCTTTGATCGTGAAATGAGGTCTCCCTCAATGACAGTGTTGAGGCCTGAAAAACACACGTTCAGACCAGTATCTTTTTGTCCCAGCTGATGCACAGACTGTGGCTTGAGTACTGCTCTGCTCTGGTGCTTGAGCTTTGCTTACCAGAAAAGGCAAAGGGGAAATAGCCATGGAGTGGAAGTTGTGTGGTCTAAAATTGTGGTCAGAAATTCTGCTAGAAGTGCATTTCTCCTGGCTTAATGTCAAGAAGGAATATTTGATTAGTAAGAGTTCTCAAGTGGTAAATTTAGAAGTTAGCAGCAAACCAGAGTTTGCTTTTTTTGTTGGTCACGGTGTAGCAGGGAGCTGGTTTGTGGAGGCCACAAGCTGTAAAACCGGAGTTGTCCCGTGTGTCCAAACAATTCCCTGCCTCTCAGGCTTGTCCTAAGCAAATTCCAGCTCTTAGATGAGTAAGAAAGTGAGATAGGGTTTTGGAAGCGGGAACCAGATTGCTCAAGTCTTCCAGAATTTCTCATGAACATTAAAGCCCTGGGAAGAAAGGTTAACAGCAAGCTGAAGGATTTTCCCCACCTTTTTTCTTTGGCTTTATTGTTAATGGATGACTTGGTACCAGCTGGACTTGGTCCTCAGCCAGCTCCTATTGTGCACAGCAAAGCCTGTCCTTCCCAGCCCCCAGAGAGCTGCTGCCCTCTCTCAGCCTGCTGTCTCTGGAGCGATTAGAGCTTGGTTTTGGAAGGGTCCCATTCCAGGACTGTGGCTGGGAGGCTGAATAAATCCTTGTTTCCAGCTGCTGCTGCCCCTCAGCAGCGAGCGGAAGCAGGCAGGAAGCTCTTCTGATCTGTTGTTCTTTCCTTCTTTTTTGGTTGCACTTCCACATACCTGAGTTCCTCCTGCTTACTTGGTTTATGAAGTAGTAAGAGAGCTTCTCTCTACAAAGCTGCTTGCCGGTAGGCAGTTTAGCAGAAACAGCTATTTCTCCCCAACCGGAGGGAATGATCCAAGGGAAACCCCCAAGTTAGATGTTTACTGTGCCACGCAGTGTGTGAAGTCTGTTGCTCTCTGCCCTTCCCACGATGCTTCTCCTGGGAGGGAGGAGAAGAGGGGGCAAGATGCTCCAAAGGTTAAACGCAGGCTGTCACAGAGCTGGTGACAGAGTTTAAAAGGTTCAGGGCCTTCACGTGGAGACTCTGCCCATCCGCCCTCCCCATCGTCACTCGGATCTCTCAAGGTCAGCCTGGGTTTACATTTCCAGTGACCTGTAAGCCGAAGGTCCTGCAGGCCTTGGGCGTTTGCTGGTCGTACAGGGACCATCCTGGCAAGGACTGCCTCTTCCTTTTCGCTTCAGTTTAATGTCCTGCTGGAGTGTAGCTTTTCCAGTGAAAGAAGGGCTTCTGTCAGTGGACATGTTTGATGGGACTTAATAGATGAATTTAATACCACTTAGAGATGAGAAGTAAATGCCGCCTTCTCCAGCGGCAAGGCTGCTTTGGGTGGGGATATCTTACTGCTGTCAGTGGCGGAGGCCTTGGTTTTGCTCTCTATCCTAAACCTTTGTTAATGTGACTGGAAATGCGTGGTCATCACTGTGAAACTCCTTCCCCCCTCCGCTCTCCCAACCTCCCCCTAACAGGCGACGCCTGCAGCTGAACTCCAACCAGGCGTTCTTCCTCCTGGTGAACGGACACAGCATGGTGAGCGTTTCCACACCCATATCCGAGGTGTACGAGAGTGAGAAGGACGAGGATGGGTTCCTGTACATGGTGTATGCCTCTCAGGAGACTTTCGGAGTGCAATCTTCTGTCTAAGACACGCAGGCGGCTTCTAGCCTAGGATTTTGGTTGACCCTTGGCCATCACCCCCACTCTTCCCCACACACACCCCAGGGAAAGAAACGGATGTCACCTACGCTCTCAGTACCTTAGCATAGTCTTGCTTTAGCAGGTGTCTCATCTTACCTTGCCTTGTTTGTGACTATTAAACAGTGCAGACGAGCACCTCTGGCTTTGAAACCTGCTGTAATATTCCACACAGGCACATTTACATTTCTGGACTTTATGAATGGAACCCAATTGTGCATGTGCAAATAAAGGGACACTTGATTGACTTTAACAAGCAAACAGGCACCAGGGAGGAGCTAAAGTGTTTCGTGTGACAGTTTTCTGGAAAATCAAATCTCCCTATGATTCCTTTTTTTTTTTTTTTTAAATTTTTTTTTTAATGGGAAGGCTTCTCACAAGAGCAAATATGTTTTAATGTTCCAAAGCAGAGTTTTGTCTTCTGCAGCTTGATGAGACTTGTGTCAGTGCTGCAGTGAGTTAAGGCAAGTGCTTGGGGTGAGCTGGGGGAGTACAACTCTTTTTTTGTCTCTGGTTTTTGTGGCACTGGAAACTTAGGAATGGTGCCAGTTTCTGAAATACTCATACCAAACATCACAGCTTTATTGTAGTTTTAGGAAGTGTTTTAACTGTAAAAGACACACCTGGACAGGTAACATTGAAATAAACTCCAGTCTGTTACGAATTTCCAATGCCTGTGTGTTCAGTGAAGCACTGTTGTTCATACGAGCTCGCTTCCAAAAGATCATCCCCCCTAGCTCGGAGGTTTGCCATTCCCTTGCCCAGCAGAGCCTGCTGGGAGAAGGTAGTCGAGGGACCTGCCGCCGGCAGATGAGGCAGTCGGGATGCGTGCAGCTGGCCGCAGAGTGCAATCTGGCTAGTGCAATCTGAGACACGAGCTGTGCCCGTAACGCTGGCGGTCTCGGGAGCGCCACCCGTCCTCGCAGTCTCCATCGGCTCGGCAGGGCCATGAAGCCCGCTGACGCGAGCGGGCGAATGGCTTTCATTTTCCACACCTCCGTACTGAACGTCGGACTCGGACGTGCCACTGGAATTACCAACCCACACTGCCTAACGAGTCTGTCACTTGTTTTGCATGTTACCACCCAAAGGGGGGATGAAGTCAGGGAGAACCGCTTCTAGAAGCAGCTCACGTCCAGGAGTTGCTGTCGAGAGTTGACGAACAAATGTTTTTTTTTCTGTCACTGAACTCTCCTGCCACTTGCATGGGGTTTGGAAGATCGTGGTGTTACTACTGTCCTGAGCAGGGAGCAGCCTGTGCAGAGGAAAGGTATCTCGTAGGACCTGTGGTTTTCCTCTAGAGTTGTTAAGTGAAGCATAGCAGGATGAGATTACTCTTGTATATTATATGTCTGTGAACTAACTCCATCTGTTACTGGAAGCTAACTTACTATAACGGGGGAAAAAGAAGCAATACTACTGCGTCTTGGCACTCTAGCTCAATAAGGTGTACAATTTGTACCTCTCTACACCTCTTTGCATGCATCTCGTTCACAACGCTTACTTCAGATTTTTTTATTGTTGTGTTTTTACTCCAATGTAAACTTTTAAATGCAGCTTGTTCTATGTTTAGTTTTGTTCGTGGAAGAAATTGTTTAACTCATAACTGACAACCATACTTGTAATTACAACGTGATTGACTGATATTCCTGTACAAATGTTGCTTTTTTAAAATTAATACAGTGCTGATATGGATGGATTACATCCCAACGTAACTATGGCTTGTGTGGTTATTTCTCGAGAGCTTTCTTAAAGCCAATCTCTAGGGGAGGGCACAGAGAGGTCTGTTCTACCTGCTTCAGGACGCGCAAGGCCGTGAACTGGGTCCTGCTGACAACAACTAGACACTTGCACTGAACCCTCCGATACCGATCGTGATTAACAACCCGGAGAGGGAGCTACCACCCTCCAGGAGGAGGAATTTCAGGTGTCATCTCCCTGTAAAACAGTTCTGCTCTCTAGCTGGGTAAGGACCGGGGTAGACTGAGGGGTTACCGTATCACGGTTTTGTTTCTGCTCCTGCTCAGGGCTTCCGGACCCTGATGCTCTCGAGAGCGGCTCTCTGCTCGTCAGGAGCGACCCCAGGCACCGGCTACAGGTTTAAGGATGCAGGGAGCTGGCAATTCCTTTTTCTTACCCCGACCTGAGGCTTCCTCTGCACTCAGTGCAGACCCATGTGAGGGGCCAGGCGAGGTGGCAGAGCAGAGCCTGGGGGCTCAGCTGCTGCGTTCCCACAGAACAGGGCGCAAAGCTTCCCTCCTTATCCTCCCTGCAGCTCCCCTTTCCCCGTGAAACGGGCTTGGATAGGCAGCTGGAGTCAGGCCACGGCCGCTCTCGGTAACAAACAGCAAGTGCAAACCCTTGGGGGCAGCTCAGCTTCCTCGGCTCAGCCAGGAGCAAAGTCAAGGGGAGGAGAGCAATTCAGAAGCAGGTGTCTGCGGGTAGAGAGACAGCAAAAGTAATAAAGGGAATTTAAAAAAAAACCCCAAAGTCTCTCATAACTGCCAAGCTGGGGAAGCCCCCACACAAATGAAGCCCCTTTAAATTAAAAAAATAGGAAGGGATTCTGTTTAACTCTTTATTTTCCATACATTAAATTTACTCAGATAAAAACATTCTAAAAATGTACAATTTTACTTTTAACAAAGTATAATAAAACATAAAAATCCCAATACCAGAATACTTGACATTTACAATTCAAAATCAAATTAGCTGAATATTAAATATTTACAAAACTATTTAAAATATTTATAAAGTTACATGCACAATTTGTAATACTAGAATTGACCGAAGTAAAAGAAATGGCTCAAATGGGAGCAGGAGTTTCCTTCATTCCTAGTGGAAAGTTATGTCCAAGAGAAGCTGTTAATCTGCACTTGAAAACACACAGGATTTGCTTTCTGCCTCAGTACCAACACGTTTTTTGCTTACCCAAGAAGAATTTAAGAGCGCAAACAGGTAGTTCCAAGGGTTTATGACAGGAGCTGGCGGTGGGCAGGGGCAGTGGGCAGCGTTACGGGGCCTCAGCCAGCAAAAGCATTTTCTAGACTCTTGCCAGTGCTCGGTTCCATGGATTTCTCTCCAGATTTGCCCACATCCGTCTCACTTAGCAGGTGGTCTAGACTACCCCGAATCCACAGCTCCAAGTGTCCGTGACCTCCAGTTAAAAAACAGACGGCTAACCCACGTGCAGGGGTTTCACTTGATGTCATTTTTATTTTGGGGAGGCGTGTTGCTCTGCCAAATACCACAGACTACATTTAATTTTTGAGTACCTTCACCCTGAAGCTTGCCAGCGAGAAATAGCACGAAACAGAATTTTGGGTAACGGTAAAGGTCTAGTGTTAGACCATTATTTTTTGGAAGTCTGGTGCTTAATTTGCCAAGATTTAATGACCATGGTATGAAAAAGTTTCACAAAAAGTGGAGTGTGACATACTGTTTTAAGGAAAAGCATCGTGGAACCCTGATCAATACCTCGCTTGCTAAAATGAGGTTTCCCTCTTTGCACTCCTACTGTTTAGCGTCGAGGCCGGCATATTTATTAATGCTTAATTTGCAGACTGCCAGCACAAGGAGGAGTTTGCTGGAAATTCCATCCTATTTTGAGTTTTTCTATCACCAACACTCCCAAATGGAAAACACTTCTGAAACCGCACAGCACATCACTCACTCCCCCAAGGGAAGACTCGTGAACTTCTCTGTGCCCCTGCAGGGAGATGACCTGCGATTCCCTTCCATCTTATGCTTAAAAATAATTTCTATTCCACAGTAAAATCCATTTTGAGAATAATTCTTTTTATACTTTTAGGACAAAGATAGGAATAAATAGCATTCTTTGAAATCTCCATCTTTCAATGTACAAAAATAGGTTTAAGAACTGGTTCTTTCAGCCACTGAAGCTGGAACTACTATTCTAAAACAAGCTGCCTTTTTGGGGGAGAAAAGATGGATTTGTGCCTTTTAAAAACAGATTAAGGATTATTCTATGGAACTGAAGTGCTCTGTTTGGACTTACCAGCTTTGGTTGCTCTTGGTACAAAGTGGACAGCGTTCAGTAGCAGATCTGAAGCCACAACTCGCTCTGATTTAGGGAAGGCTCTGCAGCTGCTGCTGGCTCATCAAACATTTCTCTCTTACGCTCGTGTTGCTTTAAGGTACTCAAGACTTCTGAATTTGAACTTACTCTAAAACCAGACTTCACCATTTAAAAACGTTACCTAAAAGTACACATAAGCCACTTTAAAAAACATCAGCCTTAACTCTACACAAAGGAAACAATCCCAAAGAAAGCTCTGAAGAAAGGAATGAAACAGTTTGCTGGACAGAAGTTCAGTTTTACAGTCCTTTTGTTATCGTTTCAACTCTGTGATGAATGTTAGACGAGACTGTGCCCAGCCTCGGGCATTAAAACAAACTACAACTGGTACAGATTTTTTTTTTTTTCCTGCTGTTGATTTTTGCTATTTTGAGAGGGTTTTTAACACTTGCATCTGTGTTGAAATACAGTTTATTTAAATACAATTCAGTTTTAAAATATTGTTTAAAAAAAGTGGAAAAAAAAAATTAACGTTAAGGTTTGGCTTTCAGCACATGTTCCAGGCCACTGGAGAGACCCTCAAAGCTGTACATAGTAAACATTGTCACTGAAAACTGCACATTTCCTTCAGCATAATACAGTATGACAGACTGTTCCTACCATTGTCTTGAGCTCATTAAGGCAAAGGAAATTGCATTGTCAGTTCTCATCACTTTAGTGTTGTAGGTCTGAAGGTTGTTCCTCAGGATACAGGTAACCTCCTCAAATGCAGGCAGAGCGAACGGCAGCATTTCAGCAGTGTGTGCAATACTGCGGGGTGTGTGAGCGGGGCCGAGAATACACAAATCTGATTTTGGTTTTTTTTCCCATTGCATAGGAATAAAAAGTACTTTTTTTTTTTTTTTAAACCAAACATTATGCAAATTTAGATTTGGGTTTCCATAAAGCCAAATCTACTCTGAGCTGCGGATCGCTACCTGAACTGAGTTTGGTTTCTCACCATCTCATGTTACCGTGCCTCTCCGGTGATGCTCATTTTTCCTGCTGGCCTCCCCGGCGAGGCTGACGGCCGCCCTCTGAGAAAGCAGGACTGAAAGACGGCCCAGAACGTTCTTTTCTATGACCAAGGTACAGGAAGGTCCCAACTGTCAAGCTACCGCATTTACCCCCTCACACGGACGTTTCACTGCTAAGGCCTGATCTCCTCGGGGCAGCTCTGCACCACTTCAAAACCTCCTTCTCGGATATGACTTCCCTCGCTTCCAAGCGAAAGCTGCGCCACTACACATACTATTCATCCTGGTGTGGTTTAAACTGGTGTAAGAAATACATCCAAGTGTAAACAAGGCTTCAGACTTTAAAGGTGTCTTCCAAATTACAGTATGCAAATATCTCTATGTCAGACATTTTAAAGAGAAGGCCTCACCCATTTAATGCCGTCAAATTCCTCGGGTGAGCCATGAGGATTAGTATCTTCTTTCAACCAGACAGGACCAAACTGTTTCAAATTAGCAGTTCAAGATTTGTTTGGCTTCCTCTCGAGTCCTAATTTAGATTTCTCACCCACAAATTATGTATGCTAAGTAGTTAACACCAAAGCTAGTCATCTACAATCTATTGCAACGAAGGAGGCTGACAATAAATCCTTCAAAGTCTTGATAATAATGAAGTTTACTACCTTTTACAAGTTTGACTTCTACCACTTCTGAATCCTGTAGCAAAAGCCTTGGGGTAGGAGTCAAAGGGATTTTTTTTATATAAAGTAAAGCAAAAGCTTACAAACTCTGCTGCCAGAGTTCTTTTTTTTGTTTTTAGGATGGTTTAAAATTCATTTACAAAAGCAGAATAATAAGGTTTCTGTGAAAGAGACCTATATACAGTAACAGGACGTAAAGGTTGTTTCGTGTGTTACAGGAAAATATCGTTGAAGCCTTTATGACTCTGGAGTCTCTGGGACTTGGACCCTTGGAAACTAAGTTTATTCCACTGCTGGGAACCCAGCACTATCTAGTAATAAGTGAGACAATGAAGCACAAGTTTGTTTCCAGAAGGAACCGAAACTGCCATGTGTGTTCTTTTGGAAGGGAAAGGAGAGACTTACTTAAGATTTTTATTGTGTAGTTAAGTCACATAGCCTGCTGGTGCCAATTTTTAAAAGTTGGAACTTCTTTGCCTCTTGCACTGGTCTCAGAGTGACACTGTCTGCTAAAAGTGCAGAAAGCTTGAAGAGTTTTACATTCTTCTGTAGTGCAATCCTTAAAAATCCCAGAGATTAGTGCCTGATCACTTTTGAAAAAAAGTAGACATTTTACCTAGCCCAGAGGTGCCAAAGTCCTTCTGCCGAACGGCCACTCCTAACCTTCAGCCTCCAGCTTCCATTTCAGGATGTAGCTGCCCTGGAGTTAGATGTTTCACCTTAGAAAGTCTGCATATGGCAACATTCTCCAGCAAAAAAAAGTACATTGGATGTTGTACTTGCAACAGAAAATGCAGCTGGCCAGTTCCACCATCCATCCAGTACGCATCGGTCCTATGACACGTCGTCAGAAGTTCCAACAACATGATCCAAGCTTGAATTTGGCAATCAAAAATGGGTTTGATGCACCCCTAAGCTAGATTTTCTACCTAGTCTAATAAAGTAAAGCACCTTTGGATTAAAAAATACATTAAGCTTAACAGCAACTGGACGTCTCAGTTTTGTATTTCAATCTCCTTAGATCTCCATGGCTTACAGTATTTTCTTGCCAGATGATAAAATATCAGTCTGTGGAGTCAAGACTTTCAGAGGGAGGAGCGTATTTCAGCCTAAACGTACCTGGGGAAGAGGAAACAAAAGAATTAAACATCAGCCTTTTCATATCCGTTACATCTCGGAACTTTCTAAAACAACCTGCTTCTTACTAGACACGTAACGCAATATTACAGCATAACACCAGCTTGCAGTGCCGTGGGTGAAGCTGCAGAAGAGGCTGACAAGCACATGTCTGCAGCTGGCAGAAATGAAAATCAAATTACAAATTACATGGTAAAAGTCACCGGCTTAGATGTACTTCTAGGGCTGGCAAAAATTCATTTGGGATAGTTTAAGTGGAAGTTTAGTTAATAAAATTAAATTCAGCTTGAAAAGACAGCACACTACGCTTCTGAAGTTCTCCAGATTAGAACTGATGAGGCAGAATCGCTTCTTCCCCATTGGCCACTGTCAAAATATTAGCCACAGAAACTCCACTAATTAGTTACAAAACCAGTCACTTGTCATTTATAGTTGTCAAATACTTGAGACCTGGTCTGCACTGTATAAAAACGAATGCAGACATACACTAAAGACATGATGTAAAATGTTAAGACCTCAGTGTTGTTCGCTCCAGCCAAAAGTTCGTATTTAATTTTTTAAGCCTATACAACGTGCAAATTATCTCAACAAAATATCAAAATAAAAAAAATGGGACTAGAAAAACGCTCTCAGTAAACTAGCATTTCTCTCTTAGTTGTTGAATTAAGGATTTCAACTCTCTCCAACAGTAATTTGTCATTCAGGTGACTATTTTGGGGAGGAAGGGAAAGGGGGAACAGAGATGTTCAGTTTGTAAGCTCCTAGGGGAACTTGCAATTACAACCAAAGATGACCTGGATGACAAGGTATAAGCAGCAACAACTGTTCCTCTGCAGCCTGCCTGCAGCAGCTCCCTCCTTCCCTGAAAGCAGCACAAGGCCCGCAGAGCACCCAGGTCTGAGCCGGGGCCTTCCTTGGGCCCCAGCCCTGGGTTGGGTCTGCACAAAAGTGAAGTTTCAATGTTTGTGAATATAGCTCAAAAGCACCATCTTTCAAGAGGCCACCTCTCAAATCCTGTGTTCAGTTTTGGGCCCCTCACTATAAGAAGGATGCTGAGGTGCTGGAGCGTGTCCAGAGAAGGGCAACGAAGCTGGTGAGGGGTCTGGAGCACAAGTCTGACAAGTCTGAGGGAACTGGGGGTGTTCAGTCTGGAGAAGAGGAGGCTGAGAGGAGACCTTATCGCTCTCTACACCTGCCTGAAAGGAGGTTGTGGTGAGGTGGGTGTTGGTCTCTTCTCCCAAGTAACTAGTGATAGGATGAGAGGAAATGGCCTCAAGTGGTGCCAGAGAAAGTTTAGACTGGACATTAGGAAAAATTTCGTTATGGAGAGAGTGGTCAAGCATTGGCACAGACTGCCCAGGGAGGTGGTGGAGTCACCATCACTGGAGGTGTTCAAAAACCGTGTAGACAGGACATGGTTTAGTGGGCATGGTAGCGTTGGGCTGACGGTTGGACTTGATCTTAGAGGTCTTTTCCAACCTTAATGATTCTATGATAAGAATGAGAGGGTTTTTTATGTAAGTCAGAAATTAAAGGATACAGCACTGCCACCAGATTCCCCTCCTGCCCTCGGGGTAGACACAGCTGTTCCCCTTGGCTAAATGCAAAGCTCTGTGTGTCAGCCACAGCCCACATCATCCCCTCCACCTGTTTTTACCTTGTCGATTGAAATCCATCGGAGGCTGTTTGCAGTCCTGAGCTCTGTGACCACTGGCCCCACAGTTGTAACAGGAGAGATTCCCATTTTTTTTGTGACTTGAACCATTGCTGTTTCCCATCATTCCCTGTGCCTGATACACCCCTGCGGTCCCTGCCATAAAGTTCTGCATTGGCGGTACCGCAAACGTTGACTGCCCAGTCATTACGGAGTCCGGTGCTATACCGCTGTTGTAAGCGGTGTGGACCACGGGGAAAGTCGTGCTGCTGTTGTACTGCTGCGTGTTGATGTAGCCGTTACTACACAAAGGGTTGAAGGGCAGAAATGGAAAAGTAAACATTGAAGGTCCTGAAAATGGGTGCTGGAAATAGTTAGCGTAGCTGACGGTCATTCCACTCGAACCGCAGTTCCCACTGCACCCGCAGGAGCTGCACACCATACACCCGGGCGGCTGCGGCTGCTGCTGCTGGTGGTGATGGTGGTGATGATTCTGGTTTGGTACTGGGATGCTCCCTGCGGATCCGCTGCTGCTGCTGCTGCTGCTACTACTGCTGCTGCTGCTGCTGTAGAAATTGTTCTCAGCAACAGATGAGAGTGTGGGGCTGGAGCTGGGTGCGGGGCAGCTGGGCAAATTCGCCATGGTTGCAAATGACGTGGAGGGGTGGCTGTTGGAGGAGGCTGCATTACTGTTTGCGCAGAAGCTGCCTTGCATTGGCGCCACTGGCACGCTGCTCATTGCAGAAAAGGCAACTTTGGTGTTGGCTGTGTACAGAGCAGTCCGGGGATTTATTATTGCAGGGGACACCGTTATTTGCATATTACTGGAGCAGGAAGTCTGTCCGGCAATGGCAGAATCAGTAGGAAGAGACGAAGACACCAGGAGTTTGATGGGTGGACGAGCCACGTGGAAGACCGTGCTGGATGTTACAGTGGCAGCAGTACTCGTTTCTACTATTAATCCTGGCTGCTGAGCTGTTTTTATCACTCTGTCCAGGGTCGAAGCATGTACGACTTTGGCTCGAGGACCAAAGTTAATAGTAGATGTGGGTGAACTGTTCTCAGCAGCCCCTGACAGCACTTGCAAGGGCTGGTGGGGAGAAGATGCAGACATTACATCCACCACTGTATTTCCAAAGCTCTTTTCCATTTTTATGCTGCCCCTGGGTCCAGGAGAAACTTTATTTCGTTCTTCTAAAGATAAAAGTGAATGCATAGACGATGAAAGTAGCTTCATGTCTGCATTGCCGCGGTCTGATTTATGCACTGAATTTAGCATCCGAATGGGGGTGATATGAGTAGAGGCTGCTGACATCATTTGCATTGGCAGAGCGTGGTGGCCGGACGGATTGGAGCCTGCATCGTTTTGCACTGGTAAGACCTGAGCCGTGGGTCTGGCAGAGCTCGAAGTAAAATGATTCAGTAACATCACTGGCTTCTCCTTTTCTGAACCATCTAAGTGAATCTCTAAACCTAGGGACAGAAACATCTATAAATACAGCTGCTTCACTAGACAAAGCTGGGCAACACAGACACCCTCTTTGGTTGCTTCTGCTTACGTCTGTCGTTCTCCTCGGCGCTGTCCGAGCTCTCCTCCCTTGTCTGGATCCCCATGGGGCTGGAAGAAGAGCTGGAATACTCGGAAGAGCTGCCCTCCCGGGGCAGTGGGTGTGCTGGCTGATCCACATCCACTCGCAGCTCTGTGGATAAAGGGTGTGTGAGGAATCAGGGAATGCAAACAAGAGTGGAAACACTTACTTGACAGGACCCAATTACAATTGTTTCATGACACCGTCTAACATACAGTGATGCTCAAGATTTACAGGGATACGCATCGGCCGAGAAGCAGGAGTCTGGAGGCGTAAGAGTTGCTGTGTAGCGTGGCGGGCCATTCATAGGGAAGCCATGAAGAGGAAGCTACTTTTTATTGCAAGTCCGTATACACACGAATTGGACTTTTTGATTGCTCCCTATTAAGCCGATGACATTTTGGAAAATAAAGGTTACGACAGGTTGATGAAAAACCCGTGTATGTCCTTGCGCAAGGACATACTCAGCCCCGAGAGCACAACAGTGTTGTCTAGCAGTGTTCTCTGCTCCTCTTTCTTACCTGCAGCATGGTTGCCACGAATACTCTGGATAGGCCCTACATGTGTAGTAGGGGGAACCCTTGCCACACCACTGCTGGTAACTGAAGAAGGTGTTGTGGGGTTCAGGCACCGTTTCTCCGATTTTTCTCTATAGGGTGATGGAGAAATGTATGAAGAAACAAACTGGCTAAAGCACAACAACAGATAAACCCATTTCTGAATGAAACTGAAACAGACAAAACCCACTAAACAATCCACTAAATGTTATTATCTTAAATTAAATACCTTGTGACCTTAAAAAGACAGTTTTTCCCTGCCACTTACTTCTCCAGCTCTAGCTGGGTCTTGAGCTTCTTCTTTGCTCCCATGGTGAGGGACTCAAACTTATTCAGATCTTCCTCAGTAAGACTCAGAAACTTGTAAAGAAAAAATGTGTGCTTAGTTTTACAGCCTGAAAAGGTCTTATTTATCTTTTCAGTAAAGATCAATTCTGAAAGGCAACTTGAAAGCCATTTTTTAAACATACGTTAATTCAAAGAAGCTCTCTACTCCAGTTTTAAATTATAGAATCAGAGCAGAATAGAAGTGTGAGGGACTGGGATGAAAGAACGAACATCTGTAGATTAAATTTAATTAGGTGTATGCTTATATTACCTATTCACAATAAAGATGAAGTAATCCATGTAAAATAGAACTCTGTGCTATAAATGAGTTTAAGAATCTGGTTCTCTTACAAAATCACTCTGGTTTTCCTAGGTGTGTCATTTAACACAGAAGTCAATGTGCAGTCATCTCACCAGTTTAATTGGAAAATATACTCAAAAATTAAATTTTATAATAAAATAGACATAGAATATGAAAATAAAACTATATATTTATAATATAATATAATGAAAATTAAAGCCAGCAAAGTATGCATAATAATGCATGCTTTTTTAAACCACACTAGAATATGCACAGTTTTGCTACTTTATTAAGGAAAAACCCACTATATATTTCCCCTCACATAGAGAAGAAAATCAAATCAGAAAACTCTGGTAACAGATTGTAATTAAATACATAAAACATACTATGACCAGCACAAAACCATGCCAATTTAGACCTCGCTCAACATAAGCACCTAGTCCACTGGAGGGCGTTCAAGGCTAACAGTTAGGAGGACATGAATTTTACAGACGGAGCTGGGTAAATACTGTGAAAGTATTCTGTTTACAGGAAATCCAGCACACATTGGTATCACTCGCGACTCTTACTAAATACTTAAGCGATTATTTTTCCACACAATTTCTGCAGAAAACAAAAACCGCCTATTCACTTGCAGGTACGTGCACACGCTAATGTTTGTGTCAGAAATCGCTGTGAATCTATTTTTTAAAATAAGGATAACCGAATATTGTTGGAGAAAAATCGGTCAAGAAGCAGAAATAATAAAAAAAAAAAAAATCACCAAATTTTAGTTATCTACGGCACATCAAAGGGATGAACAGGGAGTCAAAGCAGAGCTCCTAAGAGCATGCAAGTTGGATCTTCAAGCACTCGGTGAAGAATTCCAAAACAGGCAGCAGCTGTTGAACAGTCCAGGCCCCGGACACAACACAGATCAAAAATAGAAAGAAGGTTTTCATCAAAATATTATTGCTTCAAGAGAGTGCAAACCTTCACAGCATTTGCCAATAACTTCTGCAATTCTCAATGCAGATGTTTGCAGCCTCTCTCTCCGCACTAGAGAATGAGGATAATTTAAAAGCTGGCTCCCTTTTCTTAATCTACTGCCCTACCTTCTCCATCGTGAGCTGTTTGAAGACAGGATAGTATTTGTGCAACCGCAGTTTCCTGAGCCAGTCTAAGATCCCGTTTTGCTCCTGTGTCTGAGGGGTCTGTGGACTGGAAGACATTAACATGGGTGAAGAAGAGGTGTCCATCTGTGTGCGATAGGCCAGCGAGGAGCCGGTACCTCCTGCGTGGGAACAGTGGGGTAGTGCAACGGGAGCGGCAGCTGAGTGCTGAACATGATTCTGAGAAGACTGAATGCCAGCCACTCCACATATAGGTCTGCAAAACAGCAACATAGTTTGATTTAGCACACTGAATCTGTGTCACTCAGAGTTCAGCTACTGTGGCCATACAAATCTACCACTTTCAGGATTTCTGGTAAAACCTGCACTGTTTGATCCAAGTTACAGATTTGTACCTATGCTGTCCTGTGCTATTGCACAAGAAAACCAGTGCACTTTATGGCAAATAGTAATCCTTATCTTCAGCTTAAGCAGAGGTTTCCTTCTGTGATCACAGATAACGTATGTTCTACTACCTCTCTGTGATTTAAAAAAGGTTTACAGAGAACGGCTGTGGTTCTGCTTTGCATTATTAAGAAGAAAAGAAGCTCAAATATAATCCCGTGGAAGTTTTTTTTTTTCATGTGGAAGTGGCAAAATAACCCACAATATTGGCTCCTTGGAGGGTTCTGGTTTTTGTTGGAGAAAACGAGAATTGCCTCTTATGAGAATGAGTTCTGAGCTTCTTCAATCCTAATAAAAGGCAGGAGAATTTCTTTCCTTCTTTTCCCAAGGCTGACTTCTACCTCCCCTGGAAGAGGTTTCGTTCCTCCCTCTGAAAGGAAAACCCCTGTTGTACAAGGAAACATTCAAATCTGCTGTAGAGAGAAAAAAATCCTTTCAGAGATGCTCTAGTCTCCCTTTGCGCACGAAGACTTACACCAGAGATGACTAGATTGGTGCCTATAATTCGGATGATCATTATTCCTTTTAAGTATGTGATTGAGACTATTACGATTTACGCACTATAAGCAGCGGATCACAAGGAAATCATCCTTCGCCACCGCTCAGCATTGAAGTGTTAATGCCAATTAGTAGTTACATCTCTAAACATTTTGAGAAAGGCTGCTTAGAACGGGTGTTCACAGCTTTTACTGCCAGCAGGAACACTGCAATTGTCTGATCTCATCCCCTATATAACACTGGTCAATAGGTTTCCCTAAGTTCTTGCCTGAGTATACACATTTCTTCGGACAAGAGAGCCGCAGCCGATTTCATAATTGCCAATGACAAGAGACTCTGCCACAATGCCAGAAAGTTTGGTCCAATGGTAATCACATTTTATATTCTTTATTATTGAAGCTGAAGTTGAATTCTATCTTCCATTTCCAGTAACTATATCACGTTATATTTCCACTTGCAAACTGTGTGTTACTTAGTTTTGTTGTCTTTGCGATCAACTCACTGCAAAACTTTTCTTCAGGCCATTACCTGTACTGAGCTCTTGCAGTTATTATTACAAGATGTGTTTTCTTTCTTAAGGCATATAAAGAATGAACAGATGACAACACTAGGAACGCTAGCAGTACCTTACACCAATATTCTCACCATTTGTCTGTTTTGGACAGATCACACATTAAGGCTAGAATTTCTTAAAATTGAAAGTGTAGATGCACATAAATCCCCAAGGAGAAACAGATAATTACCTATGTCATGAGATTTTACAACTAACCAGAACAAATGTAAACAAAATAAACATTTCACCTTCCAGATGTTCCCAGCGTAGTTCCTACTTTATACAGGGAGGGATTGCCAGGATCTAAAAACAAGGGAACAGAATTTACAAGTGGCATCAGTTTATGAAACGTACATCAGTACAAAAAAATAATTTTGAAGCTTTATTTAAACTTACTTGAATTCTGAAGTTGCTGTGAAGGAGATGAAGTGCTGAAGAACTTTCTAACGTGGTCATTTTTCACCACATGGGAAGGTAATGGTGCCAAATACCTGCATGTTCATCAAAAGCAAACCAACCCCCCCATTCTGTTATATTTGATTCACAGCTGCCTATGCAATCATGATTGTAGACTGTACATGACATTTTGAAATTGAATTGGAAATTCTGAAACTAAAGCATAAAAGACCTTTCAAATTAATAACACCGCGCAAATATGATTCAAAGTAGACTTGAAACATACGGATATTCTTATTCTATTACTCAAAACGTGTTACCCTTATCTTGCTTTCACTCTGTTTAGTATTTCAGTAAAGATGCTTAATTTAGGAACACTGAACACTTGTAAGGCACAAAATGTGCAAATTTAACTTGAAAATTTTCTTTCAAATTCATGAACCTGAAGACCATAAAATATAGATATATCTGTTATTTAGTTTTCTCCTCTTTGAGATAAACAGCAGATGCAGAGTCTGGCAGTGTAGGGAAAAAGGCTGTAAAACTTATGTCACATTTTCCCTGGGATTGCTGTCCCTCTTTTGGTGGAAAAAATGGCAATCTCCTAAAACTTTGCAATGTATGAAGTATGTTCTATCAACATGACTAAACTTCTCATTGTCATGCAAGCTCAACTGCCTTTTGCCAAATCTTCTATAGATTTGAAAACGTATAGAAAATTGTTTTGACTCTATCTTTTGTCATTTTTAAAAAGTCTTTGACTACAAAATAATTCAACTATACACAGACACAAATGTGCTTTCCACCTTAAAAAAGCACCATTCATTTGTGAATTTTTCAAATATGTAGCACTTAACAGAGCAGCTTCTTTCTCTGCTCCAAAGATACAACCGTTGCTGTGTAAACGCAGATTGCTGCTCTATTAACCTAGATTTGTAGAGACTGTTGCTAGCTACACAGCAGCAGGAGCAGGATGCATTCTGTCTTACCCTCCCTAATTCTCATCATCAATAGGCTGTGATCCTCAAAGCACAGAAGGGACCGTCTGAAATGTTAACGTTGTTTGCCATGAAAAATAATCTAGGCATGCACCTGCTGGCTCTGCCAATGGTGGACAAAAGTCTGTCTTGACTTAAGGAAAATAGGTGTTTAACAGAAGCGCTAATACAAGTTAATTAGTATTTTAAAATGTCATTTAATACTTTGCATAGATACAGACAGTAGTAGCTGAAAATAATTTAAGTCCCTCAAATTTTCCTAGCAAAACTATTTCAGTATTTAGAAAGAGAGAACTGCCACAGATGATGATTTTTAAAATGATGTTTTAGATTAGATAATGGCCAGGTGATTTGTGATAATGTGTGGAGGTACTATCTAAGGCTTCAAAAATTTCTTAGCTGTTAATGGCTATAATATATATATACAGACATAGCTACCTTTTTAAAAGTAAAATAAACACCATGACAACCTAAAACAACTGAAACAAAAAGCTCTGTGGAAGGGGGGGGGGCGGAAATCCCTAAAACCCATCCCTCAATACAGAAGGATGGCTATTCATGCAACTATTTTTTCATGAGTTTTGGGGGTTTTTTTAAGCAGTTTTGGCTATTTTTTGAGCCCAAACCAAGCTTCTGCAAAGCCAATGATCCTCTATTTGTTTTTAAGAAGGAATGAGGAAATGTCAATTCTCCAGGAAGCTTAATACAGAATATTATTACCATCTGTAGCTTTGAAGAAAGAATGCCTGAAAAATACTTATGCACTGGAATTAGTAGAATATCAAGAAATAATGCTTAGGATCAGGCTCTAATTTCTTGAAAGCAATTTAGAATATGAACATAATATTCCTATTTCTTGTTTCTTTCTTCCACTTGGTGAAAAAAGCCAAGTGGCAAGATAAAAAAAACACCACAACAAAAAACCCAGCATACCTAAGGTCTGATTCCAGGTCCATGTGGTTCCGTTCTAGGTAAAATGAATCTGGACCAGCTAGGCAAGGAATGAACTTCTCCAAGTTTTCTTCTGGATACAGCTGAGATAGCTAAAGGTGGAGGATATTACAAATAATAAGTGAAAAGACGACTTGTTACTCATATGAGATTCAAGGCATAGCTATTTAGAAGTCAAACATTTCATAAAATTCAATCTATCTGTATTATCTCAGTACACTTTGAAAAATGTCATTGAACAAAGTTACATATAGGGACAAAACGTCTCTCCATTTTATAAGGATTTTTCATATTGCCTTTACCTTTGAAATAAATTCAGTCACTTCAGTGGAAGATTTGGTTACCAACGTCACTGAAGAATCAGACCACAGGACCTTAGGAAGTAAAAAGTATTCAGCTTAGTAACTAATAGCCAGGGATTTAAGTTTGGTTCCAAAAGATCATTAATAGGTATCAAATGTCCCCCAGAGACTGCAGGAAAGTTTGTAACGTGTGACATCAATAAGGAAAAACTTTTTTTGTGCACAAGTAACTATTACTCAGTCCTCCCTTGCTGCCTGATTGTTGCTGTTACTACACTTAACAACTATTCTGAATGCTTAAAGAAGCACTTCATAGTTTACACAGCCATTGCACACTGCAGACATCCACTATTAAGGAACAGACTACTAAGTAATGGAAATTTTTTTTTCTTATTGTTAAAGAAAACAGCTGGTTTGTAGAATCTGATGTACAATACGGATAACTCACCACAGCACAACACTGCCTATTTATAATTAATCAACTCCATATGACAAGCGAAGTTAATGCAAAGATGGCAGCAAATCACCCCACTGCAAAAAGAGGCAAAACCTTAGAAATTAAAGCTGCAGTTACTGCTCTAGCTACGCTCTTTAGACACCATCTTGTATATGCCCTAGAAAAAGGAAATAGTTCAGTATCTCTTCCCATATGCTTTCTGTATTAAGTCATTACGTCCTTAGGTACAGAGGCATTTATCAGTCGGTAGATGATTAGTTTAACTGAGCCAGGATTTCTTGGCATGAAGAGTATCAGCATGAGACTGGCCAACGATAAGTCCCTTCAGACTTAAAATATCTATTCAAGGCATTTGGAAGGCATATGGATCTTCAGCAGTTCTATAGGGAAGAAGCTGGTTTTATGCATTTAGGAATCAGGAGGCCATCTTCTCACATGACACTAGTTTCAATGACAACTAAAAACATACACAAAGTTTTTCCAGCTGTCAGAATGCTGCCAAAAAGACTGGGAAGAGGAGAGTATTTCAAAATATATTACATAATGGAGGAATTTCCTCTCTGCAGAGCTGTTACACAAAAAGTAAGGGGGGAAAAAAAAGAAAAGAAGAAAGAAAACTTAAGCAGTTTCTAGTTTTACAAAGCCTGTGGGGTTTTTTGTTTGGGTTTTTTTTGAAGTTTGTGGTAAATGAATACCTTTTTTTGTTTCGTGATATTTTTAAATTCATTAGAAATTTCAGAAAATACAGGAGAAATTTCTCTTTCTTTCTAGGTTTGTAATAACCTGACGTTTGTTACGACTTACGTTTTGCTAACTTGTCATAATTTTCAATACTTATAAAACAATAATGTGAACCATAAATGCAGGGAACAATAGCATAGCAAAGCGATGCTGAAAACACTAAACTGCTCTATCTATTGACCTTCTATTCCCAAGTTACTAAGCAAAACATTTAATAGTTGGGTTTCTAACCCAGCAAACAGCAATTTATTAGCTCAGCAAAACCATGTACCGTTCTTTCAGTTACAAGCTGTCAAGTGAAATACTGGTAAAAGTAATTTCTGGTATTTATAGAAAAATTTATAATAGGAAAAGATCACAGATACTAATATGTAACTGGAGTCCAGACAACTGCAGAGAATCATAGAATAGTTTGGGTTGGAAAGGACCTTTGAAGGTCATCTAGTCCAACCTCCCTGCAATGAGCAGGGACATCTTCATCGGGATTTTTAAAACGCCTTGAAAAAATCCTTTCTAATATTGATGTCATTTGGAACAATCATAGGATTCAGAAACTTCAGAACATTATCCATGAATCAAGCCATGCAGAGGTTAATGCTGTCAACATCACAAGACAATGCTGAACTGATGCTCTATCTTGGGTGGTGGTTTTAAAGAATAACTTTTCCTTTTTGGTAAAAGTTGTAGATAATTGAAAATCTACTGCCCATATTCTTTCAGGTTCTCCTTTTCTCATCAGCTGTTTGGCTCTGTTGCCTCATTAAGCAAACCAAAGGCATTTTCTGGGCTTTGCATTCTGAATTTTGGAATACGTTGTTCCAACTAGCTGGGAGAAAAGCAGTTTGTCATTCTTTCCCATCAGCACCCAGAATCCAGTCTCCGCTATTAACACAAGGTTTCACAGAATGAAGTCATCCCTCCACAGACACTGTGAGCAATGACCGAACCTCCAAAACCTGCGTAAAAACGGGGGGAAGCCACTTCTCCTAGCAGCTTGTGGCTAACCACTCTCATTCCGAAGAAACTATTCTCACTTCCAGTTTGAATTAGTCTGGCTTCAATTTTCAGACAACGGTTCCTGTTATGCCTTTTTCTGCTAGATTAACCCCCACTTTACCGTAAAGTATTTTCTTCCCTTTGAAAACACTTTTATGTGATACTGAAAGTCATCTTTCAGTCAAGTTCTTTAAGTCTCTCACTACATGCCTTTTTCCTCAAGCCTTGAATAATTTCCATAGCTATTTTCTGTACTCTTCAACAGCCCTCTTAAAACCAGTAACACCTGAACCATATGCCACAGTCTCACATTCCCCTCAATGCTGAATGCAAAGACAAATGACCATCCTACCTCTCTTCCCATGTGTATCAGTGCCCTAAGAGTCTAAAATCTCCTTTGCCCGGATTAAGACTTAAATTCTTCTAGCTTCTGCATTCCAGCACACAGATAACTATTCTGTAAGTGTGGCATGATATTTTCCCCTAAATACATACTTTGCCACTTTTTTTTTTTTGCCTGTGTTCCACTTACCAGACAATCTCTGCATCATCCACAAATGTTCATCAACAGCCATTTACAACTACTTCCAAATCATTGATTAAAAAAATATGACTACCATCTATCCCAAAGGAGCTCCACGAGACCGATTTCTGGGATCTAACAATAGTTTGAGAATTTCTTTAACGCCACCTTAAGTATTATCCTCCCTCCTCTCATAGGGGAAAAAAAAAACAACCCCAAAAAAACCCGCAAAACTTACCTCAAAGGAATATTCAACATTTCTTTCATTCTTCTTGTGTGCCAGTCCCTTTAATTCCACTTTTTCAACACTCACTATAAAAAAACCAAAGAGATAAGAAGAATGAGGAGGATATTCTTAAATGCATGCAAAAGTGATGACTCTGCGGTAGTGCAGGGACTTGCTTTGAGAGTGTCCGATGACTTGCGGCGGTGCTTCAGGTGCGCAGCTCGGGCTTGCCTCCCCCAGCAGATGGGAAGGTTGATACCACTGCTCCGTGATGCTTCCAATTCTAGCCTTAGCAAGGCTTTGTTTCAACCAGTACCCAAACAATACACTAAATGCAAAGTTCTTTATTTCCTCATAGCCTTATCATACCACTCATCGGCGTACTAACAGAATGCTACACAAACATGCATGGATTTATCTTAATAACATCAAGAAGCAAATACCATCCCTCTGAGGGAGAACTGGAGCACAGGGAAATGAAGATGGGTGAAAGTC
This sequence comes from Phaethon aethereus, assembly GCF_964289735.1. Taxonomy (NCBI): domain Eukaryota; kingdom Metazoa; phylum Chordata; class Aves; order Phaethontiformes; family Phaethontidae; genus Phaethon; species Phaethon aethereus. The sequence goes on from NC_138589.1 coordinate 20,678,594, forward strand.
TCCACGTTTGCAGGGGCCGATTTTGGAAGGAGTTTAGTGTGTTTTATTGCTGTGTTGACGTCACGACTCCTCCTTGACTGCAGTTTCACAGAAAATTTCAGCCTCAATTACTGCAACTTGAATAAGTTGTAAGTAAAAATGGGAAAGGGTGGAATAACAGTTACAGGTCACTGCTTCCACCTCTACATATGATATCCAGTCTTTAAAGACACAGTCTTACGCATCAGATTTGGTATGCTAAATTCTTGGAGACTCATTTCCTAAATCACACAAATGAGAAATTCCACCATGCTAAACTTTATGAAGATTATTTTCCTGATTTTCTCCTGCCTTTTGACTGCATGCACAGGGATGCACACACAGAATTTTTCTTATAAAAAGCCAATTTACATTGGCTCAAAAATTCAAAAGTAATTATACTAGAACGAAGTCACTAGAATTTTACCTCCAAGCGACAGGTGCTTGAAGGGCTGCATGCTGTGTATATTGTGTTTTCACTTAGCAGTTCTAACAAGCAAAACCCAGAGCCCTACCATTTTGTTTCTGGGGAACCACCATTTACAAGATGTTTACCTGTTTTCAAGACTATTTCTACACTATATTACCTGTAAGACTCAAACCTATGCTTATCACATATAACTTCCCCATAACACAACCGCATGACAAAAGAGTTGCGGTACAAAAGTCACAGTGACAACATTACAACAGGCGCCTGTTTCATCAGCCGCACATCTCCCTATTCCCCACAGCAAGACTTCAGCCAAAGCCACCCTATTGCCTGTCTGGAGCTTGATTTTCCTCTACCTTAAAACACAATCATGATCCGATGTCTTTATCGTGGCCATTTAAAATCTTTTGTTGTGCCATGTTCATTTAAAAATGTTACAACCTAGGTCTTGGCTGTTTTAAAGACCTCTTCTTTTAAGTCTTATTTATTTTGAAATTTTTAGAACTGGCAAGTTTTAAGTAGATCTACAGATGTTTGTGCCTGTCCTTAAAATACAGAGTTAACATTCCTTTTATGATCATCTCAACCGTTCCTCCTCCATGTAATTCCCAGTTACAAGTAACATAAATCCCTGAGTTTATGAACAATGTCAATTCATTACTTACTATTTTCTCCTGCATATTATGCTTTTTGTAGAGACTTGCTCCTCAAAGTTTTCAGTGGATTCCTCTCACGCTTCTGAAATGATTTTACAGTACTACCGCGCTGTTCCACTGCATGCTGAGCACCACAGGAATAAATCTTCTGCATGCCAGATATTGATGAGCTACCTAGACAGTACGTAGTGGCATGAAGATTTAAACATGCACATGGTTCAGAGGTTTTCTTGCCATTTTGAGAAAAATCTACCTTGGTACACTTATTTAAGAGAATTCAGGGCACCCTTAATTGTGATCACAATTAAAATATACTGAGTATTGACTGGAATTATATGTACCTCAGAACTAGAAAGAACATGTAAAGTGGATATTGAGAGGGGGTATCACCATACTGTTGGTGAAACAGGTGAAGGATGAGCAAATAACTTCTAGAAAGCCTAGAGTCAACTGCTGCAACATCTGTTTTCGGCGTAGGACAAAGAAAGCCAGAAACGCACATAGCAAGCGTTACTTAACATTTGTCATGTATAGCAAATCCAGTGTCACTTTACTGAAACTGTATCATTAGCATTTCTATAGTATTCAGATACTATCTCTTCTATCTATTCATTATTCCTCTACAGTAATTCACGCAAAACAGGATTACCTATCAATATAAAATAAAGCTATTTCTGTTTTACTATGTGGGTTAATAACAAACTTTACATCACCTCGTGGATTTTGTTGTGCTGACAGTTACATGACCTTTTCATGCTAAAGTTCTGGTCTGAACTTGTCCAGTTAATATAATCTGCTGCAGCGAATTTATGCTCTGGAAAATGACTGCAATTAGTAAAGTGAACCATTAGGTAGATATTTCTGCAGTGACCCCAAGCTGAATCTTGTAACATTAGGTCTATTCTAGAGCATGAAATATAGTTCATCGTGCAGTAGCAATATGCTTCGAGGGACAATTTCTAATGTTATACAAAGTGTTCCAGTAATCTTCTCCCACTTCCACGAAAAATATCACCCATCTAAAAAATTCCAGAGTTCTTGTTTAATTTGTCAAGTTGTATGTTTTTGTTATGTGGCCTCTCACATATTCTTTGTATTATTTAACTTGTGGTTGATTTCCTTACAATATCCTTCCTAAACCTACCATGAAGCTTAACTTTATTCACAGCAATCAATCATACAAAACTCAGGAAGAAAAAGGTGCCATCTACCAAGCAGGAGTGACTGGATAGTAAATTTGCTGTGTAACAAATGATAAAGTAAAAAAATAAAATAATTTTTACTGTATTTACTCTCAATTTACTCTCAAATGCATGAGAAATTGCTTAAAGAACTGACTCTACCCAGTATCACTATAAATGATTTCATGACCAGAAAAACCTTTGTACGGAATTAAGGACACATGATACTGTTGTCTTTTCAGGATGCTGAATTCAGCAAAACTCAAGCTTCCTAACCCAGGGGATTTAAAAAAAAGTTAGTATTTCTAATTCAGGAGATAGCCAGCACAAATATATTTGCACTACCTTAAAACTGAGCTTTAGATCTGCAACTAATCAATGGGAACTCATCCATGAGTAGTCCAGCTATGGTCTCCACGTTAGGCTTTGTTGTTATGCATGGGGCAGGAACCAACCAGAGCAACTTGGCAGGGTATCAGTCATGATACAAGATCTGAGAGACATACCTTTCTGTCTGCTCCTCTCTCCCAACACTTCCCTGTAAAATGATCCAAGAAAAGTGCTTGTGTGTCTATGCGTACATGCATCCCTCACTGCCAGGTTTTCTAAGCTGCATTGGCAGAGGGGCACAGAAGACTTTTCATCATGGAGATTTATCCATAATTATCTGGGAAATTAAGGAAGGTAAGCAAAACAGTTGGATGAGATCACAAATGACATATAAAAGGGGTAGAGAAATAGAAAGGCAGGTTGTAGAACTTCAGTGCTGTATGAGAGGTTCCCATCGAGGCTGTGGCACCCTCTGTGTTAAAAGTGTCTTGTGGCATCAATCAGAAACGGGCAGAGTACTGGAACATATCCACACAACTCTAAGCATGCATTCGTAGTTACCAGGAATCAGATTTTTAAATAGCTGAACCTTTGTCTTTTGCTGAACTCTACTTTGAAAGGGCAGCGGACAATACAAACCCATCTTCATTCACTTGCAGATGTTTTCTGTAATCAAATTTCCTCAGTTATTTGTATTACTTTATTCTTACGTGTAGTTTTCAATTGTACATAGAATTGTTATCAAGTATGGAAGCTTGCATTTGAAATACTACAGCACAGAGGCAGAATCATTTCCTCTAATGGGTGTGATTTCTCAGTCATCTTTTCTACTTTTCAAATAGTGCCTTCCCACCATTACAAGATGTCCGATTAAAACAGATCCAGTGAGTTTGAAGACATTTTATTCAGTTCTGTTTTCCTGTTCTAGCCTGGGATTTTTACCCATTTTGCTGATACTAGTGCATTTGTCATCTGATCAGTTGAGCGTTTCTGTGAAGGCGCAGACAACTCCTTTCCTCTCCTCATGACCAGGTATTAAACTCTTTGGTTTTCTCGATACCAGCCATTGACCAGCCTCTCCCTCTGAAAGAGCAGGATCTCAGACCTCCTCCTCCCAAATATCAGCAGCTGTATCAAGTGAAAGACCAATTCAAACACTTCAGGATTAGCCACTCCTGGCAGGTCAAGGTCAGGGTAAAACATGCAATGCATGTAGGCAAGAGCAGGAAAGACATAATTTTTGGAAGCCACCTTAATATGCCATTGTAGGTTGTGGGTTTTTTAACTCCCTTTTTTCAACTCCTGGATCAAGCAACTGTTAACCAGTAAAACGACTAGATAGTTCAATGTCTCAACCCACATTGAGAATGTTTGTGTTCCCCCTGAAAAAGTAAAAAATTCAAGATAATCACAAGTGTTGATTGAAGGCTAGTCCTTTTTCATAATATCCAATATTCCAGCACTACTGCCAGCACTCTAGAATTAAATCAAACACCCATTCCACCAGTTTTACTGTGCAAATCAATATAATTTGTACCAGTATGTTTTTCCTTTGGTTTAATGAACAGCTTTACCCAGTGCTTTTTTTTTATTTTTAGCCATTTACTTTACCAAAATAAAAGATACATGAGTCTAGAGCTTTTTTTCTGCAACACTAGATGAAAACCACGAGTAAGACTGCAAGGCAGGAGCACATCACGAGAGCTGAGCAACTGGGTTAAGGTGAATGACATTGAAACTACCAGGGAGAATTTACCACACAGGCTGAAAGAGTCATTTCTACTCCATACTTAGCTAGTTATTTTCAGTTTTATTAAATCACTGCATGTAGGTTCAGTTTCTGTGGCATGTAGCACGGAAATACTATTCTCCAGCATTCGGGTGGTAAAATTTGGGTGTCATGAGACTGGATTGAACCTGTGCAGCTCTTGAGACATGGCACTTGACAAAAAAAGCAGAAATACTACAATTAATTTTTAATCAGGAAAAAATCGTAAGTAAAATTCTTTTGTTTGTGTTATACAGGAGGCCAAGTGCATAATCAGAATTGCTGTTTCTGGATTTAAAGACTTATTAATTTTCATTCATGAAGTTGTGCCTTCATGGAAATAAACACTCAAACACAAATACAGCAATTGAATTTTTGCTGGAAAGGTCTACCTAACAAAAAGGAACAAAAAAAATACTTTCCACATCCTTGTTTACACAGAAGTGGTAACCAAAAATGCAACACCAAGACTTTCACATGCCATCTCTGCTTGTTTTTCTATAAGAAATACTTCAAAAGTGTCATTACTCAATTACTGTTGTCCATTAGACATCAGAAGGTAATCACAAGTGACTGCATGAAAACTGGAAACAAAACCCCAGAGTCTCCCTGCTCAATCCTCAAACCCACCAGTATTTCTCTTCCCAGTGAGGGAAAACAGGAGAAAGTTTATTTGCTAGTTTCAAAGCATATTTATGGCAACAAAGCACCTGAAATTACAAAGTTTGGTGGTTTGGTTTGGTGTTTTTTGTTTTTTTTTTTTTAACAGAAATACCAACTGATCAATTGAATTGAAGCTGAGAAACTGCTTATAAGTATCAGCTTAAGAGGGTTTTTTTGCCTGTTTTTCAGAAAGCTTCCTGCTTTCACATTTCTGATCTTTTTAAAGCTTTGTATCTAGGCTATCATGGAGAATGAGAAAAACCTAAGTTACACTCTTCTTACCAACAAATACATTGATCCTCTTCTGCCACAAACATGCAATACCAAGTTTTCTAGTCAACTAAATTTATTTTATTTCCCTAGCCTCATACTCCTCAAAACTTAAATTATTCATTAACTGGAATACTGGAGGCCTGAAGAAAACTTGCAGAATCAAGTATTAGTTTTTCAAAGCACATACAGAAACAGTTGGCCAGAGTCTGTGGGATTAACAACAAGCTGAAATTAGTGAGAATTGAGAGCTAAATAACTCAGGTATTGATCAACATCTTTCAGGTTGCCATGAGTTAATGATAAGTCCCAGGACCTCAAATCAGGTCAATCTCCTGTTTATCTACTACAATTCCTTTCAACAAATCAGACAACTACAATATTATCTTGCAGTAAGTTTTGTCATTAAAGCCAAAAAAGAGCTGTCACTGTTGATTTGTCCCTGAGACCTCTTCACAGGAAGATTTCGCTGGAAGAGCGTCCCCAAGGCCTCACTTCATAAAAAGCTTAGATGAACTTTCAAACTTGGACCTAATAGGCTCTGAATCACTAAATACGAAGAGGATGACGCTGAAACCCTTCAACTTGAACTTTGCTCTATTCAACAACCAGCAAAAGCACACCTTGGATTGTTTCATGACACATTAACTCACAAACTATTCCTTTTAGGTAAGAGATATCTAATCTGCATCAAAATATTGATGGGCCAGAGTCCAAATAATAGAGTAACAAGAGATGCTTGCTGGCACGTAATTACAAAAACTGTGCTTCTGGGGAGTGAAAGAACATGAAAAGGCATGTCATAACATATTCTTAAAATGCAAGTGTATCAAACAATTAAAAAGTGTCAGAGGTAAATTTAAGTGACAAGCACACATCACACAGCTACGGGTTTGTCCATCTATAGCTATACCAGATGGAAAAATTGCTTCCAGAACAGTTTAAAGCATTTCCTTAAAAGTGAGAGAAGACAGGTAAGGAAATAAGATCACTTTCAAAAAGAAACACTTATTTTACTACTTCAAGAAAAAGCCAGATACGGGAAGCGATGAAGCAATTCTCTCTACAGTTTACTACATTGATTTGTCAGTAAGCATGACCTTTCATTATATTAGTAGTGAAGAGAAATGACATCTCATTCTCAGAGCTCTCCAGACACAGCAGGGTAATTTATTAAGATATTAACCTCTTTTCACATAATACAGTGGTTATAGATTGAGAAAACCTCTTGTGAAGAGGTGTAATTGGGACACTTAAGGGATCCCAAAACCTTTATGCAAATATGAAGCTTTGAACATTTAAACTGAAACCACAAGTTATGTAAAATTTACATCCCCTCTCCAAAAGAGGACAGAAAAAATTGTGGTTAGTATGAAAGCACAGTAAGATCTTTGCTTATTCTTCCCACACTAGGTGTCTTCAAAATACCCCATGAAGCCTGATCCATCCAGGAAATCAAAGACCCCATTCCAAGGAGAAGACTATTACATTTACAGTATCTTTGAAACTTAGTAATGACCACAGCAATACAAAAATCGTTGAAACACTCTTGAAAAGAAGTCACACATTCACTGGAGACTCCAAATGGAGCAGTCATTTTCTGATTGCCAAATTCTTTCAAGCAAGTATCCTGCAGGAACTAATTCTGCCTGCCTAAGACAAACACAGGAGACAGGACTAATTACCATCACAGCTTTCATTTAGAAAAACAAAGGAGGGAAAATTTAGCAAAGGACAAAATGGGGCCTCTACTTCTCCCTCATTCCTGTGACCGAAGCTGATGAAGCAGGGTCTGTCACAGTACATGACCCAAGAACTACTGGCTAGCACTTAGCGCATCGTAACACTCGCTGCTCCCTGCATTTCCACTTTTTGGCCTTTACTTCTCTTAAGATTAACAGTTCGTGGTTCCTTAAAAGTCAATGCTAAGTTTATGATCTTCTCTTCATAAGACAGATGGTTTTGTGGAGATAAAGGAAGAAAACAGAACTCAAGTTTAAGGTATGCTGGACTTGTTAGGACAGAGTTCAGCCTCATAACAGGGTCCACCGTCCAGTTTTCTGCTGATATCTCTCAAGATTAAAAGTAGAAGAGCAGACAGCAGCTTTTCCATGGTGTCTACTCAAAAAGGAAGCTACAGCTAGGAAAAAACTCAAAACCAAACAGAACAGTTTTACTAGTTAGCAAGAAAGTCTTCTGGCTGGCTGTTACCTCTACAAATACACACAGGAAGACACTGAAAATTAAAGCTTCAAGGACATAATGAAAAATTTCTGTTAGCAGAAACATTAGCAGAAGAAACACTCTTAGAACTGTCATTTTTCTTTGTAAGAAAAAAGGGTTCTTCCTACTTAGAGAATATTTACAATCAAAAACAACACATACTTACAACATGCGTTTAAGTGACAAGTTAATCCTACTTTAATTTAAAAGCAAGACTGAAGACTATGAACTGCAATATTGCACAGGAAATAATTACACAGCTTTTTTTTTTTAAATCAAGGACATTAGCTTACTGTTGGCAGCATACTGGAAACAGTAATATACTGGGATTGTATTGCTTGTTCCCAATCAAACTTGTAGTTTTCAAGTTCCTGCTATTTCCTGTTTGGCTTATTTAACTTGTCAACTAAGTGACCTTCTTAGGATTCTCTAAAAAAGATAGATATTAAAAAAAGTAAAAATGTCTGCATATCTTAGCTTCTAAGATTTTAACTAAATTCATACATTGTTTTGAGTAATACTGAATGATACTGTCAGCACTTTAGCCAACCACAAAAGCCAATCAACCTAAGGAATGGTTTCACAACTTCACTGGATTCAAAATCTTAAATACAACAAAAAGCTGTCTGCACTGAAGGCTGGCGAAGACTCCCATCTGGACAGGAAAATGTAAAACCCAGAAGAATCAGTCAGCTGCTTTCAAAACAAAGATACAGCTTCAAACACTAGTTTGAAGGTTTTTCTTACCAATACTTCAGGCCAAGAGTACTAACTTTTGCATTACTGCTGAACTCCCTGCCATTGCCACTGAACAGACAACTGCCTTACAAGTTGCCTCTCTTCTTTTCTAATGCCAGAAAGAGCTTTTACAGAATAAATTATCCAGAAAGAGCTGCTGTATTGGACATATTCATGTAACAGCTCCACTGCCTTACTAAATCTGAGCACCAACACATGTCACTGAACAGGTGCTGTGCCTTGAAACATATATTTAACCAAGGGTATACTGTTGAAATATATATAATAATGCTCTAGGCAGAAAGAGAGCTATGATACACAGCCAAGAAAGGCTGCAGAAGTTGGACATTACTTACGGACAATTGAGCAAGAGGTAAAACATACTCCTTAATTCAGTTTTGAACAAGTAGCTCTAATCAAGCAAAGATTTACCTCTTTATCATGTCAGGCAGAACATATCCAAAAAGGAATCCTTAACGATTTTTTTTAATACCATGGAAATACTTTGCCATTTCCAAGAACAATTTCAGGTAAACACTGGCAACAATGAAGGCTTAAAGGTATCCTACAACAAATTCAGAGACATTCATTGGTCACAGTGTTTGAGATTAAGCATGTGCTCAGATTTTGTTGCTTGGGGGCTGGGGACTGCTTGTTTTTTTAAAGGACTTCAAAATTTAATTTGTAAAATATATTTACTGCCTAATTCCCCAAGCTGGCTAATTCTACATGTAACTGCATCGAATTAACTGTTTTCATACAACTGAGAAAAGCACATGTAAGTTATGAATGCAGCTGTGTACTTAATTTGCTTAGAAACCCAGCCCAGTGACTCAGCTTCCCTCTCCGACTTAACTAGAGTAGATTTCTGGGAGGAATGCGCAGCTCATTTTGAAAGTACTGCTGCAAAAGTGACCATAAGCCCAAATGCTCAGTTTGAAGGCAGCTTCAGTAACCACTAACGTACATTCTTGTATAGGCAATTAAAATAAGCAGGCTGCCCATATCTAATTATGCAGTACATGCTAGTAAAAATATCTCTGCAATCAAGAGAGATGTTCAACTTTGTTATATAAATACTTTTACTTACTGGGTAAGGAACATGCAGTTGTATATTTAGTCTACTTTGATCAAGTGATTATTTTATTTACTGTTCATCGGTCACTTTTAAACAAAATATTGGCTTTGTTTCTCATTTTTAAGAGAAAGTTAGCTCATTCTAGAGAAGTCTTATGCTTCCCTAGAAAGGATTTTCTCTGGCACATAATTGACTGAACACCCACAAACCCAAGGCAAGACAGATGATTAGTTCTAATCTGAATGCTATATTAACCTACAAAACTAAAAATGCAAAGTCAGTTTTTCATGGAAAACACTCTTGGTAGTGTTGGCCCCATCCCTAATCACAGTTTTTACACTAAAGTGTACCAAACCCCAGAAAACCCTGGCTTCACTAAATCCCAAACATCACCAGAGGAAACAAAGCCAGTTCAGCTGCAGCCTTTGAAGTTCGTATGTCTCCATGGAGCAGACACTTACCCTGAGCTTAGAAAGAGAATACAAACCTCGCCGATGCACCCTGAACGGAAACCAGATGGGGAAAACATGACACGTTCAGGTAGTCACCACAGCTGGGAATCTGAGCCAGCATTTGCTTTGAAGTTTGGAGCAATGTCTTAAATACAGATGGACAAATCGAGTCTCACACCAACACAGCAGACCTACCAGTGAAATGATGCAAGATGTCACCTTCGAGTACCGTTTGAACTAAAAACAAACCACCTTTTTTGGTGGGATGAGGAAAATGGGAACTGAGTTAAGGTTGCCTACTACCCACTGGTTTATCCTCATCACACAAGATTTTATTCAAGTCTTCTGGGTCCCACTTAGGTAACCACAATCCACTGTTACTCTGTATTTAAAAGACCCAGTCTCCACTGTATAAAAACAATTACAGTTGTGATCAATCACAATTGCATCTGATGAGGATTTGCCCAGCAACACTTTAAGCTTAAAAGTCACCAAGTCAGGACCTAAACATGACACGTATATATATTAATTATACACATTATATAAACTTTTTTTTTTGTTACAGCATAGTCAAATACAGATTGTGGGCTGCAGCATGTAACCATATATCGGCATAGACGGACCCCTGTCAGTGAGATTATAAGGCAGCAGCTGCTCAGCCAGCATGCCCTGGCTTGAAGGGCAATCTGGTGATAAAACACCAGAGCGCTGAGATCAGATGGCCGGCTGCTCCAACCTCAGCCGAAGGATTTCTTCAGCTACCTAAAGCAGTTAAGAGTTTCCAACTGTGAAGCAGAAATGTGCATTTCAAACTCCAAGGCACGTGAATACATGCAGCTAGTCTTACTTGAAAGACAGTTACTCCAGACCAACATAGTTGAATGCTCATGTAAATAAGCACGTGCTGTTTTCTGCATTTCTGAGAACAGTATCAGCATCTTGAAACTCATGACTAAAAGCTGCAATAACAAGCAAACACGAGCAGCAAGGACAAAGTAATTTTATACAAGCTTCTTTTTTTTTTTCTAAAGAACTGTAGTGTGAAAACCTTGTTAACAATGAAAAAATATTCTGTTAGCATGCTACGTAAAAACACCAGACTAAGGGACTAATCTAGGATAGGCAAAACCTTGAGTACATACAGTCTTGCCAAGAGACACAAATGCATTCAAAGTGCTTAGCTCAGTGAGAAACAAATATCCCTCCACAGAACTACTTCTGTGAGGTTCTCCTTTTGCTGTCAGTTACGTCCTTGCATGTTTTCAGGTCTCTGGTCTCAGACTTGAATATTCTTGCTCCCTTTTATACATTTTTATAAATCATTATTCCTTCATTCTGGACCCCAGACAAGATTTGACCAGTAATTCAGAGACAGAAAAACATTCTAATTCAGCATTTAAGCTGAACTAGATAGATATTAGATAACTGTTTCTGTAATATATCTATGAAAGAAATATAAAGGGAAGAGAAGGCCAAATATTGTATTAGTATTTGCCAAGGCAGCGAGAATGCCCAGGAACTTAAGTAAAAAGAACACAAACCAAACAAAACCCCATTCCACTAAAAACCTCAACATCTTGAAGCTTTGACTCTCCACACTTGCCAGTAGATTCTTCAGTACACAGTACAGAATGAAACAAAACACACTTCAGTTTAAGCTCTAGCTCCCCACCATCTTTTGCAATATTAGGATATTTAGCAAATCCCTGAACTATTTAATATACAGGAACAGGAAGGAACACAAACTTTGAGCTCCCCAAGCCACTAATACCTATTTCATACCTACTGGTTTTGCAGACAAAATTCCTTTATTTTACTCTTCCACAGGATTGTTTACAAGAAAACAGACTGAACGCTTTGCAAGAATGGTGGTCCAACTGTATCTCTGCTTGAATGATACACATTGAATAATTCATCCAGAGAAGTAGAAGACACAATAGAGATAATCTTCTAAGGCACTGTTGTGTTTTATGCCATTTCCTTTCAGCTGTGTCTATTAATGATGTAATTTTAGCAGGGCTACCCCTTTGAGTTACTGTTAAAAATAGCATCCGCACCATACACTGATGAAATGCATCCACTCCAGGCAGTGAAGTAATGCAGCAAGTCCACTGCTTTTTTCCAGGGAGATAAAAGAACAAGTCAGAAAGCAAATGAAACATTAACCTTTTAGCTTAGCATTTCTTGCACCTGAGAAATAAAATTTACTTTAATCAAAACCATTGTTTTGCATAACTACAGCCTACGACCTTCTAGCATAAAAGAGCAAGAGAAAATGAAATTAGAAATGAATTCTGACAAAGCATCTCAACAAAGCCAAAGCTGACCATTTGTCTCCTCCTCTCCTTGACTGAGGCACAGTAACAGATATACTGTATGGACCAGAGCCACAATTCCTCAATTCCAGAAATGCATCTTAATGCAGTAGCATCAAACATGTAAGGAAAGTACAAGATATGCGGCTACATGCAGGTTTGAGACAGTATGACCCTTTAAAGTTCTCTCAATTTCCGCTACCTGCAATCCCAAAATGAGATTTTATTCTCAATTTCTTTCTTAGCATCAACCCATGAAGGCATGTAGAGTTGTTCATTACCCATACAGCTGTCAAATCTTCTAATCCAGGTCTCAATATCTGGCTGTGCTCTGACATTTTTCAACAGATGTAGTTTATGAAAGCTACATAAAGCCTGCATTAAAACAGAAGAATCCAACTTTCCTTAAACAGTTCCAATAAAATAGAATGAATACACAGCATTTCACTGCTTTGATTGTTCTCAGCTTTATTTTTAATTCCTTTTGATTCCGTTGATAATGAACCCAATATTAATAGCACCATTTTCTCATTTGGTTATTAGCAAAAGGAGATATAAGTCAGTGAAGATACATTTAATTAAGAAAGGAACATTTAACTATTTAAGCAAAACAAAGGGGAGGAAGTTGCTTCTCTCTACAAAGTGTGTCCAAAGAGCCCTTCTGACCACCAATTAGAAAATCCCAACCATTTTGACAGAAAGCTGAGCTGTTTCTCAGAGAGTTATAGAAATATTAAGTCAGCCCTGATGTGAGGCAAGATCTACCTTAACTTAATGGATACATAAACAAGATTCTACAGTAAATGACAAGCAAGGCCATATCTAGAACACAAGACTTGGTAGCTCTTCTATCCTCGAAGGACACGAGGCACCAACTCTTTCTGAGCTTGAATCTGCAGTCTAAAAAAAAAAAATAATCACCCACTGTCTTCTGACCTGTGAATCAAGGCTGGCATCAGCTGGTAGTCAAAGTGCAGGAGAACACTGTTTAAAAAAAACACGACCAATTTCCTCCCCTCTAACCACACACATCCTGCAGTTAGACTCATGAGGTACCATTTGCAAAAGGTCTCTCTCACTAGCGTAAGTATTATTACATTCGTTGTTTCTTCTATGCAGTCCATCTGTTCCCTTGTGCCAGATACTGAATATGAGAAATCATGATCACTTCCATGGAAATGAAGTGTTGTCATTTACTAAATAAGGTCACTTCCAGATTAGAAAGAAGGGAAGCAGAGTAAAGAAATATTTGCTATAGTAGTAGGGGAAGCAAAGAAAACTGCTGGCAAAGTAAACAACTTTTTTGTGACATGTTCTCATCCTTCCTCTCCACACACCTCCTCGTTTTCAAACCAGACCAATGAGTCATGTCAGTGCTCAGTTCTACAGATAATGCATCTCCTCCTGTTATTTACTGCCCTACTTGCAACCAGAATTTATTGTTTCCAGTTCCCAATATCACCTATTTCTCTAATATTATCTCAAGTCCTACAACGTCTGGTATCTTTTCCCTACAATAGTCTGATTCTTTCTAAAATTACCACCCTCCCCTATCTGCAGAGAAAAGCCCCAATGTGAGAATCCTAATGCTGACATCAAAAGTCAAGCAAGAAACCCAAGATTTACTTGATGTTCTCATAAATTTTCAGATCTGGACCCAAAAATCTTGCGGGTTGACAACATTTCTAACTTGTATATGCAACTACCTGTAAAAACTCTACTTACCTATTGATACAATTATTGTACTTGAAGCCTATTACACTCAGGGAGCCACCTTTTGGAGAAAATAATTCATCTAGATGTAAAGGAATAGGAAAACGAAATATGTGCTTTGGCAAATGAGGGATTTAACAATAAACTGATTAAGGGAAGGGAAAGAACATCTACCAACTAACAACTAACCAGCTATAAAAGCTTCCTAAGCATGCCATACACAAGAAAATTGCCGTTTAGTCATTAGTACACTTGTGACAGCATGTAAAAAAAATGGCCAAGGACATTATGGTTTTCTAGGAATACATGTGAATCACTCCTATTTTCTTCTTTAAAGTGATTTTTTTTTTGTCCAATTTAGTTGAGGCAAAATGTAAGCCTAGATAGGATAAGCATGCCATTTATTTTAATTTCTTGTATCCCTCTGTTTAACATGGGACTGAAAGGGGTTATTTCAAAACAGACATTTCCAGATGTTAAAGGGTGTTAAATTCTAAAGAGATGCAATGAACAGCTGAGCATTTCTGAACATTTCACACATCCCTTACTCAATCTTCAAGCAGCAGACACAGAAATGTCCAGTCTTAGTGAGCTATTTGCCATCAGGTTGCAGCAGGAATTACCAAGAGACAAGAATCAGCAGTTAATGTTCACCTTCATTTTTTCTTAAGTCCTGCATGATACGTTTTCTACCCTTCTATAAGTTTTTACATTTCAAATTTCCTCTCCCCCCAGCCCCTGCCTTTATAAAGGATTTTTATTATAAATGCAGCTTTAAGCATTAGTTCCATCAAGTTGTACGCCAGGTAAAGTTTTCACAACTCATTTTATTCTGCCTCTGCTACATTTTTTTCAGAAGATGCGCTGCATTAAGCCATTACCTAAAGATTTGAGAAAAACTCGGTTTGCTCATTTAATACAATTTTAATTAAAAGCTCAAGTTGCTTATGTTGTTTCCATTACTGGTGGAAGGTCATGCTATTGCTTCCATAGCTGTTGAGGTAATAGGTATTAATTTAATCTGCGTTAACAACTAATGTGCCATAGCAAGCACTTCCAGGACTTCATAGGCATGAACTGGCAATACAAGAGAGTCCTTCTAAGAATGCACATGTCCAAGTGTTGCGTCTTGTGCTTCTGAAGAGCCATGGAAAAAGGCAAATAGTATTAAATATGAGTTTATCGTCTCACATTTGACATTGACAACTACACTGTCATTATCTAAGATCAGGAACCTGCCTGAGGAATGCATTACAGCGAGGTAAACTCCTTGGCATGGCTGAATTTACCAGCGTACTATTCTTAGAATTTTTATTTTTTGGAATATCTTGATTCTAATTCATTATAAACACAAGTATCATTCAACTCCCACTAAAGCCAAACTGAACAGGCTTCAGAATGCTCAAAATCAAGTGCTTCATTGTCAAACCTTACTTTAACAGAAAGCTGGTCATTTTCTAATGTTTAATAAGAAAATTATATTGCCCAGTACACAAATTCAGAACAAGCCTTTATATAGCATAAGAATAAATGAAAGCAAGATGAATTAGTAAGGAGGAAAATGAAGCCTTTTTTCCCCCCATGGACCTATGCTGTATGTCTCCTCTCTTCTGCAGACTCCAGCCCCATATCCCCTGTGACAGACCTACAACAAAACCAGCTTCCGTATCTACCATGTCTACCTTAAATTTTTCCAAATTTTCCACACATTCCCTAAACATACACACATAACTAGCTACCTTCTTTCCCCAGTTACCATTGCAAGACACCTGCCTCTCCTGCACACCCATTTACTTCTGTAGGATGCCCATTCAAGCTGTGTGGCGCTTAGTTGCTGGCCAGGGTTAAGTCACAACAGTCCTTTTTTGGTGCCCAACGTGGGGCTCAAAGGGTTTGAGATAACAACAGATTTGGCTGGAATGTGCTAGATGGAATTTATAGCTGTTACTGCTGTTTAGCTATTAATTGGCAGGCTCCTGTGCTTGCCTTAGGTTAGCTTTCCTTACTGTATATTAGAGTCTAGTGCTCGTTAGTGGCTGCTTTTTGCTTTCGCTGCTTGCCATGCTGCTTATCATCTTACTCTGCCGTGCCTGGGAACATTTTGATAACAGCAATGGCCACGCGCCTGGGCTGGCGGATGGCCAGGGCATCACTGCCGCTTCTCTGCTGCTGTACTGGGCAGGCTGGAACTCCAGTCGATGTGGGAGCAGGACAGCCCGAAGTGTTTGTGGCCGTGAATATGTCCGCACCACAGCAGGTACATCTCGAAGCAGCTGGGGCCACGGTTATGTCTATGCCACAAGCAGGTATATCTGTGAAGGGATTGTGGCCCAAAGTTAAGTCCACGCTGGAGAAGGTACACCTCAAAGCATCTGTGGCTGTGGATAAGTCCACGTGTCAGCAGGTACACCTTCAAGCATCGGTGGCTGTACGTGAGGTCATGCTGGAGCCCCTCAAAGCATGTGGCCATGGATAACAGAGATAACATCCCTGGAGAGACTGCAGCCACAGGTAAGGCCATGTTGGAGCAGGTTTAATTCTGAAAAGGCTGTGGCTCATAGGTAAGACTCCACTTGGAGCAGGTACACTCCTTAGGGACTGCAGTCTGTGGATAAGTCCAGGCTGGGGCAGGGACAAGAGGTCTTCCTCTTGTTATTGTTCATTGTCATTTCTTGTTCATTCTTGTTCTTGTCATTGTCATCTTGTTCATTGCCATTTTAAACCTGATGGTCTGGACCAAAGGGGCCAGGGATTGAGATTGTAACAGAAATACCTTTATATTTTTGTAACCTAGGATTTGAGTTGCATGTTATGGGAATTACTATAGCAGGAAGCCCTTATTGCTAGCCAGGCTAGGAGCAAGGCGAGGAGTTCATTGCAATGTTAAACCCTATAAGCTGGCCCAAAGGGACCAAGGGTGGAGACTGTAACGGAAATACCTTTAAATTCTTGTAACCCATGATTCGAGTTGCACGTTATAGGAATTACTATAGCAGGAACCACCTGAACCAATGGAGGACAAGTCTTACAAGAAGCAGTGCAAGCGTAGCAGTGACCCAACCCACCTTTGGTGCCCAGTAACTCAATGCAACAACCTCTCCTGTCCTGAGTGACCCCCATAACAGATGGAGCCCAAAGTCATAGACTAAGTGAATTCAATGGACATTTGTGGACATTTTATGGACATTTTACAGGGGTGGTCCATAGACTACAGGAATGATATCTGTTCTATTATATCAAAGGATGGGGAGGGGGTGGTAGTGGTTAACGAGGTTGTATTGGATGTTGTGGTACCTGAGCATGATGTAAATGGTATGGAAAAAGGGATGAAGAATGTGCTGGTTTTGGCAGGGACAGAGTTAATTTTCTTCATAGTAGCTAGTATGGGGCTGTGTTTGGGATTCATGCTGAAAACAGTGTTGATAATATAGAGATGGTTTTGTTATTGGTGAGCAGTGCTTACACAGAGTCAAGGCCTTTTCTGCTTCTCACCCCACCCCACCAGCAAGTAGGCTGGGGGGGGGCACAAGAAGTTGGGAAAGGACGCAGCCAGGACAGCTGACCCCGACTGACCACAGGGATATTCCACACCATGACATGCTCAGCATATAAACCTGGGGGAAGAAGGAGGAACAGGGGGAGTGATGGTGTTTGTCTTCAAGTCATTACACATGACGGAGCCCTGCTTTCCCAGAGATGGCTGAACACCTGCCTGCTGATTGGAAATTGTGAATTAATTCCTTTTTTGCTTTGCTTGCATGCACAGCTTTTGCCTTCCCTGTTAAACTGTCTTTATCTCAACCCATGAGTCTTCTCACTTTTACTCTTCCGGTTCTCTCCTCCATCCCACCGGGGCAGGGGATAAGCAAGCGGCTGTGTGGTGCTTAGTTGCCAGCTGGGGTTAAACCATGAAAAGTCTTCTTACGTGGAAAGGGAGGTAACAAGAATGACAAAGAAATACTGACTCCAACCTCTAGAGAGTACAAAAGTTAACTTATTAACAGTTAACAACATAAATTTGCCAGAGTCCAAGTGCAGCCCTAGAAGTGTGGAACTCTACTCCCAGCTCTGGCGCAGCCCAAGGGTGAGCTACTTAACCTGGCCTCTGGCTTTGGAGACATAAAATGGGCTTCTATGCCTGCCTACATAAGCACAGAGTACAACTCCACAATGAGTAAAAACTTGATGTGAAATGCAATGGTTTTGATTTTTTTTTTTAAACCAAATAAAAAAAACCTCATGAGTATTGTCTTTACTGCAAAGTTAAACCTCCAACCTTAACTGAACTCCATCTTCAAGTACGGAAGACCAAGCTGCGCGATTTATGCAACATACAGGGCTTCAAGAAATGTCTTAGTATACAATGAATCTTCTAGCACAGGGGAAAATATGCAACATCAAAACATTTTTTTTTAAGTACACTAATCCTTGGATTTGATTACTAGACTTAACTCAATATTTGATACGGATAAAACAACTAGTATATTACAGACAGTAAGTCAGGAATGCTATGGTTTGTGTGTGATCTAACAACCTACATTGCTGAAGTTTAGAAGCAGAGCTGTACTTTAGAGATGCAATGAACAAAGACATATACAAACAGCTGAAAAATTATATACAGTTGATAGAGGGAGATTTTTCCTGAAGGATTATCATAGCCTAAATATTTCTTTAAGCCCTATTCTAACAGTAGTTGACCCAGTATTGTTGGAGATGATGTATTTACTTAAAAATAGGATAATCCAGCTATACAAATGATGCAGAACAAGGCACTATAAAGTCTGGACCCTCTGAACCAAAAGGATTTCAGAGCTTTTTTCCACCCCCTGTATTTCCTCCCTGCCTTTGATAGGCTGAAAAACTGGTGTCAAACACTTCAGGAGGAAAAGACTGTTGATTGCCGTTAACTAAGAGAGCTCCTGCAGTCTAGTTTGCTGGGGAAAAAGGATGAGTCAAGAAGTGGGAGACAAAGAGGTACAAGACCATACAAATACATTTTGCCAAGGAAAACAAACTGGGTAACAAAAATAATGGCTGAAAATTCTGGATAGCTTACACCACGTGTTTCTGCTGACTACTGTAATGAAACAATCTAGATACCAAAGCTTGCTGCACATAATCAGCTTAAACTACCTGCAATTCATATCCTACCTGAGGTCAACAAGATTACTGCAAATAAAAACACATTCCAATATTAATCCATAATTAAATCCATATATTATGGAGGTACATTTTCTCTCAAGTTTCTTTTTCCTCATGTCCTTTCGTTCAGTAAGTCAAGTGCTATTCTATGTATTTATTCAAGCCGGGGACACTGTTGAGGCTTTGCAGGACCCCAGATGTGGACTAATGGCATACTTTCAATTAAGCGAGAAGTTTTACTGTGCTCAGCAGGTGTACTAAATGGAGTACAGATTGTAGAATAAAGCCTACTGCACCCATTTTACATTTAAAAGCTCTACTCCTCACTGTCCACAGAAAGCAGTCTGTGTCTATCATTAGATGCATGTGTTGCAAGAATTGTGATTCAGTTTCACTATATAAGGATCATATTTCAACAGTTGCTTCATTTGAAATCAGACTGGCTTGGAGACAATTTTGAGGTTTTGTGTGGCAACAGCGGAAAGACGAGATAAATATACAGGAAACACAAGAATAGGGGAATTTTTGTCACTTCACAGAAAATGAGACTTGTCCAGTTGAGGAAACCATCTTCCAGACTACTTTATGGAAGAAAAAAAGTGGTAAATACCACCTGCAAAGCCTCATAGCAGTAATGAACATCTTATAAATACCAACACAGAACTTCAACTGCAGAAAATTTAAAAGAAAGGCTGTGACAAATCAAAATTTTACTCAGTATTATGAGAAATTACAGTATGAAGACTGCACAGTCTTCATATTGTAATGTTTTGCAACTTACATTGCCTTTATTATAAAGATTCTTTTGTTCTGCACTTCAACATCTGGTCTAATGTACTTTATTCCACTGTGCTTTTGGAAAGTATGCTGTGGTCACTGACCATGTTTAATACATTGCTAAAATATGTCACATGCACAGAGTAGTACTTGCCTACAGCGCTATCCACCTAATGGCAAATCATTCTGCTTGAAACCTTGCAGTAAGCGTAATTACAACATCTCTGGTGTATGGGAAATTCCTATCGCTTTTTTAAAAAAAATACAAAATAAGCTGAATTTTTCATTCAGCTTTGATAACACTAACTACTTTCTTTTGGGAATTGCCACACAAGGTCAGAACAACTCTACATCCATAAGCTTGTTACAAATCAGCCCTGTGAATGGGACTTCCTGTAGGTCAGATAGCTCCTTCTGGTCTTTGGCATAATAACCGCATTTCCTTTAGCTACAAGCATAGGACTGCCTGCAAAACAAAAGCTGTCAGTGAATATACTGTTTTTAACCAGTGACCTTCTTTAACCGCCTGGGTCACTTGCTCCTGGCAAAAGGTTCTGAGGTGGCTCCCCAGAAAATGTAAATTTAAGACAACCAGCCTCAGTGCCTTTATTAGAATCCCCCGAGTAAGTTTGCTGAGTTTGTTGGCATTGTGCTGGGAAACACAAACCTGCCTGTAGAAGGAACCATCACTACACAGCTGCACTGTTGCTAAAGGATGTCCCTATCACGCAGGCCTCTGCAAGCATGAAATGTCATCTTTGAAACTGGAATCAGCATTTCTGACACTGAGATCTTCTGCAGCTGTATTTGCACTGGTTCAATTCTTGCAGTGTTGCAGAAAAAAGCCTAGGGCAACACAAGGAAGAGAGTGTGGCACCCAACTCACACAGTATGCAAAAAATGCCCAACCTTCATTTGAATTTGTTTGTTTTGTTCGGATCAGTGTTAAAACCATAGTTAAAACCTGACTACATTCAAGAAACAGTGGGAAGACACAGAAAGATGTAGCAACACATCCCTTTTGGAATTTCAGTTACATGTAACGCAAGAATCTGTGTTTGCCTCTGTTCTCAACCAGCAAGATCTGTCAATACTTTAAAAACTGTAAATAAGTCTTGTCTGCAGCTTACAAGCACAACAATAGCCAGTCTCTGAGAGAAGGGGAAGTCTCCACTTCCCAAAGTTACCTCCAGTTAAAGTAACATCTGTGAAAACAGGTTTGAACAATCCTAAATCACCAATCAAAATAAATTAGTAAAAAGCACAATTTATACTGCATGTTACAGCTATTAGAATTCAGAGGAGGTCCACATCCTTCTATGTCAATAGCCATCTGTAATTTTTCTGAACTTGCACTGGCCAAATTTTTGAACTTCGTCTTACAAAAGAAAAGTCCAGATAAAGCACAGATATCTGACATGCTCATGTCAGCAGGTACAGGATCTTCCTAGTGTCATTGCTTTTACTTTACAGTAACGTCCATCTCATTTACCCTGCTTTAGCACTGAGACATGCAGAAGGGAAAAGGGCTTTAACTAAGAATGAAGTAGAAAAATTTGTGAATTTTGCTAAATAACCATATGATTGCCCCCAACTGGTCACTATTCCCAACAACCTGGGCATTACAGCATGGATCCAGTACCCCAATGCGTGACAGTGTTCCCACAGTTAGCTGGGCCTCTGAGATAAAAGGAAGGGTTTATGGACTTCTCAGACTGACACTCGTTTTATAAATTCCTTTCCCACGGCAGCAATATTCTGTGCAGATAGGATGGTGAAATTATTCAGAAGTTATGTATTTGACAAGTCTCTACATGAAGCATGTATGAATGTTTCCAGCTAACCACTTGATGCAAACACAAGCGCGTACAGACTTCACCACAGTTTGTTAGAGAGTACTCAGCAATATACTCCACTCTTCTTGTTTCTCTCCCACATAGAAACTTGAAATATTTTATACTAAAAGCTAGTTTCAAAGTGTGGACTAGGGAAAATACAGCCACTGATAGCTTTCAGGTCCAAGCCTACTACAAACCCATTCACTGTTCAACTATACACAGAGTATATTATATTACAGACATGTCTGCAAATCAGGATTAAAACCATTCACTGGATTAATACAAAGTGTCTCTAATCCAACTAAGCACAATGGATACTGCACCTTTTGTGAGCTTTCTCATTTTTCTTCTGTTTCAGCTACAGTCTTTTTAACTGAGACACTTCCAGCTCCCAGTACTTTGCCAAGAAAGCAATGACAAACTTAGGCAGCTCACTATTTCAGACCACAAGGGAAAAGAAATCCTGTCCTCTCAAGCTGTCTGAAACAAGACTCACAAAAAAATATCAACACAAGAATTACACAACTAGTCAAGCAACCTGTCCATCTCATACTCTCATGACTGAATTTCATGTGCTCTAGGTTAAAAAGTTGGCAGGTCCTGCTAAATTAAGAGATGTGTCTGTTTGCTAGGAGAATCAGAAATCTCTAGGCGAGCAATGGTGGCTCCAGGCTGGAAAATAACAACCTTGAGGCAGAACTCCCTACCAGACAGATCATCATATATCAAGGAGAACTCAATACAATCTTTGCTGCTGGTGAACCAGAAAGCAGAATATCAGTAAGAAAAACGTATGTGTTCCACAGCTCCTTTTATGAACTATCACTAAGGCAATCTATAAATTAAAACGCTACAGTCTCTGAAAACTAAGCAGGTATTCTAGAGAAAAACAGATCAGAGGAAAACCTAATTAATTTTCACAGTGTACCATGACTAATCTTGGCATATATGGCACTGGAATAGCAATCACTGAGTAGAAATGAAAACAGTGTTGAACCCTGTCCTGTTTTTAATCAAATGAAAGCCACAAACCTAGCCATGCTTCTGCTTAGTGTTGCATTTTCTTCTACACTGATAGCTTTTACAGCTGGAGAAATAGCTACTTACAGCACTATTCTGCTGTAAAAAATTATTGCTACTTACAGCTACTGGGACTATAGTTGAGTATGTCACAGTAAAGGAGGTCTGGTGGAGGCAAGCTAAGAACATTTCCTTGGGACATTTAATCCTTTCCAATCTGTATCAGTTCCTCTCAGTGAAGATGTGCTTTGAAATTCTTGATCACCATTTACATGGCATTAAACTATATTTGCAACGTTATGCAGCAAGCCAGTGGCAGAGAAGGAAACAACTGTGAAGACCAATTCCAAATTAAAAAAATCATTTATGGTCAATGACAATATTCTTAATGACATCGGAAGGCAAATATACTAGTGCTGCTAATGTGATAGTATTCCCCTGCATTAGTTCTATCATACAGAGCTGTTCTTATTAATACCACAGAGCTCCCAAAAGCTGTTCTACACAAATACCAGCTCACAGTTCAAAGACTTTCTTCATTTAACAGTGCTTTTTGTATGCATTAAACAAAAATACTGTTAGTTACATTTTAAGCTAGACATTTTATTATTTGTAATCATAGCCTGGAGTGCGGAAATAGAATGCGTACTTAACTCAAATTTGCTAAGCCCAGTTTTTAGCCAGGTCAGCATGCAATATAGCATTACAAAATAAGTAATTTTGTAACAATATTCAGGGTACACACATGTGCTGAGAAAAGTGCAAGCTCTCTCTCCTGTCTTCCACTCCTCTTCCCTCATTTTCTCACTCACACATTCTTAGGAATCAAAAGCAAGGTGGAAGTAGGAGCCCAACTGCTGTTTTAAATGCCTTTTCTCCCCAGTAAAGCAACACTCATCACTATATGCTTTATCCAAGAAACAACCTGCCACTATAAGGATGAGAGGTGGAGTGTCAGAGACATTCACTCTCTGAGAATTTCATGAGAGCTAAGCTGGTATTTCAAGTCATAAGGAATTTTCTTGCTTATTTCCAACAAAAGAATAAGCACACTTGTCTCTCGCTGACCATTTTTCACCAATACACTAACACTTCCTACAAAAACCCTTCTATGACTTCCTTTGCTCAACCTAACCCAGAAGCAAAGCAGTATAATTCCAGTCTCTGATCACAATTAAAATAACGCTAATTGCCATCAAGAGATATGAATTTGTTGCCCCATTGGAAGTACGCATGCGGAAAAGGACACACCTTTGGAGTGTTTCCCCGAAGGCCTCTTGGGCAATGACTCCTCAATGGAATGTGTTGATGTATGTAGTACATTTTCCAAACTGTTACTGACACTGTTGATGGGGGTCTCGGACCTTGGAGTGACCTGGAAAGAAAACACAAAAATGCTATAAAATAAACCAAGGGAATGTGCAAACATCATACCTTCTTCCAGAGTAAGCAGAACTACTTCGAAGGCAGTTAGGAGATATTTGCTTCTTTTAAAACCAAGGGGTGTTACTACTGGTATTCCACAAGTAACAGTCCAGGGAAGTTGTTTTAGTCAGCAGATATTTACAAATCTAGATTATCTTGGCTAATCTATAAAGCTACTTAAAGTATAATTCTTTTTTAAACAATAGTCACACAGCAGTCAATTGTAGAGATATTGCAAGACCCTTGACCTCTCCACACTGCTGTTCTTAGCTTTTCAACAGGAAAACTAGGGGAAAAGGGCTCTTGGAAAATATCATTTTTATGTTATATCACCTATCTACACAGATGCAGACTCAAGGCATTTAAGTATTTCCACAGAGATTACAAGGAATGAATTCCAATTTAGCAAAAACTAATTTTCTTGTCTTTGCCATTTAAAAGCCTGCTATCATGATCATATTTCAATGAAAATTTGCACACTAGAAATGCCCAAGCAGAAGGTTGCATCATCGAAACAGACTTCATGACCTAATATATACCTTCTAAACTGCCTTTAGAATAAGAGAATGTATTTTCACCATTACTTAAAGCTACAGAAACAAACTTAAGTCACTAGAAAAAAAAACAGAATTGAACACTGCCCACTTCAGCTGCTGTCTACAAAAGCATTCACAATCACACAGCAACACAAAAAACCAATCTATTAGTTGTAGTATAACATTCAACGCCTGCCTCATAAGCAAGGCAATTACTCTTGTTTTCTAGGTAATGAGAAGCAGAAGTGGATGGACAGTTACATCAGCAGTACTGGACACAAGGCTTTAAGTATCTTAAAACATGCTTTAAAGGGGTAGTTAAGACTAACAAAAGCACTCATACTAACTAATGCATTACTTGAATTTCAATTGCTGCATTTTGAATCAAGGTGAAATCCTGGTATGGAGAGCTGTAATTAGAATTTAACGTGGATTCTAGCCTTTCACAAGTCACAGGAGAAAATGTGAATCTCGACATAACAGAAAAGAAGCCATCCTTTTTTTCATGGTAACGAAAACCAGTGACTAGAGGTCCCTGTAAAGAAAATGGCTCACTCAGACCCTGTTTACTTGAGACAGTGCCACGAGTTAGGACAATTTACGCTTCAAACAATACTTTGCTCACCTTATGTCATTAAGGTATGTCATGGCATGGCATGTCGTTAGTCTTACATATCAATAACAATCAGAATACACAATGCAAGTCAAAAATAGCACATCCCTACTCTACACAATTACCTATTGCAAGCTCCATTTGAAGACTGACCTTTATAGATTTATACGCAGTTTAAGGCAGTAGCAGAAATGAAAGACTGGGTATACTTGACATCTATGAAAAAAACTTGTATGTACAAAGAAATCAATCCAGAAAGACAGATGAGTGTCAGAAAAAAACAGGATTACAAGTACCTGCTTTCCTTTTCAGCACTGTTAGTCTATTTTTTGATCAAAAAATAAAGTTTACGTGTATGCTGCTTAAGCACAGCTTTCCACCAATAACAAAAACTTAGTATCGAGCTTTCACATCAAAAAGACTAGCCATTAAACTTTAACCTTGGGGGGAGGGTGGGTAACAGTTTAAATCTCCTTGCCAAAGTCAGTCTCTACCAAAGCTTATCTCACACCGTCTCTCTCCTGAAGCTCATTAAACTCTCACTCCAGTGGATTGCTGCTGAGAGGAAGTTCCAGCAGACTGAGCAATGACACCACCATCCTCCTGGCAATGGGAGATTTCAGAAGAGCAACCAAGTAACACAGCAAGCTAGAATACTCGACTCAGTCAGGACTGTGTTATCCTCAACAACCTGGTTCCAAATACTCAGAACAATCAGCAAATATAAAAACTTACAGTACTTGAAACTGAGTAAGAACATGGTTTCGGAAAAATCTCTAAACAAGCAGTTGTCCTCTCCTCTGTATTACCTTCTCTCCACTATCTTTACAATAAGCATCGCGTGCAGTTGAAAGTTCGCATTTTGTTTATACATAACCTCCAATTCTTTCCATAAAGATTTAATTTTTATAGACTTGGTAAAGATTAATTTAGTCCATATGTCTTAACTGACTGAGCTCATATACTATCTGATTCAGCCGCACATCAAAGCAAAGCAGTTTCATATTGGCCTAGAAAAATCACAAAGCTCTGATTAGTTCCAAATGGAGCAGTTAGTGAGCTGAATGGTGTTATAACCAGTGAATCTGACTGCTTAAAGCTTTCATTCCAAATTTTAAATAATTTTTTCCACTGACTTAAACATACCAATTCTGCAAAGGTTTGGATTTGTTTAGGAAAAGTAAAATAATGAAAAATGTTTTGCAAATCAAAGTTTTATTTCCAAAATAGTAACAGCCTTTTATTTTTTAAGAAAAATTTGAGGCCATGCAAAACAGAGGCACAATAACCCATCAGCTATGAACTGTCGTGGAAGGGTTGGGAGAAACACTGGCAAAAGGTTAACAGTAGATGCCCAGGAAGGACTTGTCCAAATTCAACTGTAGAAACTCAGTGTCAGATAAATTCTGGGAGGAATGTTCACCATATCTGAACATTACTATAATCCCTAGTTTGGGCTCAGCACAACAACTACTAAGAAGTAGTCACTAGATTCTGAATAAAGAACAAGGCATTCCAGTGAGATAAAGATTCTGAGAAGTGGTAAGCAAATTACTTTGGACCTTTTAGGATCTGTAACATCTCTGAAGAAAGGCAGGATGCCATTAAAGACTAAGCATCTGCTGTTCAAGAACTGTTAAAGGATTGTTTTCTAAAAACAGAAACAGTCCACAGTAAAGGTGGATAGGCTGGCATCACAGAAACCAGAAATGTTCAGGCAATATATCATAACAAACCACAGGAGTGACATTTTATAAATGCAGAAAAATTCATGAATCATTCAAGGACTAAGAGGGTACAGCATCAGACATTTGAACAGAAAACTTTGGATTTTTAAACTGAAATGATTTGAGAACATCAGCAGAAACAATCCACAAAGACTAATAAAATACAAACCCCAGAGAGTTAAAGCAATAGAAATATTCTTCACTATGCCTAATCTTACCCTTAGCACAGCATTTTCCAGAGGGCCAGGGAAGAGAGCCCTCTGATGTACCTATCCATAGTTTCATTAATTATTCATAAATTGTTTCAACATCAGAGTGGCCTGTAGGCTTATTCAATTACTCTAGAAGATGCACCACTCAAATGGATGCAGAAGAGATTCTTAAACTATTTTTACTCAACTCTGACATTACATCTAATCATTCCATAGCAAAGCATATGGCTCACAGATGAACTTCTGATTTTCCAGATTAAAACCTAGCTTGGTCTCTTGAATTTCAAGTTAAAGTAGTAGCCATAACTGAAAGTAACAAAGAATATTCATCACTACCAAATGACTAACTGAAGCTCAACCTGAATTCTTCTGTGCCTCATTCAAAGAATCATTAAGGTTGGAAAAGACCTCTAAGATCATCAAGTCCAACCATCAACCAAACACCACCATGCCCACTAAACCACGTCCCAAAGTGACACATCTACATGTTTTTTGAACACTTCCAGTGATGGTGACTCCACCACCTCCCTGGGCAGCCTGTTCCAATGTTTGACCACTCTCTTGGTGAAGAAATTTTTCCTAATATCCAATCTAAACCTCTCCTGGCGCAACTTGAGGCCATTTCCTCTCGTCCTGTCGCTGGTTACCTGGGAGAAGAGACCAACCCCCACCTCACCACAACCCCCTTTCAGGTAGTTGTAGAGAGCGATGAGGGCTCCCCTCAGCCTCCTCTTCTCCAGACTGAACAACCCCAGTTCCCTCAGCTGCTCCTTGTAAGACTTGTGCTCCAGACCCCTCATCAGCTTCGTTGCCCTTCTCTGGACACGCTCCAGCACCTCAATGTCCTTCTTGTAGTGAGGGGCCCAAAACTGAACACAGGATTCGAGATGCGGCCTCACCAGTGCTGAGGACAGGGGCACAATCACTTCCCTATTTTTGCTGGCCACACTATTTCTGATACATGCCAGGATGCTGTTGGCTGCCTTGGCCACCTGGGCACACTGCTGGCTCACGTTCAGCCGGCTGTCAACCAGCACCCCCAGGTCCTTTTCCACCAGGCAGCTCTCCAGTCACTCCTCTCCAAGCCTGTAGCGTTGCATGGGGTTGTTGTGACCCAAGTGCAGGAGCCGGCACTTGGCCTTATTAAACCTCATACGTTTGACCTCGGCCCATAGATCCAGCCTGTCCAGTTCCCTCTGCAGAGCCCTCCTACCCTCCAGCAGATCAACACTCCCACCCAACTTGGTGTCATCTGCAAACTTACTGAGGGAACACTCGATCCCCTCATCCAGATCATCGATAAAGATACTAAACAAGATTCTCCATGTCAACAAAGACAGTATCAAAACTGGTATCAGCTACTGAAAAGCACATCTTTCCCAACAACAGGAGGGTCACAGAATGCCACCTTGAAGCCTTCCACCCCCAGAAGTTAACCTGGAAGAGAAACAATTGCTTTGACTCAGGGGTGGAGGACAAACATGTCAAGGTATCAGAAGTTATTGCTAGAATTTTAGCCATTATCACATTTTTCCCTTTTCACCTGCCAGCAAACAGTAACTTTTTTTCAGCACAGTGCAGTGATTTTCTTCTCAGCATCAGAGATGTACTAATGGCCACAGATCACCTTGAGACAGCAAAAAAAGTTCTAGAAAGTTCTCTAAAACCCTTGATCCATCAAAAAGCACACAAGGGGGAAAAAAATTTTAAAAAACACACACAACAAAATCACCAAGAGTAGCTACTTCAACAGGTGATGTTTCTCATTCATCCACTGCTACCTGAAGTGGCTCTGCCACTATCCAAGAGAGTGGAAGTCAATATGGAAAACGGTAAATCTGTGAAGCCAGATTCAGTAACTGTTAGCTTTGCTCCCCAGGGACAACACGTAACATTTATAGCAAAGTCTCATAAAAATAACAGGACTGATAGAAGTCAAACTTAATGTGGTAAGAATTTTACCAAGACAGCAATTACATGTTCCTTTTAAAAATAACTAAATAGAACACAGAAAATGCATGGTTTAATAGCAAAGTATTTGCTGACTTAGTTTGAAGTGGAGTCAATACTAAAAATCAACATAGCTTACTACCTAAAGTGTAACATGACTTATAGTTTAAGGAAACAATGATATAGGAGCCAAGGGAATCAAATACTGATCTCTATACCTACTTAGGTATGAAATTTAGGTCATGCATTACACAGGAAAAGTGAACATAATAGAAAAGCAATGAGTCAGTTAAGCAAGATACTAGGGCTGCAGCTAAAAGCCACAAGAACACCTTCTTCCATTGATCATGCAAGACAACTTTCACATCATGTTCTGTTTTCAAAAGCAGCCAGTGATATACTGGGAAAGTCCCACAGATAAATGCTTCTGTCAATACTTGCTTTGGAAGTTGCTGTCAAAAAAGTTTTTTCATAATCGTAAACTGACCTCCATGCTTGAGGCTGATGCAGGTAACATGTAAGAGTGCATTCAGGAATTGGAGTACTGAAGTCTGGGGGGAAAAAACACCAGTCAACTCCATTCACTCCTGCCAGTTTCATATTAGTGAGTATTAACAACAGCTTATTTTGAGGTTAACACCAAGGTCTTTAACACAGTGCAATCCTGTTTGCAAAAATGCTCCAGCAGAAGCTTGATGGCAAGGATACAGCCCTTGCATGTTTCAGCACATAAGCTGCTATTTCCCAACGCAGGGGCATAACTCAGGTTCCCAAATAATTTGAAAAAAATAGCATTGCTAACACTCAGATTTCAGTCTACCGATGCACGAGATTGTTCAGTAGGCTAAGTCTGAGCCAGAAACAAGAGCAACTAATGCAAGGACCTGAAATTCAAAATTTACTGAAGACTACAAAACCAGGAGGAACAAGACTGAGAAAACATCTTCCTCTTAGTAGCAACAAGCCATTAGTCTGCCCAGCTGCTTGTGAAACTATAGCCTCAGGCACTAGTTCTGCATTTACTTATATATGCAAATACCTGACTGTTCTCCCACCAGAAGAACAAAATTAAAAGCTACTCCTTTTGAAGATTTGGGCCCTTGCACGAGGATGTTTAAGGAACGCTTACAAAGACACAACTTTTCACGTGCCTAGTAAACTTCTCAACACTGCTCAACACTTAAATTTCCAAGTGTTTCGTTCCTTTGTTGGACTGGGACAGTGAAACAACTGAAAGCGTCTGGTTTCTGCTAGATATCCATGCAGTTCCAACAGCCAGGGTCTACCAAAAGAAAAAAAGGTGGTAGGCACCAGGTGCAAACAAGTCAGGTGTGTCCATGTTTTTCAACAGCTACAAAAGGTCCCACACCTATTCTCATAGAAAGTTGGTAAAACTGTGTCCATCTTTGAACACAAAGGGTGAAGAGGCAATTAACAGTGAAATGGGATAAGAGATCTAATGCTTTTGTCCTGTGAGACTATTACTGGAATGCAATGAGGCATGCAGTACTTAAATGCTATGGAACAATCACACCTGCTACAAGGTTCCATTATAAATTCAGCAGAGCAGATGGACCAAAAGAGTCTGGGGTGTATTTTATAGACTTGGTCATTCCCAATAAAAATCCTTTGCTTAAAGACTTGTGAATACTTTGTTAATACCAGGAACATAAATCTACCAGAGCGTAACTGGACTTTAATTACATTGTGTTGCCTTTTTGCCATTCAGGACAAGCAGTCAGAAGAAGCATTTGAAAAAACCTGGCAATTCTAGTTTGTGCAAAGATGTGCACTCACCCCATAAGCTAAACAAGCAAAGCTACGCTCTGCAAAGAAGTTTCAGAATTCTTTAATATTAGCTAAATGTTTTCTGCCACCACTACACAGTCTCCCAACAGTTAACCATATGAGCTTGCCAAACAGGCAGAATACATGGGATTTTCCACTGAAAAGATACATCGAGTTACAGTTTGAATTCTAAAGGGCAAAACACCCAACAAATGTCAATACAATAAGCTACAAAAGAACAACCCGTTTCACCTACCTGATCTTCCATCATTTTACTATAGCTTACTGGACAGGCTGCAAGTGCAACCAGTTAATTCACACTATGCTAATTCAAGGCACTTTAATTCTAGACTTCTGATGCATCAGGCATATTTCAAAAAAGACAGATGACAAGAAAGATACTTTATTTTTCCTAAAAAACAAAAAAGAAATCTAATCTGAATTTTACAAACCCATCATTAAAAACACCTCAAAATCAAAACACGTAAGTGCTTCTAACCAAACCTTGAAAGAGATACTACTGCTCTATATCCCAGCACTGATGTATGCATATATCCCTGTTTCGTCACCTGAATTCTACCAAAAGCTACAAGCATAGCCACCAGAAGGGAAGATTACCTTAAACGTCCCAAGAGAATTCAAAGTGTAGCATGGTCCTGTCTGCTGTACAAGCCATTAGCCCTTAATGACATCTGCCTTTAAAACGTTAATATAATGTTGACTTTAGAGCTACCATACTTATGTTGCCAGTTGCCAGCGTATGGGTGGGAAATTGCCCCCGTGGGGCCAGCGCATACATTTGGGAGATAAAAGGATAGTCAAAGAGGCAATTCTAAAACCCACTGAAGTATAATCCAAGCAGTGACACCATAAGCCTTTCCCTGGTAGAATGGTTCATTGCCACTCTGGTCTCTTCTGCAACAATTCACATATTAACAAGGTTGGCAGAAGTTATCTGACAAGTCACAAATTCACTGAATTGTCATTTTTCCCTCCTTCCCCTCCTCAATATCCACTTAAGTAATGGCTTGAGTGTAATAAAACTACTTACGGTGGAAAAAAGATGACACAGGAAAAGAATTAATATGCATAAAAAAGGTTCACTTTCACTATTTATCATCATGACTTGGCAGGTCTTTAATTAAAATTAAGATCTTACTCTTAAGTAATTGATCTTATTATTTCTGGATCACTTCAGCTATTTACAAAAATCCTGAAACCCTATACTGGCCAGAACACCTGTTCAAAAGTTTATCCATCCCAATACTTATTATTGGATAATCATGCCAATGGGACCAAAGGAAAAAGTTCTATTTTAGCATGAGTCAAGAGCCAGGAATTTAGATGTTTGTTCATTATAAAACCCGTGCAAAGAAATACAGATCTGGACCATATCAACATATCTTTGTTAGATTTAATACCCATTTCAAATCTAAAAAGGGAACAACTTCAATTCAACTTGCTCCAATTATTTTGCCAAAGAGTAAAGTCAAATTCTACTTTAAGCATGACAATGGTTCTCATTTCTACAGAGAAATTAGATCTAGCATTTCTATAATACGATTCTGTGTATTCAGAGAAAGTCTTATCTA
Organism: Phaethon aethereus; assembly: GCF_964289735.1. NCBI lineage: Eukaryota > Metazoa > Chordata > Aves > Phaethontiformes > Phaethontidae > Phaethon > Phaethon aethereus. The sequence goes on from NC_138589.1 coordinate 20,711,049, forward strand.
TATTCTTGGGAATAACATTCCTATATTTGCCTTTTTATGAGAAAAGCACTCAAGAGTGAGTAGTAAAATGGACACTGCAGTATTTAAATATAGAAGATAACTATACACATCCCTTTACCAGAGAAAAGTATCACAGGTACTACAGCACTGAAGTCCATAAAAGAATCTGAGCTCTACCCCACTCAAAAGAGGCAGTGCTGTAGCTAATATCCAGCTAAAAGATGACAGGATCTCAGTTTTAGCAATTCAAACATTAAAAAAAATAAAGCAAATGGTTAAATATTTCCAAACAAGGATGCTGTTCAGTACCTTTGAAGTTAAGACACTGGAATGCTTGTTAGGTGTGGTTAACTACTGCTGGCTCTGCTTTTCCAAGTAGGATCAGCATACAGCTTGTACACTGATTCAATTAAAACAGTTTGAAGTCTGGTACAGTTCAAAACGTCCAACACCTTACAATAGGCATTTTTATTCCAGAAGAGATGAGGCCTACTTCAATGTCGCTTAACTGACAACTAACAGTTACAAGGTAATTAGTAAGAAAAAAAGAGTAAATTAAAAAAATAAAGTGGAATGCACTGTTAAAACAAAAACTTCATTCAGCCTGCGCAAAAAATGGGAAAACAGTTCACGGAAAAAACATCATTATTAGCTCAACACAAATTTTTTGGCTGCGCTGCCCCTGATGTTTGGATGTGCAGCCCGTTTCCCAAGCAAACTAATTTTGGTTCTTAAATCCAAGTTCAGGATGTAACATATGATTAGGCAAAGTGAATTTGGTGGTAACTAATACTGTTACTACATGAGATTGTTGTCTTCCAAGGATTCCTTTATATGTTAAGCTCATTTCTGAAAATACTACAGGTTTGAGACTGAAAGTTTTTGTGACTCTGATAACATGGTTCAAACAAGAATATCAGTAAGAAATGAGCCAGAACTGGAAGCCTCACATTTCTTAACTGGAACATCAAGAAGTGTGTGTAACCTGTGTTGCCTCTAGTACCCAGAATACTAAAAGGACATGCAAAGATTGGCACATGCCACCAGCTGGAAGCTACAAGACCTGCCCCTACAGCTCCTGAGGTTAGTTTCATGTGTTTTTGAAAATGAGATCATTCCTGAGATAGCAACTACTGATATCAGTGAGTAAACACCTCTAATCCTAGCTAGCAACTGCTATTAACATGGTAATCTGCTAAAGCTGTGAAATAACTTTTAGCCTCCTAACCCATTTGAAGGTAAGTTTTTCATTATTTATTCTATCCCTACAAAGCTAGCACAAAAGCCATAAAGGCAGCTTGACACAGATCACTTAATAGCTAGATTGTTTACTCTGTGAGAACTCAGGGACTCAGTTTCAACCCAACAAGTACTAGTTTTTTCCAACTCATCATTCCACAGATGAAATAAAAAAATCTCTGAATATTTCTGAAGATGAAGTATGTAACTTCAATCACCTGTAGCAAACGGTGCAGAAAGGTGAAGATGGACCCATCAGAACATCAGCTCTACACAGCTCCCAATACATAGCCTTTAGTTATTTCTAAGTTTTATATGAGCCTATGGAATTAGCATGGGTGAAAAATAGCATCTTATGCTATAAACTTGAAATAGCCATTGGTGCAGTATTTGGAAGCTGACTAGGCAAGAGTCCTTTTTCCCATTCATAAGATATCAGCCTGAAACAGCCACATAACTACAGTGTCACTGACTCTTATTTCCTTTCAGCTGCAAACAAACTGTAGTCAGACCTACTATTTATGACCCTAGTTCTGCAGCTGAAGCCACAACCAGGTCATCTCACTAACTGCACTGAAGAGCTCTTGTCAGTCAGCTAGCAGAGCAGGCGCTAAGCAGCCAAAGCATTATCTTATTGCCCTGTTTTTACAGAATGATCTCAATGTGTAGATGAAACAATTCCAAGACACACAAGGTGACAGAGATTCATGAATAACTTCTCCTCTAGTTCTGGAAGTTATGCCCTCAGTGTTGCTAATGCATATGGACTTCTTGATAGAAAAAGTTAGCCAAGGCAGAGATTCATATCATTTTATCTAGACTAGTTCCAGTACCCAAGCAGGTCCTGGTATGTCATGATCTACAAGACGTAAGCCTAAGGGTTTCTGTAAATTAGACAGCATCACTACAGACTCAAAGCAAACAAGAATGAATAAAAACATTAAGTTTTCACCCATAGCTAAAAAACATTAATGACTGTCACAAGTTGTACACAACAGAAGTCCGAATGGGTGGTTCAAGAAGTTGGGAGACAGTTTTGAGACATTTCTCCCTTCTGCGGGTCACAAATTCAGCAGTGGCAATTTCCCTATCATGGCACCCAGTTGCATACATGCACAGCAGGAGACATTTGGCTACTGGTTTTCATGTGTCCTGATGCTTCCAGCTCCACCTCCTCTACACAGGCAGCAGCAGTTTGCAGCTCTAAGCACTATATATCAGCACAAGAATGAGCCTTCAGATGCTAGATTTTAAGTGCTGGCCAGAAAACCATTCTATCCCCATTGTGGCAAAAGTATTAAAGACAGCTGAATAGGCATCTTAAGGTACAAAACCAGCCTGAAAACTCAGCTGCACCATTTCCAATTAAAAATATGCCCATTATGGTTAAAACCAGGAACGAAAGTTTTTCAAGACCTGATTCTTTAGATATATGCCTGGGCTTCATTTGAAGACAATTGGCAGTTTCAATTTTTAAAAAACATACAATCACCTTAGATTTTATGCCTACAGGCAAAAAGTCTGAAGAAGCCACAACTCAAGTCCTGCAAATGTTGGCGCCATCCAAAACCAGAAGCAAATACAGGACAAGACAAGGAGCAAAATTACAGAGACTAAAGCAATAGTCTGCTGTAGAGAAGGCAATGCTCTCCTTACTCAGGGCAAGGAAACTTAATGTTCGTTTTGTACTATCAAGTAGAAACCATGAATCTAATAATTACTGACCTACTTAAAGCCAGCCAGCCACAGCCACCTTTTCCTGTACAGTCAAGATTCACATAATCCAAGAATAATCTCAAAAAGCACAAATTAAAGCAAAAATACAGGGACAGCTGTTTTGAGCCTCCTTTAGTCAGCAATTGCAGCAGACAGTAAAAAACCAACAGCAAAAAGCAGCTGTTTGCATCACCAACCAGCTTTAAATGTGTTCACCTACCCCAAAGCAACTTGAAGATTCATGAAATGCTTACAGTCATTTTGTATCAAATGTTCAGTCTCTTCACTGTTACACACTATTTTTGAGATATTTCACTGTAATATGCAAGAGAGAGAGGTGATGGAGAGGATTGCAAGTTCCAATCCTCTGGAAAAACAGTTGTAGCTAATATCAAGTTGGATCATATTTTAATAGGACTGACTAAGCAGAAGCAGCACATTTCCATTTGTTTCTGCAAAGAGAACAATAAGCACTGATCAACTTTTTTTGTTGCATCTCTGTGAATAAACCAGTTAAATGTAAATCATCAGGAATTGTTACAGACCTCTAGTTATACAGAAAAAGAGGTAGTCACACAAGTGTTAGTCCCTATTCCCACACTCAGGACAAGGGAAACGCTGAAGGATAACCAGCCCTGTTCACAAAGAGCTCCCTATTTGCATGCCATTAAACATCCATTCCATTCCAGCTCCAAAAAGTTTCTCAGGACCTCAAATGGTGACCACTTCTCCAGCTCATTTTCTAAGGATGAGCTCAGAGAGGTTTGTGCTTGAGAATTTAGGAGCAGCATTCATACAATTTAACACACAGGGCTGACTTCAAGTACCAGCTTAGCATAGCCCGAGCTGTAGTAAAGTAACAAGAGTGATGAGGAAGTGCTGGCTCTGGGGAAGAAATTCTCCTCCAATTCTGAAGAGGACGAAGAGCGCAGGATTCTTGGCAGGAAGCAGCCCAGTGCAGCTCACTTTCTCGAGATCTGCATTGGTTTTTTTCTAGGTGATGTTACAACACAAGTATTGTCACAACGTAACTTGGGAACATCACAAGATCTAAGTCCACAGTGTTGGAATTTATTTGTGCATATTTAAAAAGGGCTGAATGGAGAAAGACATTGTTTTTTCCACTTGCTTCATCCAACTCCTCTTAAAGCCAACTGCTTACTCTAAAAGTAGCAAAACTACCCATCTATCAACATTGAAAAAATTTAACAATCTTAAAAAAGGAAATCTGCACCTGTTCAAACAAAAAGCATATTCAAGAGACTGTGAAACAAAGTCACCTTTTTTGTTCCCTCTCAACTATTCTGTACTTAGTGGCCAGACCAATTTCTTAAAAAAATGTATTTTTAAAGAGGCAATCCTTCAACGAGTTCAGAAGAAAACACAATAATCAAATGACTATCCTATATGCCTTATTTCTGGCACAAAAAATGGTAGGATGGATTCTCCGTCCATCTTAGATTGACATAAATAGTGCCAGAGTTTTTCAGCTACATAAATCGTGCACTATTTGCACAGCTTTGAAAGCATACTCTAAAAAAAATGTTCCTGTCTGTGTAATTTTATCTTTTTTTTTTCCCTCATTTTATTTTGGAAAAACTTGTATATGATTTACAGTCTTTCCTTTCAAACCATGCATCTTTTGAAAAAGGGAAGTTGCCAGGTATCTGAAAGGAAGCTTTTTCTGTTTTTAATTATACCATTCTACATTCTGTGTGAAATATTCTTTCCACCTATATTTTATTCACATAGAGGCATTCCCATACCCTGTTTTTTCCCCTTAAAACAAAAGGTCAGGAACAAGCACAGTTTAAAGAAAAATATGACATTTAATAATACTCATTTAAATTTTACAATTAAAGCAGCAGTATTCCAAGAAACACAAAATTGGCAGGAAATTGGTATTCAGGAGAAGACCAAGCATACATTTCTGTCTCAGTCTGAAATTCAACGCTCAACTTAATGGAATCTGTACTGAGCTCTCAGAAACAGCTTTATTTAGGATACTACTCCAATACAGGGACTTTCGTAGCCTTTAGGTATACACCATCTTTCCCAATAGAAGAGTAACATAGTTACTTGCTGACTGAGCGGTACATCCTCAAAAGCTACAGCCTGTTAACTGATCACAGGCTCCCACTTAACTGGTACTTACTCTGAACTTTCAAGCAGGTTAAATTCAGTCAAGAAGACAGTTTGACTCCCTAATTTGTAGCAGGCTAAGAGCACTCAAGCAGTCAACAACATATCTAATTACTAACAGCACCTCTTAAAATGTTACTGTCTAGCTTAATTGCTGGCAATTGAATGAAGTAACAGCAAGGTAAACCACTGACACCAGGATCGACACCCGAGAGACTCAGGGTGACAGGCAATCACAACATTTCTATAAGTTTAGTACCAGAAACTCAAAATGTTTGTCATCACATTCATCTAAACAAAACCCAGACTCATCAAGATGCCTTTGCCCCTGGATAGCTACTCCCAAAAATGATCCTCCTATCCAACTTCTTCCAGGGAAACTTTTAAACAGATGCTTGTTCCCAAATCTAGAGATGGGACATGGTTGTTTCCCCTACTAAATCACTGGTCCTCCATGCAACTCGCAGGACTGTCCCCTCAGCAGATGTATTGCCAGAAGCAATCAGTTAAGGTTCATAGTGCTGCCTGTTGACCAGCTTGTGAACCCCTTCTCATTTAAGGGTCATGAGGCCATGAAAATCCCCTCTTTTCACCCTCAGTTGACCATCCCCATCATCAACCAAGCCAGTGACCTCTGCCAGTCTCTTAGGCTTCCATTTATCACTACAATGCCTGTACTAAAAGAAAGGTTAAAATCAGAGGTGAAGACACAACCCAGTGCCCTGCAGCAGAGCCATTACAGTGTGCAAAAGGATACCCACCTTATGGCAGCCAGGATAGGTTGCCATGGTGTTGAGGGTAGAGGTGCTCGGATTCTTGCTGGTGCTGGCCATGATATTCTGGATCTGGGTGAGCTCTTGCCTCAGCACCTGTTTCTGGTGGAAGCTGAAAGCGGGGTGGTTGGACGCCATTGTGAAGAGCAACAGGAACTCATCCCCTGTGCGGCCCTCGTTGAGTTGTAGCCCATAGTTGTTGATGACCGAATCAATGTGGGTGAGGGTACGGAAGAGGACCCCGGCCGCCTCTCGGTGGGCAGAACCCAGCAGGGCGAGAGAGACCAAAAGTTTGCTGCGTACCACCTCGTCCGTCAGGTTGGTGAGGCTGCCCAGGTCGGCAGGGTTGTTGGCCTTGATTTCGGAGTCACGCAGGGAGTGGTAGTCCTTGCGGGCCAGGTCCTCCAGGCAGGCGCCCAGGAAGCGCAGCTCCAGTGGGATGCAGAGGTCCAGGAGGCCGCAGAGGAACTCCACACGCTGCGGGGAGGGCAGCTCGGAGAACCAGCGGTACACCCCGTCCCGCTGCAGCCGCGGGCACCGCTTCTCCACCATGGTGCTTCGCCGACCCCCGGCCCGGAGGGAGCACACCCTGGTGGGGGCAGAGGCGGCGAGGGCGGGCGGCAGCGCCCCGACACCCCCCAAGCGGCCCCCTCCGCGCTCCCGCCCCCCCGGCAAACCCGCCCCCCGGGGGGCGAGGGGGCCCGGCGGCGAGGAGCGCGGGGGGCAGCCCCCGGCGGCGGGCAGGGCAGCGCCGGGCCGGGCTCCCCCGAGGGTGGCAGCCGGCGGCGCCGGGGGAGCAGGCCCGAGCGCTGAGGCGCGGCCTGGCCGCGGGGTCTCCGCCCGGCAGGGCCCGGCGGCCCCGAGCAGGCCTCTACACTCCCGCGTCCTCCCTCACGGGGCGGCTCCTTCTCTCAGCCGAGCGCCGGCTGCCTCCATCCTCCGCGCAAGCCCGTCCCGCCGCGCTGGGCCCCGCTGCCGCCGCCGGAGTCGCCCCACCGCCGCCACAACCGCGGGAAATAATCCCTCGCTGGAAGGCAACGAGCAGGCGGAGGGGGACGGGGCTCCACGCGCAACGCCGGTCCGCGGCGGAGGGATCCCGCGGTGAGAAGTCCCAGCCGGGAGCGGAGCGGGAGGGAGGGAGAGAGAGAGAGGCAGAGGAAGGAGCGATGGAGCGCCTTCACTCCCGGCCTGACCCCGCGGCGGGCCCCACCCACCACCCTGCCGATTGGTTGAGCCGTCTACTCGCACCTGGGGATTGGCTGTCAGCACGCTACTCCCACCCCCCCCTCGCGTAGAGAAGCGGGATCGAGGGGGCTTGTCAATCCCCAGGTTTTAGCCCCCCCCCTTTAATCCCTCCCCTGGCGCTGATTGGTCGAAAGGAGGCTTAAATAAGAGAGGGGCGGGAACAGACGCCTATTGTGTGCGGCCGTGGGTTGGCGGCGGGTCTGGGGCTACACTGAGGCGGTGGGCGGGGGTCGTTGTTGGGTGGTGTCGTGGGGGCGAGACCCGTGGGGGCTAAGCCTGAGGCAGTGGTACCCCTCAGGGCAGGGCTGTACCTTGCCCTGCTCCAAGCTGACCGCATAGAGGAGCTGTGGCGACAACTTTGGGCCTGGGGTTACTGTTCCCACCTCAGGGCAAGGGTTGTGCCTGGGGCCTGCCCAGCGCCAGTCTGGAGAGGTGCCTTGGGGCACTGTCGTGACTGACAGGAATCCCTCAGTCGTGTGTGATCACCCTCGTTCTCTCCTTCATGGCAGTAGGCACATTTGCAGCCTGTGTCCACTGACTTTGAGTGCTACCCGTGCTCTTTGCTAGCTCCCATGTGGGGCAGAATGTGCCTTTTCCCAGCCCTTTCTGTCAAAAGCATCCTCATTTCAGCCACGAGGAGCCTTCTGAAGTAGAAGAGGGAATGGCTACAATGCCTTCTCTCCTTAGCTGCTGTTTTAGGATGGCAAAGAGCCTCGAGGATGGAGCGGAGGGGTGCGGTACAGCATGAACTCCTGCTGGGTGCGTGATGCCAAAATCCCGATAAAGCTTTTGGCACCAGCGTTTGCCTGAGCAGTCTCACCAAACCAAGCCGCTTTGCAGTCAAGGCCAATTTGGCAGTTGCCTTCAGATTGTCTCTAAATACAGTGTGGAAACAAAAGAGACACTAACAGCCTCTTAAAATGGTAATTTCCCCCTCCCTTTCCCACTTTCCATTCTAAACTGTGATTCTGGCTGACAGCAATGTAGCAATGCACATTTTGAAGCAGTTTTATCATCTTCAGATTTGCCTATGGGTGGCATCCAGCAACCGAGACACGGACACAAAATTTCTTTTTTTCATAATGTTTTCCCACAGGACTCAGCTGTATGTCTGTTGTAGCCCAGTATCCAGACTGCACATCAGCTAGATAAATGATATGGGTGGAGATCTTTAAGTGGAGAAGGCCAGGAATAACATTTTTAAATGCAGCCCCAGGCAGGCGAAGGATGATTCCAGACTTGATTTTTATATGATTGTAATCTTCTTGGAAGATGGACCGTGTCTTTTATTTTAGCAATATGGCTGCAACGCAGATAAACAAATGAGCTAACATTGATGTTTTCAGAAGCACAATTGCATTTTGTCTTGAGTGGGATCTTTATGGGATGCACCCGATGCCCAAATGCAGGTTGCTTTCTGTCACATGAGTTGTGGGAACACTTGTGTTGGTATCGTATAAGAGAATAAGGCTTATTACTTTGGGTGATGGGTTATTGGAAATCTCATTATACACCTTGCTAAGACAAACTGCTGCACCACAAAAATTCCAAATGCTGGTAGTTTATCCTTTTTTATTTCCCTGTGGAATACCATGGATTATCAACTGCATTTATTGAAGTCCTACTGAAATGCAGGAGTAAGCAGTCAAAAGACGCTTACTGGGGTTGCATAATGTCATATATTGTAAAGCTACACAACTCTGCTTCTGTGTTGCAGACTCCTACTGTGAGAGGGTCCTTGAAAATCCCACAGCCTCTCTGTGTCCTTTCCTTGTAGTGATCCGTCATTGAGTGCAAACCATATGTGCTTCCTTTTCCTGCCGTGCCCAGTATTGTCCCTCGGAGGAAGGGGTATGCGGAAAACAGAGGAAGTGCTCTCAGTCCCTTAGGAAAGGTTTGCATTGAATTGCAGCGCAGGCCAGACACTAGGCATAAGGACACCGAGTTTTTGGTGGCCCTCCTGCTTATATTGGTGTTTTTATCCCAGCATTAATCCACCCTGAAAGCACTGCGCTGTGCTTAATGTCAGGTATCTGATGATAGCCTGGGCTGTAGCGAGGTGAAGGTTTAAGCATTTCTGCTTGGGAACTAGGTCTAAGCCTGAACGCAAATGAAAGTTTGCATGTGAGTTTTGCTGCTAAAGAGTGAGTCTGTGGTTTATAGCCAGAGCAGAAATTGTCTTCAATGCCAGACAGTAAGACAAACTCTAATCTGAAGTGTAGTGTATGAACTGGGAGCCTTTTCTCTGATTAGAAGTGGCTTTGGGTGAAGCCTGAGGAAACTGAAAGGAGCATGACATATAATTCTGTCACAAGCCACCAAGAATTCCTGGCTAGCCAGTGAGCAAATCAAGGAACCGCCCTCAGCAAGATAAATCAACTTTGTAAGAGCTCGTGTTACCACTCGCTCAAGACAGCGGGTTGTGAGTGAAGGTCGTTCTGAGGTGCCTGTACAGCCATGCTCGCCGTAAGAGCACAGCCCTTGGCACACCAGAACTGGCTCCTTGTTTCATCCCTGATCGTCCTATTTGATTTCCTGCATCTTCTGTCTTCCTGTAAATTCTCCTCGTGCATGTTTGAGACAACAGCTGGGGAAGATTTCTTGTCGGAGTAATCAGTAAACAATAACTGATAGTGCAGTTATTTTCCTCTTTTTCTGTTTTCAGAACATGCAGAGGCTGTTACTGAATGTCTTAGGTGAGCGGAGAGGGCCCATTTCTTCAACACTGGACGCATCTACTTTAGTTCTCACCTGTTATCTTGAGGGTCTGAATTCTTGTACTTGGATTTCCTCCATCCTGTTTAACCAAGGAGCCTGGCTGAAGTCCTTCTTTTCCTTTAAACAGCATGTCAGAGCAAACGTAGCCAAATCCATGAAGATTGATTTCTTCTTCATGTGGGTTTCACTCAATGCAGCATGGAATGTCCAAAAGCATATAAAAATTAACTGAGAAAACTCAATGTGAGGTGAGTAACTGAGTCCACTGTAAAAGGGGATATTTCACTTTTATCCACCCACAAAGTCAACAGGAGATGAGACTCTCTACCTGTTGAAATGAGAGGGGGAGCTTTGTTTAGGAGGCTGCTGGTTAAAAGGCCAGTTGCGTTACCCAGATCTATCTTGTGCCCAATGCTCCCCACCCTCAAGACTCCTCCACAGGGACCTTTCCAGGGCTTTTGTCTATCACATTTTGAAAGTTCTCCTCTTCCTTTAGGAGGCTGTTCAACACTTGTCATTAAATGGGCAGAAATTTTTGCATGTTTGGCATTTTTGAGCCTCCTAAATGTGGCTTAAATCTTATCACTTCTGCCAGAAATTAAATCTGGAAATTCCAAGTCTTCTACCAAAATGACTTGCAAAGCCATAGGTGAACCTGCTGCTGTCTCAGTGTCATGGGGTATGAGTTAGCTGTGACGGGCATCCTTCCCTCATGCAGCTTCTTCCCCAAGCCGGCTCACCTCCCTTTTGGGATTGAATGCTGTCCCAGGACGATATGCTGAGAGAAAGCATACTTCTGTATATCAGCGTGCACAAAACCTGACAGACCACCTCTGTGTTGAGTGGGACCTCTGTGGACGTTCACGCTGGAGCTGCTGGCTCCTTTTGTGGTACTCAGTGCTACCTCCTTGTGTTTCCTCTGCTCGATCCCACCTCCCGCAAAGTTTCCGCTGCTGATCATCCCCTGCCTCTCCCCACATGCCCTGCCTGGCTGCCCTCTTCCAAAACCTTGCTCCCCATTGCCAAATAAAACTGCCCATTCTGACCTGCCCGACGTCCACCTCTCCCATTCCTCTTCCCCACTCAGCCAGAAGTCTTTTGATCCTGCAGCTTTACCCGAAACTCCCCAATCTCCTTTTGTGCTGGGATGCAGTGGGCGACTGGAGCAATAGCGTTGCGTGCCGTCTGCGCCGTTATTCGGAAGGGAAAGATAAATATTGCTATTGCATGTTCACTCAACTACTTCTGTGCACACGGGTTATTTCCTGTAAGGATTCTTGCAGATGCTGGAATTGGAGCTCTTGGTTTTGAAAAAAAAAACCCCAAACAAATCCCAGCTTTGAAGCATGTCGAAAAATATCACGTGGGCTTTGGGAAAAGGGGGGGGGGGGGGGGGAAGAAGAGGCCGGATGTCGGGCCTGCCATGTCCCTTGCAGTATGGATTTCAAGTAACAAAGCAAATGCGTTGGCTTTGGACAGGGGCAGTGGAAGGTGTCCTTGCTGTGACAGCAGCATCAGCAGGATGGATTAAAGGCTGGCAGTGATGTGTCGGGGGGGTGTGTGTGTGTGCACGCGTGTGTGTGCGAGTGTCACTGCCCTCTGCTGATAGACTCTGGCAGGCACAGACGCGTCTTTAAATAGGGACTTTTCAGGGTGTTTCTTTCCAGCTGAAGGCATTGAGGGACTTGCCTCTCCCTGAGTAAAGGTCCCCCCTCGATCACCACCCTGTCTCATCTGTCACCTTTCAAAATTCAGAGTGTGAGCCGGCCCTGAACTTCCCTCGTCCCGTGTCCCCTGTGTCCCTTCCACTGCGGAACAGCCCTGGCACGTCCCTTCTTGGCCCCAGAAGCCAGGCAGCTCTTCTGGCTTTGCGCGGTTCCCCGTGGACCTTGCTTCAGCGTGAAAATCCACAGTCCCCGGCTGCCAATAACGCTTTCCCCAACTCCCTTCTCCTTGCATCCGCTTCGGAAACCGCTGCAAAAGAAACATTCTTGGTTTTCCCTGCGCTTCACTGCCCGTGCTCTGGCCTGTCCCTCCCTCTCCGGCTCTGCATGGCTGGAAGGACGGGGATGTCTCAGCCTTTGCTGAAGCTACAGCCTGCCTGTCCTCACCGCCCCAGTCACAGGGCACCTATTTCCTTTTGATTCCTGCTCTGAATTCTTTCTTACTTCAGCCTCACCCCAAGAAAGTCACATTTTGGGTGACTCTTTACAAAACAAGGCTGTGTTGAAATCGTTTTCACTTTCCGTTTACTTGAGCTAGCACAGCTGCTTGCCACATCGGGGTTCAGGTTGCCGGAGCCAACGGTTGCCCCGTGCACAGGCACGTCATCCTCTCCTATCCACAGGCTGATTCCGACTCTCATCCATTACACAACGTTAATTTACTCTTTGCTGCAGCCAAATCACTTTACAGCTGGAAAGTCTGGAAGTATTTACTTGACTATTCCAGTGATATTCCTTGGGATGTTTTCACATCATATCCCTCCTCTCTGCCTTTGGTCAGTATTCCACTAACCAGCTAGACCCGTTTAAAATGCTCAAGGAGAAAGCGTGAGGAAGAAAAGGAACTTGCACAAGTATTTACCGAATATGAATGTAAAGTTCAGTGTTTCTTTGCAACATTTAAAATTTATGCTCCATTTGGTTACAGACATATCAGCTTGGGCAAGAGAGAGAATGTCATCTGCCCTACCTGCCAGCCCCACACTTCAAACCCTTCTGCGCAAACTTCAAATATTTACATGTTGCGATGCACGCTGGAATTGCACGCTGGGGATGATTTCCTGAAGAAACCCACAAATAACTCCTGAATGATGACCAAAATGAGAAAATTGGGATCGGTTCACGGGCAATTCATGAATAGAAAAAGAGATGAAATTAGCTGAATGAACAGTTCATTATGCATTATTCAGCCAGCTGTACTAATTAGTGCCTTAAGGACTGTTCCTGTTCCCACTGCAGCCAATTCCAAAACTCCTTTTGATTTCAGGGGGAGCAAGACAGAGCCCTCAGAGAATGGGCCTGGTGCCTGCTTCCTCTGCAATGCCTTTTTTTTTTCTGTTACTATTGCTTATTGATTCCAACTTTTTGTGTCTCCTATTAAAAGGGCTACTTCTAAAATGTCCTGCATGATGACCAGTTAATCACAGGAAAAGAAACATACCGTCAGTCCCAGAGTGTGTGTCTCATGCCCGATGTGTTCTCTGAACGGGAAGGTTTTTCATACGTCTTCTTTTGCTTTGCTTTTATCCAGACTAAGTGGTACCAAGGAGCACAGAAGCTTGAAAGCCCTTTGGAGAACATGAATCAATCCAGAAATGTCACTAGGGCAGAAGGTGCAGGAATTAAATGTTTGCACTCTGAGCCCAGAACTTGCAGCTGGGCATTTAATTTTTTTTTTCCGTGTAAGGGTAATGTTTATCATTTTTTTCCCCAAAAAAAGTTCCTACAGCACGGTTTTGCTGTGAATGTGGCCATGTTAGAAAATGACCGTTCAAACTGGTGCATGTGCTTTGTCAGAGCTGCCTCATATAAGACTCACCTCAACAGCAGACTGCTTTGTCCTGCTTTCAGTTTTGTAACACACAATATCACCTACATTGGTCTCTCCATCAGACCACTTGTGCTAGTGACCAGAGTAACATATATTATTTCTTGCTTTTCTAACCATAGGCAAGCCAGCACCTTCAGGAAAAGCAAAACCTGATTCTGGTGTTGCTCATCGGAGACTGCAATGTCATTCTGCTTCCTATTTTGTTCTGGGTTGCAAAACCAATTAATTTGGAGGGGCACAACTGCAGGCCATCATCCACATAATCTTTCCTGCTGGTGATGAGGCCAGGGAGAACCCAAACTGACTGAGTTCAGATCCCAGGTTGAGCTTGAAGGAATCACATTCAAATGAATTACCCCAGTCTCGCTGCAGAGCCCTTCTGTCCCCCCCAGCCCAAGGCAGAGGTGTCTTCACCGGGGACTGTGTAGAGAATTGGTGACCAGAGCTTCCCATTTATGTGTAGCCACATGCAAGTTCTGCCTGAATTTTGCCCAAGTCTACCCATGTCATAACAGACGTCTTTTTTCTCCCAGTTCTTTTGATCCCTCGGCGAGCGTGCAGCTCCACAGTGCTGCTGGTGGGTTTCTGCCCCAACCTGACCCAACTGAGGTGGAGCTGCTGGGGTGTTTCCTTCCCAGCAATTCAGTAAAATTGCCTGCTGGGGAGGGAGCAGAGGATGTAGCGCCAGTTCAGCCTGGAGGAATCTCCACAGCCCCACTCCTTGGGCTTCTCTCCATAGACAGCCTAAAATGGATATAAAAGAGCCTCAGAGTGGAATTTATTTTCTTCCTAAGACTATCCTTAAAATAACAAACACCAGAAAACTGGTGACATGCAGTACATCTGTTTGAATAACACAGGCCTTCTGTCTGTAATAGAGGAAACTCCAAATAACTCTGATTTGTGTTTCCTTTCTTCTCCTTCCTCATCTCCTCCTCCTCACTACTGTATACAAATCTGTTCTGCAAGCTCAAAACCACCAGTTCTCTCTCCCCTGACAAGCTTGTTTTTATGCCATGTGATAGTTATTTAATTTCCTCTTTGCTTCTAACACAGCTAATATTTATCTTTCCTTACGGGATTGCATCTTTGTTTATACGCTGATGTCAAGGGGTAAGGACAGCACTTCTTCAGATCCAGCAGACCAAATTCCTGCCCTCTGACTGCGTCTCATGGAATAGCATCTTCCCCTGCAAGCGGTCCCGCAGCAGCCGACGGTCCCAGCTCGGAACAGCAATTAGGGTTAAAATATGTGTTTAAAGTTAGCACACGTAAAAGTCCTTTTCTAAATAGGGACGCCCTCGAAAGCAGAGCCAGTGGAGTCACTGGCAGGCAAGGTTCAATACGCATAAGGCTGTTAAAGTCTGGCCCACTGTTAGCTGCTTAATTGCTTCCCCAGAAACAGCAAGGCTGTGAAAACAATGGCTAATGGCCATTTTCCCGTCTTTTTTAAGACAACCGTTTAAACACAGAGTTTAAACGTATGTAAAATGGAGATTGCATGGCGCCGTTTCCAACAATCCCATTGAAATCAATACGACCCTTAGAAAAGGCAGGATCTCACCAGGCGGTGTGTTTTGTCGGTTTTCCTTTGTTCAAAGCTACGCTCTAAACCGAGTTAGGAACCATCTTTTCCTCGTTAAATTTGTTTCCTTTCAGGACTGATCCTTTCACTTCATTACCACATGCGATTTTGTAAAGCCCTCATAGCTAATATCACAACTATAGATCTAGGGTTTATTTATAGCCCTAAGCTCCGCAGAGAGCTGTGTGTCTTGTTGCTGTGGAAACTGGGATTCTAAAAGTAAAAGGATTTTAATGGGATTTTAGAAGAGACCTGCTGAATTTAAGTACGAGCTTTCACTTCCAGAGATCTATGTTCAACTGCGCCTTAAACTTACTGGTAAAATACATCCGACGGTCCCAGTTAGCCCTCAGGGGATACTGGTCCTCTATGCTTTTTTATGATCTGGCACTTTGCAGCCTGGTTTTTGCTCTCTGTTGTGAGACAAAAGATGCACAGGTAGCTATGGGAGTGTTAAACTCGGTGTCAGCAACGACACATTTACCAGGCTCAGGGCAGTCTGCTTTTTTCTTTTGTTTTCACAGTTTCTGGGAGCCTTTTGCCAAGGGAAATACCACCTTAAGTGCTGCTAAGTTTGCAAACCTCCTGCGCGCTGCAGTAAATTCAAAGCTTTGAGACTGGCATGGATCGGTGTTTCCTGGAAATTAGATTTTACTGTATTAAACAGTTATTTAAATTATTTTATTTATCTCTGGTTATAATGTGTAAAGAATGAGAGTGTGATTGATGGGTTGGGTCCTACTTATACTCTGCGTCCTCTATTGGCAGGTCAGCAGCGGGCAGACTCACACTTGGCAGAAATGTCCTGTTTTACCTGGAGCAGGGATCTCGCTGAGCCACCCAAGGAAAAGCCAGTCCTTCCCCACGGTCCATTCAGCCAAGCTCCTGCATGAGACGCCAAAAGCCAGGAACGTGACGCGCCCTCCGCCTGGCCGTGGGCTGTGTGAGGCTGCCGGACCATCACGGGAACGCTGTGCTTGCCACCACCCGGGCTTTTTCCGTGCCTCTAAATGTCCCCCACCACCAGGGGACAAATCTTTCGAGAGCTCTGCCAAAGGGCTGCGTGCAGGTCTTCTCTGGCTATGGGTGTCACTTTCTAGCAAGAGCTAAGCTTTAAAAAATCCCTTATAATTCAAGCAGTAATTCTGTTTATGAACCAGCGCCAGAGCCCAGTCTAGCCTGGGCAGAGATTTGAGATGCTTCCAGGCTACCGAACTTGGAAAAATAACCTGGAAAATGCCACCCTATCGATGTGGCCGAGGGAGAGAGAGGGAAAGGGAAGGACAGGCAATGTGACATGACTAACCCACTAGCATGTGTCTTAGATTCACAAACGAGGCGCAAATGTCAGAGCTGATTAGCTATTGCCTTGCATTTCCATAAGTAAAGCAGCAATCCCCGTGCGCGCCGACTTCCAGGGCCTGGGGGGCCATTGCCAGGCAGCCTCTCCCTCCCCAGAGCAGCCTTGACATTTCTTCAGCACATTCTCCAGGTCCGTGCTGGCACGGGGTGTATCGTGCCTGGCTAGAAGTTATTACTGTGATATTAGATTAAAAATAGAAATGCAGGAGCCAAGACTCACAGAGGGAATGGTAATTCAGTGACTTATCTTTTCCATTAGAGGGTGCCAGGAACCTACTGTTGCTGCAGACCCCAAAAATCATGGGAAACGTGGCTTTGTCCTGTACATTTTGGGACCGGGCAAATCCGTGCCCTTTTTAGGACCCAATCCTCGTACCGCCCAACCAGGCCAACCAAAGTAACTTGACTGCCGTGCTGAAATGCGGATGGGGAAGAGTTGATGGGGCAGCTGTAAATGGAAAGCACATCGGCAGGTGACAGCCCACAGCAAACTCAGTAAGATGAAGCCTTCCTTGCACAGCTGCGTGTGAACAGGAGCATCTGCTGGGGCTGGGAGAGGTCTTTACTGAGCTTCGTGTGACACTGATGAGTCTCGGGTGAAGTCCACCGTTCCTCACATTAGATTGCTCCTGTATAGGATGGACTTGCCAAGAGCTGGCTTTGCTCAGCCTGGAAACAAAGGTTGTTAGGCTCAAAACACAGACCTACAGGGTTGCGGCATCCTTTTGGATGGTGGTAAGAAAAAAGAGGTGACTGACACTAGTCAGGGATGGCCCCTGTGTCATCAGTTCCTCCTCAGAAAAGGGAAACCTTCCTGCAGCGGTTCCCAACCCTTCAACTGTGAAATGTCCTGGATTTCATCTGCCCGGTGGGCCTTTTATGGGGCAGAGATGCGTTTTGAAGAAGTGGATGTGGAGAGCATGGGATCTCAACACTACCAAGGGATTCTGGGCACTATTTAAATGTGAATAGGAAATCCTCATAAAAAAACCCAAACAAGTATTAACCACAAAAAAGAGAAAGAACAGGTGGTAGCTCTAGTGGGAATAAAAAATTTGTATGGTTATCACTTGTTGTGCTCTAGGTCTAGGGGTGAGGACAGACAGTAAAGGATGGGGCCCCCATTTTCTAGTCTGAGTCTGCCAAAAATCACCCAACCGCAGGTACAACACGAACTGCCCTATTATCAATGGATCCACTTCTCCATCCCAGAGATGCCACTTCGGAGGGGCAGAATAGCCTCAGCTTTGTGCTGTATACAGCAGACACCCAGCAGTATTTTAACCCTTCCTTGGTTGGAGGGGTGTGCACACCTCTCCAGCTCTCAAAATGCAGCACGTTTGACCACCAAAACCACCCACGGGACTTGGTCTCCACTTCTCAACACAGGTGCTGCTATATCATTAGCAACAACAATCTACAGGGATAAAAAATGACAATCCAAAGAAATTAGGAGATCAATCTTAACCGCATGAGATTAAAAAAACACAAGGAATTTTTAAAAAGGGAAAGCAACCCAGTCCTCCCAATTTAGGCTTTTGCAAAGAAATGCAGACTTCAGGAGAGAGCATGGCAGAGCGGGATGAAAGTCTCTTGTTTGGTTTTGAACCTTTGGAAAAACAATTCGAAGATCTATAGTTTTGTGTGTTAGGGAAACTGTTCAGATCAGTCGGTCACTCCCAGCAGTGTGGAGACCCCAGCTCTTCTTCCTGCCCCCAAAGCCACCGGTGGAAAGAGCTCAGGTGGCCACACGTGGAACGCTGGTTTCTCTTCACGGTGCAGCTGCAGAGGGGCATGCTGCTGCTCGCACATGGAAAAAGCAAGATGAAGCCTTGGAGTAGGAGGTGTCTTTGGCCTTGACCTGCCTCTGCAGTGATTCAAGGTGCAGTGCTGGCTCTCCATGCCTGCTTTCCCCATCCGCCTGTCCAGCACAGTGCTCTTCTGGAGCGTGTGGCTCTCTGGTGGGCAAGTTAACTTGGGGATATGACGCTCTTTGGGATCGGTGGCTGGAAAGCAATAGGTAATAGCAGCGATGGGAAGAGAAGGCTAGCATGTCTATATCCCAAAGCCTGGCGCTGCTTGGCTCTGTGTCATACGCTGACAGCTTTTCCTGTGGACTTCAGCCAGCGTGGCTCGGGGTTTGGAGCCATCTGCTCCTGTCCCAGCCACAAGTGGGTGATTCAGAGCAGATGGGACGAAGAGCCGACCCTGAGCCCCACCAGCAAGCCTGATCTGTGCCTTCCTGCCCGGGATTTCAGCGTAAACCAGGAGAAGCTATGTGTCTTGACCAGGTGGGTGAGGGCAATGCCAGCAGCCAGCGCACAGTCTGGTTTTTTCCCCGGCTCTGGGAGGAAGCTGGTCCTTCTGGACCCGAAAGTTAGCCACAATTATTTCTGGCTGGCAGATGAAAAAACAGGGGTGGTAAAAGAGCAAGTGACTTGTCTGAGACGGCAGTTTTGCAATAAAACCATGCTTGGCTGAGTACTGGTGTTTGCTGTGGCCATCCTTTTGGTCGTGGTGGTTTCCCTGATGTCACAAGGATGGAAACCGTGGTTCACTCGTGGTGCATACGGAGCTCAGGCAGACCTCCATGGGCAGCCTGTCTCCGGCTGCTCCCTTGCTGCCGTGGCCAAGGGGCAAGAAGAAACCCAGCACCCAAGTCTCTGGTCCCTCTCATACCTCTGAAGCGCTCTGATTTCATGGGACGGGAATAGCAAATTGCCAGGCTGCAGTCACATCCTCACGGAAAGAGCCACCAAAGGGTGGTGTCATCTTACATTGCTGGAGCAACCTTCTTCCCAAAATGATCCCAAAGCATTTTGTGGAGTAAATATAAACCAGAGGTATTTGAGGAGGAGCATGGGGTGGGACTCATGGCTCAGAGCAGCACAGCTCAGCAGTTTAGGATAGGAAGGGAAAACACAACATCTGACTTCGTTGGAGGGAGTGCGGGCCGGCGGAGCGTACAGAGCAGCAATTGGCAAACCTGGGGCTTGGCCAAGAAAATAAACATAGGAAATACTTGAGACTGATGAAAAGCATGGGCAGCCTGCTCTTGTTTAAAGAGGTCTTTTTGGGACACCGGAACAGACGCCTCTTGCAGATGGAGCGAGATCCCAGCCCTGTCCAAACTTGTGGCAAAACCTTCATTGACTTCAGCTGGGTCAGGATTTCATTTCCGATGGTTCTGGTTTTTCCCAGGATGTGATTTCCCCTTTTTGGGACATGCCTCTCTGCCACTCTCTGCCCAGCAGGGACATCAGGCTGTCGCAATTTTGGGGGTTTGTACACAGGTTTAGGGACAGATCCTGTACAGGGCTGAGCGCTGCCAGCACGTCAGTAGGAGGAAAGGATGCTCTGCAGCACTCTGGAGCTGTGTGCAAGCACGTAGGATCAATACGTTCAGGGCTGAAGATGAAAACTGAGTGCTCAGCAGCTCTGGTAATCAATTGGGTACCTGCATGTGGCTTGAAAGCCAGTTTCTTCCAAATTTTCGCTTTCAGCAACTAATTTGGAGGCTTTTCACTCCAAAGTTTGACTTGGGCCCCTTACTTTAAAAATTCAGACCCCTGTGTGTTCTTCAGTTTCCTAATGAAGACAGCAGGCCCTGGGGCATTCAAAATAGGTGAGGAATTGAAGCAGGCATTCATTTGGCACTGACTGTCAGTTTGAGACTTTCTCCAGAATTAACAATCCAAAATTCACAGGCTCTTTTAAATCCTGGTGACTAATGATGAAGGAAGTTTGGAGGGAAGGGTCATGTAATGCTGGTGAGTATAAGCGGAGAGTAAAGAAGGAGCTTGGAGTGGTTGTGAGAAGAGCAGCATTTCTAGGAGGTAGAAGCCCAGGGAAGATCGAACTCCTGGCTGAGAAAGAAACTGAGTAAGAAGCGAACGAGATGGAGGACAGGGAAGGTAGCCTCCAGCTCCGCTCCTTTCAGGGAGCTCCGTTCATCCCCATGTGTCAGGGATGAACAGTGGAGTTTCAGTCCAAATCCAAATCTTCCCCCACTTCAGAAGAGTTCCCAGCTGGGATTTGTCAGCACCATGTGCTCCTGGGATCCTCTGTTTCGGCAGGACCAAGGTGTGCATTTCATCACTGTGAAAATTCAAATACCCTTTTCTTCCTCATCCCTGCTGCCTCCCATGCCTTGTGCCCGGGCTGGCGCTTGGCAGTGACAGCTGAGTTAATCTGGTGGTTTAGGATTCTCGTGGCTTCTAAATGTCTTGCTGTTCTAGGGCGATGTTCCTTTATCCCTCGCCTTTTCTTTTCCTCATGGATTATCCCATGTTAATAGGTACCATGTAACGCAGCCTGTTGTTACCTCCTCCTGAATCCTGCTTGCTGATTCCTTAAGCAGATCGTGAAACTCCGTGAATCTGGCTTTGAGTTTTGTGGAGGTTTGTTTTGTGTTTTGCCTTTTTTTTTTTTTTTTAACACAACGCATGAAATGTGCAGGATAGCCTTCTACTCCGGCTTTTGGGAAGCAAAGGAGTTTCATGTGTTTAGACAGTCTAGATACGCTATTCCAGACTGTAGAATGCATCTGCTTAAATACCCTGCAAAACAGGCCATCAGAAAGAAACCTTGTTTGAAAAACTACATCAAATACGGGATAAATCCTTCCATAGCTGTTTATTGGCTCAGAAAATAAAAATCCTTGAGCACTCTTGCATGACAGTATTTCATAAGAAAATAATATGAGTAACGTCAACTTTTTTACACCGCTGTGTCTTCTTGCTTCAATGAAAGACATTTCTTTTTTGTTATGAATTATGAATCTCTATTGCTACAGTCCAAACAATTCTGGGAATTACTGCCACTGGCTTTCTGAACACATAAAACTGTCCTTACCAGTTGCAATGCTCAAAGCATTTCCAAACATTCGTTATTCACACAGAAATTCGTACATCAGCACCTCCATTAAACTGAAAACGTAATCCCTTCTTTCTAATCAGGTGCCAAACTACTTCATTACTTGGTTGATTCCAAGCATCCACAGTTTTAAGCTTAATGTTTGGCTTTGCCGAGGCTGGCGAGTGGCAGGCGATCCTGCGGAGGGGACAATCCTGCCTAAAAATCCTACGGCCCGAGCTGGCACGGCGAGCCCCAGAGCACACACAGTCTTAACACAGGGAAGGAACCTTATTTCTTCCATCAAGAGCAAATCCTAATCCCAGGGTTCAGAAGCGGCACCTTTTCCGAAGGGGCAGAGCAGAGGAACGAGCGTTTCTTTCTGACTGTGACTGCGTGACAGCAGCAGTGCTGCCTTTCTGTGTGACCTTTGCCAAAACCTGCCGTTAGTCCCTGCCTCAGTTTCCCCACTGGCAAAATCAGATATTCATATTCAGTCCATTGGGAGGTTGAGAACAAAAAAAAAAAAAAGGAAAGCCTTTTTGGCCAATATTTGCAACCCTCAGCTCCAGAAGTCCTGGAGTTCTTATGAGAGCTTTCCAAATTAAAAAAAGGCAACTTTCTGTCGCTGTTAAGAAAAGCTGGAAAAACCCAAGCTCTTTCCAGGAAACACCCCAGATGCCCCCAAACCAAACAAAAAAACCCCCTCTGAGTTGTTTATTGTTTTAAACCTCGTGCAGGCTGCAGCCTGTCTCAGGACTGAGGTGGGACAGAGGGAGCGGACACGGCTTTTGCTGCCAGGTTTGGCAAAGCTTGGGGATGTAACCCGTCGCGGGTGGGCAGGCTGGCGCGCCCCGCGTCAGCCCTCCCGGCCCTTCCCACCGTCAGCGGGCAGGAGCAGCCTCTGCACATGGCAGCAATGAAGATGGAAACCAGCATGCCAAGGCGTTTTCCAAAGCAGGTTTCTTCTCTCCACATTATGTCAGCCGCATTTCCTGACAAAACCAGCAGGAACACGCGGGTGACAGATGTCCCTTAATTATCAGCAGCGTTCCCGCTCCTTGGTCTCAGACGTGAAATTCAGAAGCTTGAAATGAAGGCCGTTTGGTTAAGACTGGCTACCTCGGTTTTATTTGTGAGCATCTTTCAGCTATGGAAGATCAATCCCCTTGGCTTTCCCGCCGTGCCAAGGCGTGTGCCAGACCTCCACGAGAGCAGCGGGCAGACTGGCACAGTGGGAAATATGGGGAGATGTGGGTGGCTGGAGAAGCCAAGTCCCTTCAAATAAATTATGTTATTGTATTGCCGATCGCAGAGGTTTGCCACCTGGGATGAGAAGGGCAAAGCGGGACCGCTCTGCGTGGCAGGCTGTGTCTTGCAGAGCGGTGACCGTGAGAAGGGTCTGGGTTTTATTGTGAACAAACAGCTCGACACAGATTTATTGTAGGGTGATCTGGTAAAATACAAGGGCAAATGAGACATCTTGAGGGAAGATCACGTTGTTTTCCCTTGGTTTTATTTTTCGGCTTCCAAGATCACAGTGGGCAAACGTTGTAGAGGGATGGAGGGAGGGAAAGAGGATGAGATGCTACCACCTGCAGAGCCACGTACTGCTCCTTTTCTCCTCTTACAATATTTGCTTTGTGGGTCTTGACGTGGTATAGCAGGTCGATTTTACCCAAAACACTTGCTGGGTATGTTCCACACCCCATAGAAACTCAAATCTGGTCATCATCTACCTACCAATTTACCTAAACCGGCAGCAACATTTTTTCCCCCAGCCTGAATGCCAAATGACCCGTATTACCTGCTCATCTTTCTTTGCCCTTATTGCAAAACACCTTGTGCACACTTCTGCGTCAGTCCCGACTCGTTTGTCCCTTCCAGCCGACGGCAGCCCTGTTCCTTCGCTCCTGAAAATGCACGAAACCCCAGTGCTCGGAGGAGGTCTCTGCCTGCCTGCGGTTCCCATGCTCCCCAGCTCCCTCCTCCAGGCTGCCTGGTGGGGCTGGGGACAATATAGGCCTGGGGGAAAAGGTCCATCTGCCCACAAGGAAGACAAGGAAGAAAGCATCCTAACACATTTCGTGCTCCCAGCACTGAGAATCTTCCCTCCCATGTGCTCAGTTGATCAGGATGAGCTTCTTTGCTGCTGTTTTTGTGCCTCTTGATTTCCACACGGAAACTGGCTCTATTTTTACCCAGCTAAAGCTGATTAGATTTGCAGTAATTGGCAGGATAAACAGACACATACTGTATGCAGCAGGTTAATGCGATACATTCAGTGACCAGTAAATGCACTTAGCCCATGCCCAGCACAAGGAAGACAATTAAGGTAATTTATTGTACACATGCCTGTAACATGCCCATTAGCCAGCCCTGTCCTTCCTCTCTCTGCAAACCCATTTCCCCTCCGAGACAGTGCGGGTAACTGCAGAATGCAAAACATTTCATGGTTTTCTGGTTAACCCAAGTCTTGACTTTTGTTGACCTGTGAGAGATTGTTAGCATTGAAGGAGCCACATACTAAAAAGGAAAAATGCTACATACAACTCGAAGGCTGACCTCCTTCAAGTAATGTAGTTTCCAACCATTTCAATCACTTTCATAAGCTACCATCTACCGGAAGACGAGCAGTAGTCCTGCTTGCTGCAATATCACTCTGTTGTTTAATTGTTTTTTGGGGTAATTTAGCTAGAGGCCAAGTAGATAAGAGAAAACTTGGAGACAACATCAGGTAATTGTATACTCCTGGAATTCAATTAACTGGGGGAGGAAATGAGCGGGAAAATCATTCCAGTCTCCAAAGCTGCATATTTCCACCTAATGTCGTTGGACCTCGGGAAGACTCTGGCCATTGTGCTTGGTGGTGGTGGCCAAGTGGTGGCCGTACCATCCGTTCAAGCCCAGGAGCAAGACGAGCAATCCTCAGGAAAGATATGAGCCAGGGTAGGAGGTGCCCTGTTTATTTAAAAACACCCGTATCAAGTCTCATCCCATCCCGGAGGGCTTCCCAACCCCTCTGGCTGCTGCAGGACCCCACAGCAGCCTGGGGATTTGGAGCCACTGACTCCTACTCCAGCTGCCAGAGATGTGTTTTCTGGAGAGTCCTGCTGAGCTGGATATAGAAAATAAAACCCTCCTCTTTCTTCTCCCCAGGTTGCTCTGATCCCCAGCACTTAGCTCCTCTGCATATGCTGGTGCCACAGGCAGGATATTCGGGGTATTCAGATATCCTGACGCATCCTGTGGAAAGCTAAGGATGTTGCATCGGTATGACTATCTCTACCTGATACCCCCGTCACCTCATCGGTGAAAGATGGTGAGCTCACCGCTGCCTGTTTCCCTCCAACTCCTGTTTGCCATTCATTACATTCATCACCCTCTTTTAATTCTCTATCTATCACGGTTGGCGTTCGTGGTTCCATTCATTTTCCAAGATCCCTCTCAGGCTTAAAGGCTTAAAATCGGCGGCGTCCTGTTTACCCCTTCAAGCATGGGCACGGCGCTGGCTTTTTCCCAGCCCTCTAGTACTTTCAATGACTATAGAAAATAGTCTAGACTATTGAAAAATTGTCTAAAACCTGTTGAAAAACACCATTAACTCCAGACAGCTCCTTGGCCACCTCCTTTACGACTCTTGCAAGTTACTCAGATCTGCTGGTTTAAAAATATCGAGCTCCGTTAGCTTGCTCTTCAGCGTACCTCCTATGTGCTCTGGGAAACTATTTCATTAATATGTTGTCTTTTTTCCACCAGATACCAGGAAGAAACCTGCACTGAGCATTTCTGCCTTTTCTATGTTATTGATAAATCTCCCATTTCTGTGTAGTATCGGCCCACTGCTAATGCAAGGCTTCTTTTCTTGAAACTCTTGGAAAATATCCTTCTCTCTTTAATTTCCCCAGCTTCTGAGGTTTATTAATTACTACCAGTTTCCCTTTTCTTCTTTTCGTGTGTTTATATTTTATGTGTTAGTCTTGGCGGCTCTTTCACTTCCTTCCCAAGCCATGTTGGTTTTTTTAACAAAGATTTCTGTCTGCATTGCTGCTTTTTGGGGAAAACATTCTCAAGGGCTTCCCCCTTTTCAACACATTTTTCATTTAAAGTCTTTCTCCAAATTGATCTGACTTGTAATTATTTTCTGCTTTGTGAAACAGGACCTTTTAAAGTGGCAAGTATAGATATATAGAGATATAGATTTATATATATATATTACTGCTTTGAGCTTTACTTCGTTTGCACATAACCGATGTAATCAAGCCGTGATTGCTTGTGCCTGGTATAGAGAGAAATTCATCTTCACCTGCCAGGGTGAGGTTGAATGTGGAATTCCCTCATGTGGGAGGCAATATTTTTTTGCATGAGGAAATTATCTTTTTTTCCCCCAGAAGTTCTGAAGATACTTTAAAACAGGCAGCTTGAGACCTCCAGCATCCATCGCTCAGTCTGAAGTCCCCAGTGATCACAAGATTTTTATTAGATATTATGGATGTGGCTGCTGAAAGAAGCAGATTGTGTCGGGTCCCTGCTGCAGCGTGGCGGTCTGCTGCAGACCCTTCTTGCCTCGTGCTTTATTTCCCGGGATATCGATCCAGAAACACTCTGGATCATTTATTTCCATGTTGCTAGTGACTCGGAACCAGCCTCGGACCGCCGGTGCTCGGGAGGAGATACCTGCTCCCAAGCCAGTCCCAGCGGGATGCGGATCGGGACCGGCGGATCAAGACCTCCAAGCACGAGTGGAAATCAAGCGGAGCAGGTGGTTGTAACGCAGGGCTGCGATATTCCACCCAGAGAAACCTCCCCGCCACCCTGCGGCCTGAGGAGCCGGGTTGTGGTGTGTATTCGGCAATTCCACCGTGTGCCGGTGGTTTTTGCTGCTGCTGTTAATTCTCTTTTGCGTCCTGTGATTTCCCAATTGTTTTGGGGTTTTTTTTGGAGCGAGCGTGGACCGGTGCCCTCTTTCCTCCTCTGTTACGTTACCGGGCTAACGTGTCCCTGGCTTGGCTGGCCGGAGAACCCCCCAGGAGCTTTGCCCTTTGAGATGGAAGTCAGCTGAACTCCACAGCTCCACCACGGATGGACTCATCCTGGGAAAACACAAACCTCCCTATACCACTTAAGCAACCTGGTATTTAATTCCGCATTGAGCTGCCTTTTTCCTTTCTTTCCCCGTGAAACAGAGGTGATTTTTTTTAAGATCACTTTGATGTGCGTCTCCTTCAGCATCATTCGGGCATCCCCAGGAGCTGCCTGCAATTTGTGAGGTCCTGAGAAGCCCTGCTCTAGTGCCAAAAAACCATCCTCCCCCGCGGATGGTGGCCCGCTGAGCTGAGCAGCCTTCGAGTCGCACCTCGCGGCTGGGCTCGGGGAGGCCAGCACGCCGTCCCTCCTCCTCCTCTCCCCATCCTCTGTTGTGCTTTGCAGGATCAAACTCCCCAAAAAAGCCGCCCGCCTTCCTGGGATGCTGGAGGTGTTTTTCGGAGCAGCTGGACTTTGAGAGATACATCCCGCATTCTCACGCTGAGGATGCAGTAGCAGCATGGATCCCTCCAGATAATCCTCTCTCTCCCTTTGCTCTGTGGCAGGTTTTTTCTTTCTTAAGCATAGCCAAACTTTCCAGCAGGTTTTCTGCAAAGGCTGGGTCCCTCCCCGGCGCACTTGGCTTTCCCAGCCACGTTGTACATCAAAACCCGTTGCCTGCCTGCATCCCCATCCCTCCCGGAGCAGCTCCGCTGGGCTGTGCCCCGCTCTTTGCAGGGCCAGGCGGGTTTCTGCACGCAAGGGTGGGATGGGACCCACTGGAGATCTGTGCCTTTCCACCAGCGTTTTTGTCTGCAAGGCACTCCAGAAATAGGCAGGTGCTAATTTTATTCTCTATATTTTGCATCGCTCCCACTACCCAGTGCTATTTTATCTTCCTCCACCCATGCTTAGTTACTTATCATAAGCTGATTTGCTTTTTATTGTAGTTTTTCCCCATTATTCTTTTAGCCCGAATGTGTCTCACTCCCCTCATCCACATGTGCACCAGGTTATTAAAAAACCAACTTGACAGCCCTACCTGATGCCGTCTGCACCCTTCAGAGAAACATCTCCAGAGCTAGCCAGACGTACTGGAGAAATCCCGCTGCGGTTTAAGGGCAGCCCAGCTCCAGCTCCGGCATGGCAGCGTCTGCGGAGGTCAACCTGCCGCTCGCCGGTGGCAAAAGCACTTTCCAAAGGGAAAAGTCTGCTGGTGGTCGGGGCTGGTGTGAAATCTAATCTGGAATTTCCTCTCCCTCAGCCTCCCGCACATCAGCAGCACCGAGGAAATACGAACTGGTCTGGAAAGGACTCCCCAAGGCAGTAAGGACTGCAGATGATTGGGGCGTGGTGTTTTTTTTTTTTATTTTAAACTAAATCCTGACCTTTGGATAAAGTGTGGGAAAACCAGATTTATTTGGGGGTAGGCTCGGGAACAGCAGCGTGGCTGTGTTGTGGTCGGCCGCCATGCCACGATCGCCTTGGCGTCTGTAATCGTCCATCCAGCCCCTCCATCTGGTATTCTCACAGTCGTCTTTATTTGGCTGCCCACATGGGTTTTGGCAATTTTCAGACTCTCCTGAAGCCCATCTTTAAGCCCTTTAGTGACCAAGATGGCTCTTTCTGACCAAACCTTCCACTCCAGCCAGAGGGCAGCAAGGCAGGCTACGGGCACACCACGAAACCTAAATCAGGTCATGAACAGAAGATGTAACACGCGGCTGCATGTTTAGTGTAGAAACTGCCCACTCGTCAGACACAAAGGTGCTGTTCCCAAAATAATACTCATTTTAAAAGCCCGCACCATCCCGACAGCCCTGCACTAGAGCTTGTCGCTAGTAAATCTCATTCTTCTCTCTGCTCCCTCAGCAGATTGTTATTAGTGATTTCTTTTTTACCAGGTACCATTAAACATGCTGTTATTTTAAACACCCATTTTATTGGGAGCAGCATCCCGCGTTCGCACCTTGGTGTGCGCGCAGGCATTAGCCTCTGGTCTCTATACCCCATTGAGCTCCACAGAAGGAATAGCTGGCCATTAGTTAACGTGCCAATTAACATGTAAAACTACTATAACTGTGTGAAACTACTGAGAAAACAACAAAATGGGGCTGGAATTTCTTTTTTTCTCTGCCAAAATTTTTATATGCGTTTAAGCAACATCAGTTGTAGTGTTGTTCTTGGAAAGTTTGGGGGGTTCCAGCCAAAGTCTCTCTCCATGAAAAAAATGGGAGTTTGCAGTCACCAAAAATGCAGTACTTGAGGTGTGGGATTTTTAGGGAAAAAACCCAACAACCCGCCCCAATGTGCAATGAGTACAGTTCCTGCATTCACAAAGGACTCAGTGTAGTTTGAAAAGACTGAAAAAAATGCTTCAGTGGGAAAATTTCCCCCCACTTCTGGTTGCATCTCTTCCCTCCAGCGCTGAGGGAGAGGAGGGTTTTCTTCTTGACGAGGGTGGTTCTGTGTTTCAATGGATGGGTGAGAAAATGCATCAATAGAGGAAAAAAACCTGAGTGGGAAGATGCAGCCTGAAACTAGGTGTGCAACCGAGGCAGGTACTGAGCGTAGCCATCCCTTCCAGTAGGGATGCACGTACCTAAACCCCGTGGGTTTCCATCGCCAGGGTTTATATGGCTCATTTTTTCCCTCGGAGTCCTGGCCGAGCTGGGTCTTGAATCCGAGTCGATGGTCTTGGCTCAAAACTAGTCCTCCAGTAACGCCGGTGGCGATGGCTAGATGCAGATACGAGCCGGTGCGCCTGGCAGTCCTACGGCGGATTTTCCAGAGGAACCATGTTTTGCTTTATAGGCACTCGTGAGCACCTTTCTAATTTTTGTTAAACAGAGCTCCCCCTTTAATACCTCTGTATCGATACCTTTGTGTATAAATACAAATATGTATGTGTATGCATGCACACAGACCTGCACAGACACCCCGATGCCGCAAATATTTGGCACGCGTACAAACAAGGGGATGCGTCGCAGGACTGGGACCCCGCGTGCTCCAGAGGCACGAAGCGACCTGCCGCCACTGCCGGGGGATGATTTCACATCTTTAGCAATCCCAGGGGAAAAAAATAATAACCAAATAAAATAAATCTGCGGACAGGACTGGCGAGGGCTTCCTGCTGTTTTGCCTCTTCCCGGTGGGTGGGAAGGACCCCGACGAGATGCTCTGTGTTGAAGGGAGGGGACCGAGGTGCGCAGCAGCCGGGAGGGGACACAGCCCGGACCGCTGCCGTAAACCCCGAGCGACAGCACGGCCTTTTCATGAATAAATAATTCGTGTTGCAGTTGCAGCGTGCTGGGCCAGGCGCGCAGCAACGCCTGCCCGGAGGCTTGGCGCTGGCGGTGCTGAGCGAGGCCTTTGGCCCTTACCCGTTGTCCCCCCCAACCCACCCGCCTGCAAACCGCGGCCCCCCCCCGCCGCGCCGGGGCTGGCGAAGGACGGCCGCCCCTCGCCGCATGGAGATGCAGCGGGAGAGCGGCGGGAGCGGGGCAGGGGAGAGATGGAGGGTGAAATAAAAACCCGGGTGGGTCCCGGCGCCGCGGCGGGGGGCTGGCGGGGGGCTGCGGCCCAGCCGGGGCGGGAGGCGAAGGCGACGCAGTTCCTGTCTCTTTAAATCCAGCCGGAGCCGGGAGTCGAGGCAGAGCGGAGAGCTCAGCATCCCTGCTCATTAATAAGCAGGATTTATCCCCGTAGGGAACCGGGAAGGAGGGGGGGAGGCCCT
Source organism: Phaethon aethereus (assembly GCF_964289735.1). Taxonomy (NCBI): domain Eukaryota; kingdom Metazoa; phylum Chordata; class Aves; order Phaethontiformes; family Phaethontidae; genus Phaethon; species Phaethon aethereus. The sequence goes on from NC_138589.1 coordinate 20,740,999, forward strand.
CTGCTGCCCCCCCGCAACTCGTCCCCGACCCCCAGCCCCTCACCCCGGCATCCAGCCTCGCTCCGAGCATCCTCCGGCCGAGATGTGGGATCCGCTGGGCGAGGCGAGCGGGTACCCCCGGGAGTGAGGTTTGCGGGGGGGGCGGGGGGGAGAGGCGGAGGAAGAGGAGGGAGAGGGGTGGTGAGGGAGGAGGCGATGGCGGGTTTTTAGGGCGCGGGGTGCGTGCCGCTGCGAGGGCCGGAGCGGGAGAGGCCGGGGGGAGGCACCGCATTGCTGCTGAGCCGCCGCGCCCGGCCCCGCCATGCCGCCGCGCCCGCCCCCCCCGGCCCCGCGCCCCAGCCAGGCCGGGCGGCCGGGCAGCCCGGGGGGCAGGTCCCGGCGGGGGCTGTGAGGCGTCCGGGGTGCGCGCCGCTTCGGGCGGCCTTCCCTTGGCATTTGGCCTCTTTTTTCCTTTTTTTCTTTTTTTTTTTTTTTTTTTTCCTCCCCCCCACCCCCGTTCCCTGCCTTGGATGGTTTTTAGGTGGAGTCGTTTGCACCAAAACCCAATAGCTGCTGCTGTTCTTGCTGCTATTTTTTTTTTTTTTTTTTAATGATACTGTTTCCACAGCAGGGGAAGAGAGAACTGATCCTGAACATACTCCCAGAGAATGAATAATCACAAGAAACTGGCTTAAAGCAGCTCCCTGGATCTGGTGCATGATTTCGATTGAGTTTGATTTGATTTGATTTTTAAATTTATTTTTTTTCCCCAAATCATCGTTCGCATTTTATTTTCTGCATTTCTTTTTTTTTTTTTTTTTTTTTTTCACCTTTTGGGGGATTTGCAAACCGAATTACATGCATGTCCAGTGGGGGAAGGTTTAATTTTGACGATGGAGGGTCGTACTGTGGAGGCTGGGAGGACGGAAAGGCTCATGGCCACGGAATCTGTACCGGCCCGAAGGGTCAAGGTGAATATTCGGGCTCCTGGAGTCACGGCTTTGAGGTGCTGGGGGTCTACACTTGGCCCAGCGGCAACACTTACCAGGGCACCTGGGCGCAGGGCAAGCGCCATGGCATTGGCATGGAGAGCAAGGGGAAGTGGGTGTACAAAGGAGAGTGGACCCACGGATTTAAGGGACGGTACGGGGTCCGAGAATGCGCTGGGAATGGGGCCAAGTACGAAGGCACCTGGAGCAATGGATTACAGGATGGCTACGGGACAGAGACCTACTCGGATGGAGGTAGGTGCTGCATTGATACCTTCCCGGCCGGGGCGGGCGGTGGCGTGGGGGTGCAAGCCTCCGAACGGGGACCCCGGTTTTAGGCTGGAGTCTGTGAGTTTGCAACCTGCTGGCTTGGAGCGAGGGATGCTCACATGTACCCCGCAGAAGATACGGAACCAGCCCAGCACGACATCAGCCCAGCTCTTTGCCACAGGTAGCCCCATATGTTCAGCGGATCTCTGGGCGCGGGGTCCTCCCCCCATCCTCTCCTCGACCAGCCTTTTTTGGGGTGGGGAGGCGGTTGCGCTGCTGGGGGGGGACGCCCCGCTCTCACCCAGGGGGGTCGGAGGACGGGGTGGGCCAGGCCGTCGGGAGACGACCCAAGTTGCACATGGGCTTCGCAGTTCTGGCTGCACCACTGGAACCTGTAGGATTTGCATGGAAGCGAGCCGGGGCAGGGGGGAGGCGAGCGTGCAGGGGGGGATCCTGGGCCGACGGATGCAGCTCTGGAGCCGCAAATGCTTCCAGCGAGGGGCTGGGGTCTTTGCACGCCCCGCAGCCCCTCCGAACGCAGCCCCACGCTTAATAATACCAGGCAAAAGACTTTAATTCAGACAAGAGTCTTACATTCCTAGTTTACGGCTTAATGCTTAGCGTAGGGGCTCAGAGGGATCACCAAAGCTATTCTCTGCCGTCAGCACGGCTTAACGAGATGTTGAGGGGAAACTAGGATTAAATAAAAAACAAGAAAACCCAATCGGAGCGATCGCGGGGCGGGGGGAAATTGCTGGACTAACAAGCTTTAAGGCCGAACTAGGAGAAACAGCTGGTGCTCTGCTGTAAGTGGCTGTATCATCCCCTCTCATGTTTTGTGGCTACTTCCATCTAAATTGCCACCATAATACGCGGCAGGCCTACCTGCCGGCAGCCGGGGGCATTCGGCAGCGCTGCCCCGTTGTTTTGCTGGCGAATGTGTCCATCTAAAGCAGACTCCTTTTGGTTTTTTAAGACATTATCATTTTCCAGGACCGCTACGTTAAGGATATTGCAGCGCTGATAAGCTCCATCGCAGCCTTCCCGAAAGGTGCTGCAAGACCTTTCTCTAGAAAACCCTGTTTGCTGCTTTGTGATTATACAGGGAGGCAAGATTAAACGTTACCTGCAGCTGCTCTTCTATGCTCTTGAAGGGAGAGGTGGAAGAATCTCTTGGGTTTTTTTTTTTTTAATGATAATTTTGTGCTGGTGGCTTTCTCCTAAAGGAAAATATAGCTGCAACCTTTTGTTTCAAGCTGCCTGGAATAACGCTGGGGTCTGAGCTGGAATGTCAGTGTTTGCAAGCCACCGGTAATTCCCCGCAGTCCTTCAGCTGAGAATAAACCTTGGTCAGGGAATAATCGTGGTCTCCCACGTTCAAAGAGGTCGGGGGGTGCACGGGGGGGGTCTCTGCGTGCTCCTAACGCGAGTGCCGTCTCCCTGCTCCCCTCCTGGCACCCAGCCCTCGCGGGGGCCGTCTGCGGGAAGGCAGACAGAAGTCTCGGCAAACTCCGGGTCTCGGAGGGCTGGGTGTTGCGGGGCTGGCCCCATCCCCGAGCGCGCACGTGCCCCCGCCCCGGCACGCTTCCCCGTCAGCTGCGGCGCAGCGGCTCTTCGGGAAAGCTGGGGAGCATCTCCCAATTCGGGGTGGCTTACCAGTGGTTTCACCATTTCTGAGAACCTACCAGAAGCGAAGAGCTTTTTCTTCCATCTTGTCAGGCCAGCTCGGCTTCTTGTTTGGGGACCAAAAAGCTATGTGGTGTGTTTATCGTTTTGGGAGGAGGTAAGGGGGTCAGGAGGAGGCGAGGGCAGGCTCTGTAGCGAAACGCTCCCCCCAGGGGCTCTGCAGACCGCCCGAGGAGGAGGGGACGGCCGTGCTGGGGAAGTGCAGGGTGGGGGTACCTGTGGCCGAGCCCATCCTGCTGCCGGGAGCAGGGACGCCCCGAGCGTGCCCGGCTGGGCTCCCCCACACCAGCTTTCCCCACCTTTCGGGTGGGCGCTCGCCACGGAGTGCCTGAAGCCGGCTGAAACCGCGCTTTCACCAACTCGCTTGCCAGTACCCAGAGGCCGCAGCCCTTTCCCACTTGCCTGTCTCCATTCTGGGTGGAAAACACCAAAGCTGGGCATCTCCAGCCTTTTGGACACCGAACCTCAGTGAACTTTCTGCGTTGGGGCACAAGAAGCTGGTGCGTGCAGGAGCTCTGCTGGAAGGGTGGCTGGGCCGCTGTTGCGCAAGGGGAGGCAACTGTTGGGAAGGATGTTTCTTATTAATCTATTCCAGTTATTACCTTCATCAAACTGAAGTATCCTAGAATCCTCGCCCCAGCATCTGTCACTTGCCACCCACAGATAAATATTCATCCTTTGCATTTATTTTTTTTTTTTTAGCACATCAACCAGGGCTAGGGGATGGGTCCCTAAATGCGCAGCGAGGCTCAGGAAGTGCGATGCCCCAAAATTCATGGGTTTCACTCCGATTTTACCACTTCCTTGCACAATAGTGGGTAAAGGCAAATCCTGACACTCCACCGACCGTTGCCGGCGCTCTCTTGGGGAGTGATATTTTGCGTGACCGACGCACACGTGTTGATGCGTCGGGCTTGGACGTAGGGTACGGCGTGCGGTGGCCTGAGCCACGCTGCCACCCCCCCGCCGTCCCGGCTCTGCTCGCCGCCCCGGGTGCCGTCCGTCCCCCCACGCCGGGTGCTCACGCCTGCCACACGCACACGCAGGCACGCTTCCCCCACACGCAGCTTGCAGATCTCGCACCTCCCACGCGGACACACTCATCGCCGTGCACGCACGCCTCTCCTCCCCACGCCGAGACGCCGCTTCGCCCCTCCGCTCGCATACCCACACGCACGTGGTCTGGCCCCGGCCCGGCGCCAGCGCGCTCTGATCCCCGTGCACGCGCCGGAGGAATGCGAACCGCGTTCGCCGAGCCGTGCGGTTACGTGTCCATCAACGCAAACCCATTGCACGGGGCCCGGATAAGCAAACGCGGCCTCGCTGTTCCCCTAGGAGCCCACACCCTGCCAAATCTCCCCGGCACCGCTGCACCCCCGACCCACATTCCTGCGCCGGCGGCACACGCGTGCACCGCCCTGTCTTTGCCACGCACGGACGCACGCGCTCGCTCGGCCCCCCACCCAAACCGCCACACTGCCGACGTGTCCTCATCCTTCTGCCAAAAATTCCTGCCCCCTCCATCCAGAAGCCCCCTGATATTACATAAACCGGCCTTCTGAGCATCGCTCCGCTCGGGTGCTGGGGTTGCACCGCTCGCTGGCTGGGCCTGATTCGGCCCCGAGCGGGAGCAGGGTCGCACCCTTGCGTGAGATGAAAGGGGCTGCAGCCACGCGGATCGGCACCGGTGAGAGCCGGGGCCGCAGCCGACACCCTTGCCGGAGCTGGTGGAGCCTCTCTGGAGCAGGAGCTTGCAGACCCCCTCCCACGGGAGACCCTCTCCCGAGCAGGTCTGGGGACCAGCAGGCATCTCAGCTGGTTCTTGCCTTTCTGTAGCTCCACAGACGCGTTGAAATCCCCCGTGATCTTACCCTGGGGACAGCCTGAGGCGTAGCTGCGCGCTTGCCGCGGAAATCCTATGGCTGCGCAACGGGTCGTGGGTGCAGCTGCCGAAACCACGCGAGGGTGGAGGAAGGAAGCCCCAAATCTGCTTCTGCCCTTTCTGTCCCTGCCAAAACTGGTTTTCTCCTCCCTCCACCTCTCCCCAGCTGAGCAGTGGGGATCCGAGACCGGAGGGGGGCTCGGGGAGGGGACCAGCCCCTCTCGCAGGTCCCCGCTGGCCGGGCAGCCCGTGGGGAGCGGCTCGCAGCGGTTCCCCGGCCTGGAGGTGTCCGCGGTGCATCGGGGCCACGCCAGGTCCCTCCGGCTGCCACCCCCTCGCCCCATCCCGGGTGCCCACGTGCTCCCCGCAGCCTTTTTTCTCGGGAGGGCTATCCCAAAAGGGACGGGCGGTCGCATCGCAGCGTTCATCTTGTGTAATCCGCCATGCCCACTCACCTAAATGAATCATCCCTTTGATAGGTGAGTGAAATATAATTAGTGTTTTCATTGTTAGCACCGTGCGAGTAGGCAAGTGGGTTCTCTTGGCCTCGGCTGGCAAATTTTCGTGCCTTGGAAGCGACGGGGAGAGGGAAGCGGCGCAGCGGGGGCTGCCGGCGTGGGGTGTCTCGCAGCCCGTCCTGCCCGGGTGGCGGCCGCGGCGGGTCCGTGCCGCGCTGTCCCCACCTCTGCAGCGGCACCGCTGACACCTCCGGCCGCTCTCGTAGCAGCTGCACCAGGAGCTACCAACCGAACGGCTTTAAGTGTGGTGGAGGGGATGAAACACGTGAAATATTCCGCAAAAGCAGGCCCCTTGCCAAGCATGAAGGGTCGTGGCGGAGGGACGGACCCCGGGACGCCGTGGGGGGACCCGCCTGTCCAGGAAGGGGCCGCAGCCCCTCGCCTGAGCCGAGAAGTGGGTTTGGACGAGCCACCACCGCTACGGGTACGCCTCGCGCCTCGCGCCGTACCCGGCTTTTCCACGGGTCCCTCCACGGCTGCAGGGAACCAACTAGCGAGGGCAAACCTCCATGCGGCCTATTCACAGCGCAGATGCCAGAATTACCTTAAAAGTATCAGCTCTCGTCTTGTTTTGCTGCCGGGAAGGAATTGTTGATGCGCTTTAAATAGTGGGTGGCAGCAAGCAAATACAAATGCGGCCTGATCCCCAGTTCTCCGCGTTCCCGCAGAATCCGGACGCAGCTCTAGCCGGTCCTTAATGACGCCCGCTAGGAACCTGGTAATTAAACAAACAAAAGCTATGAACTTTGTCTATGAAGCGTCTTGCCATCTAGGTTTGGTACGGAAGATGCTTGCAGCGCAACAGTGGTTATCGGAGAGGAATAACTGAAGCGTCGGGACACGCCGAAAAATGAATCAAAATACTAAATGAAGTTTCTGACCGGCGTCATTAAAAATGAATGACATGAACTCACGGTAATTACTTATCTCACTGGAACATGCCGCTTAGTTTCAGGTACAGCTCAGGACAGAGGAAGAAAGATTTTGACCCCGGGGAAAAGTACGGGAGAAATTGCCAGGCAGGCTTAGAGCCCAGCTCCGTCTTCTCGAGTACTTTGCCCGGTGCGTGATGCCCCAGGGGACGGTGTGGGACCCCAACCTCGGGGCGGTCTGACCCCCACACGCACCTCTCCCTGACCCATAACAAAGGGTGACTTAAGTCCTGAAGCACAGTTTTACTCTCCTTTTGCTGGGGACGCCGGGGTGGGCTACCTCGGGGGTTCTCACGGCTTTTAATGCAAATCTCAGGGTATTTGCGTGTGATTTGATATCCCACGGGGCTCCTCGTGGTTGGGTGAGATCTGCTCCTGTAGCTGAACATTTTTTTTTTTCCTTGAAGCTCCAGCTTGTAGAATCATGTGATTTTTTGCTAGATTTGCAGCTTCATTTTTAAAGCAAGGTTTCCACCCAGACTATTGCAGAAAAGTCATTCTTACAGGCTTGGAAACCAGCAGCCGAGAGCTAAAAATGCCTTCAATTTAAAAACGCCTTGATTTTAAAATGAACCTGATTAATTTTGAATGCTTTGAATCAGGTAATGCTGATGTAGATGAATGATCTGTATTAATGTAGGCACGACTTGAAGGTACAGAAGCCGCGTAGGATGGGGTTGGTGGTGGTCTTATAAGGGGCAACACTGTGGTTTAGCATCAGTCTCGTGAGATCTGCTGATTTTTGCCTGCTTGGTCTCTGGCTTTGGCATTGCCTGAAATCCTGACCAAGAAAGGATTTTTTTGGCAGGAGTTTGCAATAGTCACAGGAGAGTCTTGGTGCTAGTTTGCCCCTGCAATAAGCTGTTTAACTTACAGTTAAACTATTTGTTAACAAAATGGGAGAGCTTGGAGAAAAAAACCACTTGAATGGCAAGCGCTTATATTTTGGGGTTTGATGTTGGCTTTTCAAAGACAGATTCTGGCCTTGGAATCAAAAATCATTAAAAATTGCGATCGATGCATGAGCATACCATTAGAATAGCCGCTGCTTTCCCAAAATTATTCCCTGCAGAGGTTCCACTTACTCTTAACATACAGCAGAGCATCATGAATTTTCATGAATGAGTGAACAGCCAGAGCAAGATCCCTAAGTTTGCAGATATTTGCACCAAGATGATCGCTATAAAGATATCATTTCCTGCTCAGGGCAACACTTAGGGTCTGCAAGGTCTTTCCCTGGACTGAACAAGGGATTGATCATTTATTTCACAGGCAATAAATGAACCCTGCTCTCGCCTGGCCCCATCCTGTGCCGTCCCTGCTCCTGGTGCAGCCTCGTATCCCCAATCCGTGGGGAGCGCAGCCTCACCCCGCGCGGCTGAGCATCTCCCACGCCTCGCGAGGGACGCAGCCCTCCAAAACCCGGTGCTGGCACGCCGTGCCGTTTGGGAGTGCCGGAGAATTAGCCAGTGCTCCTGCGAGCTCTGCTGAGAAATGGGGTGAGATCGCAGAGTTTGTGACGAGGATTAGAGCTCTGGAGGATTAACGGGCTAAGCATTAGCCCGATTTCACTCTGCTTTGTGAGAGGAGCACATTAGCTGTAATAAAGGTGCTGAGCGATATGTTAATGATGTGTTTTGCATCCCTCATGCTAAAGCCTCATCCTGGTTTTGGCCCCAGTCGGTGCCCAAATCTGCATGGATTCAGTTGCCCTGGGCAACATTACGGGCCCCGGCTATGCTCCCTTGACTTTCCCTGGCTCCAGCGGACCCAGCCCTTCCCATGCCCAGGAAGACTGGAAATTTCTTTCTTTAGTTCTTTCCTTTTGAAGAGCTATATTTCCCCTGACTCCAGGACCTGGTGCTTTAAGAAAAATCGTGACCAGCCTGAGACGCGTTACGAACCCCATCAGAATTAGCGATGGCCAAGGTTTGATTGCCTTTGCAATGGTTTGAAGGGTTTCTCCGGATGCTGGCTGGAAAAGGCAATTACTAACGAAGGCGAAGGGGCTGGGGGAAGCAAGAGATATGGAAGCAATGAGAGGGAGGAGGCGGGGGATGCTCAGGATGGACTCGCGTTTTCCTGCACACGGTGTAGAGCAAATTGAGTTCTTCTCCCTCGAAGCAAACAGCCGAAATGCTTCGGAAGCCGTTGACGGGCGACGCTGAGCGTAGTCGTGGGTCTGGGGCGCCGCTCCTCTCGCAGATGTTATCGGAGCTGAATTTCCGTGTGTGATTTTTCTGGGGCGGCTTCTCCTTAATATTATAAGGGCACATATTCATCACTGGCCAGTCCCTGTGGAAAATGGCTTAATTCCTGCAATTGGGGCTATCTTCAGAGGTAGGACATCAGCCTCGGGGCTTTGCTCCGCTCCCTGCCCTGCCGTAGTTGCGCTGTAGGCTGCGCAAAGTCACTTCGCGCCCGCGGGAGGGGGAGGCACGCGCCTCATTTTGCTGGAGGAGCTCATCCTCCGTCTCGCTCTGTGCCTCAGTTTCCCACCTGGAAATGCAAATAACAGCAGGCTTCGCAATACCGTGATGCACGTTAATGTTTGCCAGTGGGGGAAGTAGCTTCGTTCTGCTGATCTCCTGCTTGCAAACTGTCTTTGGGGCAGGCGTCATGGCAATGAGAATATAAAGGACTCCCCCTCTTTTGGATGGGGTTATATCCCCCAGACAACGCCTTCTCGCCACCTGAGCGTGCCTCTCAGATGGTTTTGCCGATGGAGGGTGGCTGAGCAAGCCCCGTCCTGTGGTATTTCAGCCCCAGTCACTTTACGTTGTCGTTCGCGTCCACAGAGGAGGGGGCAGGTTCCCTGGCTGTGGCGTGAGGCTGTGTGAATCCGTCTCCCCTCTCCGGCGCCCGGCTCTCGCTCCCGCAGGGGTGCCCAGCGAGGCGCGGGTGCCCGGGCCAGCCCTGCACCCATCTCTACCCGCTTGCAAAGTCATCTTCTACGGTACGTCGTCCACACCCGCCGGCGCCACTGGTTTGCGTCCTTCGATGGAGGAAGCCGCGTAGCTGTTAGAAGCGCGAGCTAACCGTGCCGCCGGCTTTGTAACGACGTTATTTGTGAGCCCCAGCAATGGACTCAGTGGCACCCAGCACCCAGGCAGTAGCAAAGCAGCCCACGAGAGCTCTGCAGACCTCTCTCCTCTCTGCTCTGCTCTTCTCCCCGCTCCTTTCCCTCTTCCCCTTCTCTCCTCCACGGATGCCCAGGCTTCACTGTGCCCGTCGTGTTTGCATGCGCCCAGCCTCGCATTAAGCGATGTGACTAACATCCCTCACGTGTTCGTGCCTGCAGATTATATTTGCATACTCAAAAATCCATACTTTATTTCTTCCCTTGTGTAAGCAGTTACCAGAGCATATTTTTGGCAAATGAGCAGCCACAGCAGAAGCATCTGACTGTGTTGTTAGCGTGGCTCGGTGGTGGTCAGAGGCGTGGAGAGCCTTGGCAGGGCTGGGGAGGAGGCGACTTGCCGGCGATGCTGTATCCACGCGGCGTTGCACACATGCACCGTCGCGGTGGGCAATGCAGGTCTATTCCTAGACCTCCAAATCACGCCAGTGTGGGGTTTAGGTGAGCATTTGGGGGATGATCTGCTGCTCTCCAACCGGCAACCCGGGACGGGGAACGCAAGTCACCCGGCGCGACGCCTCGTCCTGCTGCCAGGAGTGGTAGCGCGGGAAGGGCGGCCCTTGGGATGTCTTGGCAGCAAACGTGCACCCATGTGCATGCTCGGGAGCACCCATATGTGCAGACAGCATGTTTGGGGGGCACGTTTTTACCGGAGAGGCCCCCTGACTGCCGCACATCCAACAAGGATGTCCCCGTCATCACAGTGCCAGGACTGAGGCTGAATTAGCATCCTCCAGTCCTCTCTCTTCTCTCACACATCTTCTCCTTGGCGTAGATGTTTCTGAGATGCTAAATGTGATTTTCGTACGAATCCTCCCTGGTTCTTTCTGATATCAACTAGCTGGAAAGGGATATCTGTAAAACTTGCTCCTTGTGTCGCAATTCAAGAGACAGGCCTAATTATTGCCATCAGACATCTTTAATTAATATGCTGCAGAGTCCGGAGATAAGAAGCGGGGTGAGCATACCAGGAAGGATCCTTTGCAAGATAAACTCACAATTTGCAAGGCCTAATTACTTTAGCTTGATTTGGAAACGTGGTGGACGGGCACTCCGGACAACTCAGACCTTGTTCCCAAATTTTGCTCGGTGGTGAAAGCGAGCTGGGAGGTTTGGTTCGTTGCCGTTGCCGAACACAAGTCACCGTAACAGGCGGGTCTGGCTGTGCTTCAAGGATGGGACAGAGGCTACAGAGAAACCTGCCCTCCGAAGCCTGCTGCTGCCATGTTCTGTGAAAGCCGGGGTAGCTGCGCCCGTGCCGCTGATTATTTTAACTAACCTGGAAATACCTTGCATTGACCCATGATGGTGGGTTATTTATTTGTGTGTTTTTTTTTTTTAAGTCGGTGTTAGTGATGGGTAAAGAAAATTTTTCTAAGCATTTGACTTTTCCCGAGGTCATGTTGTGGTAATAATATGATGTGTCCACGGGCCTCAGAATGCTTTACGACATCCTAAATAACCACTCGAATGTCTCCATTAGAGAAACTGAAGCGGAGCAAGGCAGGGCAGGTCTGTGCAAACCTCCCCGCGTGCTTTACCCCGGGTGCTTGCCAAGGCCTTCGTCCTGCAGGACGCGGAACTGACCGTCGCGGTTCGGGAAAAGCCTGTGAGCAGCCTTCAGTCCATAAAGCTTGTACTTAATGGTGTTCCTGGGCTGGAGCCAGAGGGCTCAGCAACCTGCAAAATGCCAGGTCCTTGGGTACACGGGGAGGGAGGAAAGAAAACGCAGCCATTCCAGCCCCAAAAATACTGACGTCTGTCTCCTTCTGATGCCACGGTGGAGATGGATCAGGTTTGTATCCAAGTACGTGATCCCACCTTCAGCCGAGGGAAGCCCCACGCACGTTGCTGGGCTGTGAGCAGCCCATCATCCCCCTTGGGGCTTCCTCTAGTATCATTCGAAGCCCTCCCATTGCTCTGGCGTGCCCTAAGGTGCCGCTGATTTGTCTGAAAGCCAGAGGCCCCTGGGCATCGTTGCTGGTCTTCGCCATCTCTCTGTAAGCAGGAGAGGACTGCGGTGGCAGGCGGCCCCTCGGTTTGGGGCAGCAAGTGGCAAAGCTTTCCACCCGGTGCCACTTCTCACCTTCACCTGCTGCGTGCAACGCTGTAGGCCACCTCCATCTGGGTCAGAAAGGCCATTTTCTAGATGTTTCAGGTCTCCTTTCCCTCTCCGTTTCGCTCTTCTGTGCAAAAGGCGCCTGGTACGGAGACAAATGGCATCAGTGAAGTGACTCTTCTTCTCGCACAAGGTTTCAGGCTGGTGTGCTGCCTGTGGAAAGAGCAAGCCATGAGTTGGTTACCTCTTCCCAGCCATGGTGAAGACCTCATCTGCAAGAGTGAGCAGTCCCCTCCAAGCTCCCGGGCCCACGAGCCTCCACGCGAGCCCCACCGCAGCAGCTGTACCCCGGGGAGATGAGCTGGAGCTGGAGATGGGTCTCCTGCTCCCCTGCTCCCAGGAAAATCCCCCAAAACTCTTTGGCAAAGCCAAGGAAACGAACGGGAACCCGTCGGTCTTTGTGGTGTCTGTAATGCCTCATATCATCCCAGAGCACTTTGCAAATAGGAGCTAATTAGTCTTCCCAATACCCAGCTGAATTGCTGGAGTGTTGCTGCAGTATCCCCGTTTCCAGCAGGGAACACGGAGGCACAGAGGTTGCAGCCAGCCATCTCGCCGCCGGCTTTGCACGGGGTCCCGCTCGCCTCCCCGTTTCTGCAAGGTGCAAACCAGAGTGAACCTTGATTTCAGGGATTTGGGGATTATGGGGACAGCAGGAGCAGCCCTGCAGACTCTCTGCTCTCTTCCCAGAATGAATTTTAGCCTCCCTGAGCCAAATGCTGAGAAAGCGCTGAATAACTGCAACAAATTAGATTACTTTTTGGTACTTGTCATTTCTCAAAACATATGGCCTTCTGCTTGAGCATCAGGAATGATGCTTTGGAGGCCAGTGACTTCCTACTTTCTGCTTTCAGCCTGGCTGGCTCCAGCCAAGGATGGGGCTCCGTACGGTCCTCAAAGCAATGGAAATTCCTGCAGGAGTTTTAAAAGCCATTTGGAAAAAACCCAGCCTTACTCCAAGGGGAGCCAGCCAAAAACCACGCAAAACCCAGGCTTAAAAACACAAGTGGCCAACAACCACATCGCCCATTTTCTTCCCTCCATGTCTCCATCCCATCCCGACTTTCCTCGTCTTTCTTGTGAGCCTGTTTCCTTTCTCACGCTCCCTCTGCTGTTTCCAAAAGAGGAACATTCTTGCCGATCCATCTTTCAGGATGACTTCAGTTATTTTCTCCCACTCTCAGGTGATGCCCTCTCCTTACCCCCGCTCCATGCATGTGCACGCACGTGGCCACATCCCCACCCTTCTTGGCATCACCTTTATCTTGGCCAAATCCTGCTGGAGTGATTACACCAGGAGTCAAGAAATCTTCCCCGGGGTAAAACCGCAGCGAGGAAGAGCACAACCTGCTTATTCCCTCGGGCTCTGATTTTGCTGTGTAATTCCCATTCCCAGGGCGGGATCAGGCCCTCTTTTCAGCAGGATCATGGTGGTGGTGGCTGAGATTTCTTGGCTTGGCTGTCCAATGCTCTCCTACTGTGCATCTGCTCTTGTCCACGACTTCCACCCGGCCCCAGCCCTGACCGCACAGCTCGGCTGCCCGCAGCTGCCTGCACGATGCTGCCCTGACCACGTAATGGATGCTGCATTTTCCCTGATACAATCACTCCATTAATCTCATGCAATTAATGCTTCGGGAAGCATTTTGCCAACGTTGATAGTAAGGAAAGAGTTACAACGCAGAAATGGCTGCTGCTTCGGCTGTATTACCATAGCAAGTCACAAATCACTTAGCTCAGGAGGATTTTCTGTCCATGTCCAAGACTTTCTTGGCTGCTCTTTGTCCTTTTTGCCCAAAAGGGCCACGCAGAAGTGGGATGGACAGTTGTAGCATCTTGGAGGCATCCATAAGAGTGACCTGCATGGCTGGGGGGAAGAGGTTGGCCCCTTTCCCTCCCCAGCAATTCTCCCCCATCACGGTGGCTTTGCCTCTTTTCCGCAGGGCCGCGGCTCGGGCAATGCAATCAGCTTGTGGCCAGGATCGCGGCAGCGCCGGCTGGCTCCCCGCTTCCCGTCCCAACGGAGGCTGGTCCCCCTCTTGCACGCAATTAGAGAGGGCATCTGCTCTTCTGCCCCGATCCTGGGAGGTGCTCAGCTCTCTACGTTTGCACTGAAGGCCTTGAGGACCCCCGTTCAACACCTCAGCCGATCAGACTGGGGACCTTTTGCATCAGACGTGTTCGTCCTGCTACACCCAGCACCATCCTACGGTCCCCACAGCTTGGGCTTCCCGTGGCATGCGCCCTTTTCAGCTCCCTAGCTCTGAAGCAGCTAGAGCCGGTCCATCCTGGCGCCTAAAGTGGAAAATCGTAAAATCCTGTTTCCTCCGCAGGGAGAAAGAGTCTTCCGGCTCCTTGTGAGATTAAGCTTTGTGCATATATCTGCAAATGTTAGGGGACAGAGGTTAAGCTGAGCAGTGACAACGCTTAGCAATGCAGATCAGATGGCTCTGAGACCTTCCAGTATTCATGGCCAAATCCTGGGATATTTAGGGGTTTGAAACATAATGAAGTCAGATGAAGGAAGGAGTGCTGTTTGGGTGAGGAAGGACAGATGAACTCAGCTCCCTGGAAGGAAGCTCTTTGATCTGCTGGTGGCCATGAAAGTGGCCAGTTGTCTTGGTGGCCACTGGGGAGGTGACTGTGCCCTCCAGGAGCAATCCATGCTGCTGCCTCCAGCGGGGAAGCGACCAGGAGAGCAAACGGCACCCCTGAAAGCAGGCTTGGGGCTTGGGTTTTGCTCTCCACTGGGAGTTGCTCCATGATGCTGGGAGGGGAGAAGCAGGACGGGCTGGCTGGCTGGGATGGCTCCTCGAGCCCTTGCATCCTCCGCTTAGAAAAATCCGCCTTGCCAAGGAGATGCGGCGATTGCTCCTGGCAGCCTTGCAATTCTAGGAGTAGGTTCTGAGGCCATGCAAAGACGACGGCTTCCCGGGCACCTCTGCCTTGCTGGCGATGCGCACCGGTGCTCGCTGCAGCTGTAACCTGCTGCGACCGATTTGCCGCCTCTGCTCCAGCGGAGCGATGCTGTCGTGCCGGCGCCGGGAGCGTGTCGTTCTGCGCTTTGCCGCTGCCTCTGGTTCTCAGCAAAGGGCCCTGCGTGCCTTACGGTGCTTCAGTTTAATCCGGTTTGTCTTTCAGCTGCAGATTTGCTAGGAGATGGGGAGGTCAAGGGATTCAGCCAAGGGAAAGGGAGCCCAGGACTGGGGCAGGGCAGGCTTTGACGGATCTCGTGCAGGACCTTTTCTCCCTATCCCCTTGCCCACACTGGCATCCCTCCCTGACACCCATAGAATCCATTTCTAGGGGAGAGGCTGAGCACGGGACATCCCGAGCCATCTTGGGGGCTCCTTTTGCTGGGGTGCTCGGGGAATTCTCTCACCCAGGGGCTGCCCATCACCCCCAGCAGGTTGTGCTGGCGAGATGCTCTGGGAAGGAGCTGGAAAGGGGAGCGAGGTGGTGCCAGGTCTGCAGGGGATGGATGGATGGCTTGGGGGGCTCTTCCCTGCCACAGGCACCGTGCCAGGGTGCCACTGGGCATGGGGAGAGCCGTGGGTGCATGGCTGTTGCCTGTTCTTGGGGACACCAAAGTGGGCTGCAGTGGGGCAAGCCAGACTCACTGCTCCCACCCAACCACAGGACATGTCTGATGTCCCCTCTGAGCTGTTTGCCAGCCGTCTTGCCAGTTATCCCCCATCCTTCTCCTCGCCGGCACTGCCACCACCTCCTTGCCCTGCCCTGCCGGTACCTGCCGTAATCCCAGTGCTCTGCCTCCCTCCCTGGTCCTAATCCTATAAATCCTCAGCAAATCCTGCCCGCCTGGCCCTGCCTCTCCATGTCCCTCCTCCACAGCAGTCTTCGTGGGGTCCCCCAGCTTGGGGCTGGCATTTTTTTGGGGTGCACAGGGCTGCCACCCAGATAATGTAGCACCTCGGGGGGTTGCTTGCACAGGAACATCAGGAAGGGTGCCCGAGGCCCAGGAGAGTTGTGCAAAGTGCTGGTGGCTATTAGGTAGGGCACCCCAGAGAGCACCCCAGAGTGCACCCCAAAATGTAGCTGGTGCTGGTTTCAGGCTCTCAGGAAGCAGTTCCCGTGCTCAGCGCGAGCTGCTCCAGCACGTACCCATCTCCAGAGCTATCGCTGAGCCCGGGGGACTGGCAGTAGGATCAGGATGAGGAATGAAACGGAGCAAAAGGCTGCGTAGCTGCAGGGCTGGGGTCACTCCTTGCAGCGAGAGTGGGGTTTATCTGGGCTGGGGATGAGGACAGCCAACACAGCCCATTTTAACAATCTGCTGGGCTGTTGGAAAGTGTCAAGAGGGAAAGTGCTGCAGCAAGGTGGATAGGTCTCAGGGAACAGTATTTTTGCAGCCAAAAGAGCTGGCTCAGGTGGACCCGACGAGTTGTTCATGTCTACGAATCGTGACCTGATTGCTAAGGGCAAAGAGCCT
The DNA here is from genome assembly GCF_964289735.1 of Phaethon aethereus. Classification (NCBI taxonomy): domain Eukaryota; kingdom Metazoa; phylum Chordata; class Aves; order Phaethontiformes; family Phaethontidae; genus Phaethon; species Phaethon aethereus. The sequence continues at coordinate 20,756,963 of NC_138589.1, forward strand.
CTTGTGCAGAGAAGGGGTGGAAAGCCTCTATCAGACTGAGCCTGGTAACCATCCAGGCCGTTTTCATCGGGGCCGTTTTGGTTTGATTCCCACAGGGTTCACTATTCCAGCAAGTCTATTTGAAAGACTCCCTTGGCATGCGGGAGTAGGGCTGGAGGGAAAGGAGAGCCCGATGCTGCAAGGTGCTGCCTGTGCCCGTCCTGGCATGGGACCCCGCTCTGTGCATCGCCGGCCGGGGATGGGAGGCAGCACTGGGACCAGCCGCAGCATCCCAGTAGCACCAGTACCAGGCGAGGAGCCGTCCTCGGTCTCATCAGTCCACCCTGCGAGAGCTTAGGCAGGCGGTGAATCACTGCATCTCCAGCTAGTCCAGAAAAGATTAAGCTGACCTAAGAATAAAAACAAGCCCCTCAGTTCAACTAGCGGGGATAAAATGAGAAAGCGTGCTAATCGCCGAGCTGCAGGAGGGGAAGGGATTATAAACCCCGGGCAGATTACCACCGTGCCGTTCGGTGCGCAGGGCAGGCGTTATGCTCTGGTTGTGCTTCCTGGGCTGGTTGAGTTTCTCGTCCCCCCATCCCCGGGGCTGCGGTGAGGACCTGTGCGCGTTTCATCCCGCTAACGACCGGTTAAGCATCTCCAGTAAGGGCCCACGCAAATGTAGGAGTTCAAACAGGGGCACATTTCCGAGGAGAATAACCAAATGGATCTCTCCCCACGAGGCCTTTATTTCTATACAGCCGCTCCCTTCCGCTAGGCGCCGGATGAAAGGCACTATGTATATAAAAAAATGCATTGTAATATACCATCCACTTTGATCACTCCAGCAGCATGGATGGGATCGGAGTCTGCTCTCGGATAACGATTCCCCTACCCCGTCTCCCCCCTCCCTTCCCTTTCAAATTAGGGGTTGATCTAAGGGGCAGTTTCTCAAAGCATTGCTCCACGCTCGGTGGTGCCTTGGCTGGTTTCTAATATTTCCGTGCTGCGGCTGGCGTGCAGGCCTGCAACCCAAGCAAGACGTTATCTTTTTCCTCCCACAATCCTTGTCACGGAGATGGGCCTGGGATCCAGAGCTGCTCCCGCTAACGAAGGGCTTGCAGAGGTGTTTGATGCCGTTAGCGGTCCACAGGATGCCATGCCATGAAACCCCTCTTTGCTTTTGTCTCCTCTTCCCAGGGACATACCAGGGCCAGTGGGTCGGAGGGATGCGCCAGGGTTACGGGGTCCGGCAGAGCGTTCCCTACGGCATGGCTGCGGTTATCAGGTCACCCCTGAGGACGTCAATCAACTCCCTGCGCAGCGAGCACACCAACGGCACGGCGCTGCACCCCGACTCCTCGCCGGCGGTGGCCGGCAGCCCTGCCGTCTCCCGAGGTGGCTTCGTCCTCATGGCCCACAGCGATGCCGAGATCCTCAAGAGCAAGAAGAAGGGCATCTTCCGGCGGTCGCTGCTGAGCGGGCTCAAGCTTCGTAAGTCTGAGTCCAAGAGCTCCTTGGCCAGCCAGCGGAGCAAGCAGAGCTCTTTCCGGAGCGAAGCCGGGATGAGCACAGTCAGCTCCACCGCCAGCGACATCAACTCCACCATCAGCCTGGGTGAGGGCGAAGCCGAGCTCTCCGTCATCGAAGACGACATCGATGCCACCACCACCGAGATCTATGTTGGCGAGTGGAAGAACGACAAGCGGTCGGGCTTCGGGGTGAGCCAACGCTCGGACGGGCTGAAGTACGAGGGAGAATGGGCCAACAACAAGCGCCACGGCTATGGCTGCATGACCTTCCCCGACGGCACCAAGGAGGAGGGCAAGTACAAGCAGAACATCCTGGTCAGCGGCAAGAGGAAGAACCTCATCCCGCTGCGGGCCAGCAAGATCCGTGAGAAGGTGGATCGGGCCGTCGAGGCGGCCGAGCGGGCGGCCACCATCGCCAAGCAGAAAGCGGAGATCGCGGCATCCAGGTAAGGTGGTTCCCGTCCCGATGCGGTGTTGCGGCGGGGGTCTCGCCCTGACCGCTGCGGTTTGATGGGAGAAGTGGGATGAGACTTTTTGTGGTAGTAGGTGCTCGGGGGGGTATTTTAGGGAAGCTGCTGGAGGCGGACAGGCGTCGCGGTGGGTGCCTGCCAGCGCAGGCAGCGGTAGTTGCAATCTGGACCCCGAAGGGGGAGTGGGCAGCATCCTGCAAAGCCAAGCTGCTGGGCTTGCCCGAGCCTCATGGGTGGTGGTCAAAACGGGGTGGGTCCAAGCTGAATTGTCCCTCTGCTAACTCCGAGCAGGCTGTGGATGCACGACCTTCCCAAACCAGCTGGCGAGGCCGTGCGGGCTCACCCAGAGTGGTGTGTTTGCTGCAGCCTGTTGCCGGGGGTGGTTGCGGCGTGGTGGGACCGCATTTGTGGGTCACGGTGTGGGGCTCGCATGTTGGTAGCTGTCACCTGGGAGGTACTGGGCTGCTTACTCTGTTTCTCCCTAGCATCTTTAGTAAGGATGACACCCTTAGTAGAAGTGCTCCTGAGATGCTGTTTGCCTGTATCCTCTGTCTGACTTTTACAGCCAAGAGGAACCATCCCAGGGTTGGCCTGTGCTAGGAGGATTCCCAGCTATTTCTGTTCCCAAAAGAGGTTTTGAGTGGAAAAGCAGTCAATTCACTGGCTGCAGCTGATGCTTGTGAAGGGTTTGCCCTGTCTGTGGCTCTGCTAGGACGCAGCAGATCTGGGTGCCCGAATAACCCCTACAAGCCTCAAGAAGCCCCCACTCCCCGGGCTGGCTGCAGCCATCACAGAACTGCTCAGTGATTCAGAGCAGGGACCTGAACTGGCTGAAAACCAGCAGGAGGGGAGGGGGAGCGGGGTCATGTCTAATTTAGGCTGCAGTAGGGTCCAACTCCCAACTTAAAGCAGGGCCAACACAAGCGTCTTCTTGCTGACTCCCAAAATGCGCCTGGAGCTTCGTGACTTGCAGCGAGCTCCCAGACAATAGGTGAGCTGAGGAGGAAAGGCTCCTCTGCCGAAATCAGGGCTCTTTGTATCACTTTTTGGGGATGGTTTATTAGAGCATGGTCATTCCTCTCTGGTTTCTGAGCAAGTGCTATATATAGCAGCCAGGATGGGGAAAACGGGCTGGGGTTAGGGGAAAATCCCAGGTACCTCCTCATACCAGTCGCCTGTGCTGGATTAATTGCTGGGTCTGGATCATTTGTATGCAGAGTCACACCTGAAATCTTTATCAGCATGTCTGCCGATGACTTATCTGCAATGTGAATGAGACTCCCAGGCCTGCTTTGGGAGCATATTTGGGCTTGATGATGTTTTTGAGCTGATGTTGTACCAAATTGTTGTCAAAGCTTTGGAGGAAAAAAAAAAAAAATCCCACTAGATTGCCAGGTAGAAAACAGACTGCAGAGCAGCGGAAAGACCAGATCTTTCCCTATCATCTGGGGATGTGAATGCCTTGGTACAAAGGCCTGAATCCTGGAGATGGGGATCTCTAGTCTGCTGTGGGATGCCAGGTCCGAGAACCCGAGCATCCTCTGTCCCCAGGTGGTAATGGTCCTAGAAATCCACGGGGGTGGGAGCTGGAAGAGATATGACCCCCCCTCCATGTTGGAAATAAATACTTTAACGAGGTCTTGGCATATAATGTTCCACTTTCTAATTATGAGAAAGAAGGAAAAAAATGAAATTGGATAGCAATGCCAGGGCATGGATACCTTCCTCCCCTGTACCGGCCGGAGTAATGTGGTCCTGAGCTCTGCTGGAGAGCAGCAGCAGCAGTGCTGGGAGGCAGGATGCAGCCCGTGACCACGCGTGTCCGTGGAGGGAGAGAAAAGCTGTGGGATTTGGGGACCACCCAGAGGACCCCTTTAATCATCAGTGAAGATGTAAAGAAGTAAATGAACGGGAGTGCACTGCTTCAAGGATCCTCCGTCAGAGACCGACCTCTGATTTCTCACAGAAAACGCTCCGTCGGTGACCTGACATCTCCATCCTGCAGCCCAGCTTCCTCCACCGTTTGCGCTTGGTCTTAACTCATCTGTTCTCAACCAGAGATGCGGGGAAGAAAGCAAGCGCCGGGAACCCAGGGCGTTGCTCTTTCTATGGCACAGCCATCGCCTCCGGTGCACGAGGCTCGCTGGTGTGTTGAAAAGCCCTTTATCGATCTGCTGCACAGCCCGTCTCTCGCTGCGCGAGCTGGGGACAGACAGACTCCGACGTGACGTGCGCTGTGCATTAGTGCTGGGTTACCAACCGCAAATGACATCCGTCCGAGGAATTTTTGCTGCCAGTGTTAATGGTTTATGTTGAAACCCCGAAACCGATCTCAGCGAAGAGCCAAACCGTTCGGCTGCGGCCGGGAAGGATCGCGGGATTTAGGCTTTGCTGGAGACGCGGGGCAGGTGGGATTAGGCGGGCGTACAGGCTCAGCCCCAAGCCTTGGAGGGTGACTTGGATTTGCAGTGCGGCTGCACGCGGGAAAACACCTCAAAATGCAAGCAGGGAGAGCTGCTTTGCCTGCAACCCGCGATCCTTCGGCTCGAGCTCTTCCCCGTTGTGCGGGTTTTTGCACAGACGGTCTCTCCTCGGCTGCGTCCCAGCAGGCAGAACCAGAACAGAGCAAGGTTTTACAGACCCAGAACCAGCTAGAAAGGCTGTCGTGCAATTAGTCCGATTAATTTTAAAGCTTCTAAATGAATAAACGCTCCCCTGCAGTGCCCGCACCCAATCGCGTCGTCCAAAGGGAAAGGAACGCGCAAAATAGGCAGTGGGTGCGTTGGTAGAAGCGTCCTGGTCCTCGTTTCGGGGGCTTTGGGGCTCAGGGGTGCAATATCCCCTGTCTAATACCAACGTGAGCTCTGGCTCTGGGGATTTTATAACAGCACTGGTGTGTGTCTGTGTACGTGTGTCTGTGTATTCTCTTCTGTCTAATAATATGGCTGAGTTCACTCTGCAGCCTTTCCCTTGGTGGGGGAAAATATGTGCCCACCCACGTATTTCATTAAATTTGTAGGAATTCAGTATTTTTGAAAACTCTGCCGCTCTGTCAGATTTGGTTGGAATTGGCCAACACGTTCAAAAGTTATTAGTGTGGGAGTGATGGCATATAGATATATAAACAGCACAATCACATAAGTAAGCCCCATTTCCTAAGGAAAGTAGGCTAAAAACATAGTGTACTGAAGACAAGTAAATTGGATTCTTGAAGTTGCTTTAGTCTGAACAAAGTACAATGTTATCTGTGACACAGAAAAGTAAGCTCATAGTTTTTAGGTTCGGTAGATGATTCTCCTAAATTTTCTTCGATGCGATTAAGATGAAATAACACTTTCTTTCCTCTTATATCTCCCATTTGCTGAAATAGTTTGTGTAAAGTCGGTGGGCGAGAAGGGCTATGAATCAGGTCTGAAAAACCACCGTCGATACCAACTGTTGGTTTTCTGAGGTAGCCAGGGAGGGAGGCCTTTTTCAGCCTGTTTACAATGAAGGTGCGGGCTGTCCTCTTTGTGCTATGGGGTGCTCCGTTCCCCTCTGGTGAGCCAAGAGCCATCTCTCTTTTTGCTGCTACCCTGCGAGGATGAAGGATGCCCTGGGGTCACCGGCTCCCATCTCATTAGTGGTATCGTTGACCCCCAAGGCAAACTGTCCATAGGCACTGCTGGGTCATGGTCAACTAGAATATAATACCCGGGCAAGAAAGGTGAGCCAGAAGGCTCATCGTCACCCCTTGGCTTTCGGCACAGCTGCTGGACATGGAGGATAGATGCACGTGGAGCATCGGGGGATGCTCAGGACCGACTCCAGCTCCCTGCGATGGATGATGGTAGCTTTAATGCAAGGCAAGACAGACCCTGATTCTCTCCAGGGTTTCCTTCTGCTACCACAGTTCAAGATTTTGTAATTAGTGGCCGGAGCTCCTTATGAGGGGAAGGGACGTCACCGGTGCTAGGGATCTGAGTTCCAGAGGCGGGCGGCATTTGGCAAGCGCTCGGCTCCTCTCCAGCACAAGCTTCATGGGGCCCCATTGCTCAGCACCTTAAATAACAGCTCCTCAGAGCAGCCGATGCCCGAGCACCCCAGAGGGGATGCTGTTCTCAGGTTAGTCCTAAGTAATGCACTCCCAGGTATAATTATAGCCAAGCCATTCACCAACAATGAGAAAAATATAATTAAACTCAATAGTCTCAGGAGGAGTCAGGCTACAAATTAGCACAGTGCCATTCAACTTCAGAAGGGGAAACTGGAGAAAAAAAGAAAAAGGAAGCGAATAAAGGCGACCTGGCAGCGGGGACGGGCAAAGGGAAATGTTTGGACTCAGCATGGATGCTCCTTCAGGATGCTGCAGTGAGGGCGAAGCATCCGTCCACGTCTGACATACAATGGGGAGCAGGAAGGCAAGAAAAGCCCTGGAGAGCTGAAATGCAAAGTGCAGAAGGTTGCTCGAGCCAAACAGGTATTTTCTTCAGAAAAATGGAAATGCAGCCCAGGCAAAACCCACAGAAAGGAATAGATTCTGCAGTTCTGATCCCAAACATTTTAAGTTGCGGTAATGTCACTACCGGCAGTACGCCGAGCCATAATAATGCTGCTTAATGCTCTCTCAGGCCTGTGCCTGCAGCTTTGCAATTGTGCTTAGCTGCATTTGATTTAAGGTTTCTGCTGGCTCTTCTGATGCCTGGGGGAGGTGGCTGCGGGGCTCCCGCATTAGTCTCGCCCTAATCCCCGCCTCGTGCTGCCGGAGGGGCTTTCGCTGCGGATGGAGAAGGGGGAGGAGGAGGGACGTGGGGTAAGGGGAACGCTGTGGCCCCAAAAGGGTTACGTGTCCCCTTCCTTGGGTCGGGACGGCGGGGACGAGCCGGCAGCAGACGGAAGCTGAAATGGGTCACGGCTGAACTGGCTGCGGGGATGGGGCTGAGCGAACGATTCGGGGATCAGACCAAGCGTGTCGGGGCCTCCCACCGCCTTGTCCAGCCCCTCTTCGGGCACCTCTGGGTCTGGGGTGCGGGTTGCTCTGCTTATGGCCCCTCGGGGGAGCGCTGCTCCTTTCGCCTCCGAGGCCATGGAAGAGTTCAGCATCTGCAGCTGCCTGCAGCACGGTGTTTGCCAGCTGGAGCTTGGGGCTGTGCAGAAGTCATCTCTACCCAATTAGTTTGGGACCGATGGGGTCACTAACGGCATCACCTGGTACCCGCTGGGTCTCGTGCACGCTCCCGCCATTCCTTCTCCATCTTTTCCTTGAGGGGTGCAGAGGATAGAGCGACAGGGAGAAAAGCACAGAGGGGATGGCTGGAGGTGACTCGAAGGCTGAAACCAGCTGGGGCAGGAGGTAATTCTCTTTATGGCAGCGTTTTCTTTTTCCTCCCTGCCCTCCTTCCCTCCCAAACAACTCCTGTGCAATGCAGAGAGGAGCAAAGCCCGGGGCTGGCAGCCTCCAAAGGGCTTTACCATGGACGGAGAGCTGAGCAGGGCCGTGGCAGAGCACCCGGCTTTTCCTCCTGCCAGCTCCTTCCCTCCGCCACCTCCTGCCCAGCCACATGCTGCCGCGTGTGGGCAGGGGTCAGGCGATACCACGGCGGCCGAGATTAGGATCAGCTGTGATTCCTCCCGTTCGTGCGCCGCTGCCAGCCGGGATGGCGCGGGCACCTCTGCCTCATGGCAAGCACGATTTCCACCTCTGGTCCCGGATGCTCGAGGAGCGGTGGATCCCCGGACAGCATCCTAAAGCACCGCGTCCTTACCCATTGCCAGCTCTTGTGGGACCTGCTGTCTGCACCGTGACTGTTTAAGTCCTCCTGCAATGCCAATTTAATAACTTCCTGCTCAGACAGGGCTTACAGCGTTAAGCCCTTTTGCGGCCGTGTCAAAAGTCAGGACTAGCCGGCACGCTCATACGGGGCCAGCTCCGTGTGTCCCCGGCTGCCACCTCGCTGAGGTGGAGGGGTGCATCCATGCGCAGACGTGAACGGGATGGAAAATTAAGCACCTTTCATAGGAAGGATGCTTTATGAAGTAATCCAACTGGAAAAACCTCAGCGGGATCTTTTTTAGCTTCTAGGAGAGCAGCTCGGCATGGGTTTCGCTAGTGTCTCCCCTTTCATTGCTCCCCCATCCCTCTAGCACAACCACCGCTCCCGACCCAGTGGCTCCCACCGCCTCCCCTGTCCGCTGGACTGAATGTGAGCTAAAACTCCCTGGCTCCGTGGCCCAGGCACACGACATGCTTTCATTTCATCATTTCCATCATTGCTAGGTCGTGATGCAATGCCATGGGCAGAGTGGAGATTCACAGCCCGTTGGATTCGCTGTGATCGCCGCCGGCTCGGCCCTCCTCCCCGTGCTCGTCGGGGAAGATCTCCAAAATCCACGCGGTCCCGGCAGATACGGCAAAGCGCGGGTGGAGGGGCTGGTTTTGCCGTAGAGTGAAGCAGGAGAGGGGTCTTGGGGGATGCGGGAGGAAGCGAAATGCCCGGCAGCAGAGCCGTGGTGGGAGAGCTGTGCCGGCGCAGGAACGTGATCTGCCAGTGCTGGTTCTGTGGCTGCTTTTGCAGTGGGACCAGATGGAAACGGGCAGGGATGGCACCGGCCAGCAGCGAGGCAGGAAGGATGGGAGGGTGATTCACTCCTGGCAGCCGACGCTTCCACGGGAAGGGGCTGCCCCAGAGAGCTGGGCAGGAGGCGGGGGGCAGCACGGGCGGCCAAAGGGGAGGCTGCATCTTCTTCCTCCTCCTCCTCCTCCTCCTCCTCCTCCTCCTCCTCCTCCTCCTCCTCTCCGGCATTGCACGGCAGCCCATCGCAGCCCGGATCATCTGCCTGGTTTCTAATCCAAGCCTGTTACCGGCTTAGCGCATGGGCTGAGCGGCCAGCACTGCTGTCCCGCTGGGGCTGGCCCCGCTGCAGAATTAGCCCTTCCCGGGAGATGCTGCAGGATGATTTCAGCCCCCTGGGCTGTGTTGGATCCCCCCACTAACACAATCACCTCCTGACTGCCTGCACAGCACAGGGAAGAGGGAATGAGCTGAAGAAGAGGATGCTGAAGCCTCTTCACGCTGACGTCTGCTAGCTTTCGGGTGGAGCAGCCCTTCATCAGAGAGGGAAAAAAAAAGAAAAAGCCAACAACAACAAAAAAGCCAGCCTTATTTTCCCTTCTGCTGCTTTTCCTATTCAATGAGCAGAAACTGCAGCGTTGCTTTGCTCAGCGATCTTCGGGAGGGAAGGGAGAGATCCTTCCACAGCCTGCGCAGCTGCCTGGCAGGCGGGCTGGCTCGCAGCCCCATCGCTCTCCTCCATCCTCATCCTCACCCTCCGTGGGGTGCTCAGAGACTAGTGGGGGGGCACACGCCGTAGCACCCCAGCCCCCTGCCACCGTGTCCTGCCACCCTGAACCCCCCAGCCGTGTTGGTGGGAGCTGTTGCCCCGTGTCCCTGCCCACTCCCACGCTGCGCCCCGGCACACCAAAGCTTTGATAGCGGAGGAGAGCCGAGGGGAAGTTTTGGGGTCCCTACACAACAGCTACGCTGCCTTCCCATCTGGCGAGAGAGGCCTGGGTGCTTTTTTCCTCTCCCAGCTCCCATTTTGGGTTTCCTGGCATGCGTTCCTCTGGCTGCGCTGCTCCCGCCCCAGCCACCCGCCCACCTTGCTTTTCACTCTTGCTCTTCAGTGCAGCAACAGCCCCAACACCCCCAAGCTCCTGTCCCCCCCCAAAGCCCCTTCCTCCCTGGAGCGAGGCGAAAGCAGTATCAGGAGCGCAACCGAGATGACAACGCAGAGCTGGGCAAAAATATTGAGTGTTTTCCTTTCTGCTGTTCATGAGCATCGCTTCACCCCACAGCCAGAGATTGGGGTGCTGGGGGGACCGGCAGTGCCGTGGGGGGAGCGCAGCGGCCGGGCTGGGGGCTCCCAGTCCCGTGGTGCTCTTGCAGTCTGAAAAGCCTCAAGCAATGAGGTTTCTGCAGCCTCCTCCGTGCAGGACGAATGACAAGCTGTCGTGGCTTCCTAATCCAGGAAATTAAAGGATTTGACCATAGACCCTGCTAAGTGCATTTCCCCCCTGAAAATCCCAGGGGGACTTAACCCGTGGATCCAACCAATTCTCCCTTTAAAGCTGTGACTAAGAAAGGTCCCAATTCTTCAGGGTGCTGAGTGCGCTAAAACCCCATCGCAGTGGTAACGCGGCCATGTCCAGCGCTTGCCCCACTGTCCGGCGAGACCTTCTTTTAACTTTTATCCCACCTCTTCCGCGGGCAGCAGCCCTTTGCTGCCTGCTCGCTGCCAGCTGGGACGGCAGAGCCTCACTGCAACCATGACCTGAATCCGCCCCGTCCCATCCCCCTGTGTCACTTTCCAGGGACATGGCACGTTATTTGGGGACTGTTGATTTTCCCAGTTCAGCATCAGGAGCACCCCATGGGAGACAGGCTGGGTGCACCCCAATGGGAGCCGGGTGGGCTCCATGCCGGCAGCGCCAGCTCCTGTTCATGGACCTCGACGGCAGAAGGAAGCAGGGAAGCAGGCCATATAGCTTTGCTGAATTTATTCTGCTCGATCAAAGGACGTCTGGTATCCATCCTCAAAGCAAAACCTTTGGAGATGGTGAATCCAAGCAAGGCTGGGTCAGTGGACACCCCACCACAAAGCATCCTCGTGAGCCTTGATGGCTCGATGCTGCTGCCCTGAACCTGGAGCAGCAGTTCCGCAGGGTCAGGCTCCCTTACGGAGAAGAAATAGGTTCATGGGCTCAAAGCTGGATGCAGCGGTCACAGTGGCTGTCCCACAGCCACCCCGCTGGCAGGCGGCCGTGGCTGGTCCCCATCCAACATGAGAAGATCCCCAGGGAGCTTCAAACAGCCGTGGCAGGTAGCAGCTCTTCTCCAACCCTCCGGTCCTGGGGACAAACCCTCCGTGAAAGCAGTGTCAAAGACGAGACCCAGGGATGAGGTGCTTTTCCAAGGGGGGAGGTGTGGGGCAGGGGCCAGTAGCCCTCCGGCTCACCTGAACCATATAAATGGCCTCTCTGGGGAAACAGGCTGCAGCCTTCTCTCCGTTATCTGGCTGTGTCTCTCTCTGATCTGTCTCTCATCACCATAGCACGGAGGTGAAGCATAAATAATTAAAAGCCCAGATTCTCTCCTGGCAGAGCCAGGCTCTGAGTCCCTTCCCCTGTGGTGCTGCTGGCTGCTTAAGTGGAAATTTTCATGGGCTTTGCCTTGGAGGCAGCGCGGACCTGCAAACCCGGGGCCGTCCGCTGGCCTCGGGGCACGCTGGCGTTTGGGGACCAGAAGGGGCACCCGCTGCCCCAGCGGGTCCCCAGCGGCAGCATCCCATCTGGGACATCCCATGGGATGCTCGGGGTGCGCTGGGACGAGCAGCACCCACCAGCTTGAGGGTCAAAGCCGGGTGCAGGCAGGCAGCGGGGCTGAGCGGGCAAACCCCGCTGCAGACCCTGCAGCTCATGCACGGCCCCCCCATCTTGAGATGCCTCATGAGAAGTGGGAGTTTTGGGGATGGGGGCTGGCTTCTGGGCTCCTGGGTGCTCAAAACCCCGCAAGCGACAGGGAGGAGAAACCCATGCAGGCAGCAGGGATGAGGGAAGCAGCTCCTTCTGGGTGGGCTCTGAAGTTTGAGGCAGGCAGGAGCTGCTCGTTGCTGTGGCAACCGGGATGATATATATGTATATATTTTTTTTTATTATTCCCCTCCACCCCCCTCAGTCGGCAGGGCTGCGGCCAGCACTCGCACTGCAGAGGGGTCTGCCCACCCCTGCCTGGCTGCCCAGGGCTAAGCACAGCCCCGGAGGTACCCCCAGCCCCTCTCCCTCCTGCCTACACCCACCGGGGCTGCAGAGGTTGTGGGGGACTGGATGCCGTGTGCCACGCGGCTGGGTCAGCCCCAGGGAGTGCTCAGAACGATAAGAAATTTCACCGACCACTCCTGTCCCCTCCATCCCTTCCCGTGGGGACCGGAGCTGCGGAGACCGGTGACAGCAGCCTGGCACTGAACATATTTCTGCAGCATTTTACCATCTGATGTTGCTTTTAGTAGGGCTGATTCGGTGGGTACCGTTCCCAGCTGAGATTCTGTGCAGGTCTATGTCCAGCCAAACGGCGCAGGGCTCGTCTGCACCGGGGGATGGTGGTACCCTGCATTTGGGGCACAGCCAAGCGAGGTCCCCGTCCCCACTCGGCACCTTCCCAGGTGGCATTAAGCAAGGGGGTTAAGGGGGTGCTGCCTGTGGCGTGCTTTCATTTGGCAGCATTTTTGCTCTGGTTGGCATTTCCTCAGCGTTCCTGCAGGTTCCTGATGTGCAGACGTGGGAGCTGGACGTGGCAGCTGGGGATGGAGACACTGCTGCCATGTCCCGCACATGGCTCTCTCCAACCAGCTACTTTGGGGGCAGTTGCCCCTTACAGCGGAGAGAAGCTTCCCCATTATCACTAGGTCCTTCCTGGCGAGGCCGAATGTGCCAAGAGGTGCCCACCTTCAGCATCTCACTCCAGGTTGGGAATCAGCCTCCTCCCAGCTGTGTGGAGCAAGACATGGATGTATTTGCTTTCCAAGCATCTCTTAGGGCCCTGGTGGTAGAAATACATTTTTCCATCACTCAGAGGACCAGACCATTTTAACCCATCTCTTAGAAACCTGTCACAGCACCCAGAAAAGAGTCCTGTCTCCTCACAGGGCTGGAGGCGGTGGCGAAGTCCCAGAGGGCAAGGCTGGCTATCAACCACCTCTCCTCCAACAGCTGGAGAGCATCCGTCAGTGCTCCTGAGGCCATTTCAGCTCCATGTCTTGGCCTGAGTCCCGACTCTGCTGGAATTAAAATATTAAGTTAAGTTAAATGAGTTTGTCGTTGACCTGGATGAGGTTTTTTTGCAGTTTGCTCGGAACTGGGGTGGGTTTTGCTGTTGGATGTTGGCTGGTTAAAACAGTGCATGGCCAGAGGTGCGTCACAGATCGTCCCCATCCACTAGCCCATCACCAGGGGAAAGGAGGACCATGAGCTCAACGTTGTGTTGCCTCTTTCAGGCTTTAATGGCTCCAACAGCAGAAAAAAAAAATTGCCTGGAAAGTTCATTTGCCAAATGTCTGTTTTGCTTGAGGTGACCAAAACTTGTGAAACCGCCAGAGCGTTTCAGCCAAAACCCAAACGGGGTGAAGGGTCGGGAAAGGAAAAAAGACTTTTCCTTGCGGTTCTGTTGTATTTTGCCTCTGAACTTGGTTTGACTTGTTCTTTTTTAGGCATCAGAATGAAACTGAAATTAAATGGACAGATCTGCTTTGCTTGCTTGTAATCTTCTCCCTCACCTGGAGTTTTTTGCTCGAATTCCTCAAATTCTCTTATTCTGAGCACTTTTCCCTTGGCCGTAGGGAAAGGCCCCTAACACTTCCCAAAGGGTTGGGCTGTGCCGATGGCTCCTGGAAGGGATCTAGGGGCTTCCCTGGAGGCAGAGCAGAGGCTCCCTCAGCTCCCTTCGTCCGTAGCCTGGGTGAGTTTCTCTCTCTGTGAAGCGTTTTGCACCTTTGGCATTGAGGTTTCCAGCCCACCCTTCATCGCATGTGTCGCATCAGCCAACCAAGGAGATCAGTGTGAAAAACAGGGAGGAATGGGCTGTTTTGGGAAGCCTTCTGGTGATGGAGGCCAAGGTGGGATGCTGATGGTCCACCAAATCCTCCAGCTTTTGACCTGGAGCCTGGGGCAGGTCATGGGCAGGAGGAGGCACCTGGTATCCTCCAGGTCACACTGAGCCAGGCTTTTTCTAACAACCTTCATCCATCCCGCAAAGGTTGCTCCAGATTTGTGGCTGGGCTGGGGGTGATCATGTCCCAACCATGCCTCTACCCTCCTCCCCTCAATAAATCCAGGAGGATGGGTAAAGTTATACCAAGCCGCCTATCCAGACCCACCACGGTCAAGCCTCTCATCGAAAACCTGGCGTTTCACCGGCGTAAGGAGCAGCCCCACCCCCCCCCCCCCCCGCAGGAACGGGCTCGCAAGGGTTTTGGTGGTGCTGCCTTTGGTGACAGCCTTGCCCGGAGACAAGGCGATACAACTGGAATGCAGGATCCAGCCTGAAGTCATTACCGTCAGCAGCATGTACAGCCAAACCCAACGCTACACATGTCCAACCGGGCTGAGTTATGGCTGCTCGGGGAGCCATAACTTGGCCTGTTGTGCGTTTAAAAATCTCCACCCGAATGCGGCATTGATGTAGGGCTTTTCTGCTGTTCTGTTTTTGCATTTAATACAGACAGTATAGATCTGCAGTGTGCAGATGATCCAGCGCTGCCCAGGTTCCTTGGAGATTTTGTGCCTTCGCTTGCTTTTTCTTGGGTTTTTTCTTCTTTTGTGTTTTTTTCTTTTCCAAGGGTTGTTAGTGGTTTCTTCCAACCTGTTTTTGCCTCCTGCCTGAAAGCGGCAGGCTCGTTTGTAATGCGCTATTTTTGCGCCGGATTAGAGGAGCATTTGTGGTGTGGTTGGGCCTCTGGGACGTGTGCGTGGAGGATGTGTGCGAGGAGGGGGACATCAGCATTTCCCATTTCCATTATGTACATTTTCCATTATGCACATGACAATTATCCAGTAAAATCATGGAAACCTGCCCCATCCGAGCCGTGACAGCTGGCAAGCAGGCAGCATCCCCCCTGCTCATTCCTTTCCTTTCCTTGAAGGTAACTCTTCCCAAAGCTTGCTCCATGCGGGTTCCTGCAGGTTTTGCACAACCACCCGTCGCTTTCCAGAAGATGACGACGCTCCCAGCGTCGCTGCCATTATCTCATGCCTTCCCCAACTTATAAGAAAAAGGGAAACTCCATCCCTGGAGCTGGAGATGATTGCTCTTGCTGCCTCTGCGTCTGATCTGGGAGAGGGGACTGCCCCGAGCTCAGCTGCACCCCGGGGGCAGCTACCTGCCCCATCGCTGCCGTGTTTGAGCCAGCAAAGTGCCAAGTCTGGAGTGAGGCCAAACCTGTGCCCTGCGGTCGGTCAGGCTGGGACGGCGGTGGGGACGATGGCATCAAAGCTCTCCTTCTTCCTAGGCAAAGCCTGGCTCCTGCCCGCGGGTCTGGGCTGGCGGGCACCGAAGCACCGGGACCAGCAGGTACTGCCTGGCCACGTCGCTCACCTGCGTCCTCCGTAGCTTCATTACGAGTGCCAGATGGCAGGAGATGAGGCTCCCGATCCAGATGTTATTTATCCTGCAAGCTGTAAATAACAAATAACATCTCGGGGCAGCCTGCGCGTTGTCTCAGGCGCGAAAGACCCAGCAGCTTTGCCCTTGCTGGGGGGCAAAACATTAAAAGGAAGGAAACCCACCGGAGGGAAATGCACGGGTCTGCCTGGATCTGCTTATTTTGCGTGTCCCTTGGCTGGAGAAAGGTGCTGGCAGCATCCTGGCCAACGGTGGCAGATGTGCCTTTGGGCACCAGCCCTGCCTGGCCCAGCCCTCTGAAGTCAATGGGGTTTGATTTACGCGTGCCACGGCTGGTACTTTTTGTTGAGCAACGCCAGGGATAAAATAAACAAGCACGAGCAGCCCCACGAGCTGTTCGGGATGATGGCGATAAGGGGAGCTGGAGAGGATCACGGTGCTACAGCCCCTCCGCCGCGCTCAGCCTTCTCCGTTGGGAAGGACCCAGCTCAGGGTCCTGGGGGACGTGCGGGGACGGGAGCTGCCAAGGCGGATGCTGCCTTCGCTGGGCTGCGGTTTGGGCCACGTTTCTCCAGGATTTTGGAGATGTGACATTTGATTGTGGCCCATTCCTGTCCCCTAAGTCACCGTGACTTTGCACCATTACGCGTTGTGAATTCAGATGTCCACCAAAACTCGTTTTGTCTACTTAAAGGCAAGGCACAAGACAGAAGGACACAGCCTGGGATATTTTTTTCCCGTATTTGGATTAAAAAAAAAATGGTATTTCAGTGCGAAATGGCAAATGATGCCTTGGTGAATTCACTCTCCATTTGTAAGCTCCAAAAATATAAAGGTAGAGAAGGATCTGGCACAGGTGCCTGGAGCAATGAGCTAGATGGGAACTGGCTCCCTCTCCTTTCCATGAATTTTGGAGACCCTGCGCGTGCCATGCCCCAGCTGGGACATGGGCGCCTGCTCTCCGCGAGGTCTCCCGGCTGGCTTGGGAATAGGATCCCCTCGTAACGTTGTATTTCCCAGTGTAAAACCACAGGGAAACTCAGATTTGGGCTTTTGACCACAACATTTTCCATGCTTCACGGTATTCTGCTTGCTTGGGCAATAACAAACTCATGCATCAAGGTATTTTTGTCAGAATTAAAGAGCTTGACTATATATTTTTTTTTTAATTCGGAACTTTTCGCTTGAAATGTGACTTTCAGAGGAATTTTTTCGGAGCCTGCAATAACCATCTTCTCTGCCCCGTGCCATCCCAGCCATCCCCAACCCTTCCCTCCCGCTCTCTTCCTGCTCATTGCTCCCCGCCAGTACAGAGCTCCGGCAGGGGTAGTCCTTCCTCCCATCCCAAAATCTCCATCCAGAGCCAGGAAGTCTGGAAGCAGGCACAGGGAAGCCAGGCTTTCTCTTTGCTATGCACAGCACCTGCTTTCTGTCTGGCCGCAAAGAGCCAGAGCAGGCGTTTTTGGCTGCATTACGTCATGTCAGAGGTCACATTAGCCGTTTTTTCTCTTGATTAAGAATTCCAGCGATGGGGGGGGGGCGGAAAAAAGCAGATGGAGGAAGCGGGCAAGGCAAATATGCTTGCAATGAGCAGGTAAATGGGAATTTATGCACAGATAGCTAATTGGTGCGTCTAATATTCCACCCCCTGAGTACCGGCACTGTATTACTGCCTTCACAAATCACTCAAGGCAAGCCTAGTGCAATAACAGCCCAGCCAGGAGAGCTGTGGGAAGCGTCGAGCTGGAATTAAGAGCGGGTTTTATCGGGGCAATAAATGCCAGATAGGGAAAATAACAAACAAGTGGTTAATTGCTGCCGTCTCCCCACTCCCTGAGGGAGACGTCTAGACAGAGCCCGGCCCCGGGTCGCGGTTACCCCGGCCCTTGCCGCCAGGTTACCGCGCCGCTCTTTGGGGGCCAGGGAGGTGCTGGGTGCGGACGCCGTGCCCCAGGAAGGGTGCTGAGCCGAAGCCCGTGCCAGGGCCACGGAGGCAGGACGGGTGCTGCAGCTCTCCCCGGCTCTGCCCTACCTCAGAGATGCTCCCGCGGAGGTGGAAGCCAGACAGTCTGCAGCGGCTGTTAATAACGCCGTCCCAATTCGTCCCCTCGAGGAGAGCGCGAGGACCCGCCGAGCCTCCCCTCTTTGCGGGCAGGGTCTGAGATGCCGCCCTGAGCAGGCAGAGCCCCTCGTCCCTGCCCGGCGCCAGTGGCAGCCACCGAGCCCACGCTCCTTCGCTCGCCCTCTCCCCTCGGCCCTGGCGTTCGGGTACCAGCGTCGATCGCTCGGGGACGTTTGCTTTGCGTTTCTTGGTGTGTCTCGGCTTGATGCCATTAGGGCCGGATCCCGCTCCCCGCTGCGCCGCTGGGAGCATTGCGGCGCTTCGGGACATGGTTTAGTGGGCTTGGTGGTGTTGGACTTGATGATCTTAAAGGTCTTTTCCAACCTTAACGATTCCGTGATTCTATGATGAAATAACCCCTGGCGAGTCGACCCGGTTGAGGGACTCGTGCTCATGCAAGCCTGGTTTTTACACATGGGGTGGTTGGTCTGAAAATCTCCTTTTCCTCCCTCATCCAACCATCCCTTCCCAGGATGAAGTGCATCCCGTTTCCCCCAGCCAGCCCCCAGCCACGGCTGCTTTTCAAGTGCGAAACAGAGCAAAGCACCGAGTCTTAAATGCCCTGCAAATGCTCCCTCTGAATTTTTCCTGACGTATTTTCTTGCAGCTCGTGTACGTTTTAACTGAATTTTGCCATTTAAAAAATACATGAACCTCTGTAATGGAGGGAGAAAACACTTCCTATAGGAAGATAAAGATGCATTTTTCAAAAAAAAAAACAAAAAACCAAAAAGCTGCCTGATTACATATTGACCTGAGAGACAAAGTGAATCCGATGGAGCCAGCCTGGCCCCTTAGGAAAACTTGAGGCTGTTTATTATGTCCCAGGATGAGCTCACTGGCGGGTTAACTCCATCCTCGCCGCTTGTGAGTGCCCATGAGCCAGTGGCGCTCATCTGCCAAGCGGAGCCTTCAGCGAAGACCGCACATGGCGGGTTTGATGTTTTCCGTGAAAACGGGGAACGCGGGGTTTGCTCCTTTGGAGGGGGGGAAAGCTGCACGGAAGAAGGCTTTAATAATAGTTTTAATAATTTTCGTTCGATTTCAGCTTTCTTACTTCATTTCTAAGCTCTGGAGAGTTAGATTTAGTCTGTCCATCTCTCCTGCCCCTCCATCTGAGCTAAGAAAAGGAAAACAAGTGGGAGAAGACGGCGAACACCTTTGTAGTTACCAGGAGCTTCGTTTTTTTGAGCTCCCTTGCAGGAGGGTTGATTTGTGGGTGTACAGGCAATATAGGAAAGATTAAGATCTAACAATCCTTTTGAAAGCAGCTCGGGACTGAGCAAAGGGTTTAGGGTTTGTTGCAATCTCACGTGTGCTCCTGGCGAGGAGTTGGGACTATCTGGAGAGCTCAGGAGAGGTTTCCATCAGCTCTCAACATGGGATGGAGGAGGGCTGGGGGTCTCCGTTCCTGCAGCAGGATCCCGACAATAAAGCAACAGTTTCCTACTCCTCTGTCAAGCCTAAATCCCACTGAGGAGGGGATCCCTCGGCCAAGCTTTGCGTTCACGGGGGCATCAGAGAAGCAAGGAGTTTGCTTGCAAAAGAACAGAAATCCCCTGGCAAGAGCTGCCACGTGAATTGTGGAAAACAGACCTTCTTTTCCAGAAATCTTGCCCATAGGATGCTTTTTTGCATTTAAACCATCAATAACGCGGATTTCCCCCTGTGTCCAGCACATAGCTTCCTTGGGCCCCAAACATACTTTTGCTCAGAGTCTGCTACCTCGTTTTCATTGCAGAAGAGCGTATTTTTCATATAGGAATGCAAGAAAAAAAAGGAACAAGGATGGCAAGTCCCTCAGCTGGTTCCAGCTCCCTTTGCACCATCACTGCGCTCGAAGCTGGACGGAGGAGGACTCTGAAATGGAAGAGGTTTCTTGTGACACCGGGTGCCACCCCCGCAATGACAGGCACCTCATTTACAACTCCCCAACAGACTCACCTCTGTTCGGAAATGTTTCTGGTGTTCTGTAAACTTGCTCTAATTTCCAGCCTAATTTTTAAGCAGTTGTCTCACTCGTTCTCCTGCCAAAGCAGCCCGTTAACCTAAACACCACGCAAGCCTTGCCTGGTTTTCATTTTGCTTCCTTTCCTCCTGAAACCATCAGGTCCCACAGATTTTGCTGAGAGCTCACCCCTTTTTGGCTGAACCGGCCCCAAGCATGGGATTTGCAGCAGAAGCGCTCGCATCAGCTCCTCGCTCACGCAAAGCCAGGCCAGCGTTGCTGTTGGCATTCCTCAAAAGCCAAGTTCTTCCTTGCAAATCAGTTTATTCCAGCTTCTTATAGATTAGCTGGAGCTGATAAACTTGGCATTACGAACCACCCGCAGGTATCAGCCCTTCCCTTGTCAGTCCCGGCCAAATCACAAGAGATCTGCAAAGCTTTACAGAAATCTGTTTGGTTGCGTTTTTTCCCCGCCTCCTGCCAGCTCTTCTTGCCAGTTTGACCACTTGCCCGGTCATCCTCCGAGAAGAGTGAGTCAGCTTGGCAAAAAATTAATAAATAAAATATTCCAAGCCAGTCCCAGTTCTGCCCTGACCCAAACCGGACCCTTGGGTCTCAAGAGCTAGAAACCACCCCCGCCATCACCCCTCTGGCTCTTCCCAATCCCATCCTTGCCAAAACGCCCTCCCCCAGTTCAGCTTGGATGGTGAAGTGCCCTAAAACGTGATTTAGAGGTCATAACCATCCCCCTGCGCCGGGGTGTGCTGATGGTCAGACAGCTCCGGCCGACCGCCTCACCCCGGGACGTGTCCCCTGCTTGCCCACCGACGGCAGAAGGAACCCCGACGAGCACCTTCCAGCAGATGTGCGAGTTTGAGTCGGCTCGGACGAGGCGAGAGGGGCACCGTGCTCTTGCAAACAAGCTCGTTACGGGATGGCGGACGCCACGGGAGGCATCGAAGGAGCGATGCAAGAGCATCCGCTTAATCCCTCCCACCCCCCAGCATCCCCAGCCTCCTCCTCCAGCTGTGATGAATCCACGGGGAAGGACCCAGCCGTGTTTTGGCTGTGGTTTCCAGGATGGCGTCTCTGTCCGGGAAAGATTTACGGCAGCGCTTACGCCAGGAGGAGAAGAGTGATTAGGTCAGGCCCCGTCTGTGGAGAAAGACCCGCTTTCCAAGGAAAAAAACTCGAGCAATTAACCGGGGAATTAAGATTTAGCGCACGCTACGGCAGCAGGCGTGTGTAAAGCAGGCAGCTGTTAAATTTAGTATGTGACAAAGTCACGCGAACGCTAACTGGATTACTTGCATTTATTTGGGAATACTTATGTATTTTATTATGCAACGTATAGATCACCATAATTCTGCTTTTCGCTCTGACGGCGCCTCTCCTCCAAGCGTCTTAGAGAGCATTACAAACAATTAAGCCTGCCTGCACCTCTGCGCAGCGCTCGACGTTATATCCGCTTTGTGGGTACTGAGTATGTTTTAGATCGGAGATGGCTCAATTAATGTG
Organism: Phaethon aethereus; assembly: GCF_964289735.1. Taxonomy (NCBI): domain Eukaryota; kingdom Metazoa; phylum Chordata; class Aves; order Phaethontiformes; family Phaethontidae; genus Phaethon; species Phaethon aethereus. Next base: position 20,777,683 of record NC_138589.1, read on the forward strand.
ATTTTTAACTCTTTCTGGGCCAAAACCCCTCGTTGCTGCTCTTCCTGGGCTGAGCGTGGAGTCCACGGAGGTGAACTAGTCCCGAAGGAGCTGGAGTGAGTTTTCCAGGGAGGGAGAGCCATCCGCTCCGTGCGCGTGCTGCAGTATGGGAGGGATGGTCCCTTCCCTGAACAGCTTCCAGGCCGAGGAGACGGCGGAGGGATGGGCGGATGGAGGGTCTTCGGCAGCCGACGTCCAGACCACTGAGGAACTCCCGTGGAAGATGCCAGCCGTTTTAACAACCTCAGAGAGTCGGGATCTCAATTCCAAGCCTCAGGTGGCACCGTCCTTGGCACCGGGGTTGTTCGACCGGTGGATCCGATGCCCCAGCTTTTCCCCCCGACCGCGTTTGTGCCAAAAACGGGAGCAGTTCGTGCCTCCTCTCCCATCAGCTTGCTGCAGCTCCTGCTCGGAGCATCCCAGCTGCGTCTAAAAGAGCTGGAATACCTGCCCGGGCATGGGGCTGTACCATGCTGGCCCACCCCTCCGACCCCGCGCCGGTGTGGAGCAGAGGGAGCGCTGGAGCCAGGGTGGGTAAAAAAACATTTAAACTCGATTTTCAGTTGCACGGGTCGTTGGAGGACCTGCGGGACGTGCAACAGCATCACCGCAGCCCCTCCACCATCTTCAGCAGCTCGGGGAGAACAAGTCATACCCACTCCCTTGGCTACTCCAGCCAATTGATATAAATAAAGCACTTATTACAGCAAAGAAAACTTGTCAGCACTTGAAAACAAGGGACAGGTCGGCTCCGGGAGCAGGGACCAGGCGTCTCGCCCGGGCTTAAAGAGGTGACGGCACGCAGACGCACGCACACCCGGTTTCGTGTCGCCGGCTTGTGCCGCACGATGCAATGCCAGGCACATTACTAGCCCTATTTTCCATTTATAGGAGCCTGTCAGAAATGGCACTCCTCTCCGAGCAGATGTCGAAAATTAGAGGAATTCAGAGAGCGGCAGGAAAAAAAAAAAAAGATTAAAGGAGATGGAGGGCCTGATTTTGGAGGGAAAAAAAATCAGCTGAGCTATTTATAAGGCTGTCTGCACCAGGGTGGGTAGGAACTGGCATTTTTTTAAAGTGCCTCAGTAGCTCAGCTAAGGGGAAGGGGCAAACCAGCCCCTGAAGGATGCTCGCGGGAGCGCTGCGGCGGGGCTGCACAGGAGGGTGTAAATCCTGAGCGACGGGATGAAACACCAGCAAACACGAGGCTCTGGGGAATCGCCGGTAGCGGGTGAGTGTGGGGGACAGTCGCTCACCCAGAGCGAAAAAAGCCGCCCCGATACAGGCGCGTTAAGGGGGGCTAGAGGCAGTGCTGGTGGCGAGCCCCCGCTCCTACCTCGCTGCAAACCGCGCTGGTACTTACATCCAGCGTTTTACGCAAAAGGTGTGGTGACGGGGTGGAAATCTTCACTTTTTCATCCAACGGCGAATGGTTTTGGTTTAAAAAAAAACCCCAAAACCCACCGGCTTTAAATGCAGGCCTTCGGCCGCGGAGGTTCACGGGAGGCGGCAGCCGTCTGCCGGGCTGGGGACCCCGCAGAGGGATGCGTGATGGAGGGGACCAGCCTGCTCCGGGGTGATGCCCCCCGGGGGGGGGAACCCGTCCTGGCCCTGTTCCAAATCGCCTGGGCAGCTTGCAGACTGAGGAGCAGTTCACGACCGCGTTATCGACGTAACATCACCCGCTCCCCAACGAGCCCCAGCTGCCGCCGGCGGCTCCTCCGTCGCAGCCAAAGGGGGTCGGAGGAAAAGGGTTTTGCGGGGGCAGTTCGGGTTTCTCCGTGCCTTGGTCGGCAGAGGGAAGCTGCCTAACGCGGTCCTTGTCTCTCTGGTTGCCTTGCAGGACCTCTCACTCCAGGGCCAAGGCGGAGGCGGCCGTGACAGCGGCGCAGAAAGCTCAGGAGGAAGCGCGGATCGCCAGGATCACTGCCAAAGAGTTTTCGCCTTCCTTCCAGCACAGGAGAACGGTCAGTGCGTGCGCTGCGCCGGCCGCCTCGCGGACGCGGCTTTCGCCCCATGCTGTCCTCTGCCCCCGCTCAGCCCTGCAGAGACCCAAAACCCCCCAAAATGAGCCCTGCGCAGAGGCTCGGTCTGTGCTCGCAGCTCCCGGTCCCCACCAGGACTCTCGGGGTGGGGAAACCGCCCCGTAACACCAGTTTTTGGGTGTTTTAGCACAAGGCTTTCAATATTCAACACTTCTACCCGGTGCAGTCCTGGCATTACAGGGATCTCCTCTTTTCACACCAAAACACCCCCATTTTTTAAATTCGTAGTCCTTGATGGTTGCAGAGAAAAAAAAACCCAACAGGAGCTCCGAAAGCAAAATGCAAACAACAAACAATCCCAGAGGTGGTCCCTGACGTGGTGATTTTTGATGTGGTGGTCAACACCCCATAGCTTTTACGGTTCATTATTTCTCTTGAACGCTTGGGCTTGCAGAGCTGGGGCAGCGCGCGCGTGGTCCCTAGTCCTTCACTCGGGCGTGCAAATCAGTCGTGCGTCCGTGCAGAGGCGTCGGGGAAACGCGCGTTCGAGGTTTGCCTGGTGGCCCTTCCTTCCCGCGACGTTTCTTGCCGGTTTGTCCGAATTTTCACTCGTTGGGCAAGAGGCTCGGGCTCAGCAAAGGCTCAGGGAGGAGGAAGCCGAAGTAAAGCCGTGGTCGGGCAGGGTCTGCGGCCGGCGGGCACCCGGGCAGGATTTGCCCTGCGAAGGCTGCACCTATCTGGGAGCGAGAGGGGCTGCTGCGAGTGGGAGTGGAAAGCTCCAAGTCCCCACGGCAGTAATTAACATAGTCATTAATATATGTGAATGGTTTTATTCAAAAGTTTTCCTGCCCCAAACCCTTGTTAGGAGGCGTCTATCATTATTTCTCCCCTTCCATCTCTCTAACTGAAGATTACTCATTTCAGCTTAATTGCTCCAGGGCCGGTGCCGGTGACTCACGTCGGCCATGCCATTCCCTGAGGCCCGGGAAAAGGGATCGGTGCATCTTTTTGACCCAGCCAGCCCATGCACGCAGCCTCACTTAACCGCGGCGCGGAGGCTGCAGGGGCAGCTGGGGCATCCCGCGGCTCGGCAGCGAGGAGCCAGGCGGGTTTGAGGTCTGGCTGCGGCCGTCAAGCTGCCTGAGCCGGGCTGGTGTGCGCAGCACCCCCCGCCCGAGACACGGCCGCGTGCGGATGGGCATTTCGGGGGGCAGAACCCCTCGCAGCCGAGCCCCGTGCAGCGCTCTGCTCGCGGGAAGAAGGCGCAGCCCCTTCAAACACCCCGCGGCGTTTCTCCTCCTGCAGAGGTCCAATTTGTAGCCCAGAGATCTGAGCTTTTTCGCAGGGCTGCGTGGTCCCAGGGGCTTCTTCAGCCCTGAGATATTCCTCATCTCCGTTTCCTCTTGCCCAGAGACTTTGCTGTTTTAAATCGCCTCTTGAAGAGATATTTTTGGGTAATACATTTTTTACCAGCTTCTAGACGGGGGACATGGTGCTTGAGTTGTGTTGGGGCTTGCGTTTCCGGCGCTCACGTCTGGGTGGGTTGCATGTGAGTGGAAGGGGAGTGGGGAGGCGTTTCCACTTAAAGCACATTAAAAAACAAACACGCCATCCAAGACATCTCGGAGAAACCCGGGAGCGCCCGCGGACCAAGTCAGGCAGATAATAGCCGCGAGCGGCCGCGCCACCTCACAGGCACCAGCAACCCCCGGCTGCAGCCGGCAGCAGGGATGGGGCGAGCTGCGGCCACGCCGCGCCGCGCGGCAGGGGCCGGAGGTGCCCGCCTGGCAGAGCGCGAGGCGCGGCTTGCCGCCCGCCTGCCGCGGCGTGGTGGGCGCTGGATGTGCCCCCCAGCACGGCGCTCTGGGTGCTGGGTGTGCCCGCTTTGCGTAGTGTTGTGGGTGCTGCGGACCACCCACCTTCGCAGCATCACGGGGGTTTTCATGCCCACCTCAGCGTCCACCCCGCAGCCATCCTGGCCCGAGGGTGTCCCCGCAGCGCAGCCCCTCTTTGAACAGACAGGGACTCCAGCCCGGCACGCGCCGGCTCCGGCAAGCCCAGGCACGCCACCGCAGTGCCGCGAGGCCTTTACCTGGAAAAAGCAAAAAAATATCCCTGCTCAGTACGCTGCAGCACCCTCTCCGCTGTGGTTTGCCACCTCTGTCTGCTGGGGGCATCTTCCCCGTCCCCACCACGCTCGCTGCGGTTGTGCCTCCCTGGTTCCCGGCTCTGGCCATGGCTGCCAGCGGCGTCGGCCCACGGGCTGGATGGTGCCGGTGAAGTGACTCTCCCAAGGCGACAGCAGAGCGTTGGTGGCAGAGGAAGGAGCTCAGCACTGCTCCCGAATCCTGTATGTGGGTCCCCAGGGGCACCGCAGCACCCGGGGGCACGGGCTTGGCTTTGAAGACGCCAGCTGCCTCAATCCTGCTGGAAATCCAGATTTGGTGCTCTGCATCCTCCTTCACGCTCTCAGAACCGTTCTTCCAGGAACATCACGTGCTCCAAGACTAATTTTAGCTCAGAATAATTGTTGCACATCCTCCGGTGTCGAAAGCCGGCAAGACGGCACCGTGCATCTGTTGAGCTCCTCCACAAGGCAATGCCCGCGTCCCTGCGGGGCGCCGGGGCTGGAGATGAGCCGTGCCCCAGCACCGCCGGCCCCTGCTCGCCTGTGAGCCCCAGCCAAGGGCTGCAAAACTCGGGGGATTAACCCATGGAGAGGAGGAATTAGCTCAGCTCGTTGCAGGTCTGAGTGGGAAAGATTTGGGAAAGATTTAGGAAAGTTTTAGTGCTTAATAACATGGTCTCCCGTGGGGGTCTCTGGAGTGAGGATGATGCAGCATCACTGGGACCGGGGAAGACCGGAGTTGGAGCTAAGGTGCAGGAGCAGCGGGTGTAGCGAGGCTGTGGCTGGTTGTGCCCGTTGGAGATTGGCTTTGGGGTCATCGGAGCCGGTGGGAAGCTTGCAAGTCCCGGCACCTCCAGCCTGAGACGAGCAGGGACACCCCAATTCTTGGGTGAGCCTGTTTCGATACCTTTACAGCTTTCTCATGGGAAGCCATTGATTTCTTCCCTGCCTCAGTTTCCCACCTGTGAAATGGGAAGGTGGCTGGAATGGGAACGTCTCAACAACAGCCACAAAATCAGTCTGTGTTTTACCCCAGAGACAGTTATTCTGCATGGAAATGGAGGGGGTGAGCTTCACCTTTCTCCCTCACCACAGTTTCCTACCGGTACAAGGATTGCTCAAGGGCTCCAGATAAATCCCCTTTATTTAGGGGAGGTTCAGTCTCCCACAGACAAACAGGGACACGGGGCATGAACCAAAACTGAACTATCTGAGTATTGTCCCAAAGCACAAACAGATTTTTCCATGGCAAATACTACCAAAAAAATTGACAGTCATTAGAAAACTGATTTCCCATTGAGAAACTGCTTCTGTAGGAAATTTCCAAGCAGCCTTGTTACTATTTACCTCCCCTGCAAGCGCTTCGGTGGGGACATCTGTCCCCATGCTCCCGGCATCCCCCGCATGTATCCGGACCACAGCGTGGTGGGACGCGGGGACGGCTGCGGGCGAGGACACGTCCCGGCGGCAGCAGCTCCCCGAGAAGATGCGATAGTGAAGATTACTCAGCAGAAGCGGAGAGATTAGAGCAGGCGCTTCAGAGCATTTATTTTTAAACCATGGTAAGAAATTGAGTTCTTCCTTTTTGGGACTCTTTTCTTGTCTAGCCATGGCAATTGCAATTAGATGCATTTCAGGGGCGTTAGGCAGTTAATATATTTATCAAATTATTCACGCAATTTAGCATGCCTTTAGCTGGGAACAGCTATGCCTTGAGAGGGTAAAATGAGAATTAACCACTATTAGCTTGCACCCCCTTGAAATAATTTGGTGTTTCATCAGTGATTAATAAGTTGCAGGGTTTTTTTATTGTCCGGAGACGCGACATGTTTCTTGCCAGCTGGTCACCTCCAGCAGAAGACACCCAACTGCTCTTGAAGTCCCCGTCCCCACGTCCCTGCCCCTAGGGAGACGCCGTCTGGGGTGAGCCCGGGGCTCACGGGGATCGAGTGGGGAAACCTCCATGCCCTGCTCAGCTCCACGTACGGGAAGGCCGTTTGACGTATGGTTTGTGGGGGCTTTTTCTTGATGGGGGACCCCGCCAACGCAGCACGCCTGCCCAGACGAGGTCAGCTCCCTGTCAGGACTTCGGGGTGAGATTCCCCTTCCCAAACCGCGCGGCTGCAAAGCCGGAGCGTTTCCCATGCGGGGAGGGGTGTGAAGGCTGCCGGTAGCGAGCCGGGCACGGGCTGATCCCAGCAGCGCCCGGCACGCCCGGACGGCGGGCGCGGGGCGGCCACGTCTCCGATTCCCCCTCTCGCGTCTGCAAGCTGTGTTTGGAGCTGACGGAAAAAGGGGGTCAGGTGGATGCCCCAAAAAGCGTCAGTGGGCAGGGGCGTGACCCCCCGGCGCAGGAACGGTGCCATGGAGCAACGCAGGCTGCTTTTGAGCCGGGCTGCGAGCTGCTGCATCCCTGCCACCCACCAGGCAAGGCAGGGCTGCAGGCAGAGCGCAGGCAGCGCCGTAAGCGGCTTCCCCACATCTCCAGGGCTGCAAAACTGTTCCGAGTCCTTGTAACACATACGTACGGTTCTCCACGCACGTCCCCAGGCAAGCCGGGTGCCGGCCCGCGGCGGGGCAGGCGGGAGCTGCGGGTGCTGGAGGAGCAGCCGCCCCTGAGCCTGTTTGAATGGGCTGGAAATGCGAGCCACGGCAGTGCCAGGCGGTTTCTGAAAGGGGTGGTAGCCCTTGGGCTTCCAGCAGCGGAGAAACACAACCGTCGTGCAGAACGCCTCTGTCTCGGCCGCGCCGGCAGCTGATGCCGAGCCATCCCCCGTGCCGGGCTGCAGCCGCTTCCACCGCGTGGCTCTGCGGGTGCTGGGGCGATGGCAGGTTTGGGCTAAAACCAGCGATGCCTTTTCTCTTGGTCTAATAGCAGAGGCCGTTTATTGTGCTACACCACTGCTGTCCTGACCTCGCCCCGCCGCTTCCCTGCTGTCCAACACTCTCAGCCCGATTCTTTGACACGAAAGACCTGGTGGGCGCCCACAGAATAGAAATAATCCTGTTGCATTTCTCTCTCCCTCTCTCTTTTCTCTTAACGACCACACAAAAAGGGCTCGAATGCCAGAGGCCGAAGCGCCAGAACTCGAGCGATGACATTGAGGTCCTCTCCACCGGGACGCCTCTCCAACAAGAGAGCCCCGAGCTGTACCGCAAAGGGACCACCCCGTCCGACCTGACCCCCGACGACAGCCCGCTGCAGAGCTTCCCCGCCAGTCCCTCCTCCACGCCGCCCCTGGGCCCTTCCTGCAGGAACAAGAGCGCTCACTTCTCCAGGCAGGTCTCGGTGGATGAAGAGAGGGGTGGGGAGATCCAGATGTTGCTGGAGGGACGCGGCGGGGATTACTTGCGCCCCAACAGCTGGAGCGAAGAGAAGGCTGGCGGGACTCGTGGCGTGAGAAGCGGGACGCTGCGCAGCGGTCAGCTGGGGTCAGCCTCCGTCCCTGAAGACTACAGAGGTCGGAGCGGAGGACACAAACATTCAGCCTCCAACCACAAGCAAAGAGAGAGGTGGACAGATTCCCCAGCCACGGTTTCATGGACTTCCCACCACAGGTCCCACAACCACAGCTCAGGGAGCTCCAAACTGCTTGAGCTGGATGAGGAGAAGATGAGCAATTATGAGATGGAGATGAAGCCCCTCATGAGAATGGATTCTTATATGCAAGAGATTCACACCCAAAAAAGACACTATAGCAAAGGGGGACCCTGCAGGAGCATGGCTGATGACCACCGCGGGGAAGACCGGGGCTTCGGGGTTCAGAGACTGAGGTCTAAGTCCCAGAACAAAGAGAATTTCAGGCCAGCTTCCTCTGCCGAGCCCACGGTGCAGAAACTGGAAAACCTGAGATTTGGGGACAAAGCTGAACCTCGGCTACTAAGGTGGGACTTAACCTTCTCCCCACCACAGAAATCCTTACCTGTTGCACTAGAATCTGAAGAGGACAATGGGGATGCGCTCAAATCCAGTACGGTAAGTAGGCAAAATTGTGTGTTGAAATCTGGCCGAGAAAGCCGGTGCAGAGCTGTTGTGGTACCGCAGCGGAGTGGAAAGGGAGGTGGCTCTGCTGGCAGAGCCGACCGCCGAATTACCGTGGGTTTGTGCCTTGAATCCCCCCTCCTCCCTTCTCCCATCCTGCATAATAGCGGGTGCTGGGAGTTGCTGTGGGGTTTTCTCCGCAGGCTGTCTTGGTGGGAACAGCAGTTTTTTCGCCAGAGAATGAGCGGCAGGTTTGAGTTTGTTTTGCAACCCAGCCCCAGGGCCAGCAATAAAAATACAATATTGCTGGGATTTTGAGCATTCACCCGGTGGAAAAGCTGCAGGAGTAGGCAAGGTGTTGGTGATGCTTCCTCGTGGGTAGGTTATGGCAACAGAAATTCACGCTGGCCCAAGAGCGTGGCGGGACCCTGTTGCGACACCAGGGCTTGAGTCCTGGTAGCTGGGCATTGCGTCAGCCCGCAGCAGCTCTCCGTCACTCTGCCGCTATGTGGTGGCACTGCCTGTTGAAGCAGTGTCCTTGTCACCACCTTGTACTGGAGACCTGACCCAGCGGGAGGAGGGAACTATGGTCACGGAGCAGGGGACATGGCAAAGGGGTTGCCTTCCTGAGCTGAGCACTGCTCAGGTTTTCCTGTACTGGTCTGCACGATGCAATGCAGCTCGTGTTTTTTGGTGTGTGGATGCCGCTGAGCCAGGAGCGGGTACAAGGACCTCGGGGAGGGGACGCAATGCAAAAGGGTCCTGGCAAGCTGAGAGGATGCCATTCAGGAAGGATGCCTGGGCAGGGGAAGCACCGGGCAAGTGCAGCAAGGGTAGTGGGCTCTGCAGATGAGGGTGGTAGAGCCGATAACAGCCAAACGTCAGTCTGTACCACCGCTCTACTGTGAAGAGCACAAGTACGCTTTCTAAGCAGGAGCATAGCTTGTGGGACTTGGAGGAAAACTCCCTGTGAGACGTCCAGTCCTGGGCTCCGCTCTGTTTTAGGAGACAAGGACACGTTGGGCATTAACAGCTGGCTGCTGGGAAGAGCTGGAGGTGTTCAGGCTAGAGAAGAGGAAGACAGAGCGACCTTCAAACACATAGAACTGCTGCTGCGAAATGGAAGGGAATAATCTGTTCTCGATGAACAGAATTAATGGGCTTAAATTCAAGCATTAGAAGCCGTGGTCAGCCATTAGCTGTCTAGTGAGTTGAGGGCTGCAATGAATGGCCTGGGGAGGCTGTGGTGGCTGGCGGGGAGGAGGTGGTCTGGGACCTGGTTGGGCATCTGCAGCTCAGATAGAACTTGGGCAGAGCCTTGGGAGAAGGCTGAGCTGGGTGATTTTCAGGTCAGTTCCAGCCCCGTTTTGTGATGATTCCCAGACTTAGCACTGGGAGCAGCTTCCTCACCTCTTCTCCCCATTGGTTTGGCATTGCTAGGAGAGGTGATGGGCATCTGATGGGGGCAGTGGGGAAGCCACCACCGCTCCCAGTTGCCCCTTGTCGAGGCAGTGCCCGACACAGGGCAGGGCTGGAGGGGTCTCGTGCTGCTGGATGTCCCACAGCCCAGGCCAGACCTACACAGGAGAAACAGAAAGTCTGTAACCCTCAGGTGGAGACATTTCAGGCTCTGGCAGAAGGAAGGAGCTATATCTCCCTGCCAGGGTAGCAGAAGATGATGCTTGGTTGGCTGGGAGACGGGGATCGTGAAACTGAAATGACGTTTGTTGGTCACGCTGAAAGTTTGGGCTGGAGGCACCGCGGTCCATAGCGTGTGGTTACCGTTGCCATACCTACAGCATCCCTCCTCCTCCGGCCGCTGCCGGCGGCGCTGCCAGCAGAGCAAAGGTGTCGGCACCTGCAGCGAGGGATGAGAGCGAGCGGCTGGGAGAGAGGAGGGAGCGGTGGCATCTGCGGCCCACGAGCAGCCGGGATGCAGGAAGGACCAAACTACAGATCTGCCACGGTTTCCCTCCTGTGGCTGTGGATAAATGCCCCCCCCACCGCCCCGGAGCTTTCTGGCTTCCCATTCACCCTGCGAGCGCCGGCGCAGGCTCGAAAGCACTCACCCGGCGTTTAAGAGCCGAGCACAGTGTGTTTGCTGCTGGGCTGCACCGTAGGGCACACCTTGCCGGTCCAGAGGAAAAAGGAAGAGCTCCCGGCGAAGCCAGGCCTGCGCACACGCCGCTGGGAGTGCGAAACCACCATTCCTCCTCGCTGAGAGCCAGGCGGTCCCTGGGGACGTCGCTGGCACCAGCAGTCCTGGCGTCTCTCCCCACCCCAGCCCAACTCGGATGCGTTGCCGAGGCTCCCACCTCGCAGGCAGACCCCAGCCCGCGTGCCGGAGCCATCGCACGTAACCCCCCGCCCCGGGGAGGAGGGCTCGAGCTGCGAGGCTGGAGGTAAATAGCCACTAACTAACGCAACGTAATGTTAATGGCTCTTCCGAGCGAATCCCAGGCGGTAACGAAGGGGCACAGCCTGCGTGGAAAGGCGCGCAGAAAAGCCATTAGGATGCACATCATACTTTTTAAGTGCTGTAGCTGTGAAGCAGCATGTTCAGTTTTCTCACATTCATAACCGAGGGTGGAACAGATGGCGAAGGTTTGGGAGGAAGCTAATGTAATACAGAGGAAGAGATAATATGTGGATTTAAATAACCCACAATGCCAGCAACAATTTGTTCTAGCAAGAATTGCAGTGTGCTAGCAGGGAGTTGTTCCAGTGGCCTGGCGGGGAGGGGGGTGGTCGGAGAGGAGCAAGGGAAGGAGGTGGAAGAGAGGGATGGGAGATGCAGTGATGTGCGTTCCAACCTCCTGCCCAACGCCGTGACCTTGCCGGCACCTGCCATCACGGATCTCAAAGCGTTTCAAAGTTTGGCGAGCGTAGTCAGTCCCCGAGGAAGAGGAAGGGAGGGCTAAAGGGGAAGGGCTTATCCCACAGTCCCCCCATCCACCTCCCTCTGTTGCGTGCTCGGTGATGCGGGGCGCTCACGGGCTCACAAAAAACCACTGCACCCTGCTTGTGCTCCAGATTTTTTGACGCAGAATTAAGGCTCCCCGACTTCCCCAAAGCCCCATTTCTCACGCAAGCCCCGAATACCCCTCCCCTTCCGACCGCCAGCAGCTCGCCTCCAGCGCGCAGGCGAACCGCAGCTCCCGGGGAAGGCCGGCTGTGCGCACGCGTATGCGTGCACGCGTGTGCGCCCACGCCGCTTCAGCTTGCATGACAGCCTGCTTCCCCGTGATCCACGGCACTGCCATCTGTGAAGCTGCTCACTGAAAAGGGCATTTCTCATCTCCCAGCCAGCTGGGATGTTTCAGAAAGGTGCCTTCCAATGACCGGGAAGGATGCTCTTAGACAAGGAGGGCTATTTTTGCCCTACCTGGAGGACTCCTGCGCAGAACGGAGGTCACCCTCACAGGCTAGCTTGTTTTAAAAATAATCTGCCATAAACCAACTCTACGCATGCCATCAGTGAGCCCCGTGGGCTGGCTCTGCGTTGGAGTGCCTGCTCCGGCTTTGGGAGCAAACGCACCTCCGTCACCGCTCGCGGGCACGGGGCGCGGATGCAGGTCTTGCGAAAACACAGTCTTAAAATTATTCCTGCTCTTGATTTCTATCTTAAAAATGAGGCTGGAGCAGCTGGGGCCTGTGGGGTCCCTCAGTGTCCAACCTCTCGCAGTGCGTGCCCAGGTGGGGATGCAGACCACTGTAGAGGAGTCAGATGTACAGGTTGCTGTAAGAGCTACAGGGACTTTGCTTTTCTCAGCCTTTTTTCAGCAGTCCCTTAAAAAGAGGCTCCCCGAACCCCATTTTATTGGGGCTGCACATCAGTAATTGAAAATTGCTCTTATAAAGGTCATTTCTTGAGGCCACTGCTCAATAACATTGACGAAATTCAGCACTGCTTGGTGTTCGCTATCAGGGGACTTTGGGGTTTCAGGGTCATCCAGCTGGCGCTACAGCCACACCAACACTTTAAAATTACATTTAAAGCCACCTGATCTTCCCGTGTCTCTGTGTGCACTGACCCCTGCGTGCACAGAACAAACTCACATCCCTTGCGATTCTTGTCATCGTTTGGGCAGATGAAAACAGGAACCAACACGCCAGGTCCGGTGTCGGTGTTGTCGGATTAAGGGACTTAATGTGAACATCACCGTCCTTCCTGGCCTTAAAGGCCCACGAGGCACAAAGCTCAAGCCTGTGCCTGAATGCTTCACAGGTTCCTAGAGCCTTTGAGAAGATCTAAAATGGGAAAGGAAAAAAGGAATTGTTCAGACACTGGAAGGGGAAAGAGGCTTTCTAAAATGCCAGCAACTCTTTTATCCATCAGCACAAAACACACCACATTTTTAGGGTTGGGGTTAAAAAAAAAAGAATACGTCTCCTTTTCTGCAGGTGCTGAACATCTGCAGCTTCTATAAGGGAAAAGAAGTGTTTTAGGCACAGAGGTCCTCAGCACGCCTGCGAGAAGGGCCAGTGTTCAGGCACGAACGGAGCCTGATTCATCTGCCTGTCCTCATTTAGCAGGAGCAGTCACGGGCGTTTAGATGAAGACTTCTAGGGACACGTTGTGGTCTCACTAAAGGCACCCTGGAGGCGTGAGTAGGCTCGAGACTTGGCCCGTTAAAATCGCCCTGTCTCATCTCACCGAGAAAGCCCGACAGTAGGGCAGCAGCCAAAAAAACCCCTCCAAACCCACCACCCCAGCCACCCCTGACATTTTCTTCCATCGTCACGTGCTGTCGGATAAAATCTCAGTGGTCTCAGCTGTTTGCTCACGGTGCTGCTGCTTATTGCAAACGAAGCAGGGGAAACAGTCGCAGCAAATGGAGTTTGCAAAGACATCTGCTGGGTTCGGGATCTCAGCGAGACCCCCTTTTCGCCTCCGGGTACCCACCGGGAAGGCCGGGGGGGGGATTCCAGCAGCTGCAGCATCTTCCTCGCTCGCTTTCTGCGCAAGGGGCGTATTTTCCATCAAGATATTCTGAGCAGGTTTTGCTGTCGCTGGGGAAAGCGAGGAGGAGGCAGCCAATCTGCAGCCAGCGCAGGGCTCTGCCGGAGCGCGCCGCAGAGCCGGCGCCGGGGCCGAGGGAGGGTGCCCGGGCAGGGGGCTCAGCCTGGGCTTTGATGGAGCAAGGTGGGAGGGATGGAGCGCAGCAACTTGCCCCAGAAATGGCACCTCCCTGCCGATGCGGGCGACGGACACTCCCTTTCCCGGTGGCTGTAGGGTTATTCTTGAGGGGATTGACCTCAGGGTGGAGCGTTTTCCTCAGAAAAGTTAGGCTCCTTTAGCCCTAAAGGGTGTAAAATGAGAAAAATAACAGTTGGCTGTTTTCTCTGTCCCGAACGGGCCCCGTTTGAATGGTGAAGCTTCACTTGCATCTCAGACCGGGTTCAGTGCTGTGCACGGAGATGCTCCCGTCTACCTGCCTTTGGACCAGTCTGCTGGGAAAAGGGCCTGGGGACTTTTTTGTGGTTACCTTCCTTGGGGCTAAATCCTGTGGCTTATCCCTGTGGTCATGTCAGGCTTCTCACTTCAGGTTTTTCCATTATTTTCTTTTCCCCATCAGGAGCCTTCCCCAGGTCTCCTAACGCAGGCGTGTCTGGGTTTTCGTTACTTCTCTCATCCCAACCGAACAGGTTCAAACCCCAATCCCAAATGGCTGTGGCACGTACACACATCCATACAAGTATAAGCTATAATTACATGGGAATAAGGAGGAGGATCGGTCCTGCAGACACCCCGTTGCCATCGCACCTCTAGAGATGAGGCAGGTCTGAGCATCACCCCTGGGACGAGCCGTCACATGCGCGAAGCAAACGGTTTGGGGTTGTTTCTTTTTAAAACAAATAATAGTCGGAAGCTGTTCCTCCTCTAATCTCTTTCATGTACAGACGTCGCAGGCATTACTTGTAGCAACACGAGGTAAATAATGTTCAGAGAGAATCGTAGTGTGTAACCTGACAGCGTCCTTTTAAAACCCTTTTCATCTCGGGGGCCCTTTGATGTACCTGAAGAGAGCACCTTGCTGACTTTGCTCTTGTCATCCTGGATTCATTTTAGGGTTTGGAGCCCAACTCCACATCTTCTTCTAGCTTTGAAAAAGTTGGGGTTAAATGCCAGCGCTTGACCGCGTGAGAAGCAAAAAACTTAAAAACATACACACAGCTCCAAACCTCCAGCTCGCTCCCGGCTATGCAGGCACCTGTAATGGGGGGACTGCACCAGAGGTGACAAAACAGTTCATTAAGAGACACCATCTCGGGATACATCCTCGCATTCGCTTTAGCCACTGTTTTCTGCAGAAGCAGGTTTTTCCATACCACCCCACTCTCAGAATCACAGAATCATTAAGGTTGGAAAAGACCTTTAAGATCATCAAGTCCAACCATCAACCCAACACCCCCATGCCCACTAAACCATGTCCCAAAGTGCCACATCTACATGTTTTTTTGAACACTTCCAGAGATGGTGACTCCACCACCTCCCTGGGCAGCCTGTGCCAACGCTTGGCCACTCTCTCAGTAAACAAATTTTTCCTAATATCCAATCTAAACCTCTCCTGGTGCAACTTGAGGCCATTTCCTCTCGTCCTGTCGCTGGTTACTTGGGAGAAGAGACCAACCCCCACCTCACCACAACCCCCTTTCAGGTAGCTGTAGAGAGCGATGAGGGCTCCCCTCAGCCTCCTCTTCTCCAGACTGAACACCCCCAGTTCCCTCAGCCGCCCCTCATCAGACTTGTGCTCCAGACCCCTCCCCAGCTCCGTTTCCTTCTCTGGACACACTCCAGCACCTCAATGTCCTTCTTGTAGTGAGGGGCCCAAAACTGAACACAGGATTCGAGGTGCGGCCTCACCAGTGCCGAGTACAGGGGCACAATCACTTCCCTGCTCCTGCTGGCCACACTATTCCTGATACAGGCCAGGACACTGTTGGGCTTCTTGGCCACCTGGGCACGCTGCCGGCTCATGTTCAGCTGGCTGTCAACCAGCACCCCCAGGTCCCTTTCCGCCGGGCAGCTCTCCAGCCACTCCTCCCCAAGCCTGTAGCGTTGCGTGGGGTTGTTGTGGCCAAAGTGCAGGACCCGGCACTTGGCCTTATTAAACCTCATACTGTTGGCCTCAGCCCATCGATCCAGCCTGTCCAGATCCCTCTGCAGAGCCCTCCTACCCTCCAGCAGATCAACACTCCCACTCAGCTTGGTGTCATCTGCAAACTTACTGAGGGAGCACTCGATCCCCTCATCCAGATCATCGATAAAGATACTGAACAAGACCGGCCCCAGAAGCGAGCCCTGGGGAACACGGCTTGCGACCGGCCGCCAGCCGGATTTAACGCCGTTCACCACAACTCTCTGGGCTCGGCCATCCAGCCAGTTCCTCACCCAGCGAAGAGTAGCATCCTGGTATCAAGTTCCTCTTACATGGGCACATTCGGCATCTCCTGGGCTCCCTTCCTCAAGTCGCGGGAGATGCAGTAATAGGCTGGAAAAGGCGAAGTGAACCCCTTATGTTTCTTTTGCTAAATGCTCCTTAACCGTTTCACAGCAGCCTGTTCCTGGCAATTATGTGACAATTCAGCACAAATGTCATGGAGCTGCTAAGTTTGCAGCACTTTCCGCAGTGCTGAGGCTGGGAAACAATGCATATATATTTTTTGCTGATCCAAGACCTCAGTAATTACACTTAATAGATCCCAGAGGGATTCCTAGGTAACCTGCACTATGGTTTCCATGGCAGAGAGACAGAGCTTGTACCCCGCGATAACAGATAATAATGGATTGTTAATGCTGAAATTAATTATGCTACAATTGTATTTGTAAACCAGCTGTCCCTTGTATTCCCAGTAAGACTCTTGAGTTGCCACACAACTGTTAAAGGATAGAAACAAACAAGCCGGAGGGGCAGAAATGGTGGTGCTGGGCTGCAGCCACCCTCAGAGCTGCAGTGTGCAAAAAACCCCAGGCTGGAAGAAACCTTCACTCATTGCTTCTACAGTTATGATTATCATTACTAGTCCCGTGCCATAACAAGGCTTTATTCACATTTTAGTGTTTCCATAGGTTTGGGTCTATGTCCCAGCTCTCTAATCTTTGGAGGAAATCTTAAAAGTCCTTGGAGACTATCTTCATTTGCACAGAAGCAGCCTTTCGCCTAGCTAATACCGGTGTACGTTGCCCATCCTTGGCAGGTGTTTTCTTCCTCATATGAAGGAGCCATGGGATCTTATTATAAAAAAAATAAAAAATCCCAGCCCCAGAGCTGCCTCGCTTTGCTGATGAAATTTGCCATCCCCCAATACGCTGGATGATGCTTAGGCACACCAGGGCTTGATTTAATTTTTCCTTTCCTGGAGCCAGGCTGGTAAACCGCTCTGGGTGGAATTCATCTCACGTCACTTGGTCTTCAGACAGCCTCGATGGTTAGCGCAGACTAGATGTCTAACATTTAGACAGCTAAAATTGGGTGAGAGGACGCTGCCAACTGGCGTCTGCTTCCCAGTAAAGCAGGTTCTGGACTTGTGGGCACTGTGCTGGGAGGCAGGACGGTGTTTCGCAGCGGAGCCCCGTCTCCTGAATGACGGGCAGGGTAGTTTAAACAGATCTCTGCAGTTCTTGGTGGCCTGCTTTAGCACTTCTATTTCAGGGCTAAAGATTTAAAAAAAAAAAAAAAAAAAAAGGTAAACCAGAAACGTTTTCCAGGCTGCTTGCTGTCTGTGACACACACATGGAAAATCAGCTTGACCTCCAGCTTTCTAGCACCCCAGAGCCTGCGATACCACTGGCCTCGGGGGTTTCTTTGGGCTTTTCTCTAAGTCTCAAGAAGGCCAAAGATGAGATAAAGCAACATGCGAAGTTGCAAATCAAGGGCTATTCCTCTTCTTTCTAAAGGTGTGTGGCTGATGGCAGAGGGCTAGCATGTGGCGTGGGGAGTTGTAAAAGCTGCTAGTTCTAAAATGCTGGCTGCAGCTGCAGTCAAAGGGAGTTCACTGACATGTTGCCAGGCTGGGTTTAGCAAAACGTCTCTTCCAAAGCACAAACCCAGCAGTGATTCATCTTCTGCCTGGTCACTGAGCAGGAATCACCCCTTAGGAACAGATGACACATATCCCAGGACATCCTTGCCGTCAAAGGGGAGAAGGGCAAGCGTTTCCTCTGAGCAGAGGTTAAGGCACAAAGACCTTACAAGTTAGAAATAAGCCAGACATAAGCATTTAGAAGTGCAGCAGGATTCATAATTGGAGCTAAACCAGAAGCTTTGGAGTCGCAAAGCTGCTTATCCACCAGCTGCCGCAGGCAGGACTCCAGCCCCTGCCAGGATACGCCGGCGTCTCACCGGGGATAGCAGCCGTACCTGCAGTTGCTGCGCGGAGAGCCCTTGTTGGAGGCAGCGCAGGGAAGAGGGTGTTCACAAGAGGGATCTGTAAAAAGGAAGCAGCGTTTGTAGGTTGTCAGACAGTCGGATTTGAGCTGCTCAGTTTGCAGAGACCCATCCCCTCCCAGGTCATCCCGTTTCTGGGATGCCTTTGCTGGCCAGTGTGGAAGACCCTGCGTATGGGGTGGCGTGGAGCAGAGGGTGCAGGATGCAAACAGGCGCAGACCGAACCAGGGAGCCGAGCGACACCTCCGTGCATGGGAATCCGGTCGCTGTCGATGCGGGCGGGTAGGTGCACGTTGCTTAGTGGGTTGACTCCCCCCAGTTTTCTAGGTGAGGGCATGACTTCGACGTACTGGTGCATAAATGAAGGGCGTGCTCCCTCCCTGGACACCATCCCATCAGCATCCTCTGAACACAAGTACCAACGGGTTGTGGGTTTGGTCAGTCCAACGGGTCCATCCCGAAGTGTCCATGTTTGTGAGGGTAAAGCTCAACCACCAGGGAATTAAGAGGCAGCCAGTCCTGCTCTGTGCTTTTCGTCAGGGAGGAGAAAGCAGCCTCCAGATTACGCCGGGCTCATGTCAGCTGGTCTACAGCTTTGCCTCCTTCATGGTATTGAAACGATCTGGAAGGCTGAACAGCGCAGGGGCGGAAACGGTCGCTGCCTCTTTGGCAGGGAAAGCAAACAGCGAGTTGACCAAGGCTGAAGCGAGTACGAGCGAGAGCAGCGAAGTCCTCCCCCGGCTGCGAGGTGGAGGGAACCGAACGCGTTTTGTGTCTCCGCGGTGCCCTGCCAACAGAAACAATGACGGTGATAATCACTTGCAACCTGTTATTATATTAACACCGGCTCAAAAAATCGTAAAACCCAATAATCTTCCGAAATGAAGCTAAACCCCCCCAAATATAAATAACACGCCGCGTCGCAGCGCTTGGCAGCGGCAAGGCCGGGGCCGGGGGGGAGGAGCGGCAACAGGGGGGTGGTTTCTGCCTTTGGAAGGCTTTGCGTGGTGCGGGCGGAGAGATGTGCTGGAAGCGCTCAGGCGTGGATACCTGGCTGCCAGGAGAGGCTCTCCGCAATCCCTCCTTTTGGTTGGCTTCCTTTGACCCTGTTGCTAAGCTACAAATACGCCTTTCCAGCAAGCTCCAGCATCCTCGCTCCCACCCACTCCCAAACGCGAACTGAATCAGCCTGCTCAGAAGAGAAACGCTCTCTGGCCGGCGAGGAGCTGGTTGGCTTTTTTTTTTTTCCCCAGCAGCTCTGCAGAGTGGGACAAGGACTTGCTTAGAAAGGGTGCCCACCCTTGCCCCATGCCAACCCAAGAGCCACGGGAGCTTTGTTACGGGGACAGGAGCGCAGAGAAAAGCATTCCTACCATCCCAGGTGATTCAAGCTGGCACAGCTTTGTTGCAGCAAGAATAGACGAGGATACCAGCTACTCCGAGAAATAGCTACCACCTACCTGCACACACGCTTGCTCACCCTGATGCCAGCCATGTTAACGCTTTAGGACAGAAAATGGGGGGGACGAGGTGGCAGGGGGGATGTTTTTCGGACCGGTGTTCTGCAGGAAGATGCGTTGGAGGGTTGTCTGCAGTCCCGATGCTGAGCGGTCTCTTCCCATCAATCCTGGGATACTAATAGGATCCAGCAGCCACATCCTCATCAGGTCCAACACAAGTTATCCGGGCTGCCTTTATGCTCAGTGGGAAATAATGGATGCTTCTGAGGTGCGCCCAACCCAGCCTACGGTGGGTGGCTGGCACGGGCCAGCTGCGACGCGGGTTGCTGCAACGGTTTCCACATAGTCCTCAGGAGCTTAATTTGCTCCCTATGAACCCCAGGAAAGGTTATTAGCGCTTTCCCAAAATGGTGCCTTGCCATGGACCGCTGTGTGCTGGCCTGACTTTCGCTGTTATCAGGATACCCGTACGAACAAACACGTTTACTGGGAAAAGTCCTTTGAAGACTCCTCCAAACCATGCCCAAACAACTATATGATCCAATATAACCTTTTCTTTTTTCCCTTTTCATTGATCACCCTGGGTAAGCAACCGATTTTAGTTATTCTTTTAAGGCCCGATTTCCTATGTTCGTGACACGGGGGAGTCCATAGGCAATGGCCGTCTAAATCGATGGGGCCGGGGGGTTTACATCCAGGTGTCTGCTTGGCAGATGCTGGGTCCGGGGCTCACACTGGGACTTACCTGCCATTTGTGCTCACGCATGACAGTCAACAGAGTCTGCCCCAAGACTTGCAGGTGTACATGTCTACCGAGGCGAACAGGTGGGAAGTAAGAGTTCACAGAATCACAGAATAATTAAGATTTGAAAAGACCTTTAGGATCATCGAGTCAAGTCGATTCATCAAGTTGAAGCGGCTCAGAAAAGCAGGCGTCCAGCAGCTCCGCTCTCACCCAGGCGTAAGGGGGACAGTGCTACCGGGGATGCTGCGGGTCCCAGGAACGCCTTAGGCTATGGGTCAGCGTGGGGAGGGAGCAGAGGGGCTCCTGGCAGAGCCCGGTTCATTTCTGTCGGGGAAACAGGAGAGGGATTTTGTCCGCCGCCGCGGAACCGCCGGGCTGCCTTAGGAGGACGTGGTGCTTCGACGAAAGGCCATGGGGGGACGTCACAGTGACGGAGGCAACAGATCTGGGGTTAGTCCCTGCTTCCGCTGCTGGCTCACCTCGAAGGGGAGCTCTGCGCTCACGCCTTCCTCACTGAGGCAGCAGCCTGCAAAACCGCAGCGAGGGTTACCAAGCGCTTCGGGACCGTTTGTGGAGGGTGTAAATCGGCCGCTGGGGGTCTGCTCGTCTGCAGACCTGCCCGCCCTGCAGTGTCCCGGAGCCAGCACAGCTCCCGGCGCCTGCGACGAGCCAAGCCTGGAGAGACTTTCAACGCACCTTCTAACTGCTCTCCTTCTCTTTCTCTTCCAGGGCTCAGCTCCTATCCTGGTAGTCATGGTGATCTTACTAAATATTGGAGTCGCCATTTTGTTTATTAACTTTTTCATCTAATTCAAGACTGTCTTGTTTGCAAAAATAACAGTTACATGTATGAATGGGGGGAAAAAAAACAAAACAAAACAACCAAACAACAACAACAAAAAGGGAAAAATCATAACTCGAACTGTCCTACGACAATTTCCAAGTCTTTTCACAGAAGAACAACAAATGATCGAGTCTCACTCACAGTTTGCCTTTTTTCCTGGGTAATGTTTTTTGGATTTTAGCCAAAATTCTTTGCTTGTATAACACTATGCTGTGTGGCATGGCAAAATGCTATCAACACTCTGCCCCCCCAACACTGGAAAGGATGAGAAGGAATCCCAACAAAATAAAACCTCATTTCCCTTCCCCTCACCCCCCAAAAATATATTCGTAAAAACAGTAATGAACCCCAAACTGGAGACTTAGATTGAGGGGACCATGGGGGAGGTTTTGTGCGAAGTATGTACGGGTCCTGGGATGCTCCAGGCTGAGTTTCCCACGGAAATCCACAACAGCTTTAGCGATTAAGTAAATGGGAGAGAAAAGCAACATCAGGCAACCAGTACTTTTCTTCCTTCTCCCTTCACAAATGGAGGAACGTTGCTGTAAGAAGGAGAGAAGGAGCACGGGGAAGGCGTGAACCCTGTCTAGATGTGAAATATGGGAGAAGGGCAACAGGCCCCATGTTGTTACTTGTTTTTAAAACAAAGCAGCAATTGGTGTTTTGCTAAATTTCTTGGGGCAAAGGGGAATAGGAACACAAGGTGTGAGCAGCAGCCCCACCACCCTCCTGCCTTCACTCCTCCTCCCCAAGCTGCTCCCTGCCATGGCAAGGCTGGAAAACCACCCAGTGCAACTTTTAATTCACAGCAAATTTCTCCCGGGTAAAAACATGTACCTGGATTCCCCCAAAAAACTTGCAGGCACCTTCAGCAACACGGATCGAGTAGCTGCCGGTCATCGTGCCGTGCTCGCCGACACGCGAGGAGCGGCGTTACTCGAGCATCCCATCCCAAACACATGCGCGCACAGAGATACCGGGGAGCAGAATGGTGGGGAGGGACTGGGGAGAGAGGGCTCAATTCCGATCCACTTAGGATTAACAAAATAAAGCAAAATAAAAGATAAAACTGTTTTTCAAAGGCATCTGGGGAGGAGCACCGGAGCATGTCCCAGAGAGGAGGGAGAGGGTGGTGGGTTTGTCTCTTACATCTTGCTGTGGACTGTTTCAGACATCATGCTTGGGCTCTGAGCATGTAGTATTTTGCACTTTGTAATGCAGGATGTATATTCCAGCTTCCAACATGTCCCTGTAAAAAAAAAAAAAAAGAAAAAAAAAGAAAAAAAAAGAAAAAACCAAACATCATTGGCAATGGCAGCCTCTAAGGATGTATTCTTTTCTTTTTTTTTTCTATGTCACTTAATTTGTTCATTTATACCATCTTTGTAATATGCCTGCCTTGATTTTCTCCCCTCCCCTGTCCCCACTGATAATATGCATACTCATTAAAGATGCCGTATCCCTGTTCTGAGCTGTTATGGTCCCAATCACCAGAGTGTGGTCTTAGCTCAATTGCTTGGAGATGGCTGATGTCCTCTCGCTTTTCAAAAATGACTGTACTCTTTCCTCCCCCCGCTCCCACGCCGTCTTTCCCCGCTGGGGAGATCGGCTTTGCCGGTGATCCGCCACCACCAGGTACGGTTCAAATGGTTTGTTTGGGATTTGGTACGTCCAGGGACCAAATTCCACCCTCAGTTCTACCCACTGCAGCGCCGTTCAACAGGAGAAGGGGTGCGAGTGTGGCAGGAACCCAAGGGTGGGATGAACCCATACACAGATATATTTGGGGGGTGGGGGAAAGGAGGGATAAAGAAAATCTTCCTCAACGTTTCACATACAGAGTTGTTGGGTAGAGCCCTGACTTGTGGACGCAGCTTTGCTTTGCTTCTGTTTTAGCTGTTTCTCTGCTACCTTTTCAGCAGATTTCTTATTACACTGCACTGGATTGCTATATTTTTAACCAAAAATAAACTAAGGATTAGAGCATGTGCCAGTTAAATTCAGTTCTTTTCCTTACACGGTCTTATTCCCTCCTGTCACAGTTTATCTTCCTCTTTTTCTTTCTTTCCCTTTTCAGGCAGAGGGCTATGGGTGGACAGGGTAAATGATAACTGAAGGCAGCAAGACCCCAGTAACTTTTTAATTTCATTTTCCACAGTAGCTGTCTATCATCGTCTTTGTATCTCTTCCTTTTTTATTGTTTTTCCTTTTGGGTCCTTAGTCATCTTTTTTACTCTTGAATGGTTGCTGCATACTTGAAGTGAACCAAATAATGACATATTGTGATTGTAGCCCTAGGAACTCATCCGTGTGTTGGACTCTTTTTTTTTTTGGATTTTCAAGGACTTTTTTTGTACATTGAAGTGCATGAAACAAAGATCGCGCCAGGAGCAGGATAAACAGTTACACGCAAACACAGCATGGTATTTAGTTATATATAAAACAGCACATAAATTACTCTAGTTATCAATCAAATAAAAGTACTAGTGATTTTATGACTAGCTTTTTCACACTGGTGACCGACTAGTTAGTCCTGCTCTTGCCCATGTACAAGCAGTTATGTACAAACACACATGCAACTTGGATTTTTCATCACTTTGTTCCACGGGATAAAACCTCCATCGAGCTGAGGTTTGTTCAGCATGAAAGATAGCCAAGGACTAATATTAATTGGCTCCCAAACCATGTGTTTAAAAATAATGATTCCTTTATTAATCACGGGGAGCTGAGCAATTTGTCTTAGTTCTGGGCTTTGCACATTTGCCCAAGGCCAGAAATACACTTGAGAAGTAGCCCAGAGAGAGAGGTAATTCAGTATATTTCCCTGTCTTATGAGCGCTGGATTCATGCATATCTACCTAAGGCACGTTAAAATGTCTATCATCGTGGCATATAAATCTATGTAAATTGTATATACCTGCTGTTTTATGTCCACACTGACAGATGCACGCAAACAGCTGAAGGTTGGTATCATTTTTTTTCAGGCTGCAATGGTATTTTTATGTTCCTGCAGTGGAACAAGCAGCACCTGAAACACAAGGAGGGGCTGGGGCTCAAGGAACCAGCCCACCTCCTGCCATCGCAGTCAAGCCATTGGAAAAAAGCCGTGTGTCCCTCCCCAGGGGTACCCAGGTCCTCTGACCAGACCCCACCTGTGTGAGTGACCGGCTGGTTTGGCACCACGTCTTTGGGGAGGGCAAGAAGGAAGGAATACAAAAATCCTCCGCCTGCTCGTGCCACATCAGCTTCTCACCAGCCCATCTGGTGTCTGGTATGCTGGTACCCGAGACCCAGATTCTCCGAGCACGCTGGGACTCTCCAGGGCCTGATCTTTCAGAGATACTGAGCTGTTGCAGCATCTATTTACCTTGTGAGGAGTCCTGAAGCCTCAATACTGCTAGGAAAAAAAAAATATCCAGACTGCATCAGAAGGGGAGGGGCAAGAGGAGAAATAATGTCATTTCAATGATGAAGGGATTAACTGAAACCCAGAAACTAATTAGATCTCCTGAAAGGCTTTGGCATGTTAAGGGAGGATGGAAAAGTAGAAATTTTTTTTTAAAACTGCCATAGGGTGAGGTTGGCTCCAGAGATTTGTGGTAGAGCAGAACAGAGCAGGGGCCAGACTGGACCTCCTGCCCATGCTGCACAGCTTTGCTCCCTGTGCATAAATTGTTCACACAGAAGATGGGCCTTGCAAACTCTTTTGTGGTGACAAGTTTTCCTGGTGTAGGGAAACGAGTCAGCTCCTCACACAGCTCCTAAATGAACTGCATCAGTCACGTTGTTGCCTATCACTGACCTTCATGGCAAAGCTCCTGACCAGCTCTGCACTGACCTCAAGGCTTGAACTATGGCGGAACACAACTGAGTACAGCAAGCACTAGATAACATGCCTTTGAATAACAGATCCGCCTAGACTATGCTTCCCTCAGAGGCATTTCAAGCTCATGAGTTCCTTTTATTGGCTTGTTTTGACTAACATTAACCCACATGCACTTAGCTCCAGTGCTGCCACCATCCAGGGTGTGCGTAATCACCCAATTACCATGCCAAGCCACGGAGTTTCAACAAGGCAATGAACCCCCATGGCTACTAATCTGTGCCCAAAGGTTTGAATAGATAACTTTGATACATCATGAGTGGTGTCCCCTCACCCAAGGTATGGCAGGGCTCTTGCTCCATAACGTTAAAGGAAACATCACTTTCTAGATGTTGAGACACGCTGAGCATTGCCTACAAGTTTTTGTTGTAGGATAGCTTAGAAATGCTGTGGTGGGTTGTTCGTTCCCCATCTGGAGGTGTCAATGGAAGATAAACTTTTAGAGAGACTCACATTCACTTCACAGGTGTCATTTGCTCAACTACAGTGCTACCTAGTAGACTCACAATCCCTATCATCTGCCTACTTCTTTTTATGCCCAATTTGGGTACACTATTAACAGCATTGATAGTCTAGTAAGGCTCAGGCTCTCTTAAAGACTCATTTCTTTTAACATGAACACCACCAGGCAACCTCTCACCTCCTCCCTAAGAGCAGCTGCCCCCACCCCAGCAGTACCTGCATTTTGGTATCAGGTGTTCGGTCTTGTTGGAAGGGAGCGCCATGAGAATTACTCCTGCAAGCAATAGGAGCACTGCTTCCCAACCCCTTCAGCATGGAGCATGTTTCAAAGCTCTTTTCTTGTTGGCCTGGAATGTTAAAGCCACTGTGGGTTATGTGATGAGGGATGCTGCAGCTGTTGGGCCACCAGCTGTGTCCCAGCAGATGCTAAAGCATTTGATACGCTCTCATTCCCACTCCCCCATCCCTCGGAGACCTGCATTTGTAAAAACATGTGCGTCTTTTGCCTTTCTGTCTTGCTGACAGACACAGCATGCTCAGGGGTGTTCAGTACTGGTTGGACCCACCCATGGTGTTGCTGGAGCAAGAGACCAGAAGTTTCACTGATACAAAACAGACGGTGAATGAAGCCAGATTCTCTCCAAGACGAATAAGGAGGGACGAGATCAGCCCAGCGTGTGCAGAGCACGACAAGCCTGACAAACAAGTAATTGCCAGCAGAAGAGTTCAGGACTAGTTTTATACCATAAGCCACCACAGCAGGTAGGCAGCACTGCGAGGAGACCAGCAACTCAGCGTCATTGAACTAAGTCTTTGCTATTACTGAGACCCCATAAGCCGAGATGCTAGGAACAGGCTTTCCATCTACTAACAGCATTTATCTCTGGGTCAGCCCAATTACCCTGATTGCTCTCTGATAAACTCCACAGAAGATTCATTCACTTCCACACTCGTCACACTACAACACACACTAATGTGGGGGAGAAACAATCCCATGTGTTACAAGCTAAGGTTTGAGCTAGACATGAAACCACTGACGTTCTACTATGGCCTTTTTTGTGTAACCCCTAAAGTCAAATGCATTTCAGTTGGCACTCTCCTTTCTTCTCTTTTTCCCTTCCTAGCTGTGAGTGTAAACATAATAGAAAAATCCAATTTCACTGTGTTAGTTACAGTGCAATTACAGTGTGTGTGGCCCAAAGAAAAGGGATTACTGAATACATTTTCCTCAAGGAGTGAGTAAAAAAAAGAGTTACTTTCAGCCTTGTCTTCTAGCTGAAAAAAACCCAAAACCAACAGCTTGATTGTTTCCAGATATAATATACTGACGTCTCTTTCTCCTATGTAAATGTTTATACATTCATCCCTTTACAATGAGCTGGGCAAAAGCAATGGTCTGACGGATGCCAAAGGAGTAACTGAATTTTATCTGGGCATTCATACATTAAAAAAAATACAAGCTGTTCTTTGTACATGTCAGATAGGAATAACTACTCTTATGACAGACACTTCTTGAGTTTCTCAGTTCCTAGTTTTCCACCAAGTTCTAGCCCTGGCCCTTCTCCTGGCTATCATTTTAGGAAAGCCACTTGACCCGTGTGTCTGTCTGCAAAATACTTACCTTCCTCTTTAAGGTACTTTTGGACCCAATACAAGAAACATTACCAGATATCTGATCCAGCAACCCTGAACAAGCTTCAGTGGACTTTCAGCCAATGCTCAGAGGAGCAAAGTACCAGTTTGGTATCAAAGCATCATAGTTTGCATTTCTTAAGACCACGTCACATTCAGACCTCCTCTGTAGGCACTTAACATAGTAGTAATCATCACTCATCCCTACTTGGGTTTCCACCACAGAGAACTTTTACCTTTTCTCAGAGGTTTCATCTGCTCAACCAACATGTGACGGCTTCCAAGGCTTCCGCAGTTACACCACCAAGAGATGGGCCAGGGTGTCCAGACAGATCTTCGGTTGTTGCTGACTGCAGGGCTCAAGGGAGTGCTGCATTTGTCACGTTCAATCTGCTGAGCAGTGGCTGCAGATGCACCAGAATTAATTTCTGTTTGAAGTCCAATGGCTGCAAACGCTCCAGTGCGAACGGACGCTGTGTGGGTTTCAGTGCCCACGCAGGCTGTTCCGGTTACAGTGCTACAGCCTCGTTTTGTCAGAGCTGACAACTAAGCCTCAATTTTCAGGCCAGGACAGTTTGCACAGCAGCAGCCTCCCATCATACAACCCAAGGCTGGCCACCAGAGCCTCCTGAAGCAAGCCATATGATCAGCCACAGCCTATGCTGGCTCATCCAAAACCCTAGCTCTGGGAAGAACTGTACCAAACCCAGGCCAGCCCAACCTCACAGCACAGCAACGACAGCCCTGGGAAGCCAACATCTCCCCTGTAACCCACCCCCAAAGCCCCCTCTCCCTCAGCTCTGCGAGGCAGGTGGTGTGCTCCCCACAGGAGGCCGCAGGAACATGCTGCTGTGCCGCTCACAGGAGCGGGACTGTTGGCCCATCCTGCCTCACAGGTTCCTTGGAAGCGTGTCTCTTCCAGTCTATGCCTTCTCCAGTCATACTTAGCTTGGCACAGAGCACAACTAGGACTATGTTCCAGAGCCCTTGAGGAAAAGATGAAAGGAAAAACCTCAGACAATCGTTGCATACACTCCAGCTCATCTGATGCATCTAGTTCCCTCATCCAACAGTCTCTCTACTGGAGAAGGGGGAGGGAGACTCTTTTCCTGCGGCTGCAGCAGCACTGTACAAAACTATCCTTCATCCTTGGCACTGCTGCAACCCAGCTTCAGCTCAGGAAAAAAAAAGTCCTTTCAGGGTATGTATCTGTATATGAAAAGGCAAGAAATTATCAAGTACACCTGGCAAAAAGTGTGTTTTCCCCTGTCTAGTTGGACCTTTGGAATGGAGTCCTGTGCCCATATGCTGTGATTTTAAAACCATTATTTTTCAAACACAAATTAAAACAAAACAAAACAAAAATCTGCAAATGCAACTCAGTGGCAGATTCCCCAAAACTGCACAGAAAGCCACGGACATCATACACACACAAACGATCAAATGTCAACAAGATAAAGGTACTGCAAACCAATGCACGTGACGGGACAACAGGGCAACTGATGCTGTTAGCCAAGCAAGCACTATGGATTCTTTCCTAGGTTATCAATAAATGGTTTGTCTCCACCTCTCTCCTGTTATTTTGCATGGAAGGTACCTCCCTATCAAACATGTTTTTATCTTGACAATTAAATCGCACTGGCAGCCTGCTCTATTTAATCTTTATTACATTCTAATTAGCCTTGCAGAACCTAGCACTGCTCTCCCGAGAGCTGGTTCCCTGGTGATGCCCCTGCCCAAACAATACCCATGGCACCTGGATTTGTCTGCACAAGGACAGCCACTGCCTTCTGGTGTCAACTCAAGTCATCGCGTGTTTGCTGCAACAGGCACACTTGTATCCCATCTGTTGTCCCTATGGACCACAGCACTGCTCTGCTGGAAAGAAAGCGATGCCTTGAGGAGAGGGGCAGAGTCAGGAAGCAGGGGTGAAAAAAAAAAAAACCCGCTAAGAGCATCAGCCCCCTCCCTCCTGTCCTCAAAATGCCACAAGGTCTCAAGGTAGGACATTTCACTGGTCATAAAGAATTCACCTGTAGGACAACTGCTTTTTCAGCCAACATGCAAGAAACTAATCTGGGAGATTCCACAAGCAAAGGCAAAACCTGATACAGCTAACATTAAAAAGGAAGAGACTTCTACTGTTATATGCGTCAGGGATTGCAGTGGCTCTCATACGGATAAGGTATGAAAGCATTCCCAGGTTTCTCCAGGCAGTGCAGCCACATCTCAGGGCCGTCGGTGCATCTTACAATGACTACTTGCACATTTCACAGCGGAAACAGCGATCCCTCTTCCACATCAGGAGAAAAAGAAGTGGAAGAGCTAGGGTGGGATTAATTGAGAACACCAAGATGATGTAACCAAATAAGTTTATTGTAGAAACCCTTGGAGACACGTTCTGGCCCCAGTCAGGGTAGGGAATTTGGGACCAGTGAACCATAGTGATGTGCAGTTTGTCTTAAGAGACTCAAACCAACTTTTGAACAAAAGTATGACAGTATCGCATACACCAGCCTCAGCAGAGTAAGTGCTTGGACAGCAATCCTGTTCCTCAAGACTCTCCCACAACCTCCAGGGGAATAACAGCATATCCAGAGCATTAACCAAGTAGGCATAATTGAGACTTGTCAGCCCAGAGGCACTCACAGAGTAGACAAATGCTGTAGTGCCAGGAAACCTTCTGGACATGCTGACTGCCTGGCACATCAGGCTGAATTCAGCAGATCTAACCACTGCTCCCTGCATGTTTCTTGACTCATGGAACAGCCTCAGCAACATCTAGACTGAATCTTCATAGAAAGACTTTGCCATGGCATGTGCCACTTTTACCACCTTCTTCTCCTTAGCATCCAGGCCCATGTTGCTGCGGGCTAATTTAATCCAATACTGCTCCGTCCTGGACAGATAGTCTGCATGCTTCTCATCAGGCTGAACAGATGGGTGTTGCTCCTCTCCTGGCACACAATGGGAGGAAGACAGAAAGAGAGGTCACAAACAGCTAATGAAGACAATCTGCTCTTCCAAGTGTCAACCCATCCAAGGCTACTCTTGTGTTTCAGTGCAGTAGCCTAAAAACCTATCGGTAGCCAATGCAATTTCTCCTCTACCCTGAGAGCAGTGTACTATGAAAACTTTGCTTTTGCTGGAAAACTCACCTGGATGCCTCACCAGTGAGGCCTTCCAAGCTGGCAGCAAAACCAGCAGGTATCATACCAAACCCCACTTTGTATTAGTATGAAGACATCTTTCATTTTAATCATTACCTCCCTCATCTTCACTCTCCTCTTCAGAGCTCTCCTCTTCCTCTTCCCCTCCCTCTGCACCTTCCATATCGTCATCCTCTTCATCCGACTCCGACTCCTCCAGCCATTCTTGTGCTTCTTTGTTGAGAAAGAAAACAGAGAAATAAATAACAAGCCGTTTCACAGTCCTACACCCAGAACTGTCATGGAGGATGCCAGGGCAAGGTCAGACAGACATGATTCTTAAGAGCCCTGCTGTATTCATTGCCCTCATAGATCCACCCACTGTACAGGGCCTGTCTCTGATGGGGAGCAGTGGGAAGAGATGAAATAGAGTCAAGAAGCAGTGAAAAACACAGAAAAGCTGTGGAACAAAAGCTGGTTAGTGCTGATGCTGACAAGAGTCAACTCTCCTCCCTAGCACTTCATAGCTCCGTGATCATGAACAAGACTCCCTCCTTTCTGCCCTTTGCTCATTACACACACGCAGACTGTGAGCTTCCAAGGCAGGGGCACCCTTTTTTTAATGTCTCTCTACAGTGCCTAGCACATGACCTGGGCTGAATCACTTAGCCACTACCATAAGAGATATGCTGCTCTAAGATAGACCCACTGTTTCTTTCAATAATGAGTAAAAAAATCCATCAAATCCATCTTCACAGAGTTCTCTCAGGTAATGCTTTCCGCAATACCACTGAACACACTCATGTGATGACCATGTAGCCAGGAATTCAGGGAACTGAATTCCATGCTTGCCACATCCCCTGAGCTAGCCTTCCCAGCTTGGGAACAGCCCAGCAGAGTATTCACAGTATGCAGCAAACATACTACACATTTAAGGTACAAAGAGAGAACGCTAGCTAATGCCCACATGCTTTGCAGTACCCAAGACCCTCACTGACCTGAGAAGGAAAGGACAGGAAAGAGCAGACATCCCTGTCCTCTGCCAAGTGGACAAGCGTGGCACTTTCCAGGCCAGAACTTGCCACTCGTGAATAAAGATGCTCTGTTTACATGTCTTGGTTTTCAAAGTAGACAGACCAGAGCTCACTCTCTACAGTGATCACAAAGCTCTGGACCAGATAGTTTCTGCAGCGACAGTGACCATAAGACACTACATATCACATACTCCCAAGCTTTTTCCTGTCCAGGAAGAAAACACTACTCAAAGGCACATCACCACCCGTGAGGAAGCTCCATAGTTGTTTCTTTTGGGTTTTTTTCCCCTAAAATACAGCACTGTGGAAACCATATTCTGGGGATTGCTATGCTAAAGGCAAAGAGAGAGATCCCACCACCAGGGCTTACTTGGATCCATCTCCACTAGCACCTTCCATTCTTCCAGCTTATGTAGGTCAATGCTGTAGAGGTCACTGAGGGTGAACTGGCGATCACCCACCTCAAACATTCCCCCATACACATAGAGAACGCCATGCTTCACTGCCAACATGGCATTCGAACGTGGGCATGGCTCCACTTGCTGGGCCAAGGTTCCATCTTCCTCCTCCTCCGATTCAGACCTCTCCTTCTCTTCTGCAGGTCCAGAGATCACCTGCTTGATTGTCATGACAGTCCCATCTTCTGCCACCACCTCTTTGACTATCTCCACTGGGCCTTGTGGAGGTTGCCTCTCTATCTCCTCATCTCCTGCACCCTCTGCCTCAGCTTGTCTGCCACGTCTTCGCTTCCTCTTCTCTGATTTTGGTCCCTGTTAATAGGAACAAGGAACAGGAGGAGACTGCATGTGAATTGTGCACACCTAATAGCATGTACAGCAGTTAATACAAATACTATGGATGCTGCTGAGAGGGAGGGGGCAGAATTCAATTATTTTTCACTAGAATTGTAAGTCTCAAGTGATAGGTGCAACCTCCCACTCAGCATGAACTTCTACCAGCCATAAAACAAGGAGCAATGAAACTCCTGGAGAATCCATGGCATGGACCTACTTCCTCTATTAATGGCAGCATGTCCTGAAGAAACAGAAAACAGCTCTTTTGCTCTCTATCCTGCAGGTGCACACAAACACGCACAGAGTCCACTAGGCTGTGACAGGAGCAAGAGAAAATAACCCACCATTTTGTGAAATCAAAACAATTGCTGGGTGCTAAATTACACTGCATTACCAGGAAGCACTCCAGGCCTTCAAAGTACTGTACGAAAGGGTGGGAAAACAATCAGCTAGGCAGGCAGAAGCAAACACCTCAGTGCATGTTTGCCTGTTATTACGTGATTGACTTCTTTTTGACAACAAAGCCAGAAAGAGCTGGGGTGGAAAGAAGGAAGTTCAACCAGGTCATTTGCACCTCACTTCCCCCTTAAGAGTAGTTCAAACAAAATCAAAGATCTGAGCTGAAGGCCACATTTCTGAAGTTCTTATGGGCCAAGGTTAGTATTTCATCTCTTTGAGTAGCTCAACACTGGGGAAAAAAAAGTGTTTTTTTGATCCCAACGCAACACAAGATCTTTTCACAATAGCTTTTACTGAACTATCTCGTGTCAGACTTACACACCATAACTATGTTTTCACGCTGCTTTTTTCATTTTGCATCACACAACAACAGGGCATATGCAGCCTAACTCCTGGAAGACAGGAATTGCCTCCTGAACCACTCTCATTTTGTGCCGAACTGTCAGGGCTCAGGCTTTCTCTATCCCCAGAAGGGTGACAGTCTGCATCACATTGTGGAAGCAGCATGGAGACCACAAGGAGCTATGTGGCAGGGAAGGTCAGCATAAAGTTAGAGAATTCAGCTGGACTGGTAGCAAAAAAATCTGCTAGAGTTGCACATCCCCAGCTTCATTTCTACAGCCTCTCCGCCTTTCCACAACCAGTGGGTGACAGATCAAAGCAGTAGCCACATCTCGTGGCTTAGCTTCTGGAGCAGCCTGAGTTACTAGAAATAGTGGCTTGCTCCACACTGCCAGAAAGGCCAAAAAAGGCCCAAAGGACATGTGTCAGATGATGAAGGAGAATTAATGGAATATATTTGTGTTATTTTTAAAACAAAACCTTTAGCTGTCCAGGAAACCAGCGGTTTTTCCCGATGTCATAGAAATAAATATCATTGAAGAAGTCCCCTTCAATGCTCTCCTCCTCTTCTTCATCATGCACACCTCCAAACAGAAGGGAGCGGTTATTGGGACCAATCGCCACGGAAAAGCCAGACCTGGGAGTGGGTTTCACTCCGGATGGGTTGAGCCGACTCCATGCCCACTTGTCTGGTAACGGATAAAAGCAAATATGAGCATCAGCAAAGGAGAATCCTGATCGTTTTCATATCTTTCAAGGCCCTTCAGTACTCCAGCAAGAAACTCAACGACCCATTTTGGACACTCTCAGAACTGCACGGTGCCCCTTCAACAACAGCGTTAATCAGAACCATTTGC
Source organism: Phaethon aethereus (assembly GCF_964289735.1). Classification (NCBI taxonomy): domain Eukaryota; kingdom Metazoa; phylum Chordata; class Aves; order Phaethontiformes; family Phaethontidae; genus Phaethon; species Phaethon aethereus. Next base: position 20,810,870 of record NC_138589.1, read on the forward strand.
ACTTCCACTTAAACCATGCAGCTAATCCACATATCCCTTCTACGCTTAGAAAGCTGTTGTGTCTTCAATAAAAGCAAACTCAGAGAGCTACCTTCAGGGTGTGCTTTCCAGGGCAAGGAGCCCCTTGAAAGGTGTATACACCTTTAGAGGAGGGTGGAGTTCAAACCAGGATTGATTATAGCCTCAGACTACCAAGGAAAGGTACCTCAGTTATCCCATGGAACCCACCCTCCACCAGTTCTCTCCACAGGTCCCTTCTACTACGGTACCTTATCTGCCAACTTGCACCACTGCCTTAACCCCAAGAATAAGTACAGTTAATTGTGAGAAGACCCAACCACAATTTACAAAAGGGCTCAGCAGTGGGAGAAGGCTTGTGCTCTAAATCCTCCACTTTTGCTCCAAGCCTTTCTACTTTGGATTTAAAGCAAATCCCTAAAGGGCAGGCTGGGAGAAGCATACGCACTGGCTAGGTACTGTGCTTCCGAAGGAAACACAATTTCAATGAGATATACTATAAATAGGACTATGCAAGCAGGGTCTGGAATCCAGACAATGTATGTGACCAACCTCCTCCCCAAATCCCACTTTAAGACGGTAAGGTTTAAAGAAATCTGTCACAATTTTAACATTTTAGAAATTCAGTTCAGCGAAGATTGTCCATTCCCTGAGCCCTGGACAAAATACACTCTCTCCTAAGGAAAGCGATGGAATATCTATTTCTGGCAACATTCACACATAAAACAACCAACCAACTAACTACTCTTGGTAACATCCCTGCAGTAGGTAATCTCATGAGATCACACCCCAGTCTTCTCTCTTAAGAGTCTGTAAGTGAGCCACTACTACCAAACAGAATTTATCAAAACAGCAATTTCCAGTTTGGAGAATTCTTAAATCCCAAAGATTTTCTGTCGTGAAACAGAAGAGCGGTGATCAAAATGTCCCAGAGAACAGGAATTTCAAAATGTTTTTATAATTCCCGCCCACACATACACCAAAAAAAATCCCTAAAATATCTTTTCTTATCATTTTTTCCAGAAGCTGTCTGTGCAGGCCAGAGCTTCTCACATAGTTATGCAAGGAGCCTGGAGACCCTCCACTCCATCTCAGACTATTCCAGGACCAACTGGGAGGTGTCAACATAGACGATGCTGTGAGCTAGAAGTGATTCTCTGACAAAAAGTATACCCCCAACCCTCCTCCAGAGCTTTGCCAGTTCCTCACAGAAGTTTCTCAACAAGCTCCAATCCCCCAGTATTTCACTGCATCAGAGCTACCATTTACACGAGCTCTGAAATCAAGTCACCTAGAGCTGAGAACCATGACTCCTTACAGCCTTCAGCCAACCAGCAAGCTTTGCTCAGCAAAGCAGACAGCCTCAACTTTTCAGGCTGTAAAATGGAGTGCAAGAACGGGACAGAACCGCTGTGCTGCATACAGTCTGCTGCCACAACAAGCACCCGTTTCCCTTTGCAGACCACAGTGGTGAGGAATTCTGCCTGCATGTGTGATAGCCCATCTTCCTTCTCCAGCATACATAAACAAAAAATGAGGACACAATTCTTCCAGTATCCCCCTGAAACTGCTGTTTCCTTCACCTTAGCCCCTTTCTTTTTAAGCTGGAGTCACAGCATAAAAATGCACTTAGCTAAGTGGGAAGAAGAAATATTTAAATCAACTCATCTGCCGTGTTTAGCCCCAAAGCAAACACTTGGGCATAGTGCTTTTCAAGGGAAATTTTGTTCTAGGCTTGCGGTTTTTTGGTCTATTATTCAAAGGAAGAGAGAGGATTTGTATTCCCAGTCCTGCAGCATCACTTCAAGCACAGCCCTCCTAACTGCAGCAGTAGCTTACCTTCCTCCTTGCCTGCACCTTCAGCCTTCAGCAGGAACATATCTGTATGCAGGGTGCCTTTGTCAACATCTTTCTTAATTCTCTGCAGAGAAGGGAAAGACAGTGATACTCATTGAAACAGTTTCAGTGGCTCAGTACACAGGAGGTCCAACTCTTCAAGGCCTAGAAAGTCACCCACACCAGAATGGCGGCATGTGCCATTCTGAACTCGCCACCCCACAGGTAAGCCTAATTGCAGCCTGAATCTGTACATTCCTGTGCTGAATATGCAAACATGGTGACTGAGGCAAGAAGCAGCCATGCAGGTAGTCGCACTGTGGCTCTGGAGCATCAGGCAGCTCACAACCATAGCATTCAAACCAGGACTACTTCATGTGATGAGCCACAACCAACTTCCACCTGCGACAACCAGGCAGTGCTCTCCAGGCTGCAACAGAGATCCTGGGGCTCATAGGAGGTGGCTACAGGATGCAGTTTAAGGGCAGGAATTTTGGCACTATGAAAAGATAAATAAATTGTCACAAGGGATTAAAAATGATTGTTTTGCAGAAGAAAGGAAGGATGGGGCACCAAGGAAACAGGAGGCACAAGGTCCTGCTTTTTACTCTGCCACAGACAGTATCAGGCATTCTCAAGGGACTAATTTAACATCTGTGCCACTGCTCCCCTAGCTGTAAAAGAGAGCCGATACCCACTCCACCAAAGTGGCACACGACAACTTTCCACAGGGCTTGCAAGGCCCTCTGGGATTCTGTCCTTGAATGCTGAGCAGAAGCTCAGAGCGTCTGTGCTGTATCATTTGCAAGGCCCTAAGTACAGATCTGTGACTAGCACACAGACTTTCAGTCCCTGCCACCCCCCCATCTCCATCCCACTACAGGCGAAGCAGAGGTGACAGCTCGCTCTCTGCACCACAGCCTGACTGCAGCTGTCATTTTTAGCATTTGGGGCCCCACAGAGCTGTGAGCAACAGTTTTTTCTCCTAAACCGAAACAGAAGCCCCATTTCAACCACTACTGAAGGCAACGGCAAGACACCACCAAGAGCAGGATCACGCCTCAGTTGAGGCAATTAAGTGCATCATTTTAAACGCGATTTTCCCTTACTCCTTTCACTGTAAGCCCCTGTACTCCAGCGCTCATAGCAACATGCAGCATTTGAAAGCAGCACTGTGCAATACCACTGTAGGAGGTCTTTTAATAATGTCATTATCCACCCATCCCTTCATGCAGAGCTCCTACTTCCTTGTAATTCCCTTCCTCCTGGTGGCAATGGCTATGTTGTGTAACTGCTGCCAGCATGCAGGTAGCGGATCCCAGCAAAAGCTAGGAGGGTTGGGGTCCAGTCCTCAGGAAGGAGGAGGGCTTGGGTGCACCTGAGAGCACAACGCCACAGCGCAGTCCTGTTTTTGCTGCACATCTGTACCCAACTCTGTGCCTTGCACTTGACAGGTTTTATTGTTGTAGGGTATGCCGTGTTGTTGTTACATTGCCCAGTATCCAATTCGTAGGAACAGTATTCAATTCTTAGAAAGGCAGGAGAGAGGAAAGGGAAATAAAGTGTGTTTGAGGCATTGCACAACAACGCTCTAACTTGCATGATGCTGAAAAGCCCCGGGGAAGGCAGATAATGAAGTGCTGGAGGACATAGGAGAACTCTGCTCACAGTGCAGCAAAAGGGAAGCTTCAGTTAGCTTAAGGACCAGGGTCTGCCCATAGGACTGTCTTGGGAAATTTGTTAATTTGAGGCTGTGGCTCACGTGTCTTCTTGCTCTCCACATGCACCTAAGCAAGCCCATCAACGAACTGAAAAGACACATTCTTCAAGGCAGGAGAATTGTCTCTACACTGGAGAGATCATGTTCTGTGCAACCACTTCCATGAAGTCAACAACTGCATTATTCCACCTATTGTCCCTGAGCAACAGAACATCAGGCACACAGGGACAGGAAGCCTGTAGGAACAAGCATCAGTGACAGTCCTATTTTCTGAATAAGAAGTTATACAGTGATGACTCCTTCAGCCACTGCCAGTTCTCCAGCATATGAAGAACAAGCAAAACAAGTTTATCCATTGGTGAGTGGTTCTGAGGCATAGTTAGAGGAGCGCTGGTGTTGAAGATATGGTTGGAAGGGCTGGGAGCTGCTAACTTTGAACAGACCCATAAGAGAGAGCTGCCAGGGCAGGAAGGGAAAGAAATGCCTTCTAGGTAAGGTGCTGTAAATATAGAGTACACCAATTCATAGCATGGCAGTGCATGTATTGTGGCATCTACAGCAGTAGCTCTCAATTTCAAAGGGCTGTGAGTCACTGTGCCAAGCAAGTGCCGTGTTCTGGCAATGTCACACTTTGCTGTCTCTGTCACACAGGTCTAAAGCAGCAGAAGTCACCAACGAGCTGCAGGCTGTGGACAGCTGAGACACAGCAGCCTTTTTAGTATGTCCCTCACCTCAATCGAACACCCTTCCAAGCCTCACCTAAGCAAACAGCCATCAGGGATGGTTGGACAGAGGAGAGGGAGGGAGGGAGACAGAGACGGGCAGGAGGCTTCACACCTGATAGCAATGAAGTGCACCCCAGTGACTGCAAAGTGCCTGTCTGCGAACAATAATGGAAATAGTGGTTATTTGCTCCCAGTCCCAGGTAGGCTGCAGTTTGTCCTTCAATGTTAGACACAGCACACATTCATATGTGCAGGGGACTCATGGACTGAAATGTGCCAGAGCACAGTAAGATGTGCATTGTTTGCACAAAAGGAGGGGAAATAACAAATACTGAGAGAGCAGTTGGCTTCACTATCATACAAGCTGCATAGCATAACTGCATTATTTCTCTCCTGAAAACCACACGGCTCCCTGTAGTAAACACGCTGTCTATGCAACATGACAAAGCTTCTTGGGCTGAGAAAAGCCCAATAAGGTGGAGTGGGAGTTAGTTATTTGTCGTCAGAGATGCCTGTTTTCCCCATCTTGCACTGGCTCAAAAGCAGACACTTCACCAGCAATTGCCCTGAGCAAATCGCTCCGTCAGTCACAAGAGGCTCCTGTTCCCCCCACTGTCCTTGCCTTGAAGTTCCAGGTGTTTGCTTTCAAGCATACCACTGGCTCAGATATCCACAGCCTACTGTTTGCACACACAGCTACATTAGCAAGTTACAAGAGCTTTACTGGCATTAGCTAAAAAACCCTAGCTCCATGGACAGCAAGACACATGTTTATCCCCCTTCAAAGAGCAAGGAAACTGAGGCATGGAGAGCTGTTCTTGAGAAGAAGGGGAATCAGGATTCCCCAAATACAATGTGCTAAATGTGTCTGATAAAAGAAGATCAACAGTGGCAAAATACATCCAATTAGCAGAAGCCCTTAGCAGGCAGAACTACAGAGGGAACCCCTCCCACCAGACCTTGCAGTTCAGGCAAACACTTCAGCCCTGCCACAGGCAATCTCCCAGCAGAATCCAATTCAGCTTTGCAAAACTTGCCACTAAAAAAACATCCCAAAACCAACCAAACAAAAAACCCACACGCTAGTCTTCTCTGGAATCCAAAAGCCTTGCAAGCATGTCATGTCAGCCCTCCCTTGCACCTGCAAGGTAGAGCAGTGTTTAGCCTCTGACACCTCCCGGCTGCATTCACCGTGCCAGTCAGGCACAGTGCGCTCACGTTGCCTAGCAATAGAGAGGTCTCATTGCTTTATACAGCCAAAAATGCAGCTTGCTGCAGCAAGCCCCATCCCCAGCATAAGAAACGGGTGAGGACATCTTTAAGATCAGCAGGAGAACAAGTCTGAGCACCTTGAGGGATTTTGAGGTACATTTTAGGCAGAGCTGACAACGCCCACAACACCCCCTTCTGTAAGATATCATAGAAGTTGCCTTTACCATTTCTAGGCTGAAGATCAAACATGTGAACGCAGGGACACAATTGTGCTAAGAATTGTGCATTTTAAAACATCAGGCGCGCTCTTGTCAATTTGTGCACCAACATCTCAAGTTAGTCTCCCTCAGGGTTGGTAAAGCTCCTTTTTCACCATTTGTGTCCTGGTTGCTCACCACTTGGACAGCAAAATCTAGTGGCTGGCACAGCAAAGGCATGTCTGGGTACCAAGGTTCTTGCCCTGGCTCTGTCCACAAGAACTAGAGTGCCTTAGACAAGTCGATCTTTTCTGCCTCTACTTCCCCAGCCATGAAAGAGACTTTCTTATTCAGGTCACATCAAGGAAATTCAGCGACACCACCTGGACCAACAAACATTACTCAAAACTGACCCTCCACGCTCAGTTCTGCATGCCAGTCCAGCAAATCAAAGCAGGGACCAAATCTCTCTGCTTCTGCCTTCCCAGCTCACAACACCTGCTGACCAGATTAAGGACAGGCAGATTGATCACCCCATCAGGGGAACATCCCTGGCTGCAAGCTGATAGTATTGCTCAAGCTTTATAGAGGCCCAACAGCCAGCTGGGTACAAAGATGCCTACAATTCCACCCATAACTATGAATTTCCTGGGCTTACATCTCTTTTTGCCCTAGGCAACACGTACTATACCACACAGCTATTTTGGCACGTATTTCAAAGCAGATTTACAAGGGCCAAGGGGACCACAGCACATAATGCATCAGAACTGCCCATTGCAGGAAAGCAGCCTTGCCACAGCGCAACTCTCCTCCAGCAATGCAACAGCTACATCATGCCAATACTAAAACACAGAGGCTATTATGATTTTCACTCCTCTTCCCTCCAAATCAATTCTCACCACATACAGGCTTGGTAGCAGCTCTGACCTCAGGAGGCACCTACACAAATCTGCACGTTTTTTACAGCACATGTGCAACTTAGTCTTGCCTCTTATTAGAAGAGAATTCTCTACATGACTTTGGTGAACGGTGCTTTACTTGGACACCTGCCTGGTTTCATATGCAAAAATGTCTTCCCAAAAATGTCTTCACAGCACTCCTGAACATAGCATCTGCCCCTCTAATAGGAGACAAGGAATAGGTCTTCTCCTGTGCCTGCCCACCTCCAATTAAGTAGTGTTTTCTCCACCTTCTACATCTCATTTCTCCCAAAAGTACCCCAGCCAATGACTCCAGGAGGAGTACAAAAGCCAAACACATTTTCTTCACTTCAAAGTAAACCCAGAGAGACTCAGCTCCACAATCAGCTATAAGCAAAAGATATAACGTGAATTAAATAGCCACACGTTAATGAAGTTGTGTTTCTCTTAAAGGAGCTAAATCTTGATGAATTACATTTTCAGGACCATGCTAAAGGTTTGTTGCCTTTGCATATCAAGAAAGCTGCAGAGAAAATTCTGTCCAGTGCTTTGTAGCTCGACTGCACCATTCCTGCCTCAAAGTTCACTTGTTCTACAGAATACACAAGCAAAGTCTTTGTTAGGAATGGCATTATCAGAGAGCAGCAGACTTAGCTCTCTATATTACAAAGGAAGTAGATTCATGAACAGGAGTGGTTCTTTTAATGTAAAAGCTGTTCTTCAAGCTGGAGAGGAATTGCACCCAGCTCTCATCCTTGCTCAGTGCCCTACATAAAGGCTGAGGGCAGCTTTGCATTCTCCCATCCCTTCTACTTAATTTTTATGAGCTCAAAACAACCCAAAGCAGCGCGACAGAGCCCACCCTCAAAGTGGAATAGAACCAACTGCAAACATGCATCAACTTTTGTATTTCCATGCGGCTCAGTGTGCATTTAAGATCCAGCTGCTTTCAGTAGCCGTGAGAGATCCACATCTAGCATAGCATGCAGGCTCATGCTTCCTTCCCACCCTCCAGAGTAAGGAAACAGGCCAGAGAAAGGAAGAGGACAAAGCCCTTTCGGGTAGAAAATGCCTCTGTATTGTTACTGCTATTTAATCAAATGCACATCTGATGAGATAGAGCCCTAAGCGCAGGCCATGAGGAGGCACAAATGCTTCTAAATATATAGACAGACTATCTTCTCTCCCCTTTCCGTGCTTTTCTTCTTTGTTCATTTATTCACATCAGAAGAACAACGCGTCCTCCTCCCCCAGCGACACGCTGCTGGAAGCGATGCTTTTCCACTGAGACTGTAGCAGCAGGATCTGAGTCTTCTGTCTGCATTCACAACATTTAACAGCTTTTGCAGGAGCCTTTTGCTCAATGAAATATTTACTTCCTCCCACCCAGCATGGAGACAGGGATACTTGGTCAATGAGGACATATGGTCTAAAGGGCTATCCAGTATAAATTACCATGATTAACAAAGCAAGAAGCAGAGCAGAGGAAGCCTGGTGCTCATCAAAAGTCTTCTTTGGCCTATTGAGTTCGCTAACTAGTGCTGCTCCCTTAACCCTTTCACTGATGCAAGAAAATACAACTCTCCTGGCAGCTGCTGCTTTTAACCTGCACATGCTGGAATACAGACGAGTACTACCCGAGAATGCTTTAAGTTGGCAGCAACCACCACTGTTGCCAAAATTGCTGTTTCTCCCAGTTATTTATTCCTACCTCTATGATACCACTTCCTTATATTGGATTAGATTAACAGGGAAAATACAAAATTCATTTTAACAAGCAAGAAAAGCTCCTCGATCAGCACACAATTGCATGAAGAAAGGCACAATTAGAAGACAAGATGCCTCTTTTGGTAGTAGTAATGATTCACAGCAGCCTAAACCATCCTGTGTACGAACAATCCAAGGGCACAACTGTACATCCACTCCAAGCTGGCATAATCACAGGCTAACATTGCACTCTTGTTACCAGCGTTTTTTGGACATCTGGCAGCTGCCTGACATGCGGAAACAGTGTCAGTCAGAGCAGCGGGCAGTTATGTGATGAGATCATTAAATCTTGCACTGGAGACAAGGCTTGCAAAACTGAGCAGAAGGAAGCAGCGGTACAGAGATCTCAGTTCTGCTCTCCCAAGCTCTAGGCCTGCTGCCCTCTCCAAGCAGGCGAAACACAGAACTCCACAGCCAACACAGGTCAAGACCATTGCACCGGCACCACTTAGGCAACTTGAGCTTGTCAGATTCTAGTTTTCACTTTCGGCCCCTAGTTTTTCCATCAGCTATTCTGTTCAGCATCCAGGAAATAGTGCACTGGCTTACCACAAAGTTTTTCCTACCTGTTTGGAGTAGCCTCCATAGATGATTATGCTGCCCTCAGGAGTGGTAGCCATTTGACACCCAGATCTTGGAGCAGGCCCTATCCCCGATGGAGCCAGCTTGCTCCAGGTGAAGGAGTCCAGGTTGAAGGCATACACATCGTTGTAATAGATGTAATCTCTAGGGAGAGTAATTGGCACACCACAGGTTTTTGTAATGGTCACCATTTAGGAAAGGATAAAAAAAAAAAATCACTTCAGGAACAGCACCAGGAACCTCTGAGGAGGTGCAACACCTTATTCAACTCCTTGCATTTATGGCTTTTCTCCTTCCATAGCCGTAGCAATGTACAGAAGATTTGTTCAGGTGAAGGTTACCATTTCAGTGCAAGAATTTGCACTTGCCAAAACTCCTTTAAGCAAGACCTCTCTGCATTCTTTACTACAACCAAGATTTTATCAACTCTATCCAGTTAACACAATCCAACGTAACTTAAACCAGAACACAAGACATCAAAACAGATTAGAGCTATGTCTGTCTAGAGGAGTGGAGAAAAAATATACATATATCCCTGTTCTCTTTCTACTAGCCAACTCACATACTGCTAGAGGAAAATGCTCTGCACAGGATAAACTCCCAATGACACAGCGAAGTCTAGGGTGGGCTTTGCAACTTGCACTGCGCTCCCAGGGACTGCGGTTATGCTGCTTACTGTCTCTGAGACAATACGCAGCTCAGCTCTCTTCACAGTCCCCATGGCAGTGTAGCCATGACCTCATGTAGTACGTGAGAGCCTACTGGAGAAGACGTTTCTAGGAAAACAAGGCTCTTTGACAAGATTCAGAGGCCAAAAGTGATGTATTAAGCTTTAGCTACAAGGATGAGTAGCTACTTCAGTGATTAGCTAAGTGGTACAATGGTTTCTCAAACAGTTGAAGACTTTAAATCAAGATCACTTGTCTTTCTAACATAAAAGTCTAGTTCGGTAACAGTACTGCTGAGGATAATCCTTCCATTACAGTCCAGCTTTCTGTTACTGGTGAAATTCTATTGTCTTTTTTACAGAGGATTCAGTACCACCAGCCAACATGCAGTAACCCACCTGGCGCTCTCATGGAAACCTCCAAAGATGATCAGCTGCCTTTTGCAAGCAACCATTCGATGTCCACTTCTTCCAGAAGGACCTCCTGATGCCCTGAAATGCAAAGAAATTCCACTTATCAGCAAAATTGTCTTTCCTGTTAGTGTGTCAGTCCATTTTTATTGAAGTCACTGGGAGCTGGGCTGGTTGAGTTCAGCTTCTGTTCTCCTGGTATAGGGAATTTTGTTGCCTTAATACATATGTGTGTTTTTCTCCAAAACAGTATGTGTGCACTTCCTGTAACTCTTGGTATCTGCAACACAGGTATTTTGCAGTAACAATTTTATCCCTAGGGATAAGCCATCTAGTCTCTAACAGCAACCAAAGACTTGAAGTCGTTTCTGCTATAACTCAGCAGCTAATTTTTCAGGAGAGTTTAATGAACAGTAGTTAACTCCCACAATTGCAAGACAAGCATTCTAGACAGAGGTGTTTTCTCCAAGTACCACGTAAAAGTCAGAGACTGGCTCTGACATCCACTCTCATTCAATGTCTTAGGAAATCATGTACCCATGTTGGCTTCACTCATCTACCTGCAGTTAGGATAGAACATCCATCTAGTGAGAAGACTTTATAAATTACTTAGACTTCCTCAAGAACAAAAGCATTGCCGCAACACAAGTCATCGTTGTTATCTTAACACATTAAAAAAGCAGCTACGTATCACTGTTCTGCTCTTTCAAGCCTTCTTGACTTTTCAGTTAAAAGTGCCACTTCCATTTCCAGGAACACGCAACAACACCCCATCTGTCACATCCAAAAGCTTCATGTGAAGCCAGGCAGCTGCAACAATATTCCTGAGAGGCAACGAAGATGCACCTTCCTTCATGTTCACCCACAGACCAAGCATCGTATAAGAGAGAACAAAAACAACTTCAAGAACTCTGAAAACAAAGGCAACTTCAGGCCAAACCGCAGAGAAAACAAGGTTTTGTTTTGTGTGTTCTCTGCCCCCATGGATTAACCTACCACATTTTCACTCTCGCTGAGGAGTCTCCCAAAGTGCACATAGTTAGCACCACTGAACTCGGCAAGACTTCCCAAATAGGCAGTGTTAACATGTGTTAAGTGGTTGCAGAATCAAGGCCTAAACAAACAGGCAACCTGCTCACCATTGAAAACAGCAGCAAAAGCTAAACCTGCAACCCTACTGCTAGGCTTTAACTGGCAGCAGGTTGTTATAAAGAGTGGTGATAGATTTCTGTGGAGAGAGAAAATGAGGGCCCTTATTCACCATCAAAAATGACAATCTCACACCAGTCATAATGAAAAACTCCAAGCAGAACAGCAGCGTTTGGGTAAGACTGAATTAATATTGATTGCTTGGACTTTTTTATGCTAACAGAGAGCAAGGTTTTCTAGGCATTTACTGGATTTTTAAGTACCACCCTGCAGAAGAGCACCTCTAGTATTAATTTCATCAAGATGTGAAATCATTATTTTCTCTTTTGTAACAAAGCTCTCACATTATTATTCCAGAGGATGGCACCTTTTAAAATCTTTTTTTTTATTTTTAAAGGAAATAAGGAATTAAAAATCAACATGAGCAATAAAATCCTGTTCTCAGAGAGTATCTTCTGCCTAGATTCTCCAAAAGTTTCCTCCAAGTCAAAAATCAATTCTGAACAATCAAAAGTTTATCCATTGATGTATGTGTTTTAATAAACAAGTTCCTACGAGTGTACAATTAACTCAAAGTCACAAACAAAAACATCCAGTATGAGACCTGATCTGAATTTGGAGAAGTCGCTCTGGCACCAGTGCCACTTACTCTCAATCACAAGGCTGTTCTCCCCATTCTTTAAACTAGATATACAAGCTACAAGAACTGATGCTGAAGCACAGTTCCAGGAGGCCTCAGCCTGCACAAGTATTGTATCATCCTTCCTTGGCCTTAGTGTTACACATTGCAGGAATCAGCCATAAAGGAAAGCTTACAGCCTTTGATGTAAAGACATGCCCTCCTCAAATTGCAACAACTGCTCTTAGAAAGTATTTTTACATAGAGCTATTCATACAGCCAAAGTCCTTCATCCCCAGTCTCCAAACACAATGCTGGAAAAATCAAATGGCATAGTCAAGCAGGACTGGCAGTAATGTATAACCATGCTCCAGAAAGCACGTGCCGCAAGCTTGAACCCTTTTTTCCCAAATGCAAATGGTCTCCTTTTACCTGTATCACTGCTCATGGTACAAAACAAGCATTTTGGAAATGGTTTCACAGACTTTATGATTAATACTCTACTTCATGGGGTTGACACCAAAAAGCAGACATGTGGGAGGGAGCTGTAAATTCTCCAGACTTTTTTTAAAAATAGATTAAAAGATAAGTCTAGATAAGGACTGGCTCTACACATGTACAGCATGAGTCTGATCAGAACTGCTCCATAAGGAATTTGCTTTTGCTTGTGGAGTTACTCTGGGACTTATAGTAACATAACAGACCTGAATTCAGCTGATTCAACAATTAAAGACTTGCATGTCATAGTGGCTACAGACTGCATAAGTGAGTTACCTCTTCATTCATGAGGATGCTCAGATGAATCTCAGAACCTTTCCATAATAACAAAAGTGATGATGCATAGGACACTCCATCAAAGGACCATTTCAGGACAAAGCATTTTTATCATCCAGTACACGAGGCAGCTGAAGCCCAGGACTTCAGTGTTCAGTTTTACATCTTACACTTGTGAATGTAAACAAGTGTTCTGTTCAATTGCACACACAGATAGTGTACACACGTGTTCGTATACTCAGTTAGAAAGTACACAAATGAATATGCAATTGTCACAAGGCACAAAACCCTCAAATCAGATCCCTTGCAAAGTAAATCAACAGTTGTACATTTGGATCCTGATCTATCAAAGAACAAGCTCACATGGCTCACTTCTGGGCTGATAGAGGAAGTCTACTCAATGTTACACCAAAATACCCTTATTTTCTTCAAGCACCAATGCACCTTTCTACCTTGTGTTGCAGGACCTGACCTTTCCAGTGACAGACAGCATATGAGCAAGAAGAGCTGTCAATCAGAAATAAACCTATGCTGAGAGGCATCCTGCACTGCAGTGACTGCTCCAGTTCTCTCTGTAAACAGTATTAAACATACGCTTGTGAAATGCTACCCTGAAATATTTATAGCACCACATCTCACAAAACTGTTATGGGAAGTATCATTAACACTCCAGTATTAAAAGGAAGGGAGCTATACAGGCTCAAAATCAAGACAAAAAAAAACTACACAGAGGAGGGATCTGCCAGTTCCCAAGCACAACCCTAAAGTGTGATGCTCCCTGTCTCTCTCTGAGGGAGTGCACTGGGCCACACAGAGCCGAGTAAGAATGTTCTCTCTAGGAAGCAATGAGGCAATTAGGTTAAAATACTGCTTAGCTCTAAGGCAAAGTAACAAACAGTTCATGCACTGAGGCAACCTTGTGCATCACACACATGATAAAGTAGTTCCAATAAGTCAAAGTCACTTGCTAGCAAGTCTTCTAACAGGCTGGGATTTGTTGTGTTTGGACCATCTTTGTGCATGCAAAACACAAGTAAATATAGCTACATATTGCTAAATATAGCAACTTTTAACTGTCAAGGAGACTGCCACCACTGTGCTCTGTGCTAGGAGATAATGGAGATCCACTTCCCCAGCAGTCTTTGCAGACACAGCACAGGGATGAGTTATTCAGAGGGATGAGTTATTCAAGGTTTTCTCTTCAGAAGTGTTTTACAGTCAAGCCTCTTACAGCACCAAGATGGCCTGACGCACAAACTGTAGGCCAGGAAGAACAACATAATTGTCTGAAAACTAAGCTGTGGGGCTGGAATAACTAGATTTCCTAGAACTGCAAGTTCAGATCACACCAGGGTCACCTTAGCTCTTCAGTCCTCACAAACCAATACATTCAAATCCACCTGACATGGGGCACATGTGAGTCTTCCCACATGGAATAGAAACACAAACTTTGTCTCTCTTGTCCAAACATTTCTTAATGAATAATTATGTTACTCTATTATTTGCACTACAATGATGTCTTCCAAACCCAACTGAGTTTACTCAACACCAGTCTGTACCCCAAATGTCTATCACCAGGCATTTATTCAGGTAAGACTGCTACCACACTGGACACATGGAATTATTGCTTGGCCTGCTATGTAAAGGCTTGCTGTACCAGGACTTGTGCCCCACCATGACCCAAAAAACCTACACAATCTGCCCCCTCCATTTAGTCTCCCAAACATGCTCACTCCTCCAATACCACTAGCCTCCAAGCTGACCCCTCGCTGTCACCAGTCATCCCAGCTGGTTAATGGCAATCCAAAATAAGCAAGTGCTTGACTTCAGATAGACATGAGAAACCTATGTGAAAAAACGACAGCAGCAATGGGGTTCCCTGGCAAGAAAAGCAAAATGCTGAAGGAAGTGAAATGCAGCACGTGTTACGATCATAGTTATAAAAGAATTAGGAAAAAAATCCCTTGTACAATTCAACAATCATTTCTGCCCTTTCTTCTTCCCCTTTCCAAGCAGACTGTAATCAAGGTGCCATATGGAAATGCAAAGAAGCAGCAGAAACTTGATTTTCACACTCAGTCAGGTTAACATTAAAACAAAGACATCCCTTCCCAGTCTCCTCTGCCAGATGCCTCATTAATGCAGCTCTTGGAGCTCTGCCCAAGGGTGGAGAGGAGATGCACTTTGTTTTATTCGAACACTGGGACCAAGGCACAGGCGTTTTCAAAATTCCAGCAAGGCTGAAAGACAGACATCCACCCAAACACATCAGGAAGCTCAAATGGAGTAGATCCTGCATGGGGGAGGGAGAGAGAAAGAAAAGATCATCTCTCCAGGGTACTTCCACCCATATAATTTATGATGCTCACTTAGAAAATGTCTATCCTTTTATCTATTAAGAAACAATGAAGTATCAATGACTCCAAATGCATCCTCCCACTGTGGAATGGCAGCCAAAGTGACATGTGACAACCAACACCAGGGGATGGAGTATAGCTCTGGGCGACTTGAAGTGTGGTACTAGAACTTGCTCCCTAGGAGCAACTAGGGACCCACCTTGCCAATCTGTCTCTCTCCTCACTAACGGCAACAACCCATCACAACAAAAACCTCTTGCCATGCTTGTAGTCCTCTTAGGGCCTGGGACTGCTGGGGGCATCCTGCAACTTGCAGCACATGCAAACTTCATGCTCAGGTCCAGCGAGGGAACAGGTGCTTTTGCAGTGTAAGTTACACTCAGCATCCCCAAGGCTGGTCTCCCACATGGGGTTAGATGTGGGACGAGCAGAGCCTCATAACCACCTTGTTTCCTCCTTCCAGGCAGGTCAGGTACTGCAGCATTTGTTTTGAGAGTGGAAAACCCTAAATCAGCTCTACAGCAACGCATCTGCAAACCCACAAGAGAACAATTTGTGCCATCAGTGGTGGAGCTAATGAAGCCTCATCCGGATTCTCCAATGGCTCACAAAAAACAATCTCCCGCCCTCACTCTCCCTGCAGCTGGGTATTAACACTGCTCTCCGGTGAGGATTTTTTCAACCGAGAGTTTGGTTGAAATGTCAACCCTTTCTCTCAGCAGGGATTCTGTGGCGAGCATCACTTCCTCCCCCCTGCCCGCTTACGTGAAACCGGTAGGTACATAACGCATCTGAGTTCATCCCCTTTACTTGGCTGAGATTGAGCAAGGGATTCAGAAGTTATTCTGGGGGAGCTGGGAAGGGTACAGTCACAGTCATTACGTCAGCTTCTGCCTAACAACAACAGGCAGATCAGCCTGCACATAGACAGGTCTTTTTAATCTTTGCACCTCCTAAAGAGCCCTCCATCATTTTGGAGGGTTCCTCTTACCCCTGCTTCTCAAAGACAAGCAGGGCTCACTAGAGTAAACCTGGCTTCCTGTAACATGACAAATTACAGCTGTTACTAGATTAACACTGCCAGGTCTGGAGCCAAGAACCACACTGATGGACAGGAACCAGCCGCTCACCAATTAAACAGTTTTCTCTCAGCCTCCCAGAGCAACTCAAAAGGATGATCCCCGGATTCTCGCAGCGCAGTCGGCTGCGGGGATCCTGTGCTGTGAAGCACCCTTCTAACCCAGCCTGTTTTGGACTCCTTGGGATTTTGGCACTTTGGCTCTATATGTCCCCCTGCACCTTCCATGCCAGAGTCCCTTCAGTGCTACATTAACCTCAGTAAAATTAAACCTCCAGATTTCCCCCTTGTCAGGCAATATCAATGCTCTTATTTTACAGGGAGGAGGGAGAAAAGGCAGACAGGCATGATGACTCAATGTGTGGCCCCAGGCGTGTGCCAAGGCAGAACCAAGGTATCCATCTCTGCACAGCTCAGTCCTAAACCACCCTCTCAATTATTGTGCAAGAGACAGAGACAACAGGCACTCGCACTCTGTACATGAGGCAAAAAAACTGATCAACCTAGGCAGATTTAGGGTTTCCCACCTGAAGGAAGGACATAGAGCTCATAACCAGGAGATCAACAGGTCAAACAGCAAATGAGCAAATGTCCCAAAGCTGCTGCTTTCCCCAGTGCCACCTCAAGGGTCAGCTGCATGGCAGTTTCAGCCCACACAAAGCTGTGCTGACTAATCCCACAGTCAAGACAACCCCAAAGTCCAAGAGAAAGTCTATATCAAAGTCAGGCCCAAAGCCACATCTCCTGCCTCTCAGACCACTGGATGACCCACCAGACCTCTTCTCTCATGCAAATACAAACATGAGCAGCAAAACTAAGAAGTCAAAGGTTAAGGAAACATTAGCAGGGGACTTTAGGCCAGATCTACAGAAGATATTTAGGCATCTTAACTCCTGTCAAAAACTACCAGAGCTTTTGGCACCTGTTTACTTTGACAGGTCTGAATTATTGGCTTGTTTATCCCAAGGAATCTTGAAGCAGCAAATGCCAGTTATCAGGAATTAAGTTGGCTCTGTGGATAGATACAAGCTGTCTTCTCAAGCAATGGTAAAATTGGGCGAGATCCTTGTACTGGTCTTGTACAGCTCATGTAGGAGAAGCCCAGGCAGACAGAGCAACAAGTACTGTTTTGAAGTTGGACATCTACACCCACCATGGCTGGGACGACAGAGTGCTGTTCATGATACCCCTTCCTTCAGTTAAGTAACACCCAAGCACACCCATGCTTCAAAAATCACATAGTAAATAAAATAGCTTTGGCCTTAGTAGACTTGGAACACATCTCTCATTTCTACTACTTTCTGGGGGCTGTCCTCTCCACCATTTCTAGATTGGGCATCTCTGTACTCAAGGTAGAGACGAGCAGACAACTGGGAAATCACAGCACTATACCAGCAATCAAACTCAGATCATGCTGGCACACTCCCTCATGAGGTGAGCATCACTGACTTCAGAACACGTCACAGAATCATAGACTACCAGGTTGGAAGGAACCTCAAGGATCACCTGGTCCAACCTTTCTTGGCAAAAGCACTGTCTAGACAAGATGGTCCATTACTTACTTGATCTGCTCCCAGGTCTTGGTAGCCAAATGCAGGACCCAGAGATCCTTGTAATGATAGAACTGTTCCCCGTTGGGAGATGCAAACTCCCCGCCAAATACCCACAGCTGCCCGCCGGCTGTGGGCACCACTGCCGCCTGCCAGGAGAAGAAGGAAGAGCTGGATCAGACCAGGGTTCAAAAACCAGAGACAGAACTTTATCAGTGAAGTGTGCAACTGCCTCCAAATACCAGAGAGCAGACAAGTGGCAGCGGCGGCTGCTGCTGCCTTGCTTGACAACAGCAGCTCTCTAGGGCTGAAGCAAGGGGAATTTTAAACACGAGTTATTCATTGTTTAGCACACGTTCCCTACAGCAAAGGAAAGTCGGCCAAGGAGCTGGGCTCTTCCCACATCCTAGCATCTTGAGTTCCAGTTCTACAAATTCAAGGCTCCCAAGGAAGCATCTTGGGATTTAGTTTAACAACAATTGTTCAAATCTCTCTGTTCACCAAAAGGAAACCTCTCCACAGATAAGGCTTGGCAACATTCCACCCATCCTTTAGTCACAAAAATAGCATCCTGCAGAAGACATACTGGGGCCGATGAACTCTGAGCCACGCAAGGAACACGGGCACTTCCTGCCTCCAAGACACATCTAGCATCCCAGCACCCAGCAGGCAGAGTAATGCAGGGAAAAGTCTTTTGGCAAAGGCAATTAACAGTGCACAATTGGCCTTTGCAGTTTTTGTAGATTATAAAACGACAAACAGTAAAGAAGCCAAGCTGCAGCACAAGTCCAAACCTGACGCTTCCCAAGATCTGAAAAGCATTACTGCTCCCTCTGAATACAAAAAAACCCCACAAAAAACCACACCCAACCAAAAAAACCCCAAACACAGAAGGAAATGTGCAGCATTTGGACAAGAGGAGATTGTTACTGCTTTGCTTAGGGCACGCAGCAGAGAGGATCAAAGGGGTTTGTTCTTTCTGCACAGAGAAAGCACTGTTGTGATGCAAGCTGACAGTTAAAAGCAGGGAGAAAAGAGCAAGACTCTACTTCATTAAAATTATCTAGGTAAGGACTAAGGAAAAAGGAAGGAAATCCAAGGAGGAAACGACATGACTGTGCAAATTTCTTCCTTGACTGGGACCTCTTGGGTTATTTACATTAATTGTTCCACAAGTGTTTTTTTCCAGGGTACCCATCACAGATCAACATTGGGATAATGATCTCTTTCTTCAGAAGGGCTTCGTTACCTGCCTGTCTTTCCCAGCAAACAGCAGAGAAGATTTTTAGCATCAGACATATGACCATACCCTCATGTAAACCAGCCTATACATGCAATGATTAAACATCTTGAGAAAATATAGGGTGTGTTTGCAAGCAGGACTTGTGGAAACATGAAGTTACCCAAACAAAGGGGATACGTACCCGATTTTCATGGGTATCTAGTGCTTAAAAGATTAAGGGGAAGGTACATACAGCAGCCTGCTGGCACTTGCATGTGACCTTTTGAAGAGCTGGCTCGAAATTCATTACATAGCCAAGCTTTTTCCTTAAAGAACTGACAACACCCATCGATATTCACCTATTCTCACTACAGCTCTGTTGAGCTGATGTAATGAAGCCACTGAAACTCCAACAGAGGATCGCAAGTCAGAGACCAGAGATGACACATAAGACTGAAAAAATGCACTTACAAACCCACAGACACGCTTCTGTTTACCTTTGAGCTAATGCAGAATATGCGTTAAAAATAAAGTCACAGGGAAGACAACAAACCCACCAACTGATGAGGCTGAACTGTCTCCTGTGTGACTATAATTAATTAATCAGACAGAAACCTTATTGTTGAAGCAGGACTCCTCAGATAGGTTTCTCATTTTATTTCTGTTATAATCCAGTTGCGGCTCCCTGACGCAGTGCCTGCCTGCTCAGTTCAGAGTCAGCTGCGAGACAGCCACCTGCTGGCTACCAACACCCAAACAAGCACCTCAACTCCACACTCACCAAGCAACTTTTCACCTAGAGAAACGAGTGTTTGAATTCATGGTCTCCTTGTGGAATTTGACCTCTGAAATCAAGTTCCATTTTAAGCACCACTAGGTAGCTGAAAAGTCAAGTCAGAACCTTTCAATTCAAGAAAGGACAGACAACTCAGAGCAAAACTGGCATTTAGGTGTAGCATAAGAAGGATATATGAATCTAACCAGGGTACTGGATCTTACCAGGGAGCTCTAAGAGCTTTGGCCATGGGTAGGAACGTAACATTCGCATCCTGCATGGCAGCTTTTGAAATGTACCAGTCACCCAGCCACTTGCTGCAAAAGGCAAGATAATCTATCAGACAGCTGGTGAGGGCCAGAGACCTGCAAAAAATACAAGTCTTTGGTCCAGTTTCTAATGTGCAGGTGTTCACATAAAGTAAATAAACCCAAATCCTTCATCGTCACAACCAGCCAGTGACCTTAATGACACAGGCATCAGAGAAGTGAATTCTAGGGGAGTGTCATGATATCCCACAGAAAATTTAGACAACTTTGTCTATTGCCTTTGCAGACAAAAAAAAAAACCCAGCCCATCTGCCAAAGGAAAAAAAAAAAAAAACAAAAAACCCCGCAACCCAAAGGCAGGACACACACAGTCAGTGCTAGGGGTCCATTGTGTTGTACAGTTGGGACACTTGGCAAAGCCCAACTGCTACATGCTAGCAGGGATACGCTACAGTAATTGGTCTTTCACACTGCTGGAGCGGCAGTATCTGTAATGCCCATGGATGTAGGCCTGTGGGCATTAACGAAATAATCATGCACAGCAACTCTGCCACTCATAGCACTTTGGTCAGATTCAAAGTTATACCCTGACCATCATTTTGAAAATTCAGTGCCGTCCTGGGATTATGGATGGTTGAGCTGGTCCCTATATAATGCAGCAAAGAGAGTTCATCTTCAAAAGAAGAGTCTCCACCACAAGTCCTGCTTGAGTCCTGTTGACCAAACAGATACAACCCCAATCTTTATTCTACACTTAACAATTCCAGAGGCTACCCAGTGATCAGAAAGCACAAGCACCTTGGACAGGCTTGGACAGACCCCCTCAGCAGAAGAGGTGAAGTGACACCACAGGCAGCCCATTACGAGGAGAATGAAAAGGGCCCAGAAACCCTTGGCTGGAGGGCAGAAATCAACTCCCATCCGTCTTTAGCACAGCGTTAGAACAATTCCAACTGCTGCTCTGGCACACAATACTTTACCTGGTGAGCACATCGCCTTGGTGGTGGGTTGGGGATCTCTACTTTAGACCAGCTGTTCTTCCGGATGTTGTAAAGATACAGTTCATTATACAGGTACGTCTGTTAGAGAGGAAGAGAAAATACACATCACCACGGCTCTCCATTGGACAGGGTCAGTCTGTCCAAGCACAGGACCTGAGGTCTCCTCAGGTTATTTGTGAGTTTGGGGGAGAAGGAGCACAGCACTAGCTTTGCAAAGCAAAAGCTCACCTGCCTCATCAGGCAGGGAAGGAGGGCAACAACCCGTCTGCTAGACTGGGAGTCAGCAACTTTTTCAGTGATCCACTGGACTGGACTGTTCTTTCACAAACACTTTGTTAAGCCGCTTGAGATATGAGGACTTAAGAAGGTGGAGCTTAACACAGATGTGCAGGTTAATGTTGCCCAAACTGCTGCTCAACTCCAGAGACAGAAACAGCTTAAGGTAATGAAGCAAAGAGAATTAGTTTAGCACATCACATTGGTGATCCTAAGGCAACCAAACATCTTAGGGCAAAAATCATTGACAGGCTTGAGTTTTCAAGCTACAGTATATACAACTTCTTGGGTTCGTAAAGACCAGTTTGCCTCCAGAAGCACCAGAAACACTTGCAACTTGCAGAAATCCAGTAACAGGAGTGCCCACTTGCAAATATTTGCTACTGTACACATCTCCAAGGCAGGCAATACCTTGACAGCAACAAAACTGCAGAAGTACCTTGTTTTGAAAGGTGGAAGATAAGAGATTCTTCAATAGTTATCAAAAAGGGTCAGATATGTCTACAACTAAGTCTGAAGAAATTATGAAGCCCTGAAATATTGATGCTGAGACAATCACTCTGACTCCTTAATGGGTTCTAGCATGTCTCCTTCCTGCCAACTGTTCAGGCATGAGACAGTATCACAGCAGAATTAAAAGGCTATTTTGCTCTCATTCAGGGGCAGATACATATTTTATGACTGCTGCCTTGAATTTCACTTTAAATGAGACTCATGCAAATTACAGTACAAGGCAGGGAGAGGGTAGAATAAACGAGAAAAAAAAATGGAAGTATACATTACTTTTTGGCCATTGAAATATTCACCTCCAAAAAGGATCAATTCGTCTTTCTCAGGGTGAGCAGAGAGGGAGCCGTTCAGCCTGCAAAAGAAAGAGGGATGGAGAAAACAGTAGATGTGTAAGAGTATTGTAAAACTCAGAAGCTTGCAGCCTTTAACTCAGCTAGCACTAGCACTTCTGCCCTCTAGCCACAAAGGTCTCTCCATCATCTGCCAAATTACTAGGCTGTGATATTCATACCAGGGCTAAAAACTTCTCAAAGAAATTAACTTCTTGAAAACTTCCAGCAAGATTAATTTGACACTGTCCGAAATCTTCTCCTATTTTAGGAGCACACGTTACACTGTCATTTAACATGCCTTTTGACGTGAGCTCTTGAATTTTAATGCTGGTGTGTCAAGAACAAAAATTAGTTTTATGAGGGCACATAAATATGGGTAGAACTGGGCTGTCGCCTATCATCTTATCTGCGTCATTATTCTGCAGTCACCACTGGTCATTGTTAATCTACATACCACCAAAGCGTTCTGCACCATGCAGAGACAGATCCCTGCCACTCCCAAGGAGGAACCAACTGACCACTGTAACACCCCTGTGAGATTAACAGTATTGTACTGACCTGTCCCAGTATGCAGAGAGGAAACCAGGTATCACAGAGAAAGACATTTGCTTAACAAGCCACAGGAAACAGAAATACAGAACCTAGAAGTATGTGGACACCAAGCTACACTTGATAAAGCGTCTTGATCTCATGACACATCCTTTTGCTTCTTAAGTCTGCTCAGCTTTCTAGTCCAAATCCAAAACTTCCTCTTAACTTTTATTTTTCCTCAAAGCCCTGTAATCTAACCCTTCTTTGCCTCCTTTGTGCTGATGGGATGATTAAAAAGTGGACTTTAAGGCCAAAAAAAAGCTTTTGGTCCTTTTTTTAACCAGGGATTCAATATACCAGCTTATTTTATAACTCAAGTTACCAGCTATGCCAGATATTATGCCTTCCACTCTCAGGAAATAACTTTACATATATAAATTTCATTAAAAGCACCATCAACCGCTGCGTAATTGATAGCTAAAGTCTCATTTAATCTCTTACCTGGGTGAGGGGGGTGGGCAAGATGACTCAATTACTTGGGTCTTTTTAGCATCTAAACTCTGGAATTCTGCTATCAGAGCTTCAAGATCCTCCTGAAAATAAGCCAGACATGAGTTCCTTGACATGCACAGAGCCACCCGCACACCACATGAAACCAGCACTCACCCTCAGGATTTCCCTTGTTAAAAAAAAAAAAAAAAAAAAAATCTGTCTGCTTAGCTTCCCTGCATTCAACTACAAGAAATGGATACCGAGTACTTCCACATATGCTTTAAAGATTGGTCTGCCCTAAAACACTACCAAGTCACTCAGAAGAGTCCTAAAAGGGTAGTATGCATTTAGTGCACACCTGCTATTCCTGCAGCAGAAACACCACACAAATCAGCAAGTAAATGCAAATCATTTAAGCCCTAGCAGAAGTGATGATATGCTACAATCCAGCTAGTCCTCTTCTTTGTCTGCAATGGAAAAACATCTAAATGGAACTGGAAACTCTCTTCTGTTCCCAGCTCATACTATAGCTGGAGAGAAGGACTGCACACATTTTTACTCCCTTTCAACTTCTGTCAATTAAAAATAAAATCTGCCTCCAAACTGCAGATACACTGCAGTTGCAAGAGCAGAAGCAAGATTGCAGCTAGGAAGAGTTTCTGATCCATGCTCTCTCCTACAACCGCCATTGCTCACCACCTCCCTTCAATTAATCTTCTGAAGGTGTGGTCAAAGCAGGGATTTCAAAAATCTAGGGATGTTGCCTCTGCAGCATGGCATCAGCTCTCCCTGCATCCAGTATACATGTACTGGCACGTTCCATGTCTTAAGTTTTGCATTATGCTGTTAACAACTACTTTTCGACTGCAGAAAAGCAGCTGTTTTGAGGCCTAAATACAAGCACCTGCTCTAGGAGTGAGAGAAACAAACATTTTCATTTGCTTTTAAGGACAGAAGAAAAGGATGGGGAAGATGGAAGGAAAAAAGGACCGTTAAACTGCATTTTCTTGTCCTCCTTTTACATCTTCTCGCACATGCTGCACCCAGCTTGTCAGCGGTATGGCAAAAGGCTTCCTTCTATCAATTTTCATTTCACCCTTTATCCTCTTTTCCCCTTTTCCGAGTGCCCTCACACAGGTGCTGAGGGCTCCACAGCCCTTAGCCACACACCGCATGCATGAGTGGGAGCACTGCTTTTTCACCAGGACTGCCCTAACACTAACCCTGAAAGATTCACGAGATGTGCGCTGACCTCAAAATCCCTCTGCCTGCACATCTTGCACCCGGCTGATGATGTGCGGGCACCAACGGGACTTAACCAAGTCAAGAGCCGCTTGCGTTTGGGTAAATTCCTTCACTTTCAAATTGAAATACCCATGCCCCCAACCCACTCCTCCGACCTCCTCGTGCCTCCACCGCCACCGACGGCTTTCCCTTCAGACTCCGTTTTAAAAAACGCCCCGAGACCCACTGCGGGCCCAAGGAAACGCCACAACGCCCCAAGGGAGGCCCAGGCCTCGCGGGCCAGGGCTACCGGAGCCCCCCACTCCCGCCCCTCACCTCCTCCTTCTTGGCTCTGCGGGACACCTTCCTCTCCATCTTCGCGGCCGTCTTCTCGGCCCCCTTCCCCTTCTTCTCCCGCTTCCCCTTCTTCCCCATGGCTGAAAGGCCGGGCTAGGCCGCGCGGGGAGCACCGTGCTCTCCCCGCCGCGCTTGCCGCCCCGGGCGCACGGCTGGGCGGGCAGCGGCGCCCGCTCCGGCCCAGCGCTTCCAGGCCGCGGCCCGCCTCCTGCCGGAGCGGCGCGGCCGCGGGGGCCCTCTGCAGGCCCGGCGGACCCGGCGCCGCCGGCATCAGCCTGCTGCCTTTCCTCCCGCGCCTCCCCAGCTCCGGGCCGGGGCTGGGGGAGTGCTGCGAGCCGGGGCCGCCCTGGCCCAGCCTTATGAGCCCCACCGGGCTGGGGAGAAGTCTTAACGCGGCTCCATACACCGCCTGTCACCCGCCTGCAGAGAGTCCAGACCTCCCTTTTGACTCACGGGCCCATTTAGTCCTGCCCTGAGGAGTCCGCTGAGCCCACAAAATGGCCCCCTCCCCTCACACAAAATGGTCCCTCCCAGGGAAGCGAAGGGCCTAGGTGTTGCCTGAAGGCGGAAGCCAGGCTTGGAGGGAGACCTTGCGCAGAAATAAAAACGAACAGCGGGTTGAAAACCTTGGGCGCTGGGGTCGGCACAAGTGTTTTCATTTTCAGACACAAAGTTTTGGAAATGGGTTTTACCCAGGCTGGTCTCAGAGACCTGAGGCGTTGGAGAGCGGAAGGAAACAGCCAGCACTGTGAGGCGATGCTGGACAGCTGCTTCTTTGCCTTGATGGTGGGGAAGGAATAACGACGATTTAGCTTTTTGCATGGTATTTCACATGGATGCTGAGCCCAGGTAAAATTTCTGGGAAAAAGACAACTTTGAACACTTAACCAACGTGTACACTGTAAATAGGAATTCAAATACATCTTTGAGCTCTGAGTTTCTTTTCATTCCCGTGCGCTTCAAAATTGCTTTTGTGGTTGTTTCTTACTCCTGAGGAAGGAGTACAATCACTATATTTTTCACTGAATGCTCACAAAACCCTGCATTGCCTGGAAGCAGGGTGGTTTTCATCACTGTCCAACCCACCACTTCTCGCAAAACTAGCGAGGATATCCATTGAAGGTGCAGCTCAATGCCCACCAAGTTAACCCAAACATCCAGTACATGCTATGGAAGTTGCAGGACAGATCCTATGCTTTGAACGTCCGCCTACACTTGAACCTCAGATCTTGGAAAACAGCCCTGAAGCACAAAGGGAAGAGCTTGGGAAATATTTTGAGGTTGCAGACAACATACATCCTGACCAGTGTTTTGATTGTCCGATCGTTCTGAAAACATTGCGGTTACAACTAAAGCTGCAGCGTGTCAATGTTCATGTGCAGGAAGCAAACAGAAAGCTACAGAGAGACGAGGTCAAGTGAATGGGGCAATTTCTCAGCCAACATAAGATGCACGAGCTCTGCTGAGTTCCCTGGCGCTACATGCAGACTAGGAAGTCTCCCTGCTGCTTCTTGGTCTTTAACCTCAAAAAGACACTGGTGTGTGGAAACACATCCCCTCCTGATGTCTACAGGAGTTTGGTCACCAAATCCTCTGGGTCCAGAGCTTCTTCTAACTCTTTTTAGGGGGACTTTTAAATTAAAAAGGCTGCATCTTTGTGAAACCCACTCAGGACCTCTTGACGTCTTCACCAGGCATCAATTTACCGGGGGAGCAAGGAGTCTTTCACCTCCTGCACACGCCGCTCCACCTGCTCCCATTTGCATTGGCCTTTTGGGTGCTGCATCATTCGTGGTTATTTCCATAACTGACTGTACAGAGATCCTCAGCTCTGTGAGCTCAAATTGCATTCTAAAAACTTTATTTTCCATATTTCTGAGTGTAGTTTCAGATGTTCGGGGTCATTTGGAGCTAGCCACCACATGGGAAACCGCGTGGGGTAGAACATTCTTGGTATGAGTTCTCTGATCTCTTGAAGTATATGGTCTAGTTTCTCACGGCTTATGTGAAAAAAAGAGGATGAAAGGAAAAAGAATACTTTGCACTGCACTTTGAAAATAAAAGCACAATATAAGCATGAAACAGGGCATGAACTTCTCAGGGATAAATATACCCCTGCTCCACCATGGTGAGAAATCCTGCTGTAGCAATGATGGTAACTCTTAAGAGATGCGTCTTCCTTGAATGGATCCGATGGACACCTTCACTGTACAGATGAGACTAAAGATTGCGACATGAGAGCACCAATGCCCCAAAACATGAATTTAAGACTCCAAAACTGACTTAGGTGAGCTCTTTTCACAAGCTTCCCGTCCCCCTGAATGGGAAAGGCCACTCCACGTTCCCCCACGGCACTCACAGATGTACTCCTACACATTCACACAAACATCTTCACCCAGCTGGCAGACAGATGTGCGCTCCCAAACACAGCCGAGCTCAGGCACACACACACACATGCTCCCACGCACAGATGTCCTCACACTCTCATTTCTGTTATGTCTCAGGTTTTGTTTCCGCTTTGTTTTGAGGAACATAGCATAAGCTCGACTTTGCCTGTGTTTGCACATTTGATTCTACTGCTATGAAGTTGTTCCATGCTGTTATATCTGGCAGCCTGTCTCCAGTTCTGACCTATACAAAGAGCACGTGGTTTTACTTGTTATTTTTTATAGTCTGGAATATGCTCATTCAACAGGATGGTAAATCCAGCTGTATCAGCAAAGTAAAGAATAACAGGCATGAAAGCTTCAGAAAAGACTCAAAAGCTTTTTCCCACAGGTCTTCTTTGTGCTCTAACACTTGATTTATTTTTCCCTTGTTAATGCTTTCTGAAGCCAGTAGCAAGGAAGGAATTAATGACACAGATTAAGCGGGAGGACATGCTGACAGCACAGTAACTAAATCAACCAAAAATGCATTGCAACTGTAGGATGAGCTGGTATGTTAGTGTTCTGTCACTGTCTGTATAGAAAGATGAGGATGAAGATAAGCCCTGCAAACAGAGTGAACCGTGGGGCTGCGGAGTGGGGACCGCTTCAACCGTGCTGGTGGGGTCCACTGCAATGGGATTTTGGTAGGCCTGTGGAGCGAGAGTGCTTGCAAGGGGACGCAAAATCATGCCAGCATAACACCCGGGAACACCAGTGTGTTGGAGAAGATTTTTGAAGCTTGTTGAGAGGAGAGACATCTGGATTCAGCAGGCTGAGGGCTCCGAATGCTGCATGTGCCCTGGAACACGTCAGGATGCCCAGGGAAAATTATTTTCTTTAAATGCTGTGTGGTATATAACTCATGCAGGAAAGCTTCACGTAACAAGTCAAAAACCAGGTCCCTCAGCCTGCTCCAGGCTCAGACTGCAATTTTCCTCCTCTGCACATGTGAAATAGGGAGGAGAAAACTACAAAAAATACGACCCCCAGGCTCTGGTGACAGCATTTCAAAGTCATTCATCTCCAAAGGCACATACGGCTGAGGGTTAAGGAAGGGCACATGCATAGCCAAGGCTTGTTTTGGAAAAAGTCACTCAGAAAGTCTGGAGCTTTATCCTGGCCGTGCTCACAGTCCAGCAGAGGCCCCTTGGCCCCTGCTTATGCGTGTAGCACCTGAAACTGGATTCGGACCAAGCAGGCGGCTGCTGCAAGTCAGCGATGGTGCTTTGCTCCATTCAAGTCTCATTTATAGCCAGAAGCTGATCATATCTCATGGCCATTCAATTGGCTTCCTGAATTTTCTGTTTTGAAATTGGTGCTTTAATATCTTGAAAACACAGGAAGCAGAGGAAGGCAGAGGCATCCCTGGAGGGAAGTACAAAGTGTGGCTTTATTCAGATACACATCCCAAGGGACATCAATCTAAATCCATCAGCAAATTGTCATATGTGAAGACAGAAATTCTCAGTGAAGCTGTGAAAGCCCCTACTTTTGCCATTCCCGTGGGACTTCATTGGGGTTTATGTGCTTTTGAAAAGAAAACTGCAGAGATAGTATTAAAAAGCTAGATAGAGGAGGAGTGGTTTAGAAATTCACATTTCTGATGATTAATAATGATACATCGATCTTACGTATTCTAGATGAGGACGTTATAGTGCTAATTATTGGCATCAGTACCAGTAATGAGGAAGATGACGGCTTCAGTTAACATATAGAAAACACCTGGAGGAAAAAAAAAACCACAGACATAGTAAAATAAATTCTCACCTGAATCCACCACTGATCTACAGCAAATAAGAACGAACATTTCCACCACTGAGCCAGAGCAAATAAGCATGCCTCTCCCCTCTCTGAGTTCTGGTTTTAAATGCAGATGCTTCCATTTCAGCACCAAAATGAAAAGCTAATGCCTAAAATAGGAAGTTTGGTTTTAACATCAAACTGAGCCCCTCCACACCATATTTCTGCACAGGTGAAGCTTGCCCAGCCTGGCTGTTCTTGCTTTGTTTTTGATTAATTTACTCATGAAGTGCCAGGACAAGAAGCGTGGCAGATACAGAGCAGGAGGCATTAATATGTGTTTCCTGCTGTAATGTTTCATTCTTCAGCATCACTCCAGGCTTATTTGTGGAGGTAGCTCTAGATCTTTCACTTCAGGATATGCCTTAGTGGGCGTGGTGGTGTTGGGTTGATGGTTGGACTTGATGATCTTAAAGGTCTTTTCCAACCTTAATGATTCTGTGATTCTGTGTGATTCTGTGATTCTGTCTGAAAACAAGGTCATTTTGCACAAGCAGCAGTTCAAGCCTTGAAGATGGAATAGAGGAGTCTTCTCAGGGTAGTAAAATATCCAGCTCAGTGATAAGGCTGATCAGCATTTTAAGGAAAGCTGTGTTCTGGGACAATTATATACTTTCTGATTTGTGTAAAACAGATGAAACTGCCTGCAAGGGCGAGGAGTGCATGCTGATTGCCAGGGGATCCTGTTCATGGGGTACGGACCTTCTCTTCCCGCAAGCAGCGCAAGACCGCGAAATAATTTCAGCTGTTCACTGTGAACAGCTGCCACATGAGAAAGTGCTGCTCTCACCGCTTACCGAACGTGTCTTTCCAATTTACCGCCACGCTGATAAGCACCAGAATCAGAAATTCTTTTCAAAGAAAGGTTTTGCTAACAATACAATGGCACGTGTATGCACGCATATGAGCAAGCACCGGAGGACAGGACTCTTGCGGGAACTAATGTTTTCATGCTATTCAAGTCAGCCGCTGCAAACTTCCTGGTAGAGCAGCTGAATTCTTCTGCACGTGTCACTGCTGCCGTTTGCTTGTCCTTTTTCAGACATCACGGATTGCTGCAGGGACTGGTCTTTGCCTCCGCTATTTCATCAGAGGAGGTTTGATGGGGGCATTTCAAGTGCATAGGGTATCTGCGGTGTCACTGAGCCGTGGCAATATTTACCAGCCCAGCCTTGAAGCTGCTCCTGATTAAAATGCTCCAGCACAGAAATTCTCTGTCCAGCTATAGTCACGTCTTTCTGTGACATTGGCCCCCATCACTCTGTTCGAGTCAGGGTGCCAGTTCCCAGAGCAGCGATGAGAAAGCAGAAATCTTAGGCTGCCTTTATGTCTGTCCTGGATCTTCATTAATTAGGCTAGTGAACCACTAATTAGGCTACCTAAGCTTCTTTAGAGATGCTTAATCTTTACTGTGTAAGGCAGTAGTGTTCACAATAACAGGGATGGAGTCTGGCTGATACCAGCTGAAACTTTTTCCTTAGCCATCATCGGGCTTGTTTTGCTCTATTCCCATTTTATTTATGAGCGTGTTTAGATATTTTTCCACTCATTTACATACCACAGTGATGCAGAGGCACTCCTCTTAAATGCCAATGTCATTGCACAGGTCCCTGACTCACCTCATCCTGAGGTCAGGGTTTTGGAGAGAGATTGGGTCCAGGTGCACGGTTTGGGGCTCAGCCCCATTCACAGCACCTCAGGTATCTTTGAATCCCATTTGTCATTTCTAAAGAGAAGTGTAAACAATTGGGTGAACCGGGTAGAAAATAAATGAGTAAAAGGAAACCCCAGAAAGCCTGGGGTGAGAATTGAGTTCTGCACAGGGAGAGGTCATATTGCTCATAAGAGCAAAGAAGCCAAAAATACCTTCAAATCCCCTGTCCTTATGCACACAATCGTCCTGTGTCCCCCCCCTTATTCAAATCCTAAGTCTGATGCAACCCAGACTGGAATGTAGTAAGACTTGCAATGCTTTCGTGTCCCACCAGATGTCAGCTCCTCTGCAGAGAAGGGCCCTGAGCCGGCTCCCACCGCACCATGGTGCAAGAATTGCTGAGACGTTGCATCATCTGCGGAGGTGCAGAGCTCTTGCTAGCGGGAAACGGCTAACCGAGCCCAGGGCCAGGCTTCAGGATGCGAGGAGAAAAGCAGCACAATGTGCTCAAGAGAAGGGAGGTTGTTTAGGTGAAGAAATCCTCTGTATTTCAGTTTCTCCAGCTTTCACTGATTCAGGTAGTGCCTCCCTCTTCTTAAATCCTCATTTAAGGAAATGAGGAAATTTAGGAATTAGGTGACAGAGAAAGCGGTTCGAGTGCGGAGTCACTATTAATCCGATGTTTTTGCTTGCCTAAGAACAAGTCCAAGCACATTTGTTTCACCCAGCGAGACTTATTCTGCCATGAGGTGCCTGAACAGCCCACGCTTGGTTTCTGAGATACCCCATCTCCAGAGCCGGAGTGTGCAGGGGGTTTGCAGAGGCTGCTTTCTCTTGGACGCAAAGGACCGGCCACTGCATGCAGATATCAGTCCTGTTTTCCATCGGTAGGTAGATACAAGTTCACTTGAAAATAATCAGTGCTCTATTAAGACCTAGCCAATGCTCAGTTCCCATTACAAACCCCTTCATCACAGGACCTCAGGATATTTTAGAGGAGTGTTTCACTTTAATGGAGAAGGAATACCAGGGGCAAATGATATCCCCGGTAATATGAAGGCATGCTGTGGCAGAGCAGGGTTTAGTATCTCACCTGGCTTTTCTTGCAATCACCAGGCTAGACACAATGCTCTCATTCAAGTGCTCTCAAGCACCAATTTTCCTCCGTAAGTTCGTAAGGGAGCACGTCAGCCTGGTCTCGGTGGCTCACTCAGCTTACTCTCAAGGAGGGACACCTTGTAGTAATCTCATGGCAGGTAGGATGAGGAGGCTAGGTATATATTAGCAGAGAAAGGTTTAATTTAGACATTAGAGAAAACTTACTGACTGCCAGGCTAGTGAGACATGAGAAGAGACTGTCTGGGGTAGCTGTGAAATTTCTAAAGCCATGTCTAAGACCCTGTGAGGCCAATGTTGGCCAGAGATAGTTGGAGCAAACCAACCTGCCTTGTGGCAAGAGTGGACATGGGTTGTTTCTCACTGTTCTTCCATGCCCACTTTTACAATTTTTTACAGCTGAAGAGGTAAGGGACAAGGACTGACCCTTAGTGTTTGATTTTTTACCTACCTCAGCCCCGGTAACAGTGACACTGATGAAATGAATTCTGTTTTATCTTCACAAAAAGCCACTGACCCTGTCCTGATGGGTGAGTAGGTTTTTCCACAACTGATTGGCATTTGCTTTTCCTGGTAGTGCTGTGATAGCCATTGAGATAAGATTATCAACTTAACTGCCGTACCTGCTGCTGTTACCTTGATTTGACAAGGCTTTATCATTCTGAGCAATGCACTGTGGAGGGATTTGGTAAGTTCTCCAGCTCCAGTTCAGTCTGGTTTTGTTAGCCCCTCAGTAAAGATAGCTCCATACATCCCTTATCATGCTAAACATTTACCTTCAGGTAATTATGATCCTGGCAAGATTCCTTGTGGTTTTGCAAAAGAAAAGAAAATATTCATTCTCGATGGCTTAAAAAGGTACGTTTGGGTATATTAACCACTCTTGTGAGCAGAAATACTCTCCTAAAGCATTAGCTTTTAGGAGAAGGAGCTGCTGCGGTAGGGTCTGTGCTTTGGTGTGATAGTGCTGGTTGTGGTGTGTATGAGAAACCGCGCATGGAGCAGGAGACATGGGAGACGCGTGCTCCATGGTTGCAATTATATTGAGTTGCTTCTTTCTCGCTTTTTCCTGTGAACCCTCAAAAACTTAGCAGACCCTCTAGGGATGGTTAGCAATTTAGGGACCATGAAATGTAGATAAAGCTTTCTTTTTTCCTTCCAGCAGAAGATAGTGTTTCATCTACAAAGCCCACCACCTTATCACATACCGTTCTCTTGCATCGAGTGTTTGGATAGATTCAAACTCCAGCAATTAGTATGATTTTGTTTTTAAACGATGACATCACATCCACTTCTGAACATGTTTCAGGGTGTTTTTACAGACGTGATGTAATAGGTGATTGCCCCATATCTGTCTATCTACCACTGACTCAGTTTTAAAGAAAAGGTTTAATTTTAACCTCAAGCTGCAATCCCAGTGAAAATAATATCCATTAACAATTTTTCTATCGCTGTAATGATGTGTACTGTTTTGTCTTGGAAATAACCGTCTTGGTTTCCTGACCTGTGATGTCATTTCTCTTACTTAAAAAGAAAGAGTCACACAAGAAAGCAAAAACCAGATCTTGGTGATATGTCACAGTGAGCTTTTTTCTGTGCTGTTTGAATGGGAAGCACAGCTTTATTATAAAGATAACCACGTGAAAAACAATCTGACACACCACAAATGATCCATTCTGCTGATGAAGCAGATGGGAATTCGTTCCCATTTGAAAACCAATATTTACTCTGATATCTGCTGCTTGCTCTGCAGCGCTGTCTGGCAAGGATCAGGAGTGTAAACTGGGTTTCTATGGTGGCTGTTGACACTCAGGCCAGCTTCACGCTTTCCCACAAGATAAACTGTCACATTACGGGACCGAGGTGAGAAGCAACCCAGCCGCACAAGAGAGGGAGCGGGATCATGGCCGGGTGCCCGGGTCCAGTGGGCTGCAGGGTGCCCATTCTGGTGCTGTTCCTCTTGCCCAGGCTGTCAGCACACCAGCCAGCGGGAGTGGTGGGTTATTCTCCCGTGCAAAGGGACAGCTCTGATTTAATACAATCGCTCTTCCTGCTCTCCAGGTACAAAGGGTGAGACCAGGACAGGCACCAGGAGGAAGAGCAGGACACAGGGGATGTATCTGCGACGCCAGCTGCAGAAGCTGCCCATTCCCCTCTGCTGCCTTCATGGACAGGCTCCTCCACCTCACTTGTGGCACCAGGGGATGCCGGTCCATGAAAAAGAGTACAGATATTTTAAGACACCCTGAAATGAAGATGTTGCACAGCCCACACAGTGCAATGAGTCCTTCTGTAGGACACCACTGTCGTGGAACATCCAGCGGAGAGGTCTGCCAGGAAGGTCATTTCTTCTGTTTTTTACCAGTGGGAATCGGTACACGTCAGACAAATACGTAGCAAAGCGATCTGGCGGTGCTCTGAACTGCAAAGCAGCTCCCCGGAGAGGCTGGCGGCTCTCCCCAGGCACAGACTTGCCTGGCAAAGGGCAAAGTTTGAGGCAGGCACGGGCCGGTGCTGGAGTTCCTCATTCCTACCAAATCCCTCACCTTTATCCACTGCACCTGGGGGCCAGCAGGGTTTGAACAAGCTGGTGGTTATTTGCTGGGGAGAGGCAGCGGGCCGAGCACTGCCTATGCCTGAGGCTGTGAGGGGAACCTCACCAAGACCAGCTGGGGAAAATCCTTTAGCTCCAGGTGGTAACTTCATCAGTCTAAAAACATGGGGAACTTCACCCAAACAATGCAGGGAGTTTGCGTTGGCCTTTGAGCAGCAGTATCCAGAGCCCTTCACTTTCCAAGGTGCTGCAAGCTAAACTGAAAGGTTGTGGCCTAATTCCTCCTGCCTAATACCTCCTTTGGGGTTGTTTGTACAGGGGAGGATTGCCAGCGCCTTCCCGCTCCCTGCCAGCACTCCTCCGCCTGTCCCACCACCAAACCATGCACCCGCAGGGAAGCTCTTCCCAATGTGCCTTTTGCTCTTTGATCTAATGCAGGATCAAATCCCTTTTTCATTCCAGGTCAATTTTCCTCTTTGTCTCCAATTCTCCATCTCTTCCCAAGCCCTGGTTCTATCACACCTGGCTGGAGTTAACAGCCTTGAGGTTAATTTTGTCCTTTCATCTCCATGTATTTTCTCAGAGATGGGTAAGAGAGGAGTTTCCCCTGTTCTATGGTTTCTTTCCAACCCCGGCCCCGAGAGGGTTTGAACATGCCGCCGCTGCGGGTTGCCGGTTGTAGCTCCCCATCCTGGCAGGGTTTTGGGGGTGAGGATGCAGCAGAGTGTCCCTCGCAGCACTTGCATCGATGCTCGAAGCAAACCACCCCGAAACACCACCAGCAGCACTGGCCCCACCGTGATTCGCACCAGGACTGGCACCTGGGAGACTGTGGCACACAAAGCAGGGTGTGCAGCTCCACAGAAAGGCTGGAATTCATGTAATAAGGGCAAGGAAAATCAAATTAAAACATCCTTCCCTGCCTAAACCCCTGCATGAATCAACAGACTGGCTTCAGCACCCAAAAGTGCTCAGGCTGAAGCCTTCTTCCCAGCACACAGGTGAGAACAGGCCACGACAACAAGGTGGTTAAATCACCAATAGTTGCAGAGAATTGTGTTTCTGCTGGGGATCTTGTTCTGTAGCAAAACAGCCCATTTCTGAGACACCACCACATCTCTGCACTGAGCAGCCTCGTGGCTGCTGGGTTGAGTATAAGGCTCCTCTCCAGCAAAAAAGAGCCTCCTGCGAGGAAGGAAGCAGAGCCCTCCGTTTCGGGGGGAGACGGGGCAGGACTGTGTCTCTGTGGGCGCTTTCCCACCGTGGAAGCTGTTTTCTTCTGCTGCAACGGCCCTCGGTAGGGTCTGGCATCAGACACTGAAGAGGCTGCAAGCCCGTGGCCAGAATTAGGCGGGTGTAAAAGTGGTTTTGCAGGCTTATTTTTCTGTGCTGAAGGCAGGGAAGAAATCCAGATGGTATTTGACCCATACAGCAAGAAGAAAATCCCATAGAGAATATTTTGCAAGATTTTGGGGTTTATCTTGTTTGTCTTGGGTGCAGGAGGTTCTCTCAAATTTGGTTTAATAAGACAGAAAAAACCTGTTTAACCTTTGCTCAGCAGTGATAGCACCTGCTCGGAAACTCCATGGGGTACTAGAAAAAGACAGACTATTTTTGCTTAAGTTTTCTGTGTTTTAATTTAAAGTGTTGATTTTAATTAAACACGGAAACTAAAGAAAAGCTAGAGAGGAAGGAGGCTTGCAGGCTTTCTAACTAGGTAATGCCAGGCTTCTGGGTTTTTCTAGAAAATATTAGAGGTATATGAAGAAAACAAACAAGAACAAGTGACAAAAGGATTTTTCCATCCCCAGATGTTGCTTCTAAAGAAAAAATGTGACCAGTGATAGTAATTTTTGGTTACTCAGAGGGTCTTATCTACACTGCGATTATTGTGGCTCTAAATGGCTTTTTTCTAAGAACTGGCATTTTTATTCCGAAGCAATTATTTTCTCTACCTGAGGAAAGACTGTCCAATTAGCAGCTCGTCAGCCCAGACCTTTCCATTTGGCTGCTTTATCAGGTTCCTGCTCTCCCCCGTGACCATGCTGTCTAGAGCCAATGCTGATTTCTGCAGTAATTGCACAACTCAATGTGTCATGTGAGAGCTTAAACTCTTTACATTGTGGCAAGCCAGCGCCTCTTTGAAAAGACTGTTTCAAGCAACTTCGTCAATATGGTTTATTTGTTTATTATGCCAGTCTTCACTGCCAGTCACTCTTCCCACACCTCTCAAGTGAACGGGCCATGAGACCGGGACTGGAGGAGCAAAGTCCGTCCCACTTAAGAGAAGGTGAGGTTCAAAACCACCTGAGGCACAAGTCTGTGGGACCTGATGAGATGCATCCCAGAGTCCTGAGGGCATTGGCTGATGTAGTTGCCAAGCCACTCTCTGTGATATTTGAAAAGTCCTGGCAGTCAGGTGAAGTCCCCGGTGACTGGAACAAGGGAAACATTGCACCCATTTTTAAAAAGGGTAGCAAGGAGGACCCTGGGAACTACCGACCCATCAGCCTCACCTCTGTGCCTGGGAAGATCCTGGAGCAGATCCTCCTGGAAGCTGTGCTAAGGCACATGGAAGACGGGGAGGTGATTTGAGACAGCCAGCATGGCTTCACCAAGGGCAAGTCCTGCCTGACCAACCTACTGGCCTTCTATGATCGAGTGACCACATCAGTGGACAAGGGAACAGCTACCGATGTCCACCTGGACTGCTGTAAGGCCTTTGACATCCCCCACAACATCCTTCTCTCTAAATTGGAGAGATACGGATTTGATGGGTGGACTGTTTGGTGGATGAGGAATTGGTCAGGTGGTCGCATCCAGAGCGTAGTGGTGAACGGCTCAATGTCCAGATGGAGATCAGTGACAAGTGGTGTCCCTCAGGGGTCTGTACTGGGACCAGTACTCTTTAATATCTTCATCAATGACATAGTGGGATCGAGGGCACCCTCAGCAAGTTTGCAGATGACACCAAGCTGAGTGGCGCGGTTGACATGCCTGAGGGACGGGATGCCATCCAGAGGGATCTGGACAAGCTCAAGGAATGGGCCCATGTGAACCTCATGAGGTTCAACAAGGCCGAGTGCAGGATCCTGCCCCTGGGTCAGGGCAACCCCCGGTATCAGCACAGGCTGGGGGTGAAGGGATGGAGAGCAGCCCCATGGAGAAGGACTTGGGGGTGCTGGTGGGTGAAAAGCTGGACAGGAGCCGGCAATGTGCGCTTCCAGCCCAGAAGCCAACCGTGTCCTGGGCTGCCCCCAAAGCTGCGTGGCCAGCAGGGTGAGGGAGGGGATTCTGCCCCTCTGCCCCACTCTGGGGAGACCCCCCTGCAGTGCTGCATCCAGCTCTGGAGCCCTCGGCACAGGAGAGACACGGACCTGCTGGAGCGGGGCCAGAGGAGGCCCCAGCGATGCTCCAAGGGCTGGAGCAGCTCTGCTGGGAGGACAGGCTGGGAGAGCTGGGGGGGTTCAGCCTGGAGCAGAGAAGGCTCCGGGGAGACCTTCCTGCAGCTGGCCAGGAGTTAAGGGGGGCTTGTAAGAAAGATGGGGACACACCTTTTAGCAGGGCCTGTTTTAAACTGAAAGAGGGCAGATTTAGACTAGATCTAAGGAAGACATTTTCCACAATGAGGGTGGTGAAACCCTGGCACAGGTTGCCCCGAGAGGTGGTCGACGCCCCATCCCTGGGAACATCCCAGGCCAGGCTGGACGGGGCTCTGAGCAACCTGCTCTAGTTGAAGATGTCCCTGCTCACTGCAGGGGGAGTGGACTAGATGGCCTGTAAAGGTCCCTTCCCACCCAAACAGTTCTGTGATTCTATGATTTTTTTTTTCTTCCTCATGCAAACACAATGTTGGCAAATGACTAAATACCATTTAGCAGGAGCAACGCTGCAGACAGACGGACAGGCGGCAACAGCAGCGTTAGGAGACGGCAGTTACCAGCAGGGAGCTCAGCTTGGCATGAGTGTCCCCAGCCCTGTAACTCCTGCAGTTCATCGGGACGTCTGGAAAATCTTTTAACAACATGAACAACCAGCTGACTTCAAACATGCAAGAAATAGTGAAACAGTGAAAAGGTGGTAATGCCCAGCATGTCAGGCAGCTTTGGTCCCCAAAGCGTGTTCCCTTTGGGTCCCCGTGGCGTACGGTGGCTTTTTCCTTGATCCAGCCAGCTCTCCCCCAGCAGTGCCCACATCCCAGTGACTTGCAGGCAGCTTTCACGGCTGCCAGTGCCTGGCAGAGGGGCAGGGCAGGGTGGACTGCCAAGTCTGGGCATCCCTTTCAGACCTTGCAGTAATGTCTGCAATCTGAGCTCCTCCTTGTGTGTCTTTGGCTGGCCAGATCTCCCTGTGGCCACACGACCGCTTCCCCAGCTGCTGTTGATACAACCCCAAAATGTTCAGCTTGATTTTCTCAAGACTCGATGTAGAAAGCTTACATGTACTGTTGTTTTTATGATCCATGTGCAATTAGTCTGCAGACTTTTGTTTACTGAAAGCCAGGGCCAGCAGCAACCTCATTTCGAGTCCTTGCAGGCCCAAATGTGTTTTGCATATCCTTTATCACACGGAGCCTCGCAGGGCTTTGGTCCCTATCTGCTGAGCAGGAGCTTCACCACCCGCCCTTCTCCTGGCAGAGGTAACGCATCCCCTCCAGACATTACTTTGTTTTTTTTCCTTTAACTGATCTGTTGTCTTTGCAGCAACCTTGCTCTCAGATATAACATGCACCGGCACCTCCATGCAGCTCGTTATACCGCAAAACCTCCCAAATACCTGAGATGCCCAGACCTGATTTACGAGCTCTGCAAAGCCAAAGGGTAAGAGGCACGAGCTCTCCTGCCCTTGCAGCCGGCAGCGGTTACGCAAGGCGAGGAGCCGCATGGGGAGAGGGGGGAGCCTGTGATTTTCCCAGGCAAGTTAGAGCAGAAATGACCTCACTGAAATTCAGAGCCAGGCTCCTGGAGACGTTGACCAAACCAGCCAGAAAACTGGCCCAAAGTGGAGAACACACTCGTGTTCCCACCATGTAGTTACGCTTTTAGGGTTTGTACAGGCGTATTGCCACATGCTTAGAATTTGCTTATGGCACTTAGCGTGTGTAAAAAAAAAAGCTCTGTGCCTTTTATTTTTATTAGTCATTTTTGTGATAATACTGTTGACTGCTCTGGAGGCTACGAGATTCATAACTTGATGCCGTTACGGACAGCACCTCATTTTCAGAAGTCTGGAGAGGTCTTT
Source organism: Phaethon aethereus (assembly GCF_964289735.1). Classification (NCBI taxonomy): domain Eukaryota; kingdom Metazoa; phylum Chordata; class Aves; order Phaethontiformes; family Phaethontidae; genus Phaethon; species Phaethon aethereus. The sequence goes on from NC_138589.1 coordinate 20,850,235, forward strand.
GATGAAACCCTGCTCAAAGCTTGCTTTGAATCCTGCAAAGAGCCTGGCACAACGCATAGGCAGAGCACATACAAAGACCTTCTACTGGTCTGCCCAGAGGCAGCCGTGGACAAATGCATCCCTACCCACCAAGGCTGCTTTGTAACCTGTGCGTGTCTGTGCCGCTGCTGGCGACGTGGTCCAGCCCTGGGGGACACAGTGACAAGTGATGACAACCCATGCAGAGAAGCCGGGAGAGCAGGGCAGGATCATTTCAGTGCTTATTGCCCTGGCTGCAAAGGGGAGGCAGGGAATCCGTTCCAAAAGGAGGTGTTGAAAAGAGCTCTTAATACAAAAAAAGAATTATTTTTCTTACATAATCTGTCATCCTGCCTGTTTCTGTTCTCTCAGGGACTGTCCCTCACCCCGGCATCCTTCCCTGCTCTGCGCCTTGCCAGCTCCATCCAAACGGGGCTGCCGCTCGGCTCTTTGCCGACCAACACCACTGCCACGGCTCCTGGTGCACGGGGTGGGTGATTGGATTGTGCTGAAAGGGCTTTCAGCTAACTCAAATCCGGCGGCAGGCTCTCCGAGTTGTGCATTGCACAAGACTAAGGCAACAGATACATCTTCTGCTCCAGCAAACCTCAGCTGCAAGCTGACTTTTGGGGACAGGGTGCTGGCAGAGCTCTTCATGTGATCACGAGGTGCCTTGCATGGTGGCCCCAGAAGGACAGCATCGGAAGGACAGGTGGAGAGGCTCAGGCAAGAGGAATTGTCTTTTCTTACTTCCCTGGTCTTTAATTCGATGTAAGGATTCAAGCGGGGATTTATCTTTTGTGCTGTGCAGCTTGGATGAAGACACGGGGAATTTCCAGCACTTACTGCCTCACCTGCTTCAGGCAGCACTTTTTACCTGCTCTCAGGAGGTGGGCAAGATCGTTCACAGCTGGGGAAACTGAGGCACAGCCAGGCACAGTGGTGGTTGGCTGGAGGAAAGCCCAGATTTCCAGGTCCCCCCCCGACCACACCACCATCTCCTGCGCCATCCGTCCTAGCGAGGGGGGTGGCAGTCCAAATAAGCCGAAACCTTGCATATTCAGTAAATACGCAGGGGGAAATGAACCTTATAGGTATCTGTAAAAAAATCCCGCTGCTATATTTCAAGGTCTGGTAATCAGGGGGTTGGAGGCAAACTTTTGTTAAAGATTTACATCCACTCTCCTATAAATCCTGTGCCTCTGAGCTCCGACACCTTAAATAGGTCTCCAGCAAAATCAGGACAGACTAGCATGTTCTGAAGAGACCCCTTTACTTCATGGCTTTGGTGTAACAGGTGAAATATTAGCAACTCCTTTAAAAACTTCCACGCAGAACTTCCATTGCTTCAATATTAAGGGGACAATTCTGTTGTCAAGTGTATTTTGCTGCAAGGAAGTTTGTCAACATGAATTCTCCTTTTATTAAATTTCCTCATACCTGTATCTTGGGTTTGGTGTATTAATTTATCTACCTCAGAGGATCCCTTTACTAGTTCTATCCACAATTCTTCGTCAGCTCCTTGCTTTCATTTATGTTTGCAGCCTTGAAGCAGTTCCCAGCCTGTGTCACGCCCCACCCTTAGTGGCTTCTTCCCAACCCAAACATATTTAGTGCCTTTCATCTTTCACACAAATCTTCAAATAAACAACTCTTTTATTGCTTTTTGCTGGGCTTGCCTCCACTTTGCAGAGGCATTTCTACCTGCTGCTTCAAGGGCTCACTCTTCTTTGGTGGCAGGCCCCCGTGCCTCTCTCTGTGCCACCCAAACACGTAGGCGCTCCTGGGTTTGGCGAGAAAAATGTCGTATTTTTAGTTCGAGGAAGGAAAAACATCGGTCCCGCTGCCTGCGCGTGCTCCAGAAGGGCTGCGTTCCCACGCCTGCTGCCTCCCATCACCACTGCAACCTCCAGCTGCCAGGACAAAAGACCAGCAGCCACGAGGCTGAAGCTGGGGAGATGGGTCTAGACAGCTCGGTGCTGCTTGGGGACCGTGCTGGGTCCACAAGTGGCGCCCGTGCAGCAAGCCCTTCCCGGGCAAAGCCCAGCACGGGGCTTCCTCTACCACCATGGAGCTGCTTCTGCCACCGTTGATGAATCAACGTTCATCCTCTGGGCACGAAGGCAAGGCTGCTGCAGCGGCACCGAGGGAAAGGACAACTTGGGGGGAGCCAAGAGTCAACATGTGGCCAAAGGACCACGTCTCCAGCAGCCGTCAGTGGGGATCTTTCAGAGGGCTCATATGACACGAGGTCTGAGCCCTGCTCAGGTTTGTCTGTCCATCCTCGAACTCACAAAAATGGTGCTTCTTGAGGCTGGGGCTGCACTAGGGCTGTTGCGGTTAATAACAAACCCTCTTATCTGATCTCTTTGTGAATTTCTATGCACACATGAAAGTTGTCTCAACAACATCCCCTGACACTGAGCGCGTGATTAATGCTGCCGCATGCGAAAAAACACTTCCTGCCTTTGTGTCGGCCGTCCGGCTGAGTGCTCGCCCGGTGCTCCTGCGAGTCCTCATCCTCTCCCGCTCCCTCTCCTGCAGCCCCGGGCCCAGGTGGGGTGACCGGACCAGCTCAGCGCTCGGGACAAGCACCGGGAGCAACGTTATGTATGCAGAGCCAGTGGAATTTCTCTTTTTTGTTCTCACTTCCTAACACTCTTCTCACCTGCAGTTTTATTGCCCTGCCAGGAGATCCCTTGCTGCAATCAACTTTTCATTTGATGAGCCTGAAAAATCCTCGTTCTCCAGGAGACTTTGCCACCCCTGTCCATCTCCTCTTCCAGATCGTGTGTGCTGAACTGGCCCGAACGAAGAGCAAGCTCTGCAGACCACCTCCCTCCATTATTCGCTACTTTTACCAGTGTTTTCTCTCTCCCAGACAATTATTACCAGGATTAATTCCTTCTTTCAAACCCCGTGGGAAGCTCAGTGAGACCCGAGGCTGCTCAAACCCCGAGGACACCAGGTCCTGGCAGCTTGGTGGTGGGCTTGGGACTGACCTCCCTGTACAAAAGCTGCGTGTTTCTCCCCAGGATTCTCTTCTCCGTCTCTCTGCTCATTGTACCCTCTACAACAGCTTCTTGCAACCGGGCTACTCCTGGACCCTTTACCTGTGCCGGCATCACGTTTGCAACCTGCCCTCCCACTGGCATCGCCGCCGTGTCGTGCAGTGGGTTGCACACGCCTGCTGGTAGCGCTTAATCCGATCTGGGACCCTTTGCGGCTCTCGAAGGCCTCCAAATCCCACAGCTGGGGCTTTGCTCCGAAACACGATGCTTCATCTGGCAGCAATTCCTTGGGCTTGCTCCCTGTGAAGAAGGGCTCCAGCACGGGAACTTCTCCAAGTGAGTCTGTAGTGAACACGGATGCAAATAACTCGTTTTGTGTCTGTGCTACTGCCTTACCCGTCTGCTGAAGCGCTTTGCAGCACAGCGCGGGGCCCAGGTGTCCCGCAGGCATCACAGCCCTTCTCCTTGGGCCGTGGGCGTCCCACTCGTGAATGTACTGCTGACTTGTCGTACTGAGGTTTTGTATTTAATTTGCCAGAGTTTATTCTCTCTCCTGTTTTCCTTCTTTGGCCACAACTGTCACTTTTTGAACGATCCCTTTGAAATCGCCAGTGGCACGGGCTACTCTGCCATTTAGCCGTGCTGGCTTTTCGAGATGTTTTCTTGGATTACTCGGATTCCTCCACTAAGAGTCTCTAAAGCCGTATTGGAGAGCCCCTGTGCCTCGCCGCACACGTTATCCTCGTAACTGCATTCTCATTTCTGCAACTCCCTTCTTCCTTTTTTTACATATATATTTAAAGGTAAATGTTAACTGTGGTAGCTGGGTTTGGTCTTACAAGGAAGTTGGGCTTGAGCACGTAACGCTGCAGATTCTCTTCCAGTGTTCCTTTCCCAAACAGCCACAATGCTCAAGAGTAAATCAAGAATTGCCTCTTTCTCGTGAATTCTCTCATTGTTCGAGACATTGGTCGACTGTAGCACCTAAAATTCAGTACGAAATTTGTGTAGAACATCTATTCAGCCTATGACTTCACCACTGAAGTCTCTTTACTACTGTGTTTCCTTTGCAGCCTTCCTTTCATGCTCATTTCTTCCTCTTGGGGCGTGGGGGGATGTCAACAGAATAGCCTGAACACCATCGTCTCCTTTAGGAAGGAAAACTTCCGAGCTCCGCCATCTGCATATCCCAGAGTGCAAACCTTCGAGCGACCCTCACACCTCCGCCTTTCTGTAGGCCGGAGCGTCCCCCTCCTCTAGCCGGGGCTCCTGCAGACAGAGCATCTCTCCAGCGCGGAAGGACACGGGGAAGAGGGACTGCAGCAGCGGATCGCCTTCCCTGTGTAAAGTCTGATACCTTCCTGCTGTTAAGACATTTTTTTTGGCTGCAAGCTTTTACCAGCAGCATCTCTGTCACGTAACCATGCAGATACACCCTGGAAATTAGGACATCTGCCATCTGCTACCACCTCCGGCCCAAAGCTCACCCACTTTCCCGTTCCCTTAATTTTAACACACGCAAAGCCGGTGACGGTAACTAGAAGTGAAAAAAGGAGGATGGTGATAGAGGAATTGATGCTGTCGTTGCTCAGCTACGCTCCTAGACCCGTCTGCACGAGGAACGCTTGGAAACCTGGGGCTCAGGTGCTGATGGATGTGAGATAAACAAGGCAACCTTTGGCAAAATAAAGGTTTTCGAGGCAAAGACCAGAAACCACAGAATTGTAATTCAGCTTTCTTTGTTAAAAAAACAAAACAACAACCCAAAACATAGAACAACCCAAACATTTAACAGGTTTGTTAACCACAAACATAAAAGAATCAAGAAATACTAGAAAAAATACATTGCAGGAGACGTTTTGTTTTACAAGGCAATTTGATTAAGTCACTACTGACTGACCAGCACTCGGTCAGTCGTGGAATAGCTGTGTTGACAGGAACACAAACACTGTAAATAGACAGCGCTTACTGTAGAAGTATTAAGACTAAAAGATATTTACCCCTTTATAATAAATAGAGTATCATCTACAGCAACATTTAAATTAGTAAAATATTTTTAAAGCAACCAAATATAACAAAATTGTAAATCAGATCTAGATTTTCTTCTGTACGTTAAGATCCTTTTTTTCTGTCTTTAAAAAAAACCCAACAAAAATATGAACTTTAGAAGAAAGGTATCTCTGAAAAGTCAGATTATTCACTAGAAGTGAATTTCACCCTCCTTTTGTTCTGCGGGGCAGAGCAAGGTCTGGGTACCACTTAAAATTCTTCCTTTGCAAGGACTTAGGTGGGACACGGACCTCACCCTGTCCCCTGAACAAATCAGGATTTTTTTCCCTACGTGTAATATTCATCCCAGTGCAGGAGATACAGCCAGACCCCGCAGCACTACATCCCGTTGGCTGGGGCGTGGGGGAGCATCTGAGCGCTTGCAGAGCCCCTGCGCCGAGATGAACATCACCCAACGGGAATAATTTAGGTGTAGATATAAAGTCTCTTTTAGGCCATTTAAAAATTAATTCAATATTTAAAAAAATATTTACTTTTTTTTTTTCCTCATTAACACTTCAACAGCTGGAGGAAGCAACACCCCTTCTCACGCAAGGAACAGGGGGCTAAAAAGCAAAGAAATAAACCTCTGGACATCAGTTCCTTAGGGGCAACCTAATCCAAGCCACATTTCCTACGTGCAGCTGAACGGCACTTGCCTTTGGCTCCCAGCCACATCCCGCACACACGCACCCCCCCACCAGCTGCTAGTTCCAGTTTGGACCATGTAAACTGGGAAGAAACTTCTCAAGTACGGGCAAATCCAGCGTAAGGCTGGCTGGCTGTAACTCTTCAAGAAGCCACCCGAAATTAAGAGCCCCTTGAGCATCCCTCAATGCCGAGGTCTCGCGGGATGCCCTGGCACGGGCAGGGTCCTCGGCGGAGGCGCGACAGCGGATTCCCGTCACCGCAGGGAAGCCGGCTGCCGCACTCCCTGGTCGGCAGCCAAGTGCCGCCGGCTCCAGCCGAGCCGGCCTGTTCCACAGCCGGATGCTCCCAGGGCTGGCACAAGGCTGCGATTCAGTCCGCGGGGCTCTGCCGAGGTTGCGGCGCCAGCCGGCAGAGCTCAGCACGAGCCCCGGGGGGAAACCGGAGCCGTCTCGCCCCTGGGCTGCCCTTTCCCAAGCTCCAGTAGGAAGTTTTGTTCCAGCCCTTTCTCAATGGCCAACATCGCCTTCCCCTTTGATGTCATTAGAAACGGAGTTGCGCAACCAGCTGATGGAAAAGCTGGCGTCCCACAAGAATAGCCCCAAACAGCCAGAGTGTTGCATAATGACAACATTGGGCTGTTTCCTTCTTTTCTGAAAATTCTATTTATTTTTTATTACTGTCCAAGAGCACTGTAGCCTCAGCTGAAGGCATGGGTACCCTCCCAGGCTGAGAGGAAGCCTTTCCTGCAATTCCCCACAGCTGGACCAAGGCTTTGCCACTGCAAACATCTCTCCACGGTTGGGAATCGGCAGCTGCAGGGAAGAGCTCTGCTGCAACGCCGCTGCCCCTCGAGGGCTCCGCTCTTGGGGCAGACCCACAGCGGAGGAGCCCATGAAGGAGCCCAATTTATTCCCCTGCCTGAGCTGCCTGCAGGGAGAGGGCTCGGAGAAAACAAAAGCCACTTCTTAAGAGTTTCAATCCAGTTGAAGGGCCTTTAAAGTTTGTTCAACAGTGACAGAGTCCCTTTGGACTTAGTATCCACAGAGAGTGCCATTAAATAAAAAAGCATGTTTACCAGAACACGGTATCTGAGATTGAAAACATTGCAAATACTGCAGGAAGTTTAAAAAAAAAAAAATCCACCTAGGATGGCTTCAATCCCTCAATTTTTGGCCATCAGCATTTCACAGGGCTGAGCAGGGCTGGTTCCCCTCTCAGCCGGGCAGGAGGTTTCTCATTTAGAAAGAGGAACCCAACGGGTGAGGAAGCGCCTGGCCACCGGCTTCTGCACGGCCCTGCCCTACTCTTTAGCAATCCCTGCGGGACGCTATTCCGTGAACACTCCTAACAACTGACTGCCTGAGAGTCTAAACACTTAAAAACAAGCTAAGAAGAGCGATAACTGAAAAGGAGGTTAGTCCCAGCAGTAAGGGACTACTGCAGCACAGCCATCACTTGCAGAAATAGGCAGCCACAGTTGGACTCTGTGATCTTCAAGGTCTTTTCCAGCCTTGACTGGTTCTGTGATCCCGCTGACGCGACCGCTCTGGCTCTATTTCCAAATACTCTTATATGAAATAGATCCCCGCGGTACCTCGTTTGACTGTAGCCACTGTTCAGGAAAGCAAAGCCGCCGTGGCTGTTTGTGTCCTTTGTGGGAAGGGGTTCTCTCCCTTGGTGGCTTGCAACGGTCGTGACTGAGCATGGGCCCAAAAGAGCACAAGCAAACAGAGAAACGAGAGAAAAATCCCACATCCAGTGCTGGGAACGATGAAAAATTTTCTGTGAAGTCTCTGCTGCTCCCCTCGCCCTCAGTGACACATCTCATTCCACGTTTGAGGAAAACAAGCAGCAAGGAGGCCTTTCAGGGGGATGTATTCTCTCTTTTTCCATACCAAAATCCAGCTGAACGTTGCAAGCCCCCGAGGGCAGAGATACTCCTGGCCGCTGATCTGCGTTACAAGCTGTCGTGCTGGACAGCAGATGCTGGTAACAGCAGTTTCACCCACTGGAGTAAAAATTACCTTAGTTGTGTTTTCTTTACAAATGAAATTCAGTTTTACCCCCTTACTCAGTATCTCCCTAACCTCCAGGAAAAAATAACCCAACCTCTTACAGCCATGTCACCAAGCTCTGGTAGAGAGGAATTATTGGGGTCAGTAAATCAGGGATAAAAGAGATCATGTTTTGAAAAGTAAACTTTGAGATGTGAGCTGTGGCTGACAAAATTCAACATTTTTTGTCATTCTGTGCTGGTACCTGGTTCAGTTTCTTCCTATACGTTTGTTGCCATAAAGATGCTAGTGAGACCACCATGAAACATACGGTACCAATGCCAAAGCCAGCAGGTTAGAACAAGAGAAAGATCTTTAGCAGCAAGTGAAGAATCATGAAAATTCATCAAGAGCAAGCAAGCGAATTCAGTATTTAATTAAGATCAGTTAATTAATTAAAAAAAAATTCTCAGTGTGACATCTCCTCTTTAAAAACAGAGTGAAAGGTTCACCAAGAGGATATTGTGTAGTGATGGTCTTCATCACTGATAAAGGTCATTTAAAGATGTGTCCAAACCAAGCAACCCCCAGCGCCCTTGGGAAATCTGGACCTATTTTGAGCTCTCTGTGGCTTGGACTTGAGTGCTAGTTTACATTGGACTGAGGTGGCTGAGAGTTAAAATCCCTTTCCTTTGCATCAGAAGTAATGCTGCTGGTATAGATTAGCACTGAGAGCCCCTATATTGAACCCAGACCCTGAGACCATTATAGCCAAAAAACTGCAGACCAAGTGGAAGGTGAGAGACTGAGGTTCTCTATGAAACAGGTCCAGCTTAAGCAGTGATCTCCCATCACTACACCGCTGAAACATCTCAGGCTTCAGCTGGAAGAGGATTCCAAAAATTGAGTTCAGGTTTTACGGTTCACGACCTTATTTATGCAAATGCCTCTCCACAGGCACTGGATCTGAGATGCTCCAATTCATTGCATATAGGTCCCTGAAGAGCCGTGCACTGGCCATAAACTTTGGGTTCTTCTGCACTGTAGAGATACCCAAACCAGCTGCAACTCTCCATAGGTTAACTTAGCTCCAGGAGAGCTCAACCATGTAAAGTGGCACCTGAGCTGGCTCGGGTATCTCTACACTGTGCTGCCATGGCAGAACCAACCTGACAGTAAAGGTTTTCAGCGTGCTGATTGTCTCACCTATCCCTCCTGCACTGCCTCAAAGCAAAAACGCGTGGCTGGCGAAGCAAGAGCAAAGAGCTGCATGTAGACGCTCGTTGACATAGCCACGGTCATTGTGACACACACTTGAACAGAAGCTGCCACCTGCTATAACAACACTTTTTTGCTAAAGAACTTCTTAAAAGAACAAAGCATGAGCTAGTACCATTGGTGTCCTTAATCCCTCTTCATCCAAAATAACTCTTTGCTAAGAGGGGAATCCAGTAGAAAGCGTTAGCTCTTGGAGGATCCTGGCTTTCAAACAACTTCGTTTACAAAAACACTGAGGAGAAAAAGAAGTCAAACAACCTATTTGCACAAAGCACAAGCATAAAGAACATCTGTAACAGAGACTGACTGAAGCAGCTCACTTGTGAGGACAAGATGCTTTTGATTTCCAATTGCCGATCACCTTGCGCGCAGAGGCATTATGAGCGAATTGTTCAAGAACTGCAGTTTTGCTGAAAAGGCGACGCTTTTGACCAAATAGAACATGTTCCTAAGAAGACAGTTTTGACTACTTGGGAACTAGAAGAATTTTGGGTGGGCTCAGGGGATGGGACCGCACCACCCACAACAGCAAAACAAGATTTCACACGTGGATTGTGGTTTAATGCTCAAAGACCACTTCCTGGATGGGAGGATGTTGGTGGGGACATCTCCCCAAGCCAAACCTGATGCTGCAATTTTGCACGAAGGAGGAACAGGCCCCCAGTCCCTGCTTCTTAGAGCAAAACACACCATCTACAGCAGACCAAGATTAAAACCAGACTCCAGCCATCTGGGGAGATCTGTCCCTTTCTACACCCCCAGACTCAGTTGGTCCCATCTCCACTGCATGTTCTAGAAGAGACACAGCATAATGAAGGGCACGATGACAGGCAATGCACAGACAGACCCCAGCGAACGAGCCAAGGGAATCCCACCCTTATTTCCTCTTTGCAAATGGTTTAGGGAAAACATGAATCACACCGAGGGCAACAGGGCCATTTGGAGAGCATGATGTTGCTCATCCCATGCTGGATGATAGCCTACCTACAGAAAAACATGGAGTGAGCAAGCCAAGGACTTAGCCTTCTGCTAATTGCAATTCCCTGGGTTTATCAGGAGGAACTCCACCCTCAGGCCTGCACCTGCCCCAGTGCTAATTCACAGGGCTACGGGATGGGCATTCTGGTGAAGAGCATCCCGGAGGACTGGCTCAATAGCAGGGAGATGGCTTGGATCTGAGTTAAAAGCCAGGCAGTGGCAGGGGACCCCAAGTGCTCTAGTCAGGAACGCAATGAAAGTCAGACAAGACCTCCTCACATCATTTCTCTGACACTAATTCTGCTCTGCCTTGTCTCACCTAAGTCACTGCCAGGGGACAGAGTCCAAAGCGTCCAGCAGCACGTATTTTGGTATGAGTTGTGTGTGTGTGTGAGCCAACATCAGCCAACCTTTGCTTCCCAACCACCCCGCTAGACCAGGTAAGGCAGGTGGGCCAGGCCCAGGACCACCCTGTGGCTCTGTGACAGTCCCAGCCCCTTACACAGGCACGTTTGTACGGCTGGCGACACTTAAACTGGGCTCATGAGCAGATCTGCCATTGTCTGGGGCATCCCAGACCCAAAACAAATAACTGAACAGAATGCAGAACTGAAGTACAGCCCTCAGTATCACACACACACACAGATGCTGATTGCTCTCGCTGCTGCCAGACAGGCAGGACCCTGCTTTGAAGCTGCTGGCAGGAATTCCTCCTCCTGGCCCACCTTTGTACCAAGAACTTCTCATCGCAGGGTTGCTCATCTGCCAGGATAAAGGGTGGTGATGGAGGGGCTGGAGGAGGCAAGGCAGAGCTGGGGGCATGGTGTCAGACACGAAGCAGCTCTGACAGGGTGCTCCAGTGCCTAGGTTTCGTTTATGAGGGATCAGAAGCGTTTTCTCCTTGTCTTTTTCTCCTATCTTAAAATAATATTGTGCGTTTCCTCAAGCTGAATGTCTCTGGCTTCTCCTGCTTATGATTCTTGCGGAACCACTTCCATCAGTTTCTGGCACAGGACTGTTGCGGAGACTATGGGGAAGAAAGCAAAGTACAGGTCTGAGATCACATGCAGAGGCCCAACATATATCTTGGTCGGTCTCAGTTCATTATACTCTGCCTCAAAAGGGCTGACACATTTGCCTCCCCACCATGGTTCTGAGCAAGATTAGTCCAAATACAATTTAAGACTTGGAACCAAATGAGCTGTGAGCTACTCATGCCCAGAACTTAAACATGTTACACTGGGAGCTTCGCTCCTGAGGCAAGGATGCTGTACTGCCCCGAGAGAGGCTCCGGTAACTCCTGACACCAGTTGCTAATTGCATGGTGATACGGTAACTACATTTGGATGCCAGAACATACAAATCAGGCACAATAGCAGGAATGGGCATAGAAAATACGAGCTGATGCTTTTACTTCCAATTTTGAAAACCTCGGCTGCATGCGCACACAGCTTCTTTAAAGGCTGGAGTAGCCAGGACAAAACCAGCTCAGCATACTGAACACATGGCAGAGTCCACTGCCTTGCCCAGAGCAGGTAAAGAGCAAAGGAAGCATTTCAGATGCTAGTTTGCACAGGAAAGGTGCTAAACTGAAGTAACTTTATTTTTCCACCCATTAGTTTTGGTGGCCCGTATCCAAACACACCTGTGTTTTCTGCTGCTTCACTGTGCGTTTAGAGATCACAAGGTCTTGCCAGGTAGAGCTAACACTAATCCTAAATACACACAAAGTCAAACTCAGCTCAGTTAGAGGTGATCAAATTATCTGCAATATATGAATATACACAGGTGTTTAAAGTTCATATGTTTCAAACTGGACATTTGCAGGGTTATCATTCTGTGTTCCCAGAGTATTTTCTATATTCTCCTTACAAGCCTTTAGTGGTGGAAAACAATCAATATGGTAATTTGCCACCCAGGCACTGCAAAAATGGCTTTTCCAGGAACTGAGCCTAATACTCAGAATAAAAAAGTGAGTGTGAGAGAGAGATGGGGTGGGAGGTAAGAATAACAAGTGCTAAGCACTGTTGAAAGCCTTTTTCTTCTACATAAAAAGCATCCAGCTAGGGCTGGGCATTTCTACTTGTCTGCTTTTCTAGGTCAGCCTGTTGTAGGAGCTGGGAGGCGGATAGTAGAATTTAGTTACTTGGACTACATGGATTGACTTTCTTAATTCAGTTGTTGAGAGAGGTTACATGTGCCAAGCACAGCCTCTCCATCCCTTCAAAACACACCGTGGTGTAGTGTCAGCTCTTGGAAAACCCTATACGAAGATACCTTAAAAATAAACCTCGTAAGAGAAAACATCCAGGGGATTTTCCCTTCCCTCTGCTCTGCTGCCACATTTTGATGCCAAGGAGAGTTTTGGCTGGATCAGGAATGTTAGCACTGGATAAACGATGGACTGGGACTAATTCCGAATTTTCAGCAGTCAGATTGAGGCCAACTGTGCTCAGACTGTTACGCTGTTACGTCTTTTCCTACACCACTGGAAAGGGATTCTCTGATGACAAAAGGCTTGACCCTGTGCTTTTTACAGGAGGCAGAAGAAAGGCAGCAATGTGCTCTGCAAATTATGCTCCACTGCATAACAACCAACTGTTTGCCAAGATTTAAAAAAAAAAAAAAAAAAAAAGTATTTGGCCCAAACTTTGCAATTATTGCAAGTCAGGGTGCATTTTGGGTGCTTGGTAGGTAAGGTAATCATCAGGTTAAAACTTGCTACTGTTAAAGAAGAATTGATCAGAGCCAAGACACTGGAAGCCTCCACTACACAAAGGAGATCCAGTGCTACTAGCTGTAGCATGCTCACTGGGAAACTGCTATTTTTGGAGCAAAAGCCAAGGCTGCACTCTTGCTCTTCACTGGTAATACTTACAGATGCCCTGGAGAACCCACTTGGGCTTGTTCTGCCACCAGACCCCGAAGAAGTAAACAGGGATCCCACTGAAGATGATTGCAAAGCCAATCGCACATTCCTTTGGTGTCATCCAGAAGGAAACAGCAATGAGAAACAAGCAGGCCAGGATGAAGAAAATGGGTAGGCAGATGTTCACCTAAGTAAGGACCCAAAAAACAGGTCAGAAGTTGTATCAGGGGAAGAGGGTACATTTTCCAGTGAATTTTATCTAGCCATACAGCTTGGGGAGGGAAGGAGTTCATATTCCACCGTGGACCCTGTGTGGACAGTGCTCCTGTCTGTCCCAGTGCTCTGAACAAGGGGACCATGACCATGAACTGCCTCGCAGAAGGTACGTATGCAGTGCTCTTTCAGCAATCCTGGAGAAAATGGAAGTAGGTAACACCTAACACATACATTTAATACCAGCACAACAAAGTAGGGAGATGTGGCTTGCCAAGACTGTGTAAATCTTCCTCAGCACCCATTCTTTTACCCCAGTTCCACACTTGAATGATTGCTTATAAAAAGCACCTGTACCCACAGCATCAAATTTACATCACAAGCCACAATTTAGCATCACAAGCCACAGCATCTTCACTGCAGTTTCTCAGGGGACTCAGCTACACTGCTCTGAGCAGAGCACCTGCTGAGAGCAGCCCAGCTTTTAGAAGTAAAATCAAAAACCAAAGGAACCACCCTGAAAAGAGTTACTTTGGGAAGGCACTGGTACAGGTCTGTGAGTTTGTTTCTCTCTGGCTCCTGTTGCCTGGCAGAGACCGGACTGTGCAGGGGAATGAGTGAGAAACATGCCTTTAAGGCAGGCAGACATGCTTGTGGCTGACGTGATCTTGGCCTCCTCCCAGATGGGACACGGTACTGCCAAGCTAGCCAAGGACAAAGAGAACAAAGTTCTCATCTCTGCAGGCGTAGGATTGTCTGCTTTATTTAAAAAGTATTTTAAGTGAATTCCATGATGGTACAGAGTATTTCACGGAGAGCCACAGCCTACAATTTGTCCTGGGGGAATACGTTAATCACAGAGAACTTCCGACTGGGATACCCCACTGGAACACCCTGCATCTCTGACACCCAGAGCCTCCTTCACTCTGATGTCCCTGTGGCCACAGTAGCTCTTCATCCTCCCGCACCGCTTTGCATTCAGCAGATTTCCACGCAGCAGGAATGCCTGCGTAAACTCCGCCACAACACTTCCCCTGCACGCTTACAATCCCAGTCCCTCTTCCTTCCAGGACAAGCAGCTGTACTTGCTGAACCTCTGCTGGTGCTGAGAAGGGACTCAGGGAGGACCCACCACGCAATTACCATGCTGCTCTCACCTTGATGGGCCTTTCTAGCTCTGGCTTCTTGTAACGCAGCCACATCATGCCGATGATGGCCAGAGCCACACACAGCCAGTTGAAAAAGCTGAAGAAGTTGATGACTGAGAAAATGTTGTTGGAGAAGGCATAGAGCAGAGTCATGACGCACTGCATCCAGAAAAAAAAAGAAGCCATGAGCAAAAGGAGAAGTCGTCAAAAATCACGTATGTTACAACACTAAATACAGGTATTTTAGAATAATAGGAAAAGCAGCTGATTAATTTTTATGCATTTAAGCCATCTTCAATTGGTGCCTGGAGCGATTTCAAAAACAGAAGTGGAATATGAGGATACGATGAGGAGAGGGTCTATCCTCTCCTGCAGGTGCATGCAGAAATGGCTGTGTCTGGAGATGGTGCCCGAGTAGCCCCCCTCCAACCACTCTGATGGGATCCTACCCCCAACCCATTTCTCAGTATCGGGTCGATGCTCATCATCACAGACCCAGGTGCTTACCGTAAAGATGAGGGATGGCACGGGAGTGAGAAGCCTGGGGTGAATCATGGACAGGATTGAAGGCAAGTGTCCTTCTCGGGATCCCACGAAGAACAGCCTGAGGCGGGGAAGACAGAGCAGTTATCACCTCTGCAACCTTCAGCCCCGGGCTGGGGTTTGTCTTCAGCACAAAACAAGGGGGGACAGCCCAAGCTCAGCCTAGACAGCGCTGAGGCCAGCATGACTGAAATGCCAAGGCTCCATGCCGGTTTTCCACCTTAGTGGTGCATTGCACTCTTGCCCTTTTGCTGGTCGCTGGTTCAGGAGTGGGGCACTCCAGGATCAGACCCCAGCACGGGGTGTTCTGCATGTATGCACAGTGGAGAGTGCCTGTCTTGGAAGGAAGGCTGGAGACGGGCAAGGAATGCAAGAAAAGATGTATTTATACCCTCTTTTCCAGAGAGAGCAATTAAGTGACTTTCCTAAGATAACCTGGGAGACATGTGTCAGAGCTGGAACCTCCTCAGTACCTGTCCTGCCCCATTCTTTCTTCCCTTTCTGGAGGGATTCTCAGCCCTGATCATAAGTTTCTGCTTTTCATTAAAGCCACTTTCTCAGGCAGCGCCGCCTGTGTTTATGTTCTAATAACTTCAACAGGACATTGCCTGAGGAACAGAAGACTAAGACGACTGAAAGGGTTTCCTTTAAACTGGGTATGGTTTTAAAGTCTTAAAAGTCTTTCTTTGCATTCCTCACATGGCTTCCAGACCCTTTAGGCTTTGTGTCTACCCACAGCCACCCTTTGGAGGACAGCTCCAAACGAAGAGGCATTAAGCATGACTTGTAAACAAAAACCACAAAATTGAGCAAGAAACCTACCGGGAAGAAGTGAAGAGAGATCCATTAACGGATCCAAAGCACGATAAACCTACAAAGACGGGTATGATCCAGGACATGACGCCAAGATGATAGTTCCCAAAATCCTAAAGGGGGGACGAGACAGACATTTCACACCCAGAACACCCAAAAGAACTCACACCTGCCTACATAGGCTTAACGTTTGCAGAAATCTGAACAATTAACATGGCTTGGTAGCTGAAGCTGTTATGTATACTTTTCCATACTGCCATGTGCTGCTCCTCCCTCCTGAAAAACCATATTGTGGAATTGCAAAAAAATCATCAGCAAGCCCTTCCCTCAGAGTCAGGACACAACAGTTATTGGAACAGCTTTCCAAAAGTTCAAGACCAAATGGAAACTGTGAAGAGATTCAGACACGCAGCTATTGCCAATGGCTGAGTAAGGACCTGGGACATGGCCCCTTCAGAACACGGTGACCTGGAGTTGTAGTTTTAGATCACAAACTGACCCCATACTGCTTCACTGCAGTTTTATGCCAACACTATTACATTGATTTCAAGACTTGCAAAGACACACAACTGGAGCAATGCCACACAGGCCAGCATCTCCAATAACTCAGCACTGTGTACGTGCAGGCTGGAGCCGGGGCTCGGTACTAACCCGAAGGATGGAGCGCTGTCACCTGAATGGCCAAGACCAACTTATCCTGGACTGGGAGACTCCCCTTGAAGCACCGAACAATCCTGGTCACAGTCAGTTTGCAAGGTCATACCATGCTGCTCACTTCTGAAGCAATCAGGATTTCTGACCGCAATGGCATTTTAATTAATAGAAGTATTATTTTTCTCTCTTAATTAAAACAAGGAAGATACAGAGACAGAACAATCTAGTTTAGTATTGACTGAATGACCTTTTCCCGTAAATAACATGCGCTGGTAACTGATGATAAGTCATGAGGCCAGCAGCAACCTTGCATATTTACAAATTAAGAGCAGCATTAACTATCTGCCCACCCTTACTATCGTCTGTGATTAATCCCACTTGGTATCACAATGTTCTTCCCTGCTCCCGTCACGGCTGCTCTTCATCTCCTGTCAAACATCAGCTTTTTTGTAAGCAGCCATGATCAGCCTGGAACAACTAGGAGACGTATGCAGAGATTGTAAGTCTGATTTAACCAGCCCTGGAAAACAGATGAGTCATATTAGAAATGCACCTATCTTACCACAGCCACGGCTTCGGATGTCAGCATCTGGTCCGTCGACAGGGTCGTGAAGTAAGCCAAGTTTGTCAGCACATAAACCAAAGTGACTACAGGTAGCGAGATGATGATAGCCAGAGGCAGGTTTCTAGGAAAAAAAACAGAAATTGTAACGGAGCACTGCAGTTCAGAGAAGAGATCTGTTGATGCCAGGGATCGGCGGCTCATGGTGCAGCGCTCCCACGCTCACTGAAAGCTGGCTTGAGCCATTCTGCTCTTCTCTGGCTCTTCAGCATGTCCCGCTTCCCAGCCACAGGCTGCTCCCCTAGGAGAGAAGATGCCCACGTGGGAACAGCCTGGAGGCTGACAGATGTGGAGTGAAGGATTATGGCAGAAGGGACTTTTTGCATGGAGACACTCTGGCTGTCTCGGCAAGCAGTAATCCAAGATCACTGCAAAGGCAATCAATTAAAAACGCCCCCCTGTGTCTCCTGCTAGCCAGTGGCGTTAGCGCGTGCATCCTCTTCTGGGCAAAGGAGAAGCATTTGTGCTGGTGAGTTTCTTGTGGGACATGGAAAGATCAGGGATTTAGTGGGCAGTTTTTAGGCTCTAACTCTGTGCAGCTGGCTGGATTGATGAAACTCAAAGAAAATGAGTTCAGACACAGTCTGAAAGGATCTATAAAGACTAGGCTGTGCTGGTACAAATTTGCCTTTCCAAATAGTCTAACTTCATTTGCAAACGGAAACTGAAAAAGGAAACCCTGCTTGATGCCACGTATAATTGGTCTAGTGGAGCTCAAAGCCACAGGAGGAGAGAGTCAAATACCATGACTGCATTCAGAAGACAAGAAAATAATTGCAATCTGCAAAAACTTTTTTATAATTGTGTTTGTCAAGGAAAGGGCGTATCAAACCTCATGCTTCCCAGCAGGCACTAATCACTGCCAGGGTCAGCCAGGAATGGGTTCTTGCACAAGTGACCCTGAAGCTCGTGTCGACAGTGCCTCATAGGCACCTTTCCTATGAGCAAAAATGATTTATCAGTGATGTCCTGCTTTGGTGTGGCCCACCCTTATCTCACCAAGTCCTCTGCATAACCCTGAAAGGCATGAGCAGTGCAGAAAAGCGGCTATTGCTCAAGAAACAGGAAGAGCACATGACAAACAGATGTATGCACAAATGCTCTTCTGGGAGTTTATACAAGACAGTAATAAAGCCATGAGTGCTTCTTCTTTGCCTATAATTCAGAGAGGTGCCATGCCAAGGAAGCAGGACTTTCCAGCAACACTGATAATATTAGCAGTACAGGAAAGCAGCGTAAGCAACAGCCCTTCTCATACAGAGATTATTATTCCACTTCTCCCTATTCCAGGGAGTAACAATTGCCATTAATTTACCTCATTTTCTATTTCCCTGGAAAAAGACCTTAGCTTCTGGGCTGATTAGCAACCCCTGTTACACACATGAGGAAAGGGCTTCCCAAGAACAAGCTTTCCTCCCAGGGAAGTAATCACAGGACACACACCTACCTGTAGGGATTTATCATCTCTTCTGTAACAAAATTCAAGTAGTTCCTGTAATTTAAAAAGACCAGTGGTTAATTCTGCTTCGTCCATGGAATACATGAAGCCCTTCATCTTACTCATCTCCAAGGGGATTTCAGGAGAGTGAAACTTGCAGAAAAACTTATGATGGCTGATGCCTAGTCCAAGACCTACGGCACACAACCTGCAAAGCGCACGCCCTGGATGGTGCTGGTGGATCGAGCACACCATGCTGCCAGCTTCTTTGCAACAGGAGGGGTGATTGCAGGTGAAGAGCTGGACCCACAAGCAGCAGGGCCACCCTCCAGGTGATAAGGATGGCTACAACTGGCCTGTTTTCACAGCAAATTGAGCAGGCTCCTTGTGCTTACAAGTGCTCAAAGGGACTGATAAAGAAGCTTTCCAGCAGCTTCAGTTTGGTGCTCTAAATAATCTGCTGGCATGTAACACATCTCTTCTCTGCTAGCCAAACCCACCCTGCTGCTTTCTCTTAACACCACCTAGAAGCTGCACCAAGCAACCCATCATCTGCTGCCTCTTCTGAATCGCATGATCACCACCATTTCTTCCTGCTTCTGTGTCCTGGCTGGAAACGGGATGTGAAGTTTGACTATTAACATTACTAGCCAAACCCAAAGCATCTGCCTCATTGCCCTGATTACAAGAAAGATGGAAAGTCGTGGACCACACTCTTCCTGCAAACATAATCCGGGGACAAAGAAACCAACTACAGTATTCAGCACTGAAAAGAGGTACAGGGCTGCATCTTACCATCCTCCATAGGCAAAGAGACCACTGTACAAAGCCAACACAATGTTCCCCACGCCTACTTTTGTGCCTTCGAAGGAGTGCTCAGGAGTCAGGTTTGTCACATCACCTGCAGAAAACAAAAACAAGACAAGATCGATGCAGATGGACTGTGAACCCCAAGGGCCTTTCTGGGCGTTGAAACAGAGAAACCTGGAGGCAAAAGCTGCTCTTAGGATACGTAATAATCATGCTGATGCATTTGAGGTCATGCTAGAGAGCATGTGCACATATTTCTATTGGGCTGATCCCTCCAGTTTTACAGTACTTAATTCATCTGGAGTAATGGACCAAATAATCAGCCCCAAATATACTTGTCTCAAGCAACTGGCCATTACTGAGTCCTCAAAACTTTCTCACACTGCAACATGCTATCACGGAGGTAATCTCCCAGATAACTTCTTCCTGCGAAGAAAACATTCTGGGACCTTCCTGCTGGAAGATGCTATGCAAACAGATATTGTCAAATTGTCCTCTCAGCTGAAAGCTGCTTTCATTCGATAAAAACCCAGGATTTCCTCCACTTCCACCAGCCACCCAATAAAGCAGAAACCCAGGATTTCCTCTAGTCCCACCAGCCACCTGATAAAGCAGAAGGTTGTGGCAATCCCTTTGATTGTGGGAAGTCAGGTTCTTTGGGGCTTGAGTATCAGAAGTTAGCTTCTTTAGGACTTGAATATCAAAAGTTCCTGTTATGTATCTGCTTTTGAAATAAAAAGCCACAAATAGTCGACTCAATTGTACCTTTGGTAAGAACTCTCCCAGAGCAGCCAAAGGTTTATTTATTTTGCTTTAAAATGCTCTGCAGTTGTTTTGTTCCCTGCCTTTTGATGTGGGTGTAGGCCTGGGATGGCAAAGCCGCGCTCCCCTCCCCGGACCCAGCGCTCCCCTTGGTGAGGACGGAAGTGGGGAGCAAGGCAGGATTCAGCAGGGCACGTTTGCATCCAGGGAGCCCTGTCTAAGCCCATGTGATTCCTCTTAGGGCACAGATCTCTACTAATCACTGGAGCAACTGCATCACATGGCAGTCAGCAGGGCCTGGAGCTTAACCCTTCATCTCTTAGCACAAGGTACCCAGGACATGCATGTGGGGGGAGGCATCCTAATACACCAGGCATTCTTCCTCTGGATGGTCTCTCTTCCCATCTCACACTGGAAACAATCACTCCCCTCTGCCACCAAAAGCCACTTTTGCAGAGGCCAGGTAACAAACATGGATGCACAGATCTTTTAACACCTCACTCCCACCTTTCTAGCGTTGGGAAAGGGGTACTTTTCCCAACAGCACTACTGGTCTGCCGGTGCATCTTTCATTCACGGGGCTTCACAAAGGACTGCTCCAAATCTATGCCAGTGACACGGAGCTGCCCTGTGCATGTGGGAGAGCTACATTTGTCTTTCACCCTCTCTACCTGACCCTCCAGCTCTATCCCCATCCTTTCTGTTCTGGGCATAGCTCCCCTTCATCTCCTTTCTCCCCGCTGCTCCCGCTGAGTCCTATCCAGGGCAAAAAGATATTCCCTAATATGGTGTCCAAAATGCTCTCTGCTCACAAAACTACTCAGAAAACCAGCTCCCCTTCTGCCTTTTTTGCTGCTCGGTTGCTATTCCATTTGCAAGGGGATGCTGTGGGTGTGAGCTGCAAAGGAGCTGGGACCACAGCAGCAGCACACGGGCAATTACACCTGGGAAACACCAGTTTTCCAAGGCTCTATTTGTCCAGATCCCACCGCAGACTGCAGTTCTCCACCGGTGTTGCCCTGGCAGCACCTTGCACTACAAAGGTCTTGTTTGAATCTATCTTGGGATATGCTGGTTGTATTTAATGCCCCTTCAGCCAGTGAATCTCCTCAGCAAAATGCACCAATCGTTTTTTAACAAGTGAGGTTAGAACATGTACATCAAAGTGTTACAGGAAAGCCAGGAAATGCAAAGAGACTGATAGAACACTGTGAGTTTAATTCCTGGCTTATAGGTTCAGTCATTAAGGCTTAATTTAGCGTTAATGCCCCAGCCTGGCTGTGAACAATAAGGCTGAGCAGGAGGTGGGTGTGCACAGTATCACACTCTGCTCCATCCCTCAGGCTCAGCTTTCCCGAGTTTATTTTCTACCCCTCCCCCCCCCCCCGAATAATTATTAGTCTAGCTCTTTCCAGGTCTTTTGTTATGGGAATAAGATACATTTTTTGTTAACAGTGACTGTAATTAGCTACTAAAATGCACACTGATGGACTAGGAGAGCAGGAGAGCTCTCCAGACATTTCAAACACCCCTTGGGACATCTCTTCTCAAAGGTCTGCTCGTGGTCTGCCAGGCTGAGGGATCACCACCTTTACCACGTCAGGAGGATGCTCTGATCTGGGAGCAGCCAGGGCACAAGCAGCATCACGCCACGGGCTCACACCTCCATTCCTTGTCCACAGCTGGACACCAGCTTCCACCGAAAGCCTCCTTCTGCTTGTCACAGGCAAAAAGCTCTCAAGCCAAATGTTCCTTTTTCTGAGGCATCTGCAGGTTTCACTCTCTGCCATCCCAGACCTCACACAGAAACCATGTGCTGGTGCCACCGAGGAAGGGCTGAGCTGCTGCCCTCGCCCAGCTGGCCAGGAGAGGAGGAGAGCATCAGTGGTTCCCAGACCGAAACCACTTGCCTGGATTCAGGATGCACCACCCGCTTGGGAACCGCAGGCATCTTCACCCTCTGGGCAAGGAGGGTCCAAGCCCAATTCGGTGGACTGCTGGGCTGTACAGATGCTTTGGCTGTGTGTCAGGACCGCTTGCTCTCTGGGACACACAAGCAAAGAAGCCCGAAAGGCAGCGTGGGACCACTACGGGAGCGGCACCGAAGCAAAGAAATTAAAACAAAGCCTGGCATTTCATTACATTGTGGGTGGGGGTGACGGATGGAGGGATGGATGGGAGAGACATAATTAATTACTTGCACACCTCTTCCTTGCACACGCCACGGCACGCATCTAACATCTCTTTGAAGTACCGAAATGCAGCTACCAGCAAAGGAGTGGCAAGTCAGTATGGAGGCAGCCAGGAGAGACCAGGTAGGAAGGAATGCCGGTTTTGTTCCTCCTCAACATTTGAGGAGCTGACACCTCACTGCCCTCTCCCTAACTCACCTAAGCAAGAGTTGTAGTTCTCCAAAAACTTGCATCCCAGCAGAGCAGCCGTCCTCTCCCCCCATCACCGCAAAGGGTCCCTCCCTGCCGGCCAGTGGATCACCAGAAAGATAATAATTTGTGCCTGACAGCGATGCCTTTACAGATATAACTGGCACCACATTACATGGCTTGGGGCAAAAAGGCCAGGCTCCAGCAGGAAAGGTATCCCAGATGTCTTCCCACATGGGCCAAGTTGTAAAATACAGTGGGTGAGCTCTGACTATACCCATAAATCCTTGGAAGAGAAATCCATCACACAAAGATACCTCCTCTGGTGCAGAGGACGCAGAAGTGCACTGGAGGCTGAGAAAGCATCCAGGAAGTACCACGTGCCCACCTTGTTCTTACACTTGCCCCCTGATGCTTGCTATTGGCCCCAGCAGAGACTGGGGATACTGGGCTAGATGGTCCAGCACAGTCATTCTTACCATCTTCCTCCAATACAAATGCTCACTGGGACCTGGTGTTCAAAATGGAGGTATGAACCTCTGTTCCAGGCATTCTGCATCTTTTCAAGCCTGAACGTGCAATGCAAGCCTTTGGAGGTTTGAATTGCACTTTGGACCAAATCAAGGGTTACAAATCTGTAGGTGAGGCTGCCCAGCACGGCCTCAACGGCTCCCCCGGAGCGGAGCGAGAGGTCTGTAAGCGAGCGCACGCCGGGCAAAGTCGAGTTCTGCCCACCCTCCCGGCTCCCCCGTCCTCCCCAGCCCGGGCAGACACGGCTGCTCTCTAGGCAATGCCCTGCCCATGCCCGGCACCCCGGCAATCTGAAACCTGGTTTGAACTGGCTGTTCAACTGCACTCTGCTCTACAATTAACCAAATTAAGGTAACAAGCTCTGACATAAACCCCATTTGCTGATCTTGCCAGTTGCCAAGACTCTGGTAATTGTGCCGGCAAGCGATGGGTCACCTGGGGCCTTTCTGCAGGAGGGACCTATTTCGGGTCCATGCGCTGCGTGTTCAGACCCTTTCTGTGAAAATGTTCATTTGCTTCCCAGTCATGTCCATTCTGGTTTTAACAGCACAGCAATCCTCTCTTGCAGAAAGCATTTAATGATAATTAAATATTTTTAACTTGCCTAAACAGCGAGGAGAGGGAACACAGCCATCTAGAAAACTCAGCAAGAGAAGGGGGGGGACCTGAGCACGTGGAGGAAACCAAGCCAGGGAGAAATGTGTTGCATATATGAAAAACCTCAGAGGAGAAGATCCACTCAGCTGTTGAGCCATTTCCCAAGAAAAGCAGTGAGAGTTCAGAGAGAGAGTCAGAAAAACAAGACGGCAAGAAACACACAGAGGCCAGGGTTAGGAGGACACCTCTTTGGCAGCTCCTGGCTCCCCAGGCATGCTGGTAGCCACATAAGCTGTTTGCTCCTCTCTGATCGCTGCCGCTCTGCAGACAGCTTGTATTAAGCAGTTTTGAACAGTAGCTATTAAACTTGGGTCCCGCAGCAGACGAGTTTGTGGTTCTGAAAGACACCACTAGAAACCTTGGACCAGCAGAGAGGACATCTAAGGAGGAGCCAGAGCTCCTGGGTTACGTCCCCAGTTCTCACCACCAGCTGTAGATAGGCTACGACACTTCCCCTCATTTCAATGACTTCCTTCTGTTTCAAGGAAAAGCTCCTCTCTCCTCCCAGTGCTGGGAAGTTTTGTCAACATTATTTCTCCTCCAGGGTGAAGCCAAGGGTCTGGGCTCCTGGATTCACTCCATCCCACACACTACTCAAACTTCACAACTCCTCCTTTTGCAATGGTCCACCAGGACATGACTTGGGCCAGAGAGCGTTTTGTTACCTTCCCCACCTCCTCTGCATCCTGCTGATATCACCAAAAAAACCTCTTACCCTCCTCCTCCTGAGCAAACACCTCCTGATTTTCACAACCTTTGTGTCTGCCAGCATTAACATTTGCTGATGAGAAATAAAGCGGACCTAGAAGCAGCGGCGCGAGCCCTGGATCGATGCACGGCACGCACAACGCCGTGCCTCCCTGGCAGCCAGAAAGCACAGGCAGTGCAGAGACCCCGGATGAACAAGGTCCCTTCGGTCCTTAGCACAGCATGGAAAGGTGTGTCCTAAATGTCCCCATGTCTGTCCGTATCCGGGCAGATTAGCAGCAAAGCACAAACCCTACACAAACCCCTTACTAGGTTGCCAGCCACTTCCATAAGCTTGTTTTTTTCTTTTTATACAGGTTCAGTCCGCATCCATAGAAACTTGTGATTGAGAGTGACAAACAAGAATGAGCCACCTGACCAGGCTCTGGAGGGGCTAACCAGAGCACAGGAGAGCTGGAGAGCCAAGAACATTTGGGGAGGGCAGATCCTCCTTCCTGTCACCCACCTCTAGCACCATAGGCAAGGACATTAACTTCAGTCCAGCAGCTGAAGTCGGTGGGAAAGGTTCACTATAAATGCAACCAAAAACATATGTTCACACACACACAGAGCTATCGACTGTGCTAATACACCTTCGGCATGAAAGACTGCTTCTGCTGCAACCAAAGACTTCAGAGAGACAGAGAGGGGCGATCCAGACAGAGCTGCAAAGAAGCAAATACCCATGTATTAGCTGCTCTCTAGTTAAAGATGTCTGCATTGCTGGGATAGCTGCACTTGGAAAAATGAGAAGCCAACAGAGCTTCTCATGTCAGCTGCCTTAAAACCCACTCAGCCCACAACAGTGGTGAGCAGGGTCCCCTGCGATGCGCTCCTCAGCCTCCAACGCAAGGCACCTACCTTCATCAAGCTTAGCATTTGGCAGCTCGTTCAGGATACCAAAAATGAGCAACATGCTACAATCCACAACTGAAAAGCAGCTTTTCAGATTTCAAGGCACATTTACCACTCAGAAGAGTTAATGCAGCTATAAGCTTCCATACGCAATGTTAAACAAACAAGAGTTCATGTCACCATTAAAGGCCAAGCTTCCAGGGTGTGTGTAAAGACACACTCCAACTCACAGTGATCATAAGCAGCACAGGTCACTGACTGACGGCTTCTGTATTTGTTGTTTTTATTAAATGCATTTTATTATTTTTGGACAGGCGACTTTGCACTTGTAAAATGCAAAAGCCCCAGCATATGGAACTCTATCCTTGAACCTGTAATTGCCAAAACTTTTCTGGGCAGAGAGGGCAAGAAAAAAATTGTCTGAGCAGAAATGAACCACTGCTCACTCCAAACCAGAGCAGGCAAGCCACATAGCACACTAACCTGCCATGCCCACCTGGCCTCAGCATTTGCATTCACCTTTGGCAGGAGAAGAAATCAAAGATTAGAGAGAGGCCTATAAAACATAATTGTGTTGTATCGACTCTCCAACATTAAGATGCCTGATTGATCTCCAACATGTGGTTGATGTGATTTAGAGGTACAGGATGCTGGCAGCTTTCCCAGCTTCCTTGTTCATGCTCTCCTTCAGTACAGTCTTCCACTCTCCATGTGCTCCTTGATCAAGAGGTTGAGTAAGAGAAGCACAATAGCTTTCCTTCAAAGCTTACTGCTGGAAAATCATGTTATAGTGGCATTTCTGAATGCCAGTGTAACAATAAACAGCACGGGCAGCTGCAGGGCATGCTTTTCTTGCAATCTTTTGTACACCAGCCTCAGCCCCAACTTGCAGGGACACGCTGAAAAGCTTGAAGGACTTTTATTATCCATAGGCTTTGCCTCCTGTCTGCCAAAGAGGATCTACAGTACGAGTTAGTCATGGGCTGGCTGGGCGAACACCCGTCTGGTTTGGCTTTAGGCTCCAAACTCATCTCAGACACCTACAGCTCCACCATCAGTAGATTCTCATGTCCCAGGCTGCATCCTAGAGCTAGTCCCTTGGGTGAGCTCATCCCTCTGGGCGCAGGCACCAGTGAAACGGCTACCCTGTGTGCGATGACCCGCAGTGTGCACAAAGACGTTGCTGCATCTACCCTCAGCAAAAAAGCAAGTCATGACTGATGTGGCAGGCAATAATAAAAAAGGAAAAATCAACTGAAAACAAACTCCTAAGCATTGACCTGCTAATCAGGCTCACTCTCAGGTTCACCCTATGGACACAAGAGGTTTTGAGACCAGGTCAAAAGAAAACCTGTCACAGATTTCTTGAGCTATGTTAAGTGCTTATCCACCTCTAGACGGATGAGCGTGATTAAGTGTAGGTACAAGCCCAAGATAATTTGAACAACCACTCTTGTTTTCTCTTAGTATCTGTGTGCCATTGTGCTTTGAGACCTGAGGGAGCCTGAGTTTTAACTACCAGCCACAAAATCAAGTTTTCCTGCCATGTCAGCAGCACCCCTGCAGAGCAGCCCTGCCCTCCCCAGGCTTATAGCTGTACCCTCGCCTTTGCTGCTTGCAGAGCTCATCAGCTCAGCCCACCCGTCTCACTGCAGATCTGGCTCAAGGGGCTTTTTTGGGACATTCAACTGATGTTGCCACTGGCAACAGAGAAGAAAATCTGGGAGGAAAGAAGAGTGAGTAAAATTTCCCTCCCTCAGGTCTTTCTCAATCGCAGGACTTTTCAGAAAAAAAGGCAAAGAGAAAAGTTTGGACAAGGAACTATTAAAATAACCCTCACAGAGAAAGGGAGAGATCAAACAGGCATTTTCTAGGAAAAGGCAAAGGGATTTGATAAATAAAAGTAGTACCCAGATGTGCATGCACGCCCACAGTGCCAAGATGTTGCCTTGCACCTGGAGTACTTAGGTAATATTTTTAGGAGGCTTCACAGACATGCTAAGCACACTTTAATGACTGAAGGTTTGAAGCTTCATTTTGGTACTTTCAGAAACCCTCCCATGTTGAGTTCAGAACTTGCCAGCCACAACTACACCTCTAAATACCTTTTTACAAAGAGCAAATGATATTGGGCTGGGGGGTGCCAGTGCTGGCTGATACTGTACACATCTGTTTAAAGGAAAAAAAAAAACCCCAAGATTAAAACCAAAATTCTCTGCCTAGTCTAAGTTCTCCATGGCAAATGTCTGGAGTTAAACCTGCCTATTTTGTCCTTAATTCACCCCGTGCTTGTTCAGCAGATGCAACTCTGCTGGTCTCTGACAAGTCCAATGAAAGGAGTTAAGAGAATAATGCTGCTGCCATCAAAGAGGCACTCGAGGCACCGCAGACGAGAAATTTAAGATCAGAAATCAGGCGTTGAGAAAAGGACAATAAGTTCAATAAAACAAGTATTAAAATCTATTTCCCCAAGTCCCAAATGCCCAATTCTTCTTTTTAACCATTTCACGCCTAGGTTACTTGTTAAGACACTGCGAGGTGCAGGGTGATTGGGTATGAAGAACACAGCTGCAAACCTAACCACAGACCTCTGTGTCACAGCCAGTGCAGAGAACATCCCTTAAACCTGCACAGCCACTGTCCAAACTGGCTGCAGGATCTAGTCCCAGGCATCCTGCTCACCAGGTCAAGAATATGGACAGAAAGCAATTTGTGAGAGCTGGTAAAACAGCAGAACCAAAAATAAGCCTAGTTATTATAACAGTGGAGTGAAAAAAATCCTGATCCTGTCTATGCTAGAAGTTATTTATACTATTTAGGTCCTACAGACTGGTGAGCTGTACAGTTTGGGGTCCACATATAAGGTTTAACACACTAAGTCCAGGACACTGAACTTCTAAAGCAACACAACTCTAGGCCCACAAAGGCTTTTAAAAGTGTAACTTCTGTATTAGTAAAATAATTGCATTCCAAGTGCATCAGCTATACTGAGTCAACTTTCAAGTAGTTGAAAGGCTGTCTAAGTAGGAAACCCACTTCTACCCTCCTTTTGAAGTTGCATGAAAGAAGTGATGTAAAACAGCTGTCCACAGAAAGATCACAAGGAAATGCTATTTTCTGTGTGGTAATATTGCCACATATTTCTTTGTCTTGAGATGTTACTGCTTTTCTGAAAATAATGAAAATATCCAATGAAAGGATAAAAAGAAAAAAAGCCAACAGCTAAAGGCAGGAGGTCAACAGAGAGAAATACATATTTCTGTGAAGTCTCAGAAGTTTCCACATTTGAGCAAGAAACTGTGGTATTGCTCCTCTTGTCTGTTTATGGATACTGTAAACATAAAGCAGGAATGGGGCAGTAACCATTAAAGCAAGTTAATCGGCTCTGCTCAGGCACTTAGCCGGAGCGTCACGGGAACATACAACGCCTTCACCGCTGAAACTGCAGCCCCAGACAAACCAACTTGCTGCATATTTCACCCCAATAATAGCTGCCAGCTTGGGACCGAATTTACCAGCCTGGTAGTGGTAAGAGTCCTCTTTGCCCAAAGAGCACTGGAATGGGTATAAAAGAAAACAAGGGCACACAGAGGAGCGGCAAAGGCATGGCACTCTGGCTACGTGTGGGACTCAGGATCACCCATCTACTCAGAGGTTAAACAGGCTTTTAGAAAAAAGTTACCCATTTAAAAGCGTCGGCACTGTAAAAGACTGGGTGTGTAGTGTTTTGCCTGAAGAAGATCCAGCCACTCTGTACTGTACTACTAACGCAGAGCGCAGCCTCAGAGAGCACAGACACGGCGGCTTCCAGGTGCACGGCGTTTGTCCCCCTGCTCCAAGGCAAGTTCAACTCACTCAAACCACTCCCAAGAGGCATTTATTAACCTGTTTTTGTAAATCTCCAGTGAAACAGCCTCCCTGAACAATCTACTTGAGCTCTGCATTACAGTTAAAAGTGTTTTTCTAATGGCTAATTTAACTTTCCCTTGCCTCACAGCTTGCACCCATCATTTCTTGTCCCAATGAAGATGGAGACTGAACAGTGCAGCGCTTTCCCATTTTCCATATGCTTTAGGTGACGCTAGTATGCTTTCACTGAAGAAAAAAATAAGAAAAAAAAGACAATCTCTTGATGTATTTCTGTTACATAAAAGCATAGAGTTACCTGGCATGATTTAAAGAAAAGAGTGTTGCAAAAATGCATGTGGAAGTGAAGGAAGGGCACATGAAAGGAGCTTGCACATTCTTAAGGACTTACCAGAGATCTTGCAACTTCCATAAGGAGATTAACAAAATCCATGTTAGACCACAGGCAGAATCCCAGGCAGTATGTTGTAAAATAGGAACTCAGACAAGCAGTAGCGTGCTACTTAGGACAAGGTGTAAATGTGGGCTTTGTGAGGAGCATCCTCTGTAGACCCCAAGGTTCCCACTCTTGAACCAGCTTGCTTTACATTGAGTATTGTGTGCACAGACTGGAAGAGTCTGCCTTCAGATGTTATCATCTAACTATTGCTTTTGATCCTGTTACCTTTCACTCTGAAGAGGCCAGGTGGAAACTAAATGTCACATGAAATGAGTTGTATGGTAAGATGCACAGTCACAGCTGTACCTCTCCAGACCTACCAAAAACTTGAAACTGTAATAGGCTTCACAGGAGGTAAAATGCTTCTGAGACAGAAGAGTATAGGATGGGTTTTTTTGTCCACAAGACTGAAATCTTACTGGTTACAGATACAAGTCAACGGAAATATCATGTATTTATACCTGAGGAACCAGGGCAGAAAGTGATTCACCTTTTACAAAAGGACAAAAGAACAGTACAGAGGGAGGGAAGGTGATTCTGAAGATGCAAATTAAGATTATAACCTGCAAGCAAAAAACAATTTTGAAGACCTTTTATGAGTAAAATGTCAAAGAACTAACAGATTTATATGTTGACTTATCCTTTTCCTTCCAAGAGAGAAAAAAAACTGTTAAGCAAAGCAGCCTGGGGAGTTATGAAGAGGAAGGAGGTATATTTTATGATAAGCCTCAAACAATGTTCCTGTTGAGCATAGGCACTGAGCTGGAAGAAAATAAAACCTCTGATAAAGCAAGAAATTCTGCAAAGACAGCACTGGCTCCCATGGCTGAGACAGGAATTAAAAAGACCCACGTGCACACACAAACACACACACACACTTTCCAGTACAGAGACAGGAGGGACTATCTGTAGACTTTTATCCACATTTAACAAGTAGGGCCTGTACTGTTCCCTAAGAAAAGTTTATTTTCATAAAACTTACACAAAAAAGCACACAGTAAAGCTTATCTGTGTGGGTTAGTTAATCAGATGGGTTGGGGAAAAAGTATCTCCCAAAGTTTGAGAGGATTTGAAGTGTGCATGAAGAAAACAAGCAAAAACACCAGAAAATTTGCTTCATCTTCGCATTTTTATCTTCTTATTTAGATGCTAGTTGACAGACATGCATGCTAGTGTCAACTGAGAGCCCTAATATCGCCGTTCATTACATGGTTTCTGCAGCCTTGCCTGACCCAGGTCCATGGGCTCACACAGGGACACCTAACCAAGCTATTCCACACCTGAAGTAGGAAGAAGGGAAGTGTACAGGGGTGGTTTGTGGAAGTATGAAAATTACTGGGAGTTGGTTTGCACATACAGACGCTTTTCTACTCACAAATGGCCGTGACCAGCCACCAGTTACAGAAAAGACTTCCAAGAGCCATAGCACCAAAATTTTCATTCCCTGTAGTCTTGGCAGCTCTGCAATCTCAAAGGGAGAAGCCACACAGTGACTGCATCAAGCGGCAAAGACCTTGGGTAGTATATGCTGGGTGCCAGTAGCATGAAATCAATCATAACTTCAGCGAGGTAAATTCGAAATCTCAAATAAAATGCACGAAAGCACTCAGACCTTTGCAAAGCATGAGCTGGAAATATCACCCAAGCATGCAAGAGAACAAAAGAAGTTTGTAAAGCACTTCTCCTAGCTCTGAAATGCTTGTGTTAGGACTCTTGGGCTCTATACCCATTCCCAGATTCTGCTTTAACTGCAGAGTTTCAAAAAGAAGAAAGAAACTTTCAAAAGAAAGAAGAAACATACTCACCCTTTGCAAGCTGCACGAAACCCAGAATGATGATCAGAGCTAGAGCCAGCAGTTTTGCTGCAGCAAAGGCATCTTGAACACGAGTAGCAGCTTTCACGCTGTAACAGTTCACTGCTGTGAGGAGCACTAGGGGAAACGGACAAGAAGAGACACATCAGTTTTCAGTGAAACACTTAAAATGCAAACCAAATTATGACATATTGGCATCTGCTTTTTGCTAAAACTTAAGCAAACACAAAGAGTGTCTTCTTAAAGTAGAAACTTTTCAAGAGCAAGGCTCTGCAGCCACGCACTTCTCTATTCTGTCTTTCATTTTGGCAACAGGTGGTTTGAATAGTGCAGACACTCCTTGGGACAAGGAACTGCCCTGCTGCACTTGGAAAGTACAATTCTGAGGGCATACAAATAAAAGCAGTTAACTGCAACCATTAGCATCAAAGTGTTCGGCTGCAATCCCTGTTAAGTCGATCCAATGTAATGCTGCAGTTGTGTGAAAACACCATAGAAATGGCAGGACAAGCTCCCAGAACTGGTACATAATTATTTGTATAACAATAGCACCTAAAAGGCTATCGAGGCCACACCGTGCTGCCCACTGCATAAACATAAAGGAAGAGACATCCCTGTCCTGACCCACTGGGTGAGCTACGAGACAAACAACGCTGCAGGTCAGCGGCACAGATGGGAAGAGAAGTCGGATGGGAGGCTTGACCCGCTTGACCAGCGGTGCCAGGGATGGTCCTGCAGACTTTTGGCGATGCTCACCGGGGCCGCAGCAATGGAAAAGAGGGCTGCACAGAGCCGGCCAGCGCAGTGGCTCAGATTTCCTGTGGCTGCTTTTTGTACCTGATTACATTGCCTGCTCATGCAGCATTTTGCTTGCCCAGAAGCTCTCACCACCTACCAGTCGGTTAATGCAACTAATGAAGTCTAATTTCCTACCTTTTTTTTTTTCCCTGTTCCCTCATCACCCTCCCTCTGTATCGCCCACTCCTGCCACCATTCAGTGTGACACTCCTGCCAGGCGAGACACAGCGTGAACTAGGGCTTGTCTAAAGCCCTGAAGCTGCTGAGTGGCTGAGTTTCGCCTGCTTTAGGGAAAATAATGGCTAAAACCTTTACTGCTCTTCCAAATCACTATTTTCATGCCCTGCTCACTCCCCACTCCCCAAAGCTTGTTGCTTGTTATAGAGATGGGCAAACGCCACACAGAGGATGACAGTGCCCCACACGCTGGATGCCTTCCTCATCTCATCTCCTTTGCAACGAGCCATCCCTCGCTGCCTCCACGCCAGCTTGTCCCCAGCCCCTGCAGCCCCCCGGTCACCGAGCAGCTCAGGGAGGAGTGGATCTCAACCTTTCTTTGGGAGCTGGAGGCTTTTCCCTGCAGGATCCTCTCTCACTCGGGTTTCAAGCTTGTATTTTTACTCTGCAGGAGCCAGGCAAGTTTTTCTAAAGCTGGCGCATAGCAGAGTTAGGCAAAGGCAACCACTGCTGCTCTGTTACAGGACATGCTAGAATAAAACCTGGCTACTACGTTCCTCCGTCTGTCTGTCACCCACTTCCCTTCCAGGCTGGCCTCTGCCCTCATGCGATGGCTCTCCCCCACATCCCGCAGCTCATTTTCACGGGTCCTCACTGCCTCAAGCGGAGCCAAACAGCTGCTCCCCAAAATACTCATCTCAGATGCAGATAACCCTCTCCTGAGGTTACGGGCTATATCTACACTCACAGTTTAAAGCCCAGAGTATTTCATACAGATATTTCAGCCTTAATCAAAACTCCCAAGATACGAGGGGGATCAGCAGCACCTTTATCAGGTCACCAATCTCTCCAGGAGATTGCCAGTGGAGACTCCGGCTACAAGCCCGTACCCATGGGTCTGAGCCCCACAGGGTGCTTCAGAACCAGGTGGGGAGGCGACGGATAACAACGGGAGGCAGAGATAGCAGTAGTCGGATGGTTCGGTTACTGCCCAGCAAAAGCACTCAGTGCCTTAAGACCCTCAACACATGCTGAGCATCACAGGGAAAACCACAACACGCCCCTCCTCTGAAGCAGGGTTACCTCCCAACTACAGATCGGTACCCAGCTGCGTGTAGCCTGAGCGCACACGTGGACGCGAAGGATGTGGGCACCAGCACTCCATCCATTCACTACCTCACCTCCAACGTGAGAGGGTTGCACAGGATCGGCAGCGCCTGCCTTTGCGCTCCGGCTTGCGGCAGGACCACGCACCAGAACTGCTCACATCTCACCAGCTTGGAGCAGAGGCACGTGCCCGCAGCCTCACACCCTGCCCACCAGCAAGGGCACAATACACTGCAAACTGAGAAATAAAGCCATGGGAGGAGAAAGGAGTGTTTGGGCATTTAAAAGGGTCTTATTGGCTCGCTGCCACCCTGCATCCTGCCCCGCCTGTGAGAAAGCAACTGCATTGGTAAGAGTTCAGGGAAATGCGCACAGAGCCCGTGCCAGAGCTGGGAATAGCCTTCCCAGAACACGTGGGCATGGACAGGCTCAGGCGTACCCACAGGCTGGCTTCAGAGAGCTCGGTCTTCGGGGACCACAGTATTTGGGTCCCACAGCAAGGATTAGACTTCACCTTCCTGCTCGAGCGAGTGCCAAGAACGACAGGGCTTCCCGGTGACTCAGAGCACACGTAGGCAAGAGGGGATAGGAGTTGCATCATTCATTCACAGGGGTCTGAGAGCCCGCTATATGCATCAAGCTGACAGGATTTAAGCGTCCATATATTGCTCAGCTGAAGGCTGCTTGTAGGGGATCTTTAGGCAGGGAAGAGCAAAGCCGGTCCCAGTGCAGCAGACTGCACATTCCAGAATACGAAGCCTGCTTTCAGGACCATTGGCTCCTCTCCCCACCCCAAAACCCTAGGATCTAGTATCATCTCAATACAAGAGCATTTAAAGTTTGAAGAAATGAAAGAGTTGGATGTCTTCGCGAAGAAAAGCACATGGCCCAATACATCCTACAAGAATGAAAGCCAGAAGTAAATATGGAATTTCAGATTCACTTTTTTTTGTATCATGCCTTTCAAGCCCCTTTAGCACTTTGAGGGTGTCTGGGCCTTTGAAGCGGGTGAGAACAAAATGACCTGGAGCCATTTTCATTGGGAAGGACACCCCTGCGCCTGCGGGCTTCCACGCAGGTCACAGGACAGCACGAGCTGGGCTTTGGCTGACCTGCTTCGGCACACGGCCAAAAGCAAGCAGCGAGGAACCGTGCCACGAACCTGGCACACCACCCCCAAACGTAACCCCCTGTCCCAGCCCCCCCCCCACCCCCCGCCATGCTGTTCAGGGGAAAATATAGTGCTTCTAATTAGAAAGACACGGCGTGCCCAGACTTGGAGGCTTTTCAGCATCAAGCAGCAGGCCAGCACTATCGCCGGTTTGCAAGGTCACAGCTCTGTCACCTTGCAGCAGGATTGCGATATATCTGCTCCAACCAGTATGCTAAAAGGGATGTTGTCCAGATATACTGGGGAGGAGAAAATAAAGGTTAGCAAGGTCAGCTTACAGTATGTCTATGCTTCAGGGGAGGCGAGGGGCAGAGAAGAAAACAAAGTGAAATATCACCAAGTACAGATCACAATACATCTACTAAAAGTACCTCTAGTGAATCCTAATGGGGAGGCCGGCGAGGGAACAGAGGATCCAGGATTCACTTCGACCAGCAATTATGCTAAAAATAAAACTCTCCTTGTTTACAGAGGGATATTTAAAGGATGAGCTAACACATCTAAAAGCACGCTTTTCCCGTTAGCGAAGACAGTCCTTAGAGGTGCGACAGTGGCATTCCCTTCCCCATTTAGACATTCTGTTTCTTTGACAATAGCTGCTTCAGCCTCCACGTTAAATACCGACTTTCTCGGGGCCGTTTTTCATGTTCTGGTTCTGTATGGAGTCTGCTGGACGGACCGTGAGACGGTGGCGGTGTACATAAAAGGCAAAAGCTTTCTACATAGTCCAAAATTGAAAAGCAACAGAAGCATCTGTATTCAGCCCATAAAAACGTATCAGTGACAGACAAACAGGCTCCGATTGTTTTTTTGTTTCTTAAAAATAAGGAAACACTTTGGGCTAGAGACTGAACTGGGCTGAGAGCTTCTTCTGTGCCAGTCATGATTCAGAGCCCTTCATGTCACAATCTCTCTGCTTTGCTTTTCCCACCGTGTAATAATATTTATCTTTCCTAAAGGAGTGTGGTGAAGTTAGTACACTTAAGTGCTTTCAACATAGGAAGGGCTAAAAAAAACCCCAGTCTCACCCATCAGAAAGAATCCTACAGACACTGAGACAAAAAGACAGACTGAGTACTTGTTCAGTAAAACTCCAAGACAAATTCCAGTGGCTGTTCAACTTCTCAGGAGACCAGAGGGCTAGGGTTTCTTAAAGCAGAAAGTTTTATCCCTTTGATCCGAGATGCTACCCTGGGAAGCAGGGGCTGAGGGACTCCTCTTGGCACCTCTCCATTCACCTCAGATGAACTGCTCCACATGAACAACGGGGGAAAGCTGCACAGCCACAGCTTTACTATAAATCAGGGCAATGATACAATGCAGGGAAAGATCAGACAGCCCTGCCCTAATTTCTGCTGCACCCTTCCTAAGGCTACAGCCGCTGGCCATTGTCAGAAGCCAGCCAGGCAGGCCTTTAGCGTGACCCACCGGGGCCGTTCTTGGGAATGATTCTAGGAATACGGATTTCAGCACGACCTGACGTGACACAGTCTGTCTGATCCAGCAGCCCCTCTCCAAAGGCTTTACATAATTGGGATAATAGGAGCTAGAAAGCTGCAGTGATTGCAGATGTAAGAGGGGGTACTTTTATTTTTTATTTACTTATTACTTCTGGCAGAAGTAGGAAAGAGACTGTTTTTTGACTGCTGTAGAGAGAACATGCTCACAAGGTGCTGTTCACCCCTTCATCTGTTCTGATGAGGAGAGCTTCATTTCAAGATACTCAAGCCACAGGGGAAGCCAGAGGCTTTCAAAGAGAAGTTTGGCGTTGTAAAGACAACAGCAGGTCCAGCTTCAATTATTTACTCTGTCCTAGTAGTCCCCGCTGGCTTCAGGCATGTCATTGAACCTGCTCCACTGGCACTCACCTGCAGAGTCAGGTAATTTCCCCATTACTGATAAGAACCAAGGATAAACTGACTAATACAACATAGGACCCAGAATCTTGCCTCCCCCCTTTCACACTTTGTGGGTATATTCCTTTGATCTGCTGGTCCCAAGTTCCAAGATCCCTCCCAAACATGATTTCTGGATGACAATAGGAATAAATCCTTACAAAGCAGACATAGAAAGGCACCGTGCCAATCCCCACATAGAACAAGACCATGATGAACACACTATATGTAACAACAGTGCCTGTGTCTATAAAGGCAGAATGTAGTAAAGCTGCCCTGCGGGCATGTGGATCTACCCAAAGCAAACAGTATGTGAATGGAGCCCTAATACAGCTAAACTGGGGTGTGGCATTTATGATGCAACACTCTTGGCAACTATCCTATAGAAAAAGGCAGGGCTGCAGCTTTCCCAGGTAATGGAATGTGGCCATGGATTGGAGATGGAGTACAGACAGTGCTTGGGAAGGCTCTGTTTGGAAAAAAAGCAAACGAGCAGCCGATCCACAGCTCTGCACGATGGTCCCCACTCACAGGGGAAAAAAGGATCCAATTCCAGCAGTATATGTAACTTGCTGATGGGGAGATGGGAGTTTGCTCAACGTCAGATCTTTAGCAGCTTTTCAGGTGAAACAATTCTGAAACGGGTGTAGGAATTCTTGAGGTACTGGCACAGCTGCATTCATGCTGCGTGTGAGGTTACATACCTTGGGAGCCTTGCACAATGTCACTTTTGTCCTTTATTTCCTCTTCTATAGGTTTCCCTGGTCTTGACCTCCAGTGCTTCCTATATAATTCAGTATACACCTCTGTAACTATGATAAATGTGTGTAAATAGCTTGCTTCAAAGAAGTAAGCTCAGTTAACTTGCTGCAAGTTACCGATGGATTCCTATTCATGGTATTACTGGACCAGAAGAAAAATGCATAGCAGGGTAGGAACTTGTGGAAAGAAAGGAGAAGAATGAAGGGAAATTCTCCACCTCAGCTTCCCCACCAGGAAAACGGGGACTGTAACACTGTCTACACACAGAGGATGAATCATGCAATGATTCCTGTTTGTAACTCACACATTTCCAAAACACTTAGCCCTTACAATTCTAAGATGATGCTTCCATTTACCATCTGCCACTGGATGATGTTGATTTTCTCCTCACAATTACTTACAGTTCTCAGCTCCATCCTACAGCAAAGGCTGCTCCTTCATACAGTACAGATGACAGACAAGCAGTTTTCTCTTCTAACAAAGACGGTGCAACCAGGTTTCAAACAGAGACATTCAAGCTGAGCCCATGGCCACCAAGAAACAAACCGCACGGATGGCAGCAGCACAAGGCACAGACCAAAAACGGTCTTTGAAGAGATCTGCTGCCTAAGCCCACAAGAGGTTAAACACATCAAAAATAAACAGTTACTCCACATAGTACAAACAAGGAATTACACTATACTGACTACAGTGGTTTAAACCATGGGAACATCAATGCCTTAGCTATTCACTAAGGCCAAAACACTCCACTTTATATTCAGGTAGCTGTGATGCCACAGCGTCTTCCAATAGTCTCAGCTGTCTGTTTCTAATAGCACAATCTAACACGAGATGTACATACAAGGACATACACAGAAAATGGTTAGGGAAATTTCAACTTGATAGATATCAAGTGAAGACTTGTGCCCTGCAAGGTAACAAGAAAAAGCAGAAGGAAAACCTTTGCAGATATTTCTTCAAGGACAAGTCCCTGGAGAAACTTAACAGCCAGGGCAATCAGTCTGTAGAAGAGAAGCGCTTAGGGGCACATGAGGCTGTTGGAAAGGACCAGTTGGTCCCAGAGCAAATGTGTCTATATCAACTTAGAATAATAAACATACCTGGCAACAGTTTACAGTTTTCTTTTTATTTTTCTTCCCCAAACAGCAATGCTGAGGAATCAGGGGATGGGCACATCCACAAACAACAGATGAAAGGAGAAGGCAAAGGCTGCCCTACCACTGGAGTTGAATAAAAAGGATCTTCCCCAGACCCACCCCCTAACTGAGACCACAAACTCTGGATGTCTCCAACAAATGCCCACAGACACCCTGAATGTGTCACAGCTCCATCTCTCCGCTGGCTTTCAATTCCAGGAAGCCCCTGGTGCTGAAACAGGCTCGGAGCCAGAGAAGTTAGTGCAAAGCGGAATGATGCCAGCATTTCACCATGTAGCACAGCTGCCAGAAGCATCTTGCACCCTCAGGTTTCCAGAATTCTGCAGGAATAAATTAACAAGCACTTGCCACCACTCTCTCAAGAGCTGTGCCAACCAGTGCAGCACAGTCAGGGCCAAAAGGCAGCCTGGAGGAAGAGAAGAATTTCAGAGTTTGCAGCTACTGCAGAGGCTGGATCTCAAGCCTACGTAAATGCACCTACCACTTCGGTACCAACGTACCATAATAATGCTGATACAGTTTACACTATTCAAATTGTGTGGTACATAAAAAACTACAAAGCATTTATTAATGCTAGGGGAACTAAGTCCTAGCTAATGGTAGGAATTACTATCTTGTGTCCTTAGAAAAGAGCTTGTGTTCTTACTGTCAAAGTTTCTAGGTTAGATGATGCAGCAGTTCCACAAAACAGGTAATTCTACCATGGGAACACAAACATAGACTTGGTAATGGGAGAAAAAGGTACACCTGCCATTCCCAGCAAATTAAAAGGACTGTAAAACTATCGCAAGCTAAACATCTTTTCTGTCATCCCCACCTCTTTTGAATTATCTTCCTAACAGCAAACAACATCTAGTAATGTTTTAAGCCTCACAGAGATATAACTACCCTTGTCAGATGGTCCTGCAAAACATGGCATCTTACCTGGCCCACAGTGCTGTTACACCAATACAGAAACCTCTTCCCGTAGTTGTACTGACTTAGGTTCCACAAATCCACAGGAAGGTGGTTGAACATCAGCATCAAGAACTAAAAACTGGGTCATGATTTTAATGAAAAATTCCAGGCAGCTTTTAGGCTGAATCATGCCACCTATGCCATACAGGGGGTCAGAATTCAGCTCTGTGTGCTGGCTGGCAAGAAACTGCTTTCTCATCCATTGCATTTCACCTATTGGCCACATCTGACACTGGGACTATGAGACTACTGGAATACTTGAAATATCTAGTGCTGTTGCTTTGAATTAGACTGACCATGGCAGGTTTCTCTGAAAAAGCCTTCACAATTTGCCCACATCAGAAAAGACTCTGAAGGGTCTCAGTAGTAGCGTAAATCATTCAAATACAACAAAATTTAATGGGACATTTGTTGTGAGAGCCAAGAGAGGGGTGCCAAGAAATTCAGTAGTTGCTTGCTGTGTTTCAAGAGTCCTCCAAACCTGCATCCATTTCAGGAGAGGCCTGCTAGTGTCAGAGGTTATTTTCATTAATACTTCTCTCCCCAGTTAAACCTGGATTTAAAAAAGCAGCCTCCGCCTTGCAACATTAGCCATATAGCAGGGATTCTACAAAGACCCCTTCCTTCCACTCTGATCAAACAAGGGCATATTTACTGAGAGCACTTAGTCATTTAATCCACCTTTCTGGAGGAGAGGCAAAAGAAGAGTCTTCAAAGCTTCACACCCTGCTTGTCCTGGCAGATTAATTCCAAGTAGCAACGCTGCAGAAAAAACCCATCTTGAACAGACAAGCATAAGATGTATTTTGTGCTTGCCTTGCTTACCATCTAACGCCTGATGAGTTCAAAATCTACCCATAGCTTCACTTTAAACCGCTGATCAAACAGCCAAACTGTCAGATTTAAAGTAAAACCTTAATACTAAAGAGAGACATTCCTGCTTTCAATATATGTGATTTCTAGTTGAAATGCTAATGCTGAATATTCACTTATGGACTATGGCTATAATTTGGCAAGCATTCAAGGCATGTGTCTATACACTTTTGCCAAACCCTGGATTTGATACCATTCTCCTCCTCTAACTCACAATGTACTCAGGGAGGTGTCAGGCACTTACGTTTCCATACGACATGTGCTATTAGATATGTCTCAGCTCTGTACTGACTGCTACTAAACCTTCCACTATTAGGCTGTTTATAACAAGAGAGACAAATGAGAAATATGGGATCATTTTACTGGAATTCCATGCTTGCAGGAGGAATGCCCAAAATAATATTTCAGAAGCAGCAAAGGAAGTCTAAAGAAATTTGAAAGAAGATTAAAATACTGTGTCTTTGGAAGTAGCAGATACTGCTGCAGCAATACTGGGGTTATTAGTACCAGATTAGCATATATAATTAATAAGCGACAAAAGACTTCAGAAGCTAACAATCAAATCACTGATTTGACTTTGAAGATCAAGAGTAAAATTATATGCAACTGGCAGAGTTTCTCAAGCTTCTGTGGAGCAGATTATATGGTTAAAAAGTAAGTATATAATAGAATAACCTGTTATATAGCACACAGAGGGTGTGTGGCAGGCTGAGTCTAAGAATGTGTGTAGGAAGAACAGTTCAGCCACCAAGAAACAACCAGCTCAGGTCCAGAAGTCGCATGATCCCTTGTCTCCCTTATCTACCAAGAATTTACTGCACCACAATTCAAAGACCTCTCTCACATGTAGAAAATCTTCAAATTCAGAGGTGGAAATAAGGAATATGCATGTTATCTTTAAATGGATAACTTGAAACTTTCCATCCTTGAGCCATCTCCAGAACATACACTGTGTATTAGGTTGCGCTCTGTGAATTTTTCATTATTTTTGTTGAGATTTATCAGTTCAAATTTAAGAAATGTAACACAAGTGGCAGCCAGCTGTAAAAGAGAATCTGACCCACTAGAACTACAAGGCTTCAGAGATGCACTTTCAGTTGGATGCTGTTCCATGTCACTGTTCAGGCCACTACCTGGACATCACCTCCTCAATGGGGGGGGGGGGGAAGACAGGATTAAACAGTTTTACGTGATCCTGCTTCTGCTTTGTGAAAATGGTCCTGTAACATATATAAACAACAAGTTATTTCAAAACTACATTTGCTACCTAAGTATTCTGTTAAAAAGTGTGTAGTTTTTTAATTCAAAATGAAGATAAATTGGAGAAAATTACAGAAAAAGATACAAGCGTGTTGGAAGTGCAGTGCAAGTGTACGTTCCACTGTGATGCCTTTTCAAGAGAAAAGAGCCAACAACAAACATAATTTTCATTTATCTACGTAGCCTCAAATGTGCACCTGAAACACAGACTATAGAATCTTTAGTAGTTTAATTCTTTGCCATGTAGAGTACTGATACTGTAATGTAGATGTCATCAAATATGAAAACTCAGAACCTAGTAACTGTCCCTCCATCCTCTGTAGAAAGGGTAAAATTTGTTTACCTGAGGCCATATTTGGGGGAATTCAAATTATTGTTGGGTTTTCATGCATATGCACAAATCCTCAGTTTCATGAACTTTAATTTCTTCTG
This sequence comes from Phaethon aethereus, assembly GCF_964289735.1. Lineage (NCBI taxonomy): Eukaryota > Metazoa > Chordata > Aves > Phaethontiformes > Phaethontidae > Phaethon > Phaethon aethereus. The sequence continues at coordinate 20,891,966 of NC_138589.1, forward strand.
ATCAAAAAATGCTTGGATACCAGGTGGACCTTCTGTTTGTTATCCCTTAGCATTTGCTTTTGTGATTTATCAGTCCTACAAGTATCGGCCATCCAATCTCACAGATAAAATAACATGCAGTTTATGAGTTACTTAAGTAACCCACAGCTTGAAAAGCATTAAGCCAAACTACTTGCAAATTCTTAGAACTAGGGAGCACTGGCTGTTTTGCGGTGAACATAAAACTAGCCACACTAATGATGAACAGCTTGACCCATCTTGCTACAGGAAGACTTCCCTATAGTGGATTCCCACACTTTTATTTGGCAACCACAATAGGCATTCATGTTGTCTTTCGGAAGAAGTAGTCTTGCATACCAACTGCCCGTAGATTACAATCTTGATAGCAGAAAATACCTATTTATAGTTAAATTCTACTTACCACCCATCTTGTTTTTTTCAGCACCTTAAGGCAAACAAAATTCCCTATTCCAACGGTTTTTTCATTCTCTCAAGACTGTGATTTATTTAGATTATCTTAATGCCTAGGAATTCAATTTCTGTACTTCAGGGTGGCAAACCCCGAACACCACATTATATATTCAACTGTTCAATACCAGTAACACTCAAAGTGGAAACAAACAACTTTTGTTATTTCTCCTCTTACTAGAAACCATGCAGCCAATTGCATTTTATATTGAGACACAAACTTTGCAAAGAATACAGCTGGTACTGTTCTAGGCAGATGGGTTTTGGCTACATAACAACTCAACTGTATTCCAACCCAGGGCCCCAAATGCCCCTATTGCTTCCTAAACCATTCTTCCCCCTTTGAGATAGCTCGTTAACATATGCTCTAGAGCGTATGCACATATACGCCATTTTCCCCACCCTAGGGCTCTTTGGAAAAAATAGTATCTCACTGGGTAGGAGTATGTTTGGACCAACCATGTAACAAAGACGCTTGTTAGTCCATAGAAGTTTTGTGTGACTCGCTAAGTCCTTTGACCAGATTTACTTCATTTATTGTTCCTGCTTCATGATGTGGTTTTGGCACTAGAAAGCAGAAAAGCTAACTCCAAAAATCAAAGTTACAAAAAAACCTAACTTGCTGAAGGCAATGCATGCTGAACTAACCTTTTGTAGGCAAAGGAGACAAATGAAAATTTAACCCAGAGCATAAACAAAATAGCAGACAGCGATGTAGGGGGGAGTAAAGTTTAAAGAAGAAACACATGGAAATGACGCAGATTTGTAGAACTAGCAACTCTTTCCTTGGCATTTCAAGATAAAGGTTCAAGAACAAATTCTGCTTCAGGAAAACTACTAATTGCTAGAAAAAGAAAGTTGGAGACATATTACTTATTGGAGAAGCGTAAGTGGGAATGAGACCTGGCATCAAGAAATTTCATGCTGCAATCCACCCTATCACTCAACAGATCTCGCCATGGGCAAAGTCTACTTTACCCCTCTATTTGTTTTCTGACGAGTAAAACAGGAACAGAGACACCTCATCCCACCCATTTGGGGAAAGATCCTACAGATGAGAAGTTACATGTTATTAGAAACACATTCTCAAAGGTTTTGTCAACTACAGTATGTTCTTGCATAGCAAAATTTTGACATAAACCCCTAAGAAAGTCCATCTAATAAACTCTCTTAGTTTCTCGGCAAATGATATGACCACCACATGCATACATGCCTCTCTTTGAAAGAAGAGAAACTGTACTGCAGACTGGGGGGAAAGCTCTAAAACCTGTTTTTTCACAAGGCCCCATTTGATGCAAGGAACCCATCAGCAGAACTATTTTCTAACCCTGCTATAGCTTTCTTAGTTAGGTGACTGTATTTCCTTAATACATGCACTCCACTTTGTTAAAAACTTGGACGAAAAGTCCATATGCCTGTCTACTTGCCCTGACGTTCCTAAAAACGTATCTGGGCAATAAGTTTAGGTCTTGCCCAAAGAAAGTACAATTTGCTGCCCTGACATTTATCTTACTATATCTGCTAGCTAGCCATAAGATGTAGTCTGTCACTTTGTGTATGAAGACATTTATAGACAATATATCTTCCCATAATGACCATGTGCTGCAACTTTTGAATGCCCGCAATCCTCAGAGGGTGAAGGAATCTAACACAATCTCCCTTTGGACAGCACAGACAAGGAGGCTTCTCTTCACAACCTTGAAATGAAAACATAAAAAGATCACCTCACTGTAACTTTGTACAGAGAATAAATGCTTTACAAAATCCTCACCAAAAAATTGTATCATCTCACAATATACGCTGTCACAATGGCACAAGAACTACTACCGGAGTGGAACACAGACTGAATATGAAATGAGGAGAGAAAGGCAGAAAACGGTCCTATATTTAAAGAATGAGGAATTTGGATGGGGTGACTTCGCCGCCACTGGAGGAATGGAAAATAAGGCTTCACTGGCAAAAATCGCAGACCTCAAAATACCAGAGAGATAATAAAACCTGCATCAGGAGAGAGATCTGTGTGCCACGGCAGACATCGGTGGCCCTAAATTCATCACAGCATGACTGAACTTCTCTGCAAGGCAAAACGTGTCAAGAGATGTAGTATTTGCTCGCAAAAAACCCAAACGGGCTTCGAGCACAGTATCAGTGCACACCCAGCCGAGACGCGTCTCATCTCAAAACTGGTGCTGAAAACAGCCAGGCACTGCAGCACAGGCCACGTTCAGCACCAGCTGCTCATGACAGATAATTTCCCAACCGCCCGTTACCCTCACCTATATCTGCACCCAAGCTCCCACCCCTGCTACCGCTGCTCCTCGGCACTGCAGGGCTGCCAGGGGATTTTACCCTGCCCGAACACGCTCCTGCGGGAGGGCATGGGGAATCCCATTCCAGCGTACACACTGCATTTCTCGCACGCTGCTCGCTGCATTGCCAGAAATCAAGAGAGGCTCGCTAGCCCGTTAACTGGTAGTTTGGGAAATTTTTGCTCAATTTATTTGGGATGGGGCCACGTTTCCTACTCACGCTGTTCCAAACAGCCCAAAAACCCCAGGATGGAGCCAGTTTAGCACAGAAGAGATGGTGAATCTCCTACAAAACCATGGGCTCAAGGCAGCTAGCTATTTGGAATTACTTTTTGGGGATGGTGAGCACTGAGGGGTAGCAGGATAGCAGGCACCTGGAGAAGGTCCGCGGGTACTTACGGACACAGAGACAGGCCACTAGCTTGGCAGCCTCGTCGGGCACCGGGCAGGTGGGGAAGATGGGCTTGAGCAGGTAGGTGGCAAAGACCAGAGCCACGATGTACTGCGAGGAGGGCCGGATGATGAGCAGCTCTATCCAGAGCTTGAGGAAGGCGGGCAGGGAGCCGTAGACCTCCAGCATGTAGGCGTAGTCCCCGCCGGACTTGGTGATGGTGGTGCCCAGCTCGGCGTAGCAGAGGGCACCCACGATGGAGAAGGCCCCGCAGACGGCCCACACCACCAGCGACAGCCCCGGCGAGCCGGCCTCTCGCAGCACGCCGGTGGGGGTGACGAAGATGCCGGAGCCGATGATGGTGCCCACGATGATGGCCACGCCGTTGAGCAACGTGATGGAGCGCTGCAGGGTCACCCCCTCGGCGGAGGCGCTGGGCGAGGGCGAGCGGGCGCAGCCGTTCTCCTGCGCCCCACCGCCCGCCGCCTCCAGCATCTTCTCCATCGCCTGCTTCTCCTCCTCCTGCGCCAGCGAGGAGGCCGAGCCCGCCGGGCTCCTCTTCTTCACCGCGCTGCTGCTGCTGCTGCCGCCGCCGCTGCCCGACATGGTGGCGCGGAGCGGAGCGCGGCGCGGAGCGGGCGCGGCAGGGCGCTCCGCCGCCACCATGCAGCCGCCCCTTTTGTTCCGGCGGCGGTGGGCGGCGTGCGGCGAGCGCCTCCCGCTTAGGCGGGGAGCACGGGCCGGGCCTACTTTCCGGCAGGAGGAGGAGAAGGAAGGGGGGTGTCGCAGTGCCCACGGCTTGGCGGCCGCCGGGAACCTTCTCTTTCGGGGCGCGGGCAGCTCGCACGCCACCCCCCTCCGCCCTCTCCTGCACCCCTGAAGACCAGAGAGGGGAGTAGGGGGGAGGGCAAAGCGGCTGCGGGGTACAGGGTGCTCCTCCCTGCCGGGAGGGGAGGTCTGTTACCCCTCGTTCTCCTGCCCAGACTGTGTGCTCTTACAGAGGAGAATGGGTGTACACACACACAGAGACCCAAAGTTCAGCAAAACCCGCGTCTCCCAATCCCCCGCAGCTGCACCTGGTTTTAGTGCACTCTTCTATGTGACATGTCGGCACAGGCCAAGGCCCCGTGGCTGCCTCACCTGCATTTCTGCACAGGCACTGCAGACCTCTGCCTGCCATCTCGGATGCCAAGATCACCAAAGAGACTTCTTCGCAGAAAAAAAAACAAATTAAAATAATCGCCTATCTGGCAAAAGAAGCAACTTCTGTCATACTGCCTCAGTGAAGGCATAGGTTTCGCATCCAAGGAGACTTACTTGGACACTTAACCATAGTGCCTAAGGAGCCAATTCTCCAGCAAATTCAGACTCTCTCTTGTCCTTGTGGGATAGGGGATGAGTTCAGAGGCTAAAGCCTGGAAGCCCCAGTTCTCAACCACAATCGTTCCCATTGAGGGGTGGAAGCGGTACCTTTGAGGAGCTGTTTCTCAGCAAGTGGTTAGTTGCCGTCACACAAGTCGTGCCAAGCTCTGAAACCCAGGGTTGGTGTCCATCCTCCTCCTCCCCAAGTTTCAGACACGCTTCAGTACAGACAGTAGTGTGGGTCAGGAGATTTTCTGCAAGATACCTCAGAGAGACGCGAGGTCTGCATTCTGGGGAAAGATGTAACATTTTTAGTAACATTTTTGGGTACCTCGCAGTGGTCATCGGCATGGTGACCACTTCCAACCGTGGCAGGAGCCCTGGCAGCCCCTTGGAGCACTGATCAGACCCTGACACCTAGTGGCTCTTCGCCACAACAGCCCACAGGCTTAAAAAGCACTCGCCGTTTCTTGATTTCTCTTTCCATAAAGCATCCCTATTTCAGAAGACAGCTTAGACAAAAATTACCTTTGCACCGAGCATGTTTTTCTAGTTTTCAAAAATAAGTAGGATCCTGAAGAGATTGCAAAGACTATGAAAATTAATTCAAAATAAACAGCAAAACATACCTATCACACAATTTTCCTGAAACCCCAAAAGCCTTTCTTTAGCCTACTATCCCCATTGCAGAGGCTATATAGCTGTAATCTAAACCGATTATTTCTCAAAGTAAGATTTACCAACATTTACTTGTTACTGTATTTCATACTTTATCCTAGGCAGAATGTTCACAGGACCATAAAACCAGAAAAAACCAAGAGGTTGCTACAACATACGGGATTGTCTCTGTGTTGGCCTCATTACATCAGGATCCAGAAGACAGGACTGGAATTGAAATAAGAGGTTTGCTTCAGATATTTTCAGATGAATGCTCAAACTCAGTTGGATAGTTGGGTGAACAAAAGCATTCATCAATGGATTTACTTCACCAGTGCCCTACACTAAGTTCTTCCCTTAAGGCAAATAAATTAACTGCTTGATGATCAGCATTTTACACCTCATAGTAACCTAATTCACAGAAATTTCCATTAACTTTCACAAGAATGGGACCAATTTATCCTTTTCTCTCTGCATCCAATTTTTCCAAACGTGAATTTCTTAATATTGCAGACTTCGGTCTCGGTTTTGACACCATTCACATTTGGAAATCCTGGGATCAAGAAGCAGTGGAGTAGCAGCCACCGAACTGCCATATTTAAAGTCAACCACATACTTGACTGTCTTGCAAATTAATCAGAGTTAATTCTAGAACCATATCTCCATTTGTACCGCTGAGAAAATACCTGCTTTGCAGTCATGGTGTTAGGGTGTGTTCATATAGTGCTTTGTATCTTCAAAGCACTTCACAAATGCTAAGTATTATTATCAGTTCTGACCATGAACATTAACTCTCTTCAGGCCCCCAAGTTATTCTGCAGAATCTTTGAAGACTATTTGATTATACAATCAGTTCTCCATATGCTAATACTCAGGCACTTCAAGTTTGTCACATCAAAAAGAAAGTCAGAAAGAATTATTTGTCAGAAAGAAAAACAATTACCAATATCAGAAGTAAATTAGCCATTTGTTAGAAGTAATGTGTATGTTCTTAACCATTTATCAGGAGAGCTGCCTTGATCAAAATAAGACAACCTGCTGGAACCAAATAAGCCATTTCTTTAGCAATCACCTCAGCTATACTAATACAAGAGCTTATAAGCTTTTTCGCTGGGTAAATGGAAGCGGCGGTAGCTTCTAGAACCCTTAAATAGTAATAATAGAGCTGGCCTCTTAACCCGTGCCACTTTCTTCATACTGAAATGGCTTGCCTACCACAAATAGCACCGTTTAGGAGGCTTTATATAAACGTATTGTCTACAGTTATTTTATGGGGGAATTCCTTAACCAGGAATGTAACCTCCTACTTCTCTAATCTCCTACTTTTCCCGTCAAAAAAAGTGGAAATGAATTCAGCTAAGCATGACATATCTACACATCCAGACTCTAAGCACGTCTAAGCAGCGAGACAGATAAATTAATGCTTATTTTACCTGATCAGCCAATTTTTATCAATAATTTAATTTACTCAAAGTTTTGGGGGGGTTATTTGATAAGATTCCTGTAGCCACAACCACTAAATGTGAGCGCTACACTACACATCAGATCAACACTCAGTTCTATCAACACCAATTAATTACACAACGGAAAAAGAAGCTTAGTTGACAGGTCAAGTTTAATGATCAGTGTCAGATGAAGTAGTTTAGCAAAGATCCTCAAAATTTGGAATCCCATTTTAGACAGCGTGTTGCATCTAGCTGAATGTAACAAATAATTAGATATCCTTCCATGAGTACAGCAGCAACAGAGAGGTCATTGTTCTTTCATTCCAGTTGTAATACAGTTCAGCAGAGTCTTTCATAGCTTTTAAGTATCACAGAATGTCTGACATCTGATTAGACTCCGCTCATAATGAACTGGTTCATTCTCAAGGAAAAATTGTGTTATTTTCTTGACAGAAAAGCTACTTTTTAACTCTGAGAGCTTAATTACACAATGAGATACAGGCACAGGTTTCTCTGTGTTTCTTTATTGCATAGTCACACACTAAGGTAACAGTTTAAAATCCAGCAGCTAGAAGTTTCTTTACATCAGGTAAAAACTGAGGAAAAAAGCCTGTATCCTAGGAAAACAAAAGGCATTCCCCGTTACATATGTTGTCTGCAAAGACAATTATTTTAGTAAATTGCGATTAGGCAGGTAACATACATTAAAATACAGAATGTAACAACTGCCTCCAAAACAAGATGCACAAAGGAAAAAGCAAAGATGAGCCAAAAACCACAAGTTACGACATTAAAAATTAAGGCATACAAATTTTAAAGCAAATACTATTGACTGTGAAGTTGAGCAGAAGGGACCCTTCCTCAAAAGTAAGCCGTGTAGAATTCCAGTACTCTAAAACCCAGCAGGTTTTTGTGAGATCAAAGCAATCTCCATTTCTATTGCTTTCAAAGCCAAAAGATACACTCCTGTCAGACTTGCGGTAAAAATACCGATGCAAGCCAGTCATGACAGAAGACAAGAGAAGACTGGTCAGGTATACGTGGTGGCATACACATTAAGTGCACTGGTGTGACAAGTTCTGGAATGTAGGAACATGGATCAAACATTCAAACGCCAAATGAAGCCATTCCAACTATGAAGTCACCAAGAACAAGACTTCTGATAAGAGTGACAGTTGACAGAAATGTTGGAAGTCAGACCAACACAGACGCAGATCTACGCTCAAAAAAATCTTCTACTCCCTTTTCAGTAAGCTGTCCTCAAAATTACTTCTATTACAGTCTTTAATTCCTAGTAGTTATTGCTACAGGAACACCTCCCAGTACAGTACTAAGTAACAGAAGTGACTACTGTGCAAGGACAAATACAAATGTGTGCTTTGACCCTTTTGTATTGTACCATCTAAAAGGAGAACCTAAAGATTCCTATGCAGACACTTTTCAAATAGACTTTAACTTAGTTGTGCAAAATTGTTACAAATATTAGCTCTAGTCCAACAATCAAATCAAATTATTTCCCCTCCCCATGCAACTGAGAGAATAAGGCAAAAGAATTACATCCCATCTCCCGTTTTACATAGACATGCAGGCACATAGAACTTTTGCAAGGCCAATACAAGTTACTGTAACACAAAAGTTAAAAAACAAACAAAAAACCTTTCTGTTCATTTCCAGACTGCTAATTTCAACAACAATCCACTCTGCAACCAAGATACTGCCTAACTTATCCAGAGATGCTAAAACACTAACAGGTAAATGCAAGACCCAAAAACCAGCAAAATAAGTGTGACAGAAAATCCCTGTACAGCTTATTTTTGTAGCACAGTAGAGTTAATTTTTTCTACGTTGACCCTGTTTCCAGATATTCAAAACAATCAGTGCTGAAACTGAAATTGATTAATTTTATGTCTGTATACTTAGATGTGATTTTATTCAAATATGTATGGAGTATAGCTTATTAACTGTATGACTGGATAATACACATATTCTCTAACAAAAGTTCCATGATGATACTTTAAATAAGTAAGTGAATCTCTGTGAGAATTTTAAACAGATAATAGAATAATCAACATCATCTCCGATGGATGCATGGTGTTGAGCATGTTAAAGAGATTTACACACATAGGAAGTGAAACAAGGATCTATGTCTTTGAATCAGAAGAAAATGCTGTTCAGTAGAGCAAACCTAACCATTGAGAACTCAGTCAGGTATAAGCATGCTACAGCATTATGAAGCATCTGAAGATCAAACTATTACACCACAGTAGCTCCCTAAGAACAAAATACGTATTTTGTATTTGCATATACTAGGACAGCTATATTAACTAGCGAAAAAAGCAACACAAGCACATAAGAACTTTGGTGAAAATTACCAAGGCAACTAAAAAACTTTGAGCAATTGCATAAAGCTTTTTAAAAGACCCATTCATATATGATAGGGATAGCGATGCAGGCTACCTATAGCTAGCTTAGTGCTGCTGAGTTACCTGTATTTTTAAATGTGAAGGCAGCATTAAGATCTCTTCTTATATTAGTTTTTCCTAACTGCTAATAAAGAGTAGCAAAAATCTCAAAGATAGACAAGATATATGCCAGTTCTGAATCACTGCCATCTTTCCACAGGGTCCTCCTCAGAAAAGTGTTTGCAAGACCAGCACTGAACGAAAACCTCAAGCTTAAAAATTACTAGATCATGTTCATTCAGGCAGAATGTACAAGAATTCTTCTCCTATTGCCAGAACTATAAATATCCCTTCCAAAATTATTTTGGAACCTGTCATTCTCTGGCAAAACCATCACTGATGTGTTTCTGCAGACCAGGAACATAGTAAAAAGAACATACAACAAAGTAAAAAAACCAAAGACTGTATAGTTCAACTGAGATGGTATAGTTCAACCAAGCTGGTATGGATGGTGTAGTTCTACACAGTTCAACCAAGATGGTAAGGTACAACCGAGCAGTAAGGGCTTGGGAGAGGTAATGAAACTAAAGGTATGTACGGTCATGTTGAATATACTACACAGTAAAAATAAGTATACTACACTGGGATAGAAGAGAGATTTTCTTACATTTACCACATAAAGTCACTCTCTGGTTAAGTGGACACATTTCAAATTGCCACGGGAGAAAGGCACAGCTGTTGCAACGTAACAACGGCCTGAGGTAGAGTTATTAAAGGAAATAAAGGCAAGATCTGGGCACTTAATTGGTTAAACAAGAATATTCAAAAACCTTAAAATCATCAGGGTCACACTAAAAAGTGTTAAAGTGCTTTTAAATTGAACACTTGGACTTTAAAAAAGGTATAATTCCAAAATTCTGAATTTAGCTAGCAATCCTGGCTTCACTATTGCTGAATCACACCAGCAACCAGTGACTTTGCTTACTGGCAGAAGCAGACCAAGTAACATCTGTTCTCCGAGAAGACTCCTCAAACAGAATCAATCAAGATCACATCATGAGTTTACAGACAGACCTGCTCCTCATCAGAAAATCTGACCATATATTTGGTACATGGATTTCAAGCACTGGCACACTGTTAAATACAGTAAAGCATAAAAAGTCAGTGAGAAAGGTGCTCGAGAGAAAATTACAGCTAGTAGTAGTATGCTTCAGAGGTAGATAATACTTGTGGCAATTGGACCGTAACTCTAGGATAAGGCTCCACAGCTGGCAGCTTACAGAACAATTTTGTCTGGTCCACACATAAGTTTCAACCACCACTTAACTTCATTACCATAAGGTGCTATAAGAGAGCTGAAAGAGTTGGGGTTGGTCAGCCTGGAGAAAAGAAGGCTCCAGGGAGACCTTACTGCAGCCTGCCAGTACTTAAAGGGGTCTTACAAGAAAGTTGAGGACAGACTCTTTAGCAGGGACTGATGCAATAGGACAAAGTGTAACGGTTTTAAACTAAAAGAGGGCAGACTAGATTTAGACTAGCTATAAGGAAGAAATTTTTCACAATGAGGGTGGTAAAACACTGGAACTCTCACTGCCCAGAGAGGTGGTAGATGCCCCATCCCTCGAAACATTCCAGGTCAGATTGGACGGGGCTCTGAGCAACCTGATCTAGCTGAAGATGTCCCTGCTCATTACAGGGGAGTTGGACTAGATGGCCTTAAAAGGTCCCTTTCAACCCAAAGATTCTATAATTCTATAAATACAATCTGGTCCCCAGTTGTCCTGAAGCTAGATAACTCTTTTTTTAAGAAAAGTACATATTAAGACAAAACTTTGAAGACTGCACACTGGTCCTCTATTAAGTTACTGGAAAAAAAAAAAATCTTTAAAGTATTTGCTGCATTTTGTCCACAGTCTCCTAGCACTGTTTCATTGTGCCCCCTGCCCCAACCCCCACTCAATCTCAGTGGGAGGGTCATCTGGGGCTTATCTAATTTTGTTTTCATTTGATGTCATCAGTTTCCTAGGATCAGTTGGACATTTTTGCCTAATTTGCTGCTGTTGCCAATCTTGAGATACTGGTGAATACTCTTCTGCTGTCCTCTCCTGGTACCTTAATACAGAAAAGTAAAAGCTGCCAAAGCTAAAAGCTTCTGCATTTGTTGGAAAGTTTTAGAGTAAGTCTTCTGCCTTGTGGTGTAGATAGAATGGACATTTTGTGGCATCCATATCAAACATGGATCATGCAGTCAATAGAATGGAAAGAGGTTAGATTCTATAAGTAATTTTTTCCTTCTCCTCTCACCAGCCTAAGCACCAATGAAAAAGGAAGAAGATAAAATGTGACTAGAGAAGCTAGTTCTCTTCCCAAGCCTCTGAAATAATTCCACAAAAGGTCCTGATCAATATTAATACTTTTCACTTCTTCACACTTTCTGATTGCTAGGATGTTTTTAGTTGGGAATATTAATTCATGCAAGTCACTGAAAGAACATTTGAAGAGACAGAGAACAATTCAGAAAACAGGCAGGGGAAGAGACCTCCTGCCTGTATTTTTCCTTTAACTGTCAAAATAATTCCCGATTGATCCCTGCTTTAATGCAAGTCAATTTGCTAAGGGTTAATATTATCTACTTCTTAAAAAACACAACACTAAAAAACCCTACAGCTTCTCTACTGTCAAATGGCACTTAGCAGAACTGACACTGGCTGGCTGTGAAACTGCATGTTGTGCACACACACTGCAGAAAGAGGAAAAATAATTAAAAAATAATGTCAGTTATTCCCAGGTATTGCAGTCTGGACTGACATTTCATGGGCCATCTATGGTCTGATCTGCTCAGCATGGTCCTTGGGCTGCACTTCAGTATTCAAGAGATGCCTGCTTTGGAAGGATGAACGGACGGTTCGGTTCATTAATGGCTGAAGAGGGCGAAAGTTGTCTACCATTCGCTTTTCTTCTTCACCATCTGAAGTAAAGAGCAGCATCCGAAATGCCTCCAGCTGAGAATGAGAAAGGTCCAGTTTTGTAACTTTACTAACTGGAGAATTATTGCAGTTCATGACAAAACACAATCATTCATGCTTGGAAAAAAAAAATATCAAAGGTACTATTACATTTGAGTTCTGAGAAATTTTAGCACAAAATTCTGGCTCTTCTTTGTCACCTGCTGTCACCTGTTATCCATATCAATGCAGAAGATGAATTGTCAGTCATCTGCCATCTTTAGACAAATAAAATCTCAAATGTGGCACATCTGAGATGAAACCGATTCCCATTCAAATACTGGAACACATGCCATCTTAAATAAACCTCTTCAATGTTCTTAATTTACGCACTTCCTGGAGCTCCTTATACAGATGTCCATATGCTGGCACCCAGAAAAGAGGGAACCTCAACAAGCAACAATCTACGCAGTTGTTGTTCTCAGTGGTTTATAACTGAGGATTAAAATAAAGTATGCAGCAGATTAGCTTTTAATGCTCACAAGGGCATTACAATGTTAAATAAACTATAAGCCTTTCTATGCCATAAAAGAATGAGACTACAGAAGAGCCAAGGGGAAAAAAAAAGTAAGGAAGAGACAAGGGGAAAAAAAAAAAAAGGTTTCAGTTGAAAAGAAGAATGATACACTATGCATTCTGTTCTCTCTGCTCTGTTAACAATCTTCCGTTCTTCCTGCCCTGTTCTTTTATGTAAACTGAAATACTGAGATCACGTACATGCCTGTTCTTTGGAGTTAGTGTTTGTTTGGAGCATGACTTTCCAGATGGACAAGGTCCATGCAAAAAATTGTATTAAAAAAAGTGAAAAAAAATCAGGATTTTGCCTCATGTTGTTGGGACTCGCACTTCAAATCCTCAAAAAACAGGGACAATGCACTGATAATTTTCAGTGCCTCTTAAACCATGAAAAAATGGTAGACTTTTCGGGGGTTGTTAATTTTTACTTGCTTTACAACAATCTCCAAGACTTGTTCTGTGCTGTAATGCCCCTCAAAGTACTCCACTTCTCTGAATAGACAAAAAAACCCTGAAAACTTCTAACAAAACCCACAACTGTAGTACAATTCCAATGAGTCCTCCTTCTGACCATTTTTACTTGCCCTTGCATCTACTTCACACCAAGGAATAGATAGCATCATGCTGAAACATGAAGTACTAAAGTTAAAAGCAGTAGTGGGCATATGGTGACAAGTTAGGGTTGGTCTCAAAACAGACTACTGACCACAAACTTGTCCACTTGAAGTAACTTCTGTAATACAAATGTTTGCAGAAACCTTTTTTTGCCTGTCGTTTTTAAAGAGGAATTTAAAAAAGGAATTCAAGGACAGTACAGTCCAATATAGAGTAAACATGCCCACAAAGGCAAAGGAGAAAACCCAATGGGGACTCACTCTCTCGCCATCAGAATGGCATGGGAAGGACTCGGGGTCCACCAAAGGGAAGAACAGAGGATTAGCCCTTGCAGTCTCTGCAAGACTTCTGTGCAAATGCATGTGGCTATCAAGAATATGCACAAAAGGTCAGAGTTTGGAATTTCACAAAACCTGCCCTTTCTCCTCTCTCTCTGTCACAAAAAGGGCTGCATCCTGGTAAGGAGAGCAAAATTATGCAGAGTTCCAATAAAAAAACCTTAGAAGTTTTCAAGAGGCAGCTTCCAGCACAAGGCATTGTTTATCACAGACCAAGATAACACTCTATGGAAGAGCTAGAGCATCTTTAAGTGCTTACTGAAGAGGTCTTAACTCTTTCAATGTTAGCTGCTGTTAATGTCAAGATACCTCCCCAAACAAATACTGGGTGTGAAGCAGCCACTGATCTCTATGTATTCCCAGAGAATTACTGGTACTGGTAAGCAAGTACTTCTGTGCATCTTCCCTTCTGTGGCAGCAGGCAGTCAAACAGGTATGGTATGATTTGAAATGTAAGCATGAGATTTACCTGATTCTCATCAACCTCTATTGGCTTCTTTTTAATAATCCATGTGACTGATTCGGTAAGTGGAGGAGTAGTCAAAGAGCCCGCGTAGGTCCAATAGTCAGGGCATGAAGGTATCAAACAGGAGGGATCAAAGACATCAAACTCGATAACAGTGTCCTAAACACCAGAAAAAATTTAATTTTAAAAACTGTACTTTTAGAAAAAAAGACAGAATATTAAAAAAGATCTAAGAATGAGATTAAATACTGTATGTGTTATGTATGCATATGCAAAATTATTGTGAATATTAATAATGATCTTCATAAATTAATAATTTATAACCCCATAAACTTCTACAAAATTGGTAAGCTGGGCGTGATGCATGAGAGGCAGCTAGTGAATAGACAAAATTGAAATACTTCTATTGTCCCCACAAGCCATTAGGAATTCAGTGCAGAAGAAACAAGAAGCAACTGACTACATCTTTGTGGGAGCTAGAAGAAAACAGGAAAAAGAAAGAATAACTGGTGGAATAAGTTCAGGTAGTTCTGCCAGATACCCTTAAGACTGCAAACAATAGTGCTTTTACTTTTCACCACATGATTTTAGGCAGTGGAGAGAGGGAAGAGGACTAAAGTTTTATTTAAATCACATAAAATACTCATGTCTCCAGAACATGCACTCCCACAAGTGAGATACCAGACAGCATGTAGGAGCTTCAGAGCACATGATTTCCTACACGAACATTTTACTCTTGGGGTATTTCCAGGATGTACTGGCAATGCAGGAAAGGAAGATCCTGTTTTTCCTTAGATAGGCTTTATCAGTTCCCCACTGAGAATAAGAAATATTACAGTAAAGAATTTTTCAAAAACAGGGGGTTACAAGAGATTCTAGATGGGAGCTTTCACTCTTCATGTGAAAGAGGAAGGTGCAAGGACATGAGAATGGGTATTATCTGACCTTCCTCCTCCTCACCAGGGTGATGCTCCTCAGAGTTTGCTGCTTAAGTCAGTGATAACGCTGGCAAGGCAACAAGGGTTTTCAAACGTTTTAAACCAAATGCTGATAAGTTGCTGGGTGACCAACACCCTTTGGAAATAAGATCCCTTTTAGAGCAGCCCACATGCAACTTAATGAGGCTAATGATTGATACCACTTCTTTTTTTAAAGATCTTGACTTTAGTTTCTTTCAAATTCATATGCTGTAAAACGTTATATTCTCATAACGGATATATATCCACAGATTTTTTTTGTAGGTCTTTGGGCACTGAATTGGCTTGTTTGGCATTTATCTGGCAGAATTTTCATTGCACTGACATAAATATTTGTTTTATTTGGATTAAAAAAAATCCTTACTGTGATAAATAATGGCGCAGCGACTTCAACTGGATATGCTTACAAGCCAGCAAAATTCTTGATGTGTATTTTTAGTGTGTATACTTTCAAAAAGGAATGGGCACCTGGAAGAGCATGAGCTGCTTCTGAGCACTCTCAGAGACGCAGCACTCCCTCTCCTGGCAGAAGTCAGAAATCAGCTATGAAAAAAAAAGAGTCCCATTCCCCTAGCAGAAAATTTACAGTGTTTTAAAAAAAGCAAACAATAATTTCCTCCTCAAAGATCAGAAAGCCTTAATTCCACAAGAAATAAACTACCACTTTACACAGCACAGAAAGCTCCTCTCAGTTAAACAACATAGGAAAACTAATCCAGTGGCATCTGTTTCATAGAAGCAGAAGGGCCAGCTTCAGTGAGAGCATACATTAAACCTGTATATGCCCTTCTAAGAGGACACAATCTAAGAGCGTCGTTTCTTAAACCAAGAGGTTTGGAAAGCTTAAAGTATACAATTCCTCCTTAAAAAGTAGCTTCCTCCCCTCCACTTCCAGTATAATCAACAATTCACCCAAGCTGCCAAATCAGGCCCCCTACTGACATTCAAGGAAAAAAGCAGTTATTAGTGTTTTTCTATTTGCAAAGTATTCTTTGTGTTGAATGACTGCATTAGCTATGCTGAGTAATCACTCGTGGGACTCTTAAAAGACCTACCTTGTGTTTAACTGCTGGCAAGACATCAACCAGTGTCTGCAGCCCTTCATGATGTGCTCCTAGCTGCAGAAGACAAATAGGAGTTAGAGAATCATGAAGCTGACATCCTGCATATCAACCACCTTAATCAGTATTTTTTGAAAGCAATGACAACGAAAATCTAGAGGTATTTTATCCTAAACCAGTTTTAACAAAATGAAAATAAAAAGGCATCATTACAGCTTATTACACAAAGTGAAATTACCTTTAAAAACACTCCAATAACAGCCAAGCCGTTACCTTCCATCACAGCTTCTTCAAAAGTTGGGTACACAACGGCATTCCAGTGTACTAAATGCAACTGAAATAAGAATTAATGAGAAATCAACACATGCACAGAGCACAGCAATGACATCAAGAAACTTGACTTTTGATCTTTGCTACATTTGGTCCTTGGCAATCTGAGACACTGCAGTGAGCTACCTCAGAAGTTACACACCACAAAACTGAGGACCAAAATGTTATTGGAAAATAATGGTACTTCCCCCCCACCGCCTTGTTTAAACAACAGCCAAAGACCCATAAACTACATTTTGCACACATGAAAGGGATTGTGTCTGTAGGAGACTGATTACAGGAATGCTAATTAAAGGCATAAAAAAAAGCTTAGTATATCTGGAAGCGAAGGACTCTTCCATCTCTTAACAGGAAGAAGAGAGCATGCTATTCTGCTAAGGAACATTCTCCTGCACATAACATAAGCTTCCTCTGCATTGCTTGCAGTCCAATTCAAGCATTCCATTGAGGAAGTTCTGTGTATTGAAGAGACAGCCAGCAACAGTCTCCCAAAACTTAGTCATACAGTCTTGCTGTTAATAAATATCTTGCCAAGCTGATAGGCATCATTATGAACACATTAACAGCAGATAAACATCTTCTCAAAAATAAGCAATAATAGTTTTTCAAATTCTCCATCTTTGGCATACAACTGTGTTTATACCTATCATACTTTCCTCTCAGAACAACTTAAGCTGTATTTTTCCCTATTGGATCGATCCTTTTTACTGACTCTTTCTGCCTTAGTAGTAACTTAGTCACAAAAGTTTTGCTACTTTGATAATTGCTTAAGAGTTGAAAACATAAAATAAAGCGATCACCATAACCACTATATTACCATAGAACTATGCGGTACGTTACTCTAACAGCTTAAGAACACACAAAAAATTGTTGATATCTGGAATAAACCTTCTAACAGTAGCCAAGACTCTGGGGTCACCTACACAGGACAGTTATTGTATACAAGGTAACCAAGACCAGGCTTCTCGAGCTACAGGTATGGGTGTGAGAATTAAATAATCTTCCATTTTCTCTTTCAGCATTTTTTTAAAAAGAGTATTTAGTATGTGCTTTGTTTCTCTGCAAGTGTTTGGTAATAATAAGCAAAGTGATTTTAAAGCAGTGAAGATTGGGAGATTTGGAGGTCCACTAGAGGCAGCAGCTGAGATACAGTGCATGCACCGTACTCCCAAGAAAAGAGGTTCTACACCTCATGTGAACTTGGAGATTACTGAAGCTCAGAGGTAAAGCACTTAATTTTTTTTTAATTGAGATCTGAGCTTGCACATTTACCTCAATATTTGCTGTCCACCTGATCTGCACCACTTTATCAGGGACCTGAGAGTTCATTAAGACCCGACTGTGCCCTCAGTCTGCTTTGTGTCTCACACTTTTCCCCTTTAGAAGGAGGAAAGACAAGCAGAGTTGTGCCACTCGAATAGCAACGACACTTTGCTGCCTGCCACTTGTCTGGCAGCTACCCCTGGGGAGAAGAAAACATTACTGAAACTTTCAGTAATGGGGCCAATGTTCAATTTTAAGACTGTGTTCTTCTCTAGAAAACACAGTGAATACGAACTTACTAATAAAACAGTAGATAAGCTGTGGCACCTACCAGGTCTGATCCTTAACAGTAAGCTGCGATCCTTCAAATTCGGAGTTTTCTAGCATGCAGTATAGTCACAGACAGCCTGAGACCTAGCCTCCAGTCCCCACAAGTATTTGCATTGTTCAGCATTTTATCTCATACCTCTGCTGGGTAAAATTTACTGTCAACCGTGTGCTCTGAACCCCACTCATTTATAGCTCCCCAATGGAAGTGGAACTGCTTTAGCCTGTATTGGTTTTCCAAGGGACCTCCAACGATTACTAAAACAAAACAAAGACACACATATTAATAAACATGATTTAGAATTGTCCAGACAAGTAGCACTGCGAGATCCTCTTTGAAATAAATTTGCCCAGGAAAAAAAAGATCAGGCGGAGCAACTGAAACAGTCCCCTATTGCTTGGCTACTTTTACACTTTACTTTGCTATGACAAAATTGTTCAGGCAAACACATCACTGTTTTTCCCCCGCAGTCTGAATCAACTATATCAAATTGAAGTAAAGCTAAATAGTCTCCTCATCCATCTCTCCTCAAGGGAATTTTTCTTCCATCAAGTTTGGCAGTCATGATGATTACATGTTAATGTTCTATACTCTTCTCCTTGAGCAGGCATAGGAGAGCTGCCTTAGCAGAAGAAACATGTATGATGACAAAGCAATGAATACATCTATTAAATGACATCCCAGCAAAGCCTCAATATCTATTACAAATATTGAGATTTCCCATGGCAATACAAGACTTCAAAAACCCAGTTTTCCCAGAAAAATCAGTACATTGTGTCTAATGTTCAATTCTGCTTTTCTTCAAGTTACAAAAATTCAAACATATTGTTCTGCTTCTACGCAGCTTTCAGACCAACGTCAAAAGATTTCCTGCACAGCCACAAATATGCTAACGTTGAGCCTACTGTAAACTGCTCAAGCTACACTCCACAAAGCACCTAAACATACAGTCTGCCTATGGGCAAGATTCTGAGCTTCTGGAAGCTTTAATGCACTTTTCTAGCCATGAGTACATGTAAACATTCAGTCTGCTCTCCCAATTTCAGAAGGCCTCTCACCATTTTGCAAATACACGAATGAAAAAGTCTATGCCTAGTTTTCCGTCTATTGTTGGGTTTTACGCATTTCCTCCTAAGTGAACCAGGAACCTCCCGCAAAGTGTTCTTGCTAGTTATTACATCACAGCATCTAGTAAACGAGACACCATAATTACTTCCAAAGGGCTAACAACAAATATGTAGCTGTAGAGACTCATTTGCTGATTTTTACTTAACTGTACGTCATGGTTAAAATTTATAGCAAACCACTGTATAAAGTACATAATCCCAACACTACTTTTGAAAAGAAGAAAACAAGAGGCATTAAGAGCTTTTCTTGTATTTTTTTTTTCCCCCCCTGAGAGACAGCCAGTAGTTTTGCAATTCTAACTAGGTAGGCCTGCTTGTGACAAAAAAGTAAGCTAAAACAAGCTATGCAAATTGACATTTAATTAATTTCATTCACTGCTGCTGAGCTCTTAGCATAAATGCAATACTGACCATCACAAAAAAAAAAAAATGATGATGGAGAAAGTAACTTTCAGGGACGGGATGAAGATGAGGCCCACACTACCAAGTCTTTCAGAATTAAAGTTACTGTGCTCTTGTGCTCTAACACTATCCACTCCTGACTATGTGATGATGCAAACCCACGAGTGACTACATTCGTGTCAATAATCACATCCCTTGAATGTTTGCCTCACAAATAAAGTTAGGCACAGGTATGTAAAAAATCAGGTTCCTATAGCGGATGCTAGAAAGTGAAAGGAAACAAATAGGAACTTGCATTCCCCTTACAATAATTTTTGCCATTTCATTTCCTCTCAATTTACCAGTCTTTTCAATTTCAAAAGAAAATAGAAGTTTAAAGGAACTCTAACAACCACCAGCGGAAAAAAACACATCAGCTTTTTATTGTAGCCCTAGTTCTGTTTCATCTCATGTCCTTGCAGCAGACGGCAGTCACTCACACAGACAGGACCACATTCAGTACATACCTTCCCCACACCCTCTTTCTTCTCAATCCTCTTGCTCTGCTCATAAGCAAACACCCTATGGGAGCACTACCTTCATCTTTTACCCAAGTCTTGTTTTGCCTCATCTCAGGAGCTGGGCATTTTTGTCTACCCTGGATGCATGTTTAATTTTGTTTTTTCCATCTTTTGTTTAAATGTTCTTGCCTTTTTTTTTGTTTATCCATAAGCTTCCTTCTCTGGATTTTTATTATTATTAGACAGAAGCTGGCAGAAAGAAAAATCAGAAATAGCAACAGTAAAGAGGGAAAGGTGGAAGAGAAAGGCAGGCACTTGAAAACCTGGGCACTTATACAGCAACATCCCGTGATCTGTTGTTTCTCGGACTGTCGCTTTGGAGTCCTGCCACCGACAGTTTAATGCCATCCTCCACCAGGCGTCATCACCCCTCATTTACTTTAATTCATTTGAGGAAGATGATGATGATGAAAAGGCAGCAAGAATGCTCACACTTAAAGATTTACCTCAAGCGTTCAGCCTTACAGATGAAGTGGGTAAGATCTTTCAGAGCTGAACAGACAGTCTCTGAAAGGCCAGCAGCCCGCTGACAGTCCTGATGATTCCATGCTTGCCTCTATGTCACAAAAACCGTCCCTGTGTATCTACCCTAACCTCCTACAGGCAATTCCCCTCCATTACATCAATTCTTGCAGAAAAAAAACGGTCTTTGTTATCCACCAAACTGCAAACCATTAACTTCTCAGGAATACATCCTCAACACATAGCAGGCTATGGCTGTATAAAGTAAAAAACTGTTAAATTAAAAGCAAAACCAATCTAAAGTTCGTAAGTTAAAATCACTAAAAATCGTTAGCTAACAAGTGATGTCTCCATCTTAGTCTCTCCTCTAACCCCACCTCACTAAAGCAATAACAGTTTGTACTGTTAAAACAGAAGGGCACTACTTGTTTTCTTCATTATAGATCAGAGCGTTCAAATGAACAAGGACAGGAATATTCCCTGGTTGGAAACTAGTATTCTGGATGAACAGCTATAAAAAATAAAACCAAACAAAAAAACCCAAACATCACACAAGCCCCTGAAAGCTCCATGCACTCCACCACTACTATTTTTGCTGTATTGTTTTCAGCCTCTTTCCAGAGATCAGCCAAAAATACTGCTATCACAGAATCATTAAGGTTGGAAAAGGTCTTTAGGATCGTCAAGTCCAACCATCAACCCAACACCACCATGCCCACTAAACCATGTCCCAAAGTGCCATGTCCACACGTTTTTTGAACGCTTCCAGTGATGGTGACTCCACCACCTCCCTGGGCAGCCTGTGCCAATGTTTGATCACTCGGTGAAGAAGTTTTTCCTAATATCCAGTCTAAACCTCCCCTGGCGCAACTTGAGGCCATTTCCTCTTGTCCTATCGCTGGTTACTTGGGAGAAGAGACCAACACCCACCTCGCCACAACCCCCTTTCAGGTAATTTGCAGACACAAAGCATTTATTTATTTATTAGCATACTGAAAGCTTCCTTCCCAACAGCATTACTAAATCCCTTACCAAGTTCTAGAATCTCTTGTGGTAAGCAATCACATTAAACATAAATGACTGTAATCAAACAGGTTCAAACTTGCCCATGGTCCTTCAATTCTTCACTGCAGGAGAAGTTGAGTAATGAACATGGATCATGTGCTTCACAATACCCCTGACCAACTGCTACCAGTTCACCTACCTTTACGAAGTATCTTCTTTATACATACCAGCAATATCCTTTGGTAAAGTCAACTTTTAAAAGGAACAATGGACACGAAATCAGGAATATCATAGAGATATTTTGATTTTAAGTCACTTGACTCTATTGAGCACTTCAAAAAAATTTAGCTGCTCAGGTCAGCACGCTGATTGACAACAAATTGCTGAAATGCATAATTGGATTTCACATTCTTATACTAAACAAACAGGAACAACATGCACCTGCTCCATGTGGTAGCAGCTCATTATTATTTAATTCTCCAATAGCTTATTGAGATAAGTATGTATGCTTTCCAACTGAAAGTAATTTTGCTGCTGATTAATTCAAATGCACTAAATATACCTGTTAACACTACAAAAGAGATAAGTGGTAGATTAATAAAGTATAATGATGGAATCTCATTTAAAATTAAGTAGATATACATACAGCTGAAGATTGACTCATGTAGACAAAGCTGTGGTATTACGAGATGTAATCAAAAGGCAGGGCATTACGGCTTGTGCAATAAGAAAAAGTTTCAACATACAACAGAGGATTTGTGCACAATGTCCATGGTAATACATACATAGTAAAAGTGAGGCCTTTTATGTATAATATAAAACATGTAATAATATAGAACATCTGCATTACAATTCACATCACTGCAAATCCATGTTTAGCTAAAGCATTCCTTTACTGTACATTCATTTTCAACATTTGTTCTGAGGTTTTGCATTATGCAAATATTTCTCCTCTCTAGGCACTAATAAGAAATTAAAGAGATTTTTCTTGAGTTTTACTTACTTGATCTATCAGTAGAATCATCAAATTCAACCAGGAATGAATATCCATTATTCCAGATGTGAAGACACGTTGTTGGGTCGTAGCTGATTTTCAGAGGCTTCAGAAAGGGGTCGTAAACACTGTCTCTCCATTGGATATTGATAGGAGACTGTCGGGTGCCTCCAGGAATTGTAAGCGGACTTTGCCAAAGTGGATGCACTGGAAGACGATGAAGAGAGTCAGGCTGTAATGCACGATACAGGACTTCCAACTAAATACTTCAGAACTTTTTGGCAGGAGAAGGCACTTTGGCATATTGGCTCCAATGGCTAATTCAAGTCAGCTGATGCACAGAAAAGTGAAAAAAATAAATAAATACTACATTCCAGTTGCATGACTCAAAGCCACAGAGGGAAGCGCAGTAATTTGACTTGCAACTGTGTTGATACCTTTCTGCATTTGCAAAATGCTCCTCAAAGAAATTCTGTCCCCTTATTTGTCAGAATATCGTTTTCTTTTTATTGACAATTGATTTTAAGGTGGCTTCTGGTTTACAGCCTTGCCGGAGTTTCCGCACACCACTCCAGCTTTCCTTACATGCTGCTACTATCACCCGGCGTCAGGCTGCACCAGCCACGGGGTAACAACCTCTGCTAGAGAGAAAAAAATCCCCTCTCAAAGGTGCCAGCCTTTCGCCTATGTGAGCTTAGGGGCTATGCCACTGCTAAGGGGGTAGCGCTCCTGAAGCGCCCATACCAACATTGACCAAGGCCACTTTATGCGCTCGGCACCTACCGCTGATCCCCACACCTGCAAAATCCTCAACTGGGGATTTTGGGGGAAACCTGGGCACCTCAAACTGGCACGAGCAGGGCAGATGCATGGATACTGTTTCCATGGGATTTTATTCTGCTTAAAACCAGAACTGAGATCTGTGTGGACGGGAGGGCAATTGTTCACCTGCTGTGTCCCCATGTCCACGACCCACAGACAAAGGTTTTTTTCGTGCCCTGCCCACCCACGGAACCAAAACTGCGTTACGGGCTACTTCCTTAGATACAACCGCTCGTGGTCTTTCGCAAAGGGAGAGAGAAAATAAATCTTTTAACAAACCACTCACATGAGGGGTGGTTAAACAACCTTCCCCCTCGGTTTCCTCAGCAAGGCGCAAACTTTACCGGCCCGCGCAAGGTCACCGCACGCAGGTAAGGCAGAGGCAGGCGAGCAAGCAAAATATTCTCCAGAAGTGCCACAGCTCTCTGTTGTTGTTACTGCCATTTCCTGATGTTTCAGCGCAGGAACTGGCGCCCACAATGCCAGGCTGAAAGCGGCGTCCCTGCTTCTTCTACGCGAACTTTGGAGGCACCGGCAGTCCCCTCAGCCCGGGGGGGCTGGGAGCGACGGCGGGACACGGGCGCTGACCCGTGCCCAGGCCCCTCGGCCGGGCCCGGGGGCGGGGGCAGTGCGGTGGGCAGCGGGGCTGCCTCGGGGCGGGGGACGACGAGCCGGGCGGGGAGAGCGAGGGGTGCCCGGGGCAGCGAGCTACTCTCCTCAGGCGGCGGGAGCCGCTCGCCTCGTGGGGTGAGGGCAGCCCCGGCCTGAGGGAGCTTGTCCCCGGGCGGCCTCCCCGAGGGGAGCGGCTCCCCCCGAAGGGAGGCGGCGCGGCAGGGCGTCAGCACTCACGGGCGTCTCGCAGGCGATAGGAGCAGCAGGCGCCCAGGCTGCACCGTCGTGTCCCCCGCCGTGAGGCAGCGGCCACCCAAGCCCGGCGCAGCAGCAACGGCAGCATCGCGGAGGACTCCGCCGACTCGCCGGGCGCCACCACCCAGCCCGGCCCGGCCCGGCGCGGCCCCTTCCGGCACGGCCCCCTCGCGGCCATGGCTCCGGCAGGGGTGCGGGCGGTTTCTCTGCCAGAGGTGGGTGGGGGGCCTCGGCGGGGCCGGTAGCTCTTCCTCAAATTCGGGCCGAGCCTGGCTTCTACCGGCTTTTTATCCCGTGACAACGTTAGAGAAGAGACCACAGTTCCCTATGGGTGTGCCTTCATCATTTCCCATGGTCAGGCTAATGCCTGTCTCACACCAAAAATGTATCTCCTCTCAGGGTGATGGCGTCAGGGCTTGCTTAGACACCGTAGGGGATTAGCATTTATTCTTGTCTAGTTAGTTTTGTCCAAGTACGAGGCTTTGCTTTCTCCAGGTGGGCTGGAGCGTGGTCCGTCTCCCACCCACAGAGATACAGGTGTCCCAAGGCACAGCTGCATCCCTGTCCCAAGCAGCACACAGAAAAGTTAGGAAAAGTTAACACAATGGCCACTTGACCTGACTGCATCTGTCCCAAAGTCTGGAGGCCAAAATAGGCCCACCCCAGGACGGTAAAAGGGGCCAATTCAATTAGCATTCATCTGACCACGCTTAAGGCAGGCTTCAATGAAACTCCGGTTAAAACCTTGGTTACTCCTTGCACCTTTTCTGTGTTACAGCTGCCAGCGGGGAGCACAGAGCAAAAAAGGAAAGTCTGTAGAAAGCTGACAGTATTGGTGAAAGCACAGAGATGAAGTAAGTGTCCTCATTTTTGCTGGGCCCATTGGGCAGCCAGGAGCAGAACACCACACCTCAGCTCCTGGCCTTCATCTTGCCTCTTGTTTTGAGTCGTATTTCTTGGTTACTCTCTTAAAATCATTTCATAAATCTGCGTTTACCTTTTGGGGATTTTTAATCTTGTTAGTGTGAGTACTTCTGAATTTTCATGAGGAACCTGACATAGCATGAAGAATGTTCTACTGAAATGGAGACAAGTCTAGATACTCAACTAGAGTCAACCAAGAAGCGTTTGCTTTAGTTTACAACATTGCGTACGAAGTTTCCATTGCATTCACGGTATAACATCTTTAAAGTACTCCTGAATTGAGTAAGAGGGGATTGAAATCGGCAAACGATTTGCTTTGAGTGGCTACATGATCAGAAAACAGGTCATTGGGAGATGCACAAAGACAACATGCAATCTTAGGATGTTAAACACAAGTTTAAATTTCAATTTACTTCCCCCCCCTTTAAAGTGCAGTCTTTTTTTTATATAGTAGGATTCAATTGCAAACATAACGTATTCTTGGTTTGGCTCTCAATGTTTTTCAGGATGGCTAACCTTACTATCCCCAACATGTAGCTTCCTGTAACTTAAAAAGAAGAGATAGGTACTTGATGAAATTGAAAACAGTTGCTGCCCATGAACATCATTATTCATTCAGGCTTAATCACCCTTTAGTAGCCTATTGATCATGATTAGGCAACTGTATTTAGCAAAGGTCAGACCTGTCTCTTGTTGAAGCTACTTATGAGCAACAGGTAGTTCATGAGGACAGTCCATACGAGCTTCATGCTTAATTGCAGTAGAGAGCTCAGACATAGCTTCAGATATTTTAATATTGAGCATAAACAGGAGATACTGGGTTTTATTCTCATCTGCTAGCAAAAGAAGATTGTCATTACTTCACATGCCATTCTTCTGTGTCGTGTCCTCTAAATACAGTTGATAACCTTGAGCAGCCTCGAAGTCACATGTACCAAACTAACTAATGTATGTACGCCCTACATCAGAGTATAGATGCTTACTGTTGCAGAGCGTAACCTGGTTTCTGTACAACTATCGCTTTTCTGTATGTTAAAAGCAATTGGAAGAAAAAGCCTCAAACTCCACTGCTTTACACTTTGGCATTAAGATGACCAAACTTTATGAAGCTTTTTAGGGATTTGACCCTGGAAGGTTTTGAAAATGTGACGTTTGTTATAGAGCTACTAAGCTGAGCACAATAAATAATTTCTTGTGGGTTGAACAGCACAACCAAAGGAAATTTCTTATGGTGTAGACTTTTGGAAACAATGGGCTGTTCAGGTGCAAAACTAGAGAGAAGTAACTTTGACCTACAACACTTGTTTCCCTTCTGAATCATTCACGGAATTTGCATCCAGATTTTACATGTACATGCTATTTCTTACTGAGCATAAATTTCAGTAAAACTTGAGCATTTAATTAAAAAAACACTTTTCTTCTCTAGGGGGTTAAAGAAAACCCTTCAACACATGAGCTCAGTGGCAGTGGGGTGGATTGTTTTGGAAACTGCAGACAGAAAGGCAAAAAACTACCTGTGCAAAAGGAAAACGTAAGCCCTAAACCTTGTTCCCAGCACTTAACTAGTGTTGCCAAAATCCTCTTTTCTGGACCATTCCAGAAACAGAATTTCTCCTTGGCCCTGTCCCAGCTAGAGAGGATGGTTTATGCAAGAGAGACATGGCTCACATGCAGCGAGCTGGAGAGAATAACAGCAGCCAGATTTACGGTATCTCTGTTGTTCTCGTGGTTTTCCAAAATTGTTACGTTTCTGGACCATCTGGGAGGTGGGTGTCAGCTATGCTCTCTTGTTCCTGAACCAAGAGTGGTTTCTGTGTATCGTGAACACCACAACCAGAAATCTGGCAATTGGTCTACTGGGTGAGTTAAAGCGATACAGAATCTGTGTGGAAAGAGAAATAGAAACCTCATCTACTAGGTCTGTTTTCAAATGTGCGAAGTTAAAAAAAAAAAAAAAGTTGAGAATTAAGAGAGCATGCACTTTGCACACTTCGCTTTATGCATGCCTCATTTACGATCAGCTCACTGAGGAAGGGTCTAGTCTATTTTTTAGCTTTGTTACATGCATATCTATGGTATTGCCAGAAGAGTTGTAGTAAATATTGTAATATAACAAGCACGACCAAGATGTGAGTCATGCGTGAAGAGAGATCTGCCACAAACAGACCTAATCTATGCTTGATTAATTTTATTTTTTTTTAAAACCTTCCAGACAGACACAGTGATGCTCCTTCTAATTTTATAGTTTTTGGAAGCTTCTTACATTTGCACTTTTTCCCTGCCTTTCCTATCTGAAGTAGATGTATAGAGCCATCCAAATAGTCCCCATCTTTTTAATTATTTTCTGTAATTAATTGCAGCTGTGGATGCTTTAACAGGTCTTTTTGGAGTAGTTGTTAAAAAGTTCATTTAGCATTGGTGGAAGTATCAAAAGCTTTAGGGTGAGAGTCAGGATCCAGATGAAAATACAGATTGTGTGTATTACTGGATTATCATAATTTATTACACGATTTCTAAGAAAATATTTTTAGGGCCACAGTTCTATGGTAAAAAATCCAAAATAAATCAGGTTAAATGAAAGGATTTATTGCCAGTTTGCACTGTTGCAAACTTGATTTAAAGAGATAAAACATTTTTCAATGTTTCATTTTTAAATTCCCTTTAAGTATGCTGGGGAAGAGAGAGTTCTTGCATATGGGTTACAAAATTAGAAGCAAGAGTATGAAAATTAATTCATGTGGTTGTCAAGTAAGAATGAGGGGTAAAATGACTCAGCTTCAGTGGATTTTAGTCCTTATGGTTTTAATCTTTAAAAACTGGAAAAAAACTATGACCTGTTGAATAAAGCACTTTGATTTGTTTACCCAGGGACTTTCAAACACTCTTTACCCAGCTCTGAAGTAAAACAGGGAGGACAGCATGGTGGGGCCAGCTGAAAAACCCCACCCACTTGAAGGAAATAGGTTTCTTTCTGTCCTAAGTTGAGCAGGAGTGCTTTCCATAGCAACACATTCTGAATTAGAAAAATAAAAACAAACATATTACTGAAACTCAATAAAGAACACTGAAACTTTAAAGGACCATGGCTCTGCTTCAGCCACTTGGATTGAATATTATAGAGGAAATCCAAGAGAGGTTGATTTCTTTGAAGCTTTTTAGTATGAATCAAGATTTGTGATGGTTGGCTGAGGTCCATTGTGACAAGGTGTTGAAAGTTCTGCTGAGTTGATGTCAGATTTAGACTGTGATGTAGGCCAGTTTATTGATAAAAAGTCCAGTGCTTTTTATCAAACGGATGTAACTGACAGCATACTCTAAGCTCAACAGGAAAGCAGCAGCAGATTGTGAAATGCTGAGCTTTTCTCTGCTTCCAGAATGTTTGGTTGAGATAGGAGCCTGGATGAGAAGGCAGTGACTGAGGCTAAGTCCAGATAAGGAGGAGGTAATTCCAGTTGGCAAGGTAAAGCAAACAGAGGCTTTATCTTTTCTCTATAAAAACATTGTTAAAATTATGCATGCAGGCTTAGTAACTCAGCATGGAAAGGGCTTAGAAGATATCTCATGGACAATTTGTGTAGTAACTGCAATTGTATGTGTAGTCCTGGAGATGGCACACCTGGATTGTGTGTCATTGCTGTACTTACACAATTGTTTTAAAGAAAGCTTGAAGGTTTCTGCTGTCCTTGTAACTTCTAAAAGGATAAGGAAGAAAAAAGCCATTCAAGTCTGCTGTGGCAATAATTACTAGGGTGAGGGTGTGCTGCATAGCCTTAAAATCCCTATGAAGGGCTTTTCCAGCAACTCCCTTTCTGTTGTATTAAAAGGCGTCTGAAACCACTGCCTCCATGTATTGTTACGAGATACCACAGAGCTTAGCACAGACATCCACTGCGGTAGTCCACATCACTAGAAGTTTTTACATATGTACGCCATGTTTCTCAGCAATGTTTCTACAGTTCTTTCCCAGTGAAGTGCAGAAAAATACTTTTGTCCTTGTGGGGACACAAGGGTAATCCAGAAAAGGCACTGGGAAGCGTCAGCCTTTGAATTGTTCAACGTAGGTCCTCACAGCAAATGTCTGAGTTAACTGCCAAGTGAAAGCATCACCACCCGGTTTGGTGAGAGACTGCTTCTGTGAGTGGGAAGGGTGAGGGAAGAAAGATTAAAAAAAAAAGAGACAAAGTTCAGGGAAATGGTGAACTTTATATTGAAGACATTACCTAAGAGCTCAGTAGTCCAATTTTACTGTTTCTTTCATCAAGTTTTTGTCACTAAAAGGGCTGTTTGAACTGTCAGCTGTGAATAGCAGAATTCAATTGAATGTGCTTTTTGCTTTGAATGCATGTTGTGCACAGGGTCTAGCCAGCAGATGGAGGAACCCACAGGCTGGCTTATTCAGAGCTGGTGTCTATTCACTGGCGGCTGAAACCAGGCATTCCAAAGATAGTGTTTCCCTGAATCAGTTTGTTTTGGCATTTCCTGCATGAATGCCATAGAGTGGAGAAAAATGTAAGTAATAAATAGCATCTGTCTTAAATTGAAGAGAGGAATGTGTGTAAAGAGAGTTAGATGGCAATTGTAGTCAATGTAATCGGCGACGGTCTTATGATGGAACAGTCTTGTATGATCTCTTCCTGGAATGTTTGTTACCATGAAGTGAGTTTTGGTTTCTCAGTACAGTTCCCCATGGACAAGTGTCCACAGCAAAAAATATGGCATCATTTAACCCATTACTGATGAAAACTGATGGACCATGGGTAACCATAAAATAATTATTTTCTCCATCACATGTGGATCTAGACATCTCTGCTTTTCTCCACTTTACCTTCTTACTCCCCTAAACAATTTCAAATAATTTTCCTAGAGTAATACTTTCACTGATCAAGTATGTTCCATTCCTGAAGTTTTAAATTCTATAGGCCATAAAGTTTTGTGGTGTATTAATACTGGACAAGCAAAAGAATTAGGAACTGTGCGGAGGCATTCTGTGCTGCCGATTTGTGAGTTTCGTTACTTTTTTTAATGAAGGATGTTGATTTATGTTGCCTGTGTGGCTTCTGAAGTTGGAATTCATCAGACTCGCAACAAATTTTCACTTGGAATCATAGTTTGTGTCTTCAAATATAAAAATGAATAAAAATACAGAACTTTTAACCACAATTACAGTGGATTCCTTGGATTTCCCTTCTGAAGTAGTAATTCGTATCACTGCACACGATGAGCAGTATTGTATGAGCCCAAGTATTACACTTTTTGGCACAGGTTTTGGTTTTAGCTGTTGAATCTCCAACACTGAAAACGTTTGCTGGTAAATTGCAGGTAAAGGAGGGATGCGGACATTGCTTGTGGCTGTTAGAGTATGTTCTCTCATGTGCACACATGCATGTGTGGAGTGGGTGTACATACAGTTGCACAGACTAATTAACACACCTAATTAATATGAAATCATTAGAAAAGCTAGTATTATATCCACCTAATTAATACAAATTTGTTAGAAATGCTCCTATTTTATATGGTTGAATCATTGTTTTTCTAAACATTACTGTAGTGCTTTTCTTTGAATAGATGAACTATGTCTTTTTTTTTTCCTTATTTTAATGGTAAAAAAATTAAGTTTCTGAGCATGCTTGTAAAGAAAAAAGTGGTAGGGAAGGAAGTAAAAGTTTAAGAGAATTTTGAGCTATGCTGAGAAAACTCTACACTGGTCAGAAAAGAGAAAAACAGTCATGGATGCAAGTGTGACTCATTCAAATTTTGCATTAGGAATGAGGCTCTTTCTTGTGGTTGTTTCCCTAGCAAAACAATTCAGTGCTAATCTTGCTTCGAGAATTAGGAATCTTCTATGGATTTAAAGGCACCTTTTTAAAATGAAGGTGCAATGCTGTATTAACAAGTTATGCTACTAGATTGAAGTACCCATTCTGTTTTAAGCTTTCAGAATAAATTCACATTTTCTATTCCGAGTAGCAAAGAAAAAGGAGAAAATTTAGACTGAGAACTCTGAAAAACATCGCAAGTACTGTATCTTTATAAAAACTGCTCTGAATTATTTCTGCCATGCTGAGTGACAGGGAAGCTTGTGTGCTATATATTACATAAAACTTCCATATCTAGAAATATATACAACATGCACACATCACACTTTGCAGCTAATCTACCAGGTTTTTTGAAATGCTTGTCACTCAGTGGCAGAAAGTATTTTTGCTTCATCTTCAAAAATGCATTTACAAATGTGGAGTTATTAAATACTGAAAGTTATTGAATATTTCGTCTAGCTTTCAATATAAACCAAGCCTGGTGCTTGTCTCCATTCTGCTTTGTTTATATCTGTCACAAAATCAGATGTTTTCTCATCAGTTAAGTGAATACAAAATTTGTTGTTTGATAATTTAAATAGAAGGGAACCACATCCCAGTATTCAAGGAGGGATCTGGCTGTTTGGGAAAAGTTAGTAAGCTAAATACATTTACAGAGAAAAAAATAGGAAACAAAAGGATTTCCTAGATGTAAAAAATGACTCTTTACTGTTGCTCCAGCTGACATTATCTGCACACAAGCGAGCAGACACACAGTCTCCAGCTGGCCTCATCTTATTTGTAGATAAGTTAATCAGTATTTTAAATTTTGACATCTTCCAGTAGTACCCTGCATCTCAGGAAGTGATTCATGGTAGTTCTCCTGTACACCACATTTGTAGGGTTTTGTGGTTTGTACTTCTATTAGGCCTCATTTTCAAAACAAAACACTGTAGTGTCTATTAAATTCAAAGTCACTCAGAATCAATTTGCGCTAAATGTGCTTTGAATTACACTTATAAATACAGTTTTCACTGAAACCAGTCAGAACCTTGCAGGACGAGATTACAAATTAATTGTTGCATAGCCTGTTTCTTCATTGTAGTTACAAGTGGAAATCACAAACAACCCAGTAACACTGACACAGCAGAAATAACAAAGAACAATGTTTTAATCCTGCACATGAAGATAAATCATGCAATTCAATACAGTATTTCTAGGTCTAGTTTCTCTCATTCTAGTAACTTTTTTTTTTTTCTTTAATCTTTCAGTCACATTCTCAAATTTCTCTTTTTGGTTAGCTTACAAATAAGAGTGAGCAGCTACGCTCAACCACATTCGTTGTCTTTGCACCTGTACATCTCTCTTGGGCAGGTATCCAGTACTATTTTGATGAAATGAAATACACTTACATGCATCATTCCTGTTCTTACGAGTGCAGGCGGCCAGACTGCAGAGTCGTGCTGGCACTACTGGGGGACTCCAGATAGCTTTCAGCTGCTTGTATAAATGTGCCAGGGTATTTGCCTTCACACTATTCATTGCTATCACCTTGGCACTTAAAATCTTCAGTTTGTCAAACAGCCAGAGGAGCTTTCCAGAGCTGAGCGACCTATCAACACAAAGTAGAGCAAAGAAATCCTGCGGATATAGAGCTTCAAGATAACTGAGGGGTTTCCAGACCTATTTAAAAAAAATTTTGAGAGCACCCTTTCCTGGTTGGAGAGGTGGGGCTAACCAAGTAGTTAATTTTCAACTTGTCTCTGGACAAGCTTCTTCATTGGCTCTACATTTTGTTGGAGGGCCAGCTAGTTGATGATTATTCTACCTGTGCTTTGCACGTTCTTTCTCATCTGGCTCGAAGAACACCGAAGGGTTACAGAAACTGCTCTTTTCTATGCAAGGAGATGTTTCTTATCTTTTCCTCATGCATACATGCTTTGAATTTGAATAGTGATAGCTAAGAATTGCTATCATTAGCGGCTGTAATTCAAGTGACTGCTCAAACTGAGGGATTTGCAGAAATCTAGTAGGTACACAAGGCTTGCCCAGGACAACAGGAAGGGGAGCAGCCTCCTGCAGAAGAGTATTTTAGCTCTGAGCATGTAATAAAGTATCATTGCAGCCTTAAGGTGAGGAATTTGTTCTTTTGAACTATCAGATGTCCCATAAGAGGAATAGTTTCATATAGACTAGAAATAGGAACAGACATAAGGAACTATAGTTTACCCTCCCAGTCACATACCACTTTGACCCAGCTGAAGTGTTGGGTTTCTTTTTCTAGTGGGCAGAACAAATTGATGCTCTTCCTCCCATAGCTGCAATCTACGTAGATGTCACAGACAAAAGTAGCTTCTGAGTTGGAGCTGTAGGTTCTCAGGCCAAGTACAGAAACACAGGCAAGCAATTCATTTTGGAGAAGATGGAAAGCCATTAGAACAGGGTCCCTGGGCATGTCAGGGAGCAGCACGGGCCAGCTACTCCCCAAAGACAGGGGAGCAGGGAGCCAAGGATGACCCCAGCACAGGCAGTGCCCTCAACAGCAAGCTGCCACCCCACGGAGGCTGAACGCAGCTGGCAGAGCTGGCTACTGGTAAAAGGGTCCCTTGGCAGCCCCAAACTCCACGAGTGACAAACCAAGTCCAAGGTCCAACCGGAGAGAGAGCGCTCAGAGAGGAGCAAAAGGAGACAGGGCCAAAGACAAGCAGCAACAAGGGTTTAAAGATTATTCCTACAGACAGGATCAAAGACAAACCTGAAGACAAATACCTTAACAACAGAGCTTAGGGGTCCCGGCCTGAGCTTTAAATGGGCTCCTGGCCCATGGGCAAGGCTGTGGGTGGAGGCTGCAGGTGAGGCTTATCAGGGCCATTAAAACTTCTTAGTGGCCTCAGGGTCATGACAGCACAATAAGTATTTGCAAAATCCATGTGATTATTAAGTACGTAGGAGGGCATATTTTAAAAGCTACAGAATCTATCAATGACAGAGCAAGCAGAAATTACAAGACTATTAAACATTCTGCCATTAAAAGTCACTCCTTTCTTAATCCATGAATATCCGTGAAATGTTTTTCAACAGTTGTTTGTTTTTACTTAACAAACTTTGGTGTTTTGAATTTGAATTAGTTGCTTGGTGATATTTTCACTAAGCTTATGCGTGTCTGTCATCTTTCATCATGAGGCTGTAAGTGCAAGGCTCGGGATCAGGGAATCCTCTTTGGTATCCTAAAGTGGCGAGCTTATCTGTGCTATTTACTATTCCAAAACCTACTATATAGGAGAGTCTGTCTTAATTCTTGTCATTTATTACCTCAGCTGCCTGCTTCAGAGTATCTAAGTGCAAGCCATTGCAGGGGTTATGCCTAAAGAACTGCAAAATCAAACTTACATTGTTGCTCGTAATTGTGAGTAATTACATATGTGGAGTGTGACTGTGCACAATGGAAATGTGCTTACTTTATCTTCACAGAAACTAGTGAAGTAAAAATCTAGAAATTTCTTGCTGTCACTACCCATCTAGCTTTTGCTGTAAGTGCCTCCAGACTAGGCAGAGAAGATCAATATTTGTTTTCTTTCTGGTGCTTACTAGAGTGTTGCCAGTACTTACATTCTGGTTAACTTTAAATGAATGCTGTTGCTTACAGAGAGAAAATTACGTCCTTGATTTGGTGTTTCAAGAAATCTGATTCTCTTGGCATCATGCTTGCAAGGGTGTTCCTGTCCTAATATTGTCTCAGTTGCAACATTGGCACGTCAAGCCCAACAATTCAGAAAAAAATATAGTCTTACTGTAATTAAAGAGATACAAGGAAAGTGGTTTCATAATCAACATTTTCCTCCCCTAGTTATTGTTGTATAACAGCTCACAGGATGATCAGTCAAGTAGTGGAGAGCTGCCTGGATGGCATTGCTGCTGAGGAGTCCCTGTGAAACCTCCTAGGGCAGCTTTCACAAGCAGTCAGGTGGGCTTCAGCACTCGTTCCTCTGTGCATTGTCCACCCTTCCCATGGGTTACATATTACTTCAGCCCAAGGGAAGCTTTTCTTTGATGTCCAAGTTTTGCTAGGACACTTTGCAATGCGACGGAGCTCACCAGCCTGCTAACCACCTCTACTCCCTGCAGTTTTTCATTCTCTCTCTTGCATTAGAGGTCCCCAAACAGGACAGAGTATTCCAGTTGTGTCGTCACAAGTGCTGAGTGGTGGGGAATAGTCTCGTGATGTGCTGGCCATGCTCTTTCTGATACAGTCCACTATGCCATTAAACTTCATCACTGCAAGGGTGCATTGCTGATACAGGTTCAGCTTGTCTTCCAGGATCTGCAGCACTTTTCTCCAGAGCTTTTCACCCTCGCAGTCAGTCCCCAGGTTGTACTGAAGCATGGGATTACACCATCCCAAGCGCCGGACTTGGCATTTGCCTTTGTTGTACTTCATCAGCAGTCAGGACCTCTCCAAATGGTAGCCCTACCATCCGGCATATGACAAATGCGGTGTTATATGGAAACTTGCTGAGGGGACATTCTGTCACTCTGGCCACTGATGAAGATTTACACTTAGTTTATTTTACCTCTCACACCTGAAAAAAATGGGGTTACATTGCAGATAATTTTGAACATGTGTCTAAACGGATGCGGGTCTGGAACTAGGAGATGGTCAAATTCTGCTTAGAATAGCATTAATGATACACTGATGCTATGTAACATTTTGTATCTGGGTTCCTGGAAAAAAATCTGAAGGTGGGGACTACACACTGAATGAAAAAGCAGTTCTCAGGCAACCCTCAGCCTGAAGAAAAGGATAAAATCCTCTAAAATCAGTAAGTGTGATGAGCTCCCCTTCAGGCTTTTGGTAATCCTAGGGATTAAGAAAGACTAATGATGATAGTGGTACCTGACAAGTAAACATGGTCTGTGGCAAACCTGGACAAAGCTGGGCAAACTAGCAAATACTGGGCAAAGGTATCAGCTGTGTGACTAAGGTAAAAGGGCAGCAGAAACAGCTGTGAGCGTGATCCTGGGAAGATCACAGCCGGGCAAAGTGCAAACACACAGCTTGTTAGAATGGCAGATTTCTGAGAAGGGGAATACTACCGCTTTTTTTTCATGATGTATACAGGGAGATGGAACAGTATGTAAACAATAAGAGAACATTGAGATCGTGCCTGAGCCTTCTCACCTTATTTCTCAGACTGACAAAAAAGACCTTTCAAGATCCTGAACTTTGACAAGCTAGATGACCAAATGTGTAGCGATGTTTTTACCTCTGCTGTGGGAATTCAAGGCCTTTTCTTCCATCCTCATTCATGAAAATTAGGAGTATCTTCATTGAATGAAATGGAGTTTACTCAGCATAAACCGGAAGTGAGATCAGAGTTAGAACAGAAGATGTCTGTGTCTTGCCCTAAGTCATAGAGCTAGCTGAAGTAGGTTCAGGAGCAAAACCCACTTGATCCTGACCTGTTTTCCGTAATAAAATCAAAGAACAATTCTGAGAGAATTGAAAATGGACATGGTGTCTGTAAAGTAAGTGATGAGGAAATATGTACTTGGAGGAGGAAAACTGACAACAGATTTCAACAGCGGAGAAGTTTTCTATTGACAAAAGGAGAAATGCTACAGCAAGTTTACAAATAGCATTAATACTATTTTCGTTTAAAAAATGTATTTTATATAACTTTTAATGAAGCATCACTATGTCACAAGATAGTGCATGCTATGTTCACAAGGGTGTGTTTGTGTCCCTCTCCAGTTAGGAGAGTTAGTATTTGGAAAATGAATAAAGTAACTCAAACAGAAACTGTATTAACAAGGGAACTTCAAGTACTCTTTTATTTTTAATAGTATAGAATGGAATCAAAGATTTTCTCCATAGGAAAGAAAATTATTCCTACAGAGTTCTTCTGGCAAATACTCTGGAGTTACTTCTGTGCCCTGATCACATCTTCTGTGTTCTTCATGCCTTTGTTTCTATATTCTCATGCTCAGCAGTGGGTATAATTATGAATGCCCGTCACTTGTTTAAATGAATGCTTTGTTTGGCAACCTTTGTTTTCCTGCTGCTGATGCAGCTGCAAAATTGTGTGCACAGTGTGTTAATTTTTTACCTTTGATGCTATGGTAAGTTTTTTTCCTAACAAAAAAAAAAAAAGGAAACCAATGAATGAGATACCAATCTCTCTTGATCCACACAAAACATGTGAAAGCAGCAACTTCCTTAGGAAACAATAGTAAATGAATGCTGATACAACGGTAAAATAAGCTAGATATTTCCTGGAACCAAATGATTCTTCATAACATGGCAGAGAAAAGTTAGCACATACATAAAATGCGCACGCGAGAGAGACTAAAAAAAGAGGATGAAAAAGGTGAGGAAATAAAACAACAAAGAAATATCTTGTTATTTTATTTGTGACAACAGACTAACAAGGCAACAGGTTGTATTTTCTTCTTTAAAATTAAAAAATGAAATTGATCTATTAGCACCCTGAAGTTCTTATTAATTTTTGTATGGAATTGATGTAGGCACCTGAGCAAGTTACTATGGTTTAAATCAGAAAATAACTTTGAGTTTATCAGCTTCTTCCTGGTGCTTTTTCATGGGCAGTCTCTTATCCCAAGGTAAAGTGAAGCTTTCAATCACTAGAGGGGGACTCACACTGAATGTCCTTACATTACTGCAGAAATATTCAGGTGAGCACATTTTGAAAGCTCGTAAAGCTTAGGAGATTGTGAAGCACAGGAAACAGTTATCCTTGGGTAAGTCAGTCATTCATGTGTTGGTCCTGTAAATTAAAGACTAAAAGCCAAATTTGGACCTCCTGATTTAAGCACAAAGAAGGTCTCCACTGTTAGGTTGTGAATAGAAAGATCCTCCTCCTTCCGCTGTTTACAAGTGTTTTCTGTCATACTTCATGCTGCATGAAGAGTATGTCATATCTGGCTGTGTCAATCTCAAGGAGAACAAGAGATAGGCTGTGATAACAGAGTCTCTTCATGATTTATTGGTGTAACTCAAAATTTTAAAAGGAAACAACCCCTGCTTTGCAAGAAATGATAGGGGAAAAAAAATTAAAATCATGTCTCCGATAAAGAGGGGAAAAAACCCTTACAAGAGGAAAGTTAATTGTATATTCCAGGTTGCTGTCATGATCAGAGCAGACTGACTCGCTAGCAGAAGGTAGTGCTGCAGCCTTTCTTAATGATAAATTGCTATGTTATTTTTTTATTCTGTTATCTCTGATCAAAGATGTAGACAACAGTTGGATCGTGCCAGTATTTCCTGCAGTTAATTTGACTGTTAATAGGTGAATAATATGATCGGTTTATGACAATGGAAGTTTTTCTGGATTGTGTTGTTTTAGCTGAGAAATTATTTACTGGCTATACAGAGAGGAGCAGGATCTCACATCCTCAGCAGAACATGAGTTAATAATCTCTAGGAGAGAATGTCCAGATGAGAAAACAGGGCAGCTTTTACATCGGATTTGGTTTATGATGGCAAAGACTTTCACTAGCAACTTTCCACAGCAGGTAGTACGCTGATAGTTGTATCACTGTTTCTCCAGCTGGGACCTGGCAATTGCTTGAGTGCGGCAGAAACTGTTTGGCAAATCTGTTGCAGGCCAAATCTGTGCAGCAAAGCGTGAAATAATCCTGTATGAAAAGTCAGTTTATAAGTAGTTTAACCTTTGAACTTCCTAATCTGCTTGTGAAGGAGGAGAACACAGTAAATAAATCAACAGACTCAGCTGAACAAGTTACAAATCTGGAAGCAGAAGCAAGGATTTTCCTAATGCACCGGTTGTTAATTCCTGAGCTCATGACAACTATTTAATACTGAAAACACCAGCTTGAGAAGTCACTAGGAGCACTTTTGAAGAAAGGCAAGGTGCACATGCCTCAGTCAGCACAAGTTTCCCTGACTGAAATGCAAAACCCCTCAAGTCCTGTTCTCTGACTCCGTAACTTCCAGATAGATGAGCAGGAGGAATTGCTGGTCCCCTGGGGTCTGAAACACTTTAGAAAATGGAGCTTTTGTAACATGCACTGTTTAATTTCATACAGGTACAAAAGTCCTGCAGTGGACACCTTGAGTTTGGACGTGACAAAGCTACAGAGCCTGAGCACGGCATTTCAAACCGCTAGCCCACAGCCATGGCAACAGCTCCATTTAGCCATAGGTCTGTAGATGTCAAGAAAGCCAATTACAGCTGAACCAGAGTGGATTCAATTGCATGTCCTGACACTGCAGAAGTGAATTAAGCATCTCATTTAAGGAATATTTTAATGCAGAAGTCTGAAAGTCACCACTGGCTATGCTGAAGCTGAAAAATGAGGTATGATGATGATCTTGTTTGGACAACACTGGGATATATAAGGATATAGTAAAATAGTCTAATCTTTGTCTTCTTTCAGAGCTACTTGCATACTTCCTCTGTGCTTCCTTTTTGTGCTTTTGCATATTTTTATCATACCTAGAAGGTTAACAGAAGGTTTTCCACCTTTGCCCAGTCATTCTGTTTTCACGCCCAATGTAAGAACGAAGCAACAGAAGAATCAATCTGATGAGCTAATTTAGCAAATTCCCACTTGCTGCCTGTTCTTCAGCTGTGTTCTGAGCATGGTGACATTTTTCTCCTTAATATGACAGCTCACATTCCGATCATCCCATTTCAGTGATGCAAGTGCTCAGGAGCCATTTGAGCAGGGAGAAATTTAGTGGAAGGACCAGAGAAGGGAGTAGGGAAAGGGAATGTGTCAGTGTGTGAATGGCTCAGTGCAGGCGGCTCTCAAGGTGCAGATATACATTTAATCTGCCTGCTGACAACTCCGCTGGCCAAATCCTGTGGCTATGTCACCTGGCAGGTCCCGGAACGCTTCATAAAAAAAGAGATGTGACACTGGACTTTGCAGTAGCCCCGTGACGCTGTTGGAGAAGGAACTGCAGAGCTGTGCCCAGCACGATGTGATCGCAGGCTGCGGGACACCACCACCCAAGCCATATGGCTGCGTTGTCTGAAATGCTGGCGGGTCCATCACCGTCCTGGGGTGCACGGCGAGACCCTGCCGTGGGGTCCCGGTCTGAGCAAGAGGGTTTTGTTGAGCCCTCAGGGTTGTGCCAGGGCCAGGTGTGCGGCTCATGGTCATTGGGGGAGAGAGAGGGGACATTGTGTGAGTGTGTGTGGGTGTAGTGCGTGTGTGTGGGTATGGTGTGTGAGGTGTGGGGTGTCGTGCGTGGTGTGTGGGGTGCAGACTACACTTCCCGGCATGCACCACCCCAGGCGCGCGTACTACAGGTCCCGACCTGCTCGGCGGGGGCGGCAACGCAGGGCCGACGCGCTGCCCTCTGGGAATTGTAGTGTCTTTCGGCGGCGCGTCGGTGAAGGGCGGCCGCGCGGCCGCTTCCCCCGTGCGCCTGCGCGAGCGCTCGGGGCGGGCGGGGGCCGATCGGGCGCAGCGCGGCGGCGCCTGCGCGCTGAGGAGAGGGAGATCTCTCGCGAGGAAGGACGCCATTATCGCAGCCGCTCGACAAACACCACGAGAATTCAGCACCGCACACGGTAACCGCGGCGCCCCGCGGCCGGACGGCTGGGGCTGAGCTCCCGGGGGGCCTGACGCCGGGCGTATAGCCTCGGCCCTC
This sequence comes from Phaethon aethereus, assembly GCF_964289735.1. NCBI lineage: Eukaryota > Metazoa > Chordata > Aves > Phaethontiformes > Phaethontidae > Phaethon > Phaethon aethereus. The sequence continues at coordinate 20,932,500 of NC_138589.1, forward strand.
ACAGTGTTCCCGCTCCTCACAGCGCCGCCCGAGCACCCGGGCCGCGAGGCGGCGGCTCCGGGGAGGGGCTGAGGCGGGGGGGCCGTGGGCCCCCGCCGCCTCACCCGCACGGGCCGGGGCGGGGAGGGGGCGAGCGGGGACTCGCCTCCTCCCGCCGCGGGACGCCGGAGCCGGGCCCTCTGCGGGGGGCTGCCCCGCGTCGCCTCCCTCCCCGCCTGCTTTCTCCGCGTTCAGGCCTGGGGAGGGGTGTCACCCCGTCGCCGGGGCTCCGCAGTGCTGGCCCCGGCTCCTGCTACCGCTGCGGGGGGCTGCCAGCGTTTGCGGTGGAGGCTCCGGTCTGTCCCTCCCCGGCGGTCTCCCCGAAGACCGTGCCCTGTCCCTCCCCCCGTCTCCTGAGGCTTGTGTTTTCCCGTTTTGAAGGACGAGGCAGATTTGAGTCTTCTCTCCCTCGGGTCGCGCAGACGCTACGCTGCGGGCCCGTTTTTGGGAAGGGGTACCGCGGAGCGCACTCGCTGCCTCCCTCCCCGTCCTAGGAGAGTGCAAATGACTGGTGACGTTGGTGCTGCCTCTGCCTTTTCTCTGCGCCGCTCGCAGGTAGCGGTGATGGTGAGGGGCTGCTGCTTTTCAAATGCCTGCTAGAGGGGGAGAGGAAAAAAAAAAATAGCCTCCTGAGGTGCTGTTTTGCGTGTGTGGTCATTTAAGCCGCAGTAAGCGTTTTTCACATCCATATCGGAGTTGGTATTTTCTGTTCTCTTCATATTAGTGATCTGTTTGACAACACACTCAGTTTTCCCTTTTTCCTTATTTGCAAGTCAAGTGTTGCCTTTTTAAAATTTATTTATTTGTTTTTAAAATCCTTGTACAGTGGGAAGTTGTGTACTTAACCAAATATAGTAATTTTATCTTGCTATGGGACATACAGTTTATGTATCAGTTTATTTTTAGAGCTCTCAAAGGAAGATTTTTTTTTTTTTTAAGTAAACAAGTTTGGAGGGGTGTGAGCAACAGAGTGATTGCTTCAGTGGAAGCAGCTTTCAAATTGTTGTAGAATGATAGTTTGGAACAGTTTTTGCTACTTTTTTTTGCCTTCTGTGTGAGGTTACATTAGGTGTAGTAGCCTATTGATGTCAGGCTTTCAAGAAGCAAATACAAAGTTTGTAGAAGTTTGAGTACTCAAGCAAGATCTCAAAACAACAAACAAATACCAAACAAAAAAAAGATTTTGTCTTAATAATTTCATAGCAGTGCCTCTTGAAACAATGGATTTTCTCTGTTAGAAATTATTAATATATGTTTAAACGTTGTCCATAGAAATCGACCAGAATAACAAGAAATTGTGTCTGAAACTATATGAGCCGTACTCCATACATTAAATGACATCTTGGCAGTAGTTCACTTGTCAATAATACATGAAAAGGTGTTATGCAGAAAGACTAGTTAATTTATTGAAGAGAGTAGAAAGATTGAGTTTGGATTTGGGAAACATTCCATCTCCTTCAGAGGATAAAAATATTTTTTAACTATTTTTTTCTTTGTTTTGTAATTTATAATCTCTTTTACAATAACAATAACTGGCTTTAATGTTTTAATTATCCAGCCATGTTTAAGTTGTGTGGTTACAGGACAGGTTTTAAAATTTAAGGTTCTTTTAAAAGGGTAATTGATTATTAACATTTGGAGTAATTGAATAATAACATTAAGAGTATAGTAGTAATATAGTGAGCGCTGATTATCAATGTTCACAGTTGAAAGGGATCCATCAGCAAATGTTTTGCTAAACATGTCTGAAACGGGCTTGTGTCCTGACTGTGCATACTTGGTTCTATACTGTTTTGGACTGATTAGGTGAAGAAAGATGAGCTTATAATCACAGCTGCATGTAACCAGAAGTGCTACTTAGGGGTTTACCTTGATTTTTGCAAGGAGTAGTGCTGTGGGATTCAGATCCACATTAATTACAGTAATATGCTCACATTTGCATATTTCAAGGACTTGAGGTTGTTTCTGGTCTTTATCTCGAGCTTTTCCCTAGACTTGTAAAGCATTGTCTGCGCAGGAAGAATACATGCCTTTATTTTGTCAGAACTTGAATGTCATCTTATCTTTCATTGAAGAATGCCTTGAATTGAAGTTGCTGTGATGGTCCTTAGAAAGTAAAGACTCTCTCAGTACACTCATTTTGAAAGGAAGAGATGGGTATTTCTCTTTGTGCACAGAAGCTCTTGTCCCAGAGATCTACAGGAATTGTTTATCTGAATTGAGCAGAAGAGCTACTTGTAGGAGGAGGCAATGCAAAGCTAATGATTAGCATTAGGACAACAAAATGTCTATGTATTCTGAACTTTGCCAATAAAATTTTTTTCACAGATTTGATTTCCTTTAGTTTGAAACTTGATATTTAGTTGTTAACTATTGAAGTAATTTTATTTTCTGTTTTTTACATATTCATTAAAGGGCTAAATCGTAATCTTTTTTTCAAGTAAAAATAAAAAGAATAAAAGTCATGTCAAACACTTGTTTCCTTGCAGTTTTAGGTTTTTAAAGCTACTGTTAAGCACTTAATTTTGCCTACCACTTGTTAGATTGCATGTTAAGACGTTAAGCAAAAGTGCACAAAAGGATTAACTTCGTAAAATCATTTGGGTTTGGGGCTTTAAATAAAATAATTTGTAATGTCGTCTGTTGAACAAAATTATTTTATCTTGCTTCCTGTTTGTAAAACCCTGACTTAGACCATTTAAGGGAAAAACAGATAAGTTCAAATTTTCCTCTGAAAGTTGGAGCACCTGTATTTTATGATGAAAAGAGGATCCATCTCTCCTGCCCATGGAGTGGATTCATAGCAAGTGTGAAGTTAAACACCCCTTCCTTCCCTGCTCCTTAGACACAAATGTGTCTGTTACATGTACCAGTTTATCTCTCTTTTAACATCCTATGAATATATAGTCTGGCAAGTTTAAATCTGGAGTGACTTTCTTTTTTTTTCTGGAGGAGGGCGGGGCAATGGCAAAACAGGATGAGACTGTTCTAATGAAAATATTTCAGAATGTCAAAAACTACTTGCTCTACGTTTTTCTACTGAAAAGATGCTCTTTAGTTTATTTTCATAAGAATTGTGGTAAGAATTTAAAAAGAACGGGTATTACCCCTGTGTTTTAAAACAGTGCTAAGGTCTCTTTCAGCAGCTTGAATGTTTCCTTTTTCTAGATAGCTACAGGAGGTAAACCTATTAGAAGACTTTTGAGTAAGCAGATTACTTCTTGTATATTTTATCTTGGCCACATGCTTTTTGATAGTAGAAGCCTGTGCCAACATTGGGGTCTGTCCTTGTCCCCCCTGGAATTGCTAGATCTGAAAGTTTTTCCAGTGTATAGAAGATTAGCAGTGCACATACTATGAAAAATATAAAATGATAGAAAAATATAAATTATATTGTTCCCTTTGGTGGTCAAAGATTCTGTTTTAGGTAAGCTGAACACATGAGAGTAAAGCATTTTGCACACATTTCCCTTGGACTTGAGCCAGATGCTTGTCATAGTGCATACTGGTCCTGGGGTGTCTGCTGCGTTTAGACTGCACAACTTTATGAAGCAAGGCCTCTAAGTCATGTGACAAAAGCCTCTTTCCTGCAAAGAGGCAATTAAACTGGAAAGTTAAAGTATTAGAAAGTCGTAATTCCTTCTGCCAATGAAAAACGTGTGCTTGTAAGACAAGGGTGTCTTACGAAGCACACCAAAGGAGGTCAGGCTCAGGTGTATGTCTGATTCCCACAGCCTGCCTCCACATTCGTGTTTTGTTTTTGTAGAAGAGCTAGTTTTAACATGGCGAGGGAATATGATGGTCAGAGGAAAACAGATTCTGGCATAGTGTCTGTGCTCCTCTATGTGCCCATGACATGCACGCGATATCTTGGGGCTGAGAGGAGTAGCAGCTTTGGACGTAGAACAGTAGAGCCAGATGGAAGTGGCTTCTCAGCAGTGCTGTTTTGTTGCAAACCAGCGTGGGGCAAGATGTTTTCCTCGGCAGTCTGTCCTGGTTGGAATTTCCCTGATGGGGATTTTCATCATGCCATTCTAGTCCTAGCGTAGTGTGTTGTTGGTAATGTGATGTAGTTGTGACGTTGGAGCTGCGCTTGGATTTTTCAGGGTGCGAGTGCTCAGGAGTACAGCTCCAAGATGCAGGGCTTAGTTACTGTTGCTTTCATTTTTATCTAGACACTGACACGTTATTTCTGCAGCATGTCCGCTTCCAGAAACACACACAAGCAGTTTTTTGCACTAACTAAAGTTTCGAAATGATCTTTTACTTGGCGTTAAGTAGAGAACTTTCTGATTCTTTATGCTTGAAAAACATGGGTGGTGTTAAACTTGGAGATCTTTGTCAGAGCCAGTTTTTAGTTTTATCAAAGACGAACATTCTTATATCTGCCTACTGCTGTGATTTCAGTTTGAAAACGTACTCTGAATTTAGTGGTATCTTTAACTCTTTAGAGCAAATAATAGTCTGCAACCTAAATCTGATGTTTATGAAAGTGAATAAAAGGTATTTTTTGTTAATTAAAAAGTCCAGTTCTCTTTACCCATAACTTAAAGAATTTTTTTTGGTCACTTTTAATGCTTTTTCCTTGGGAAGCATGAGGTTTTATTGTGTCCCCCCCCCCCCCCCCGCTTTTGGATAATTTCTAATAAAACAAAGAAGAAACTTAGTTAACCCCCCCGATTATTATACACTTGTTAACAACATACTTAAAAGCAATAATTTTCTGTTTACACTAAATTGCAGTGTTTGGCTTGTGAAGTAATATTTGCTTTGGCAGACTCAGTAGCACAAGATGTGGTTTAAAAATTCAGTAGTTCAATCCTTCAGACAGAAGTCTTATCCAGGTCATTTTGGGTTGGGTTTTTTTTTCCCTCCTCTCTACAGTATGGTTGCTAGCTTATACTTCACTCAGCCTTTCTTCTAGGTCTGTTTATAAACCTGGAATAAATGTTGTTGGAAGGTTTGAAGAATCACGGGCTTATTGTTGGCATGTGGTCATTGATGCCAAAATTGGTGATAAGCCTTCCTATGGAGTCAGTAAGTCTTGTGGCATATTGCTGTGGCATTTCCCACCAAGGCAGAGCCCAATGCCACCAACGCTTCACGGTTGTGAGGGCTTCTGAAAGAGGGAATCTTCATGGAAAATTTAATCTATGCTCAAATTTGTTCTTTGGTAAACATTTCTTATTAAACAATTGCATTGAGTTAATGGCCTTGCCATTTCAGTGGTCATTTAAAGTACCATCTGTGATACCATTCATGAAGCTATTTTCTTGAGTATAGATAATTAGTTCTTTTTTTATGAGGGGGAAAAAATTACTTTTTGATACTGAAATGATTGGACAACATAATGGAAAAACTGAGCTTTCAGAGGCATAAATTGAAAACTGTGCTAATTTCCTTAAAATCTCTTTATTTCCCATCTTTTGATTTTGACTGTGTACTTTCAGTCTTGCAAAAGGTAAATAAACTTAAAATAATATAGATTGCATACATTTTCACAAATATCAAATGGCTGCACAGCAATAGAATTAAAGTATTAAGCAGGAAGGAAACTTATGGGATAGCTACTTAATATTGAAATAGTTAATGAAGCTATGTTAGAGGTGTGTGCAAATGCTTTTATCAGGTATAAATTATTATATATATGAAGGAGGTGGTCAATATTCAGAAGCTGTCACTTATTCAGCACGTTTTAGCAAGTGTTTTAATATTAAAAGTTTTTTTCACCTCCTTCTTTCTCCCAGTAGCATCTGACAGTTCTTTAGAACTGTTATTTTTAGTTGCAACCCTTTTGTTATGCTATTTATTTCCCACTTTCCAAAGGGCATTCAAATACTGAATAAATAGCTGGTATCTAACTCTGTTATTTTTTGCATACATAAAAAAATCCTTTTGAGTTGAACCAGTAGTTGTACAGAAAGTATCTCAAAGACTTTCTGAACAACACACAGTCGTCTTAGCTAGAAAGCAGCTACAAATGTATCATGTATAGTCTTAAAGAACTTTTCAGCTTTTTGGTGTCCACTTCATATGGGAAACTGAAGTTGAAATATCTCAAAATTATTTCAGTCTATACCATTGAGATTTGAAAATGTCTTAATATCAGTAAGCCCCCCCCCCCCTCCAGGAAAAAAAAGTAGTAATGAAACTTAAATTTGATAGAAATTGTGTTCTCCAAAGTCTTCTCTCATGTGCAAGTTTAGGCCCAAAGATCTGGTGATAAACTTTGTTCCAGTCTACACATCCTTGCGGGGGGAAAATGTGCTTCCTTGATTCTTCGTGAAGTAACTTAGGTTTCATGAGCATAATGCAGATCCCGCTGGTGTAGAGGATGCTCACCTGGAAAAGGCTACATCCTGGTGTCTGTAAAAGATGTTTGTACTGCTTGTACCCTTCCTCCAAGTGTTTGATTCCTGGGACTGGAAGAAGACTTCACAACTTTTCTCAGGCAGTATTAAACTTCAAGCAAAGTTTTGCTCTTTCTCATATACATAATATTCTGGTAAGAGCTTTCTGCTTGAGGACAACATGACAATGAATTGAGGTGCAGCTGTATTTTCATTCCATTCATTTTTCTTGTTCATTCATGTTTCTACTAGAAATAGCACTAGCATAGTTTTTGGTTTTGATTTTACTTGTTTAGCAAGAATGTCATTTTGCTAGGAACATATGAAAGTACTCCTGAATATGAAATTTACAGCACCAAACTTAACACACTTTTTCTGAGTATAGTTTCTGGTGTAGAAAGGCCCAAGGGTACAACCATCTCTATGTAAAGACATAGGCACAGTGAGTTATGTGTGATATTTTAAGGCATGCTTTGAATCTGACACTGTGGAGCTGCCTTCATTAATTGGAGTACACTCTGCAAGCTTTCAAGTCCTGCTGATAATCTCACCAAAATTATGTCCATTCCCAACATTTGCAGGATGTTTTGGAGTTTATTGAGGCACAAAAGAAAAATATTTTTATCAGTGTTACAGTTTTTGTTTTAAGATCTGCCCCAAATAATTCTGATTGTGTTAGGCAGTGTTTTGAAATTCCTAAACTCAGTATGAGGTATCACAGAAAAATAGATTAAGAGGTTATAAAAAAAAAAGTAGTAATTTTGAACTTCAAATGAAGGTACAGTTACCCAGAGTTCAGAGGATGTCTGGACTACCTATCTCAAAAAAATTCTCATCATGGGTAGAAGTTCTTTGAGGCTTGGAGACACTTTTATATAAATAATATGAAACTAATTCTGGAAGTTGGTTCTTTGAATTTAAGTACTTGCAGTGTTGGGTTTTTTTGGAGCTGTTATCAGTAAAGATTCTCCATCTAGTGGATGAAAACAATAAAACAAGATGACTCCATCTGGTTCTGCATGTACTGCATTTGCTGTCTGGGCAGTTCTTGTTTCATATTTGCTGTTTTTTTCAGCCATACATACATAATGTGCCTAGCATTAATGACCGATGTCCTGAATAATCACACCATGATGCAGAAAACTGACCTCTGCCTTAAGGCACTGAATCTGCAAACACTTACGTATATCCAGTCCATATGGGTAGTCTCATTAAGTTCAAGGGTTTATATGTCTGTAAAATTAAATTCAGACTTTTTTGCATGTCTAAGCACCTGAAAGGGTAGCTGTAATAGGTGCTAACATATCCTTCCTAGCTCACTTGGGAAGAATTATATCAAAGATTGGCAGATGACAGCAACAAGAGTGTTTATACAAGGTCCACAGAGAATTTGTGCTTGAGTTGCTGTTGTATGTGGCCACACACTCAGTGCTGTCGTTCCTTTTGCCAGAATGTGTTAAGCTGGACAGCGGTATTTCTGTTTTAGTTTATATACATTGTGTTAGGATTGTGGTCAATGGCAGTGTATTAGAAGAGCTAGAGTTATCATCATAGAATGGTTTGGGTTGGAAGGGATCTTAAAGATCACCTAGTTCCAAACCCTGTGCCATGGGCAGGGGCACCTTCCTCTAGACCAGGTTGCTCAAAGAGAAAGGCTTCCAAGCAAAACAGTGACTTGTACCAGGTGGAATGAAAAGAAAAAAAAAAAAAGGAATACTTCTAGAAACAAAGCAATAATAATAATAATGTGAGCTTTCATAGCAATATCTGAAAATTTCTGCCTCCCTGCAAGATTTTGTACTCCAAAGAAATTTCAATATCCTTTATTCTTGGAACAGCTGTTTCCTTTTTTCTGTTGCTATCTGTATTTTAAGAATTTGCCCTGGAATCCATCAGCATAGCATCTTTGTGAGTGATATTTATTTTATATATCTATCTCCAGAATGTTATGGCTGGTGTCCATGCTTTCACAGATAAGCAATGTTTCTGTCATGTTTTGGGAGGATAGACTTTTTTTTTCTGATCTTTGGCTGAACCAAGGATGCCTGTATATTATTACACTAATTTTTTAAATTGTAAAACTGAAATGCTTGTGTAGTTTTACTATGAAATTTACTTAGAACACGGTTTTTACTTGCCTTTTAAGATGGATTGAGAAAAAAGGATGAAAGCTAAACAGATGCTAAGAAAGATTGGGATCTTCTCCTTTATAGTTTTTGCAGTTGTGAAGAAGTGTACATTCTGATCCCCATCCCATCCTCCCCCAAAAATGATTTTTAACTTCATATTCTGATAGACTGCAGCTTCAGAGAGCTGGAACATAAGGGAGGCCTGTAGCTCATGTATTTACAGTGCATTTAACCCTGCATGCTATTAAATTGTTGCTTGTTATGTTATTCCTCATCTGTTACAGTGCATTAACATTTGCAGTGATGTGGCTTGTTGGGGAATTATTAATTAGTGTAGGAAGGCTCTGTTCTAGCTGCCAACTAAAGTGACTTTATCTTTGAGAAAAAGCCAGACTTTGGGATTATAGAAATGTTGCAAGTCACAGAGCAAGACTGAAAGAGCATTGTCAGGTTCTGAACCTTGTAATACCCGTGAATAACTTCATGTATCAAATTATACAAACATTTCCCAGTTATTTCCATGGGACTGCTCATAGAGATTGTTTCTGTGAAGACAACAACAGGCTTCTCAGTGCAGATCTGTTGCCGCATTAGCTGGGGTTATAACCTGAGCATGCTGGTTATTCTTTTTTAAGACTATCATGTGAAAAATGTTGTTTTGTACTTTGAGTGCCTTTTTGCTGGTTTTCCATAATTTGCTTCCAGAGTGGATTAAACTGAACTGCACAAAGACGTTCTTGGTGTGGATTATTCTTTGCAGAGACTTAAAGCTCAGTGGTCCTTCTGGGCTGTTTCCCTGAAGGGACAAGTACTTGGGGAAGTTGAAGTGACTTAACTGAAGCAGTAGAGTTGATGAGTATTATGTCCTCTGTGGATCTTCACCTTCAGAGGGAAGGTGATCTTTATACTATAATCCCTTTACAGCAATAAGGTCTTTTTACTTTTGCACAGTGTTGTCCTCGCAGAGGATTAATACACTTGCATGCGTGTATAAAATATATTCTTATTATTAGGTTTGCCTTTGTAGTCCAGCTGGCTTGGAAAACTTTTATAGGTGTCAATAAATCATAGCTTTTAGCAAGATAAGGACCTTTGTCCCATTCGTGGTAGGTATTAGGCTCAGAAAAATGGGCTGATTGGCTAATAGTGGTTACAACCACTAAAGAAGAATATATATATTTGTAATGTAAATGACATACTTGAAAATTGGCCTTAATTGATTTAAAGGGAAAGTGAAATGAAGAGGAAAAACATTTGTGGCTTTTGTGCTGGGCAAAGTAAAATGGCATTCTTCAGCTTTTTTCACACAATCAGAAGTAATTTTTTTTATTATAGTGCAGACTGAAGTATGAGAAATAGTAGCCAGGGGAGTGATTAGCTGCTCAAATAAGAGAAGTTCAGTGAAACACTCTGAGTAGACCAGAGCTCTGGAAAATGTTTTTTTAAAATATCTATCTTCACTAATTAGTATGAGAGAGATGATTTATGTTTTGTGCATGTTTTTATATGTTAACAAGGCATTGGATGTTTTTGATTATACACTTTGGAATGATGCCCTGTGACTTTGTAAAGCCATGCGATATTTCAGTAAATAGGTTTGTTTACAAGGGACTGCTCAGAAGAGTTAGTCTGAATTAATGTTTTAAAATAGATTAATTAAATTGCATTAAACTTGTGTGTGGAAAAACTGACTTGCAATTCAGGTGAATTTAATTTAGTTGCTTACAAATATTAATTTACTTAATTAAACAAAGGCTACTTTAATTCTGTGCTAAGTGTATCAATTCTGAGTAAGAACATTGGCAGAACTATTGAGTGCACTTTATCTAATCTGCTTTAAATTTATACCTTTAGTTGCCTCTGGTTAGTTTTTCTGAGGGTTCCAGTACTAGAGCCACCTCCTAGCAAGTGATTGTAGGAATGCTGTAGGCTTTTTGCTCCTCTTTTTGGCTTTTTTTCTGAATATGAGAAGCCAAGAACAGGGAGGAGTGTTTGTCTTTACTTTGAACTCCTAATACATAAATAGGGAAATTAATGCTTTTAAGTTTTGACGGGTGATGAAATAGACTGTATTTATTATTGGAAGATTTAGCCCTGTTACTCCATATTGATGCTTGTTCTGTCTTGGAATCTTAGGACTGTTTTCTCAAATTTTGAAAAAATATTTTTCTTTTGGGAGGTAAGAAGGAACTAAAGCAATATGTTTGCTATGTGTGATTAGTTCCGTTATGCACTGTGATTAAAATATAAGACAATTTTTAGTTTGTGCTGCTTTATACAACGGGAATGGGTTTCTGGTGGGTTTATTAGGCAAGGATTACCAAAATAGTGTCTGGCCTGGGGTGAGGAAAGGGTGGACAGTAGAAGAGCAAATCTGGGAACTGTCTTCCTGATGCAAGAGGTCTGAAGGGTTAGAAACGTTTGAGATTTGAAGGTGCCCAGGGCTGAAGTGGGAATGGAGGTGGGAGGAAATCCCTTTGATACACACTGTAACTTGTTTTTCAGTTTTTGCGTTGGGTAAGAGTTGAAGCACTCTCTTCCAACTCCCAAAAAAGAGCTCCAGGAGAAGTGAGGAGTGCAGTATAGATCCACCTAAATAGCTCAGCTGGAGCCAGTTTGAATTTGGCTGGCCAAGGCCTCCTGTAGTGCATGTGTTAATGAGATATTTTCCATTGTCTGGTATAAGCTGTCTTCCCATAGCCCTCCCCCAGATAATAGCAAATTGACTATAAAATATTGCTCTGTTGATTCAACTTCCACATGCCGGTTGGGGGAGAGAATGTGGGCACGTTTCATGTCCCTGTTGTAGTTTATCCTCGGCTTCCTGGCTTTCTGTTAATATTTATTTCTTATAGCTTAATATTTGTTCCAGGTAATATTTCAGCATTAGCGTCTTAAGGCCAAGGTACATATACTTAATTTAGAATTAATGGGGAGTAGGGTTTCAGCCAGAAGAAAGAAAGGGACGGGGGGGAGGCTGGGAACGTATAGCAAATTTCAAGAAAAGAAGTGCTTTACATGAAGAAATGCTGGTAAATACTTCAGTGAAAAAAATATGTGGAAACTATATTGGCAAAGTTCTTATTCCGAATTTGTTGACTGAGGCTTTTTAAAACTGATAAACTAATCTGACTCTAACTCTAATCCTGTTAAATTTTATCAGGCTTTTACCCTTCGTTCTGAAAGCAAGGTTAGACCACTGCTAAAAATTTCTATTATAAACCGAAATTCTGAATGTGGAAGAGGAGCACTTTATTCAAGTTGTGATAGCTGCTGTGTTGCAGTACCCAGCATAGTTTACTTGGGCATTGCTTTCCTGATGCACCCATCTAGCATTAATAACAAATGTGTTTGTTTTCCCCTTATGTTTTGATACAGGAGCTCACTGCATCTGGTGACAGCAGAAGTATATTTTGTTCTGCCTGTTGAGCAGGCAAAAATGTGTTCCATCAGGCTGTTGGCTAATTGCCTATGAGCTGTGTCTGACTTACTGAAATTGTAATAAAATTTGTTTAAATGGAAATAAATACTAATGTTATGAAGACACATTGCTGTGTATGTGTAGTAGCTGTTCTGCCAGTCATAGTTCGGTTGTTATGCCCTTGTTTAAAGACTCTGTGACAGAATATTTTGGTACTACTTCTCTGATGTGAGGCTGAATACTTTCAGACTAGGACCCATGAGAGGGGGGAACAGATGTCAGAAGTGTGAAGTTGTTTTTTGTTTGTGTTGAAGAAAAGCTTAATTATTTTCAGTTATTATTTTATAATGAATTTTGGAATGCTAAATATGTGCATCACATGAACTATTAAAGTGGATTTAAACAAAAGCATTGCAAATGCTTTGGCATGTTTTATAAAATATTGATGTATTTGCAGCTATAACTGGTTCAAATGCAACACGTGAAGTATCAGTGAAATCTTGAATCGTGTAAATAGACAAAGTTTTAAAAGTTGTGTTTTGTTCTAGTTTGTCCTTTTTTAGTGTTTGGAGTGGCGGATGTCTTCCTTCAAGTTGAGGGCAGGGTTCTTAATATTACTAGCAGTATGTGACATTATGAAACAGTAACTGTAGCACAGCTGTTTTATTATGTTAAGCCTGGCTGGCTACCAGGATTTCTCAGAAATGGCAAATATAATTTGCCAAAATGGCATCCATATGCACTAATGTATTGCCAGGTTTTTTTGGGCGTGCTGCCACAGTCTGTGCTGTCCCAACAGTTTTTCACCATGATCAGAATTTCAAATGACTCAGTACTGGCAGTGCTGGTATTTTGAGTAAACGGTTCTGATATGTGGGGAGTCCTCCTTTTGAGATGGACTTTCACAGCACGCTGTGGTTGCTCAGGCCAGTCCCAAAATTCTTCTGTAGGTTGTGTTGCTCTCTTAAAAAATTTGTACTCCACCTGTCTGGCTTAATGGCTTTCTTGTGCTCAAATGGAAGAGGGAAAGAGGAAAATCTTTATGTGTAGTTGGATGTGATTCAGTGTCAGTGCTGAGGGCTGAATTACCATTTCCATTGGTAAACCTCAAATTATCTCTCTAGTGGTTTTTTGCTTCAGGTTAAAAAGGAAGAAATTGGCTGATCTTTTGGTATTCATTGTCCATCCTTTTGTAGACTGTGGGAAAGCACAGATATGAATGATTCCAGTGATTTTAATTCAATTTTGCAGGCTGAAGGTTTCTCTTAAAACACTAATAAATAACCTTGACAGAGAATTCCAAGGGAGCAGGGCTGAGAAATATTTTGGCTTTAGAATCAGGACCATGTTCTGAAAATAGTTTCATCAGAACTGAGCTGTAGAAAAACCCGGCAAGTTCAATAGCCAAGGAAAAAAGTCAAGTTTTCTTCAAGTCTAGTTGTAATTAGCTGCGAGGAAGCTCCCTGCTCTTACTGGATGTTTATGGAGATTTTAGAATCCTGTTAAAATTCCTATGTGTAAGGATCTTTTGTGCATATAGATCTGTACAGAATGCAGCAATTGCAAGTCTAGTGTGGCTGGAGAGCTTCATATGCTTTTGTGGCATCCAGACTAAATACTAAAGTGTGATCACTTTCTAGAGCTAAGTAAGAGTTTGTAAATTAAAACTCTGCAATTTAGGAATGGTCTTGTATGCTCTTAAAACTTCTAAAACAAAAAAATCAATTTAAAAGACAACATTTTATTCTGTATTTTATACTGATGAGCTGCCAAATCTCTGAATCTAAATCTTCTCTTTATCCATTGGGAAAATGCAGAAAGGTGGATCAGCAAAGAAAGCTTGAGCTCTTGTCTCTGTCCTAGTATAGAAAGATTACTCGTAGAGGGGATGCAGGTAGTTCAGCCCTTGGCTCTTCAGCGAGGCTACTGAATGAAGTAGCAGTTGATACCATTGGATGATCACTTTGAAGGTTGGCCACTCCTGTTAGGAACTGCATCTCCCTCTATAGAGGAAGAATGAAAAAATAAATGCAGTATTGATTTATGAAGTGTATCTGTATTAATGCTCTTCTTACTGCTGTTTTTCAGGATTGCATGACTTGTAAAATTACTTATTTGGGGACCTGCAGTGGTGTCTGACGGGATATTGCTGCCTGGTTCTGAATGATGTCAGAACAGGATTTGGCAGATGTTGTTCAGATTGCTGTTGAAGACTTGACTCCAGATAACCCAGGTATGGTGCAGATGGTACTGATGGCATGAGAAAGATCGTTTATAGTATTGCCCATTAACAAGGTGGGAATCACTGTTGTGATTTTCTTAAAAATATAAAGCAGTCTGCAGATTTTTTTTCTGACAGGCACTTTTTAAGACTACATACTACGTTTTCAATAGCTTAACTTATATATCTTCAATACCCTTTAGAAATCAGGGTTGGTTTTTTTTTTAATTTTACTTTTCTTTTTAAGGCTTTATTGCCTGGGGCTTTTTTTGTGCAGGGGTACACAAGTGCCGAAAACTTTGGATGAAGTACGGCCTCCTGCAATCTTTTGTTTTTCTCCAGACCAAATAGATGTTTTAGACTTTCCCTGAAATGAGAACTATCACCCATCTATTATGAATTGTTGTTTTACTTGTAAAATAGTTTCTCTCATACGTTATTAAAATTCTTTGTATGTATAACAAAATTACAGTAAAATTGAAAAACACTTCTGAAAGCAAATATTGTGATATCCTTGGGTTAGAAGTTGACCTACTAAGCGAAAATGCATTGAGATCAGCTTTAGGTATGGATCCTCTACTGCCGCTACATGTAAGTAAAGAACATGTATGAAAGAGCAGTAACTACAGTTCTGGAAAACAGAAACGCATCTCAAAACCCCCTTTTTTTCTGATGCAAAATGAAAAAGTCACTTCAGAAATGTTCCCGAAGAGTTGGAGGAGGAGCTGGGACATGCCTGCCCTAGCCTAGCGGGTAACTTGGTGTTCAGGACTGTCAGCTGTGGTATGGTCAACCTTTACTCTTCCTTTGCTCAGTTTGGTAAAGCAACTCGAACCTGGTCATGCAATCTCAGGTTATGCTCTGACCATGAGGCTGTTTAGGGCTCTACCTCTTGGTTTTACCATCCAGGCCTCCCAGTTCTAAACTTAGTTCTTTTTTGTTACTATTTTCTTCGAAATGTTTACCTTTAGGTGAAAGGCTCTTAGAATCTGTAGGTCTGCATATCTAAGTATTGATTGTGGAAAGCCTGCAGCACTGTGTTCATCTCTACTGGGGAAAAATAACCCACTAGTACACTGAGAAGTGGGTGTACTCCTTTCTTTGTACAGGACTTCATTAGTACTTCTTATGATTTTGTATAAACATGAGGGTTCAGAAGCTTGTAGAATCTGTCGAAGCAGAACAGCTAATGTGGCAACTCTGCTACCTTGTGGTAAGTTCCTGATAAAAAAATCCAAGGTAGTGCCCGAGTGTTACATCCTCAGTGCACGTGAAACAGTTTTAGATTTGGATAAATGTTTTTTGAGAAGCAGTACAATATTGTCATATATTTAAGAGAAAACCGAAGTAAGTGTAAAAGAATATATACAATATGTTAATTAAATGCCTTTTACATTTTTTTTGTTTTATCCATTTAATGTATTTTTAATTTGAGCCTTGTCCTCTTGTATTATAAACTATGACAATGCTTTTTTTTTCTTTGCAGTTGTGTTGGAGAATCATGAAGTGACAGATGATGATGTAGAACCTGCTCTGAAACGTCAGCGTATAGAAATTAACTGCCAGGATCCCTCTATTAAGGTTATGATAATGCCTTTTTCTGTTTTTATTTGTAATACCAATTAAGTTAGCTTTCTTAGGGAAATATATTATAAGAAAAGAATATAAAATAAACCATTTATACGTAATACTGGAATTATTCATAGCCTTCTTGTAAATGTCTGTACGTTTTTTTGTTCATAAATTTTGAAATCTGGATGATTGGCTAATTTTCCAGTGTAAAATCAGTAGCAAGGATTTTATGTGCATTATAAAATGTCGTCATAATTAATTCCAGTGACTCAAACATCACTATTGGTACACTTTTTGCTAAAGTAAATAAAGTTAACCTAAAAGATAAACTTGGGCCTGTATTTGTATTACAATATGTAGATACTTTCAGCATGTTTTAAATTATTATTTTAAGCTAACAACACTCTCCTAATAGTTAAACCATATTTGGTTGAGGCTTGGTAGCACAGGCTTTTCTGTACTTGCAGAAATTCCTCTGCTCTTCTCACTAGCATGTTTTAGGTTTGTTGTTTGTTTTTTCATCTTGGAGCATAAGTATATGAGGAGCATTTTACTGCCACGCATGTTTTAATATGTAATTCTGTATTTTTGAAATGGTCATAGAAACTGAAGCTTCCGGGGGAGCAGCAACCAGCTTGATTAGGTGTGTAAATTGTAATGAAGAGCCACAAGATGGCATAGTTGCTGTTTGCAAAGGAGAATGTGTGTAACATTACCCTTTAATAGCCTATTTTTCCCAAGAGAAACCAAGTAGAATATGCTTTCTTTTGGTGGGGGGGGAAAGCTTAGGAAAACAGGTTTTATTTATTTGCTTTTCTTGATTTGCTGTTCAGGAGAAATCTTAAGTGAGCGGCATTAATTGTCTCTGAGGTTATTTGTGTTGATATAATTTCCACTGTAATCATCTGAATTTATCTGTTTGGGCAGCAAAAAATCTTATTTAACTTCATCCAGGAGGATGTGTTCATAGATTTATAATCTTTTTGTTTTTACATGTATTGAATGAGAAGCTTTGGCATGTCATTTTAAATGATTTTGTGGTGTATGAAATCATACTAACAAAGTGCTTAGGTGAAAATGTGTTTGGCTCAGATGCTTTTGGCTTCTAAATAAATATCTGGAAGAATTTGAGAATGCTAAAATGCTCCTGGATGTCATCAGTTTTGTATGTGGCTGATTTTTGTCACTAGGCACAACTGCTATTTCCTTTAGAATTGTTTTCCAGTCACATTTATCTGGAGCTTCCTTATGTCTATGTTGCTAAAGATAAATGCGCAAGTCTTTAAAATCGCTTTCTTTTGCATTCTCCCCTTTCTAGTCATTCCTGTATTCCATTAATCAGACAATATGCCTGCGGTTGGATAGCATTGAGGCAAAGTTGCTGGCTCTAGAGGCTACCTGTAAATCATTGGAAGAGAAGTTGGATCTTGTCATGAACAAACAGCATAGCCCCATCCAGGTCCCCATGGTGGCAGGTTCTCCACTTGGCGCTACGCAGACATGCAATAAAGTACGATGGTAAGAAAAGAACAGATTACTCATCAATGTGCTTTTTAAAATAACGTAAATCCATTTCTTTGGCATCAAGCTCTGCAGCTTTCTGTATAGCTGTCAAGAGCTTGGTATCCTGTTTATGAATGCAGAATTAATTTATCGTGAAGGTAATTTTTGTACTAGTTTCCTGATGTTACTGAGAATGAGACGCTGCTTCATGGACAGTTCGCAACTATTTCCACATTTCATTTTGACTTAAACCAGGCTGATTCATCCATCCTCTGGAAAAGTCTCATCAGCTATTTTAGACAGTTTTTTTAGACTTGCTTTACTTTTATTTATGTGACTGTTTTGAGTTAATGAGTTCATCATCAGTCTAATGGCTTCTCATTTTACTTTTATTCACCAGAAATACAATGGAGTTTGTTTTATGTGCTTGTTTTCTAAAGACATTTGCTAGAATAATATCTGTGCTTATTTTGGGGTTAGAAGTTGGAGATGGAAAATCTGTTAAATAATGTAATCCACTTTGATGAAAGAGCAGATTTGACCTGCAGTACCTTTTATGTATGAGTTGCCTAGCATGGTTTTAAATATCTAAGTCTTGATCTAATATCAAGACTAGCATGGTTTTAAATATCTAAGTCTTGATCTAAGTATCTGTCATTTTGCCGTGGAGGTGATTCCAGCAAGAGAAATATGCTTATCAAAAGACTCTTTTGTCTAACAACTTTTCCCTCCTCATTCATATTTGTATAGCTAGAAGTTTAATACTTCTCTAAATAATTACTTTTTATTCTCCATTACAAAGGTGTACTGGCAACTTTCTCATGTCATACCATTCTAGTAAAGATATACTAACTTAATTCATCTTTCGTCAGTCTGTTTTCCCATGTTCTGATCTTTTTCATCACTCTCTCTGAACTTTCTCAGTATCTGAAAATTATTTTGAATATATTTTTGGTATGTTATACTTGGTGCAGTGTTTCAGGTGCACTACTGTAGAACTCTATAGAAAAAGCTTAGTTCTTTGTTTTATGTTGTGGGACTCATCCATGTGAGGTAAGGAGAGAAAAAATAAACTTCACCACAAACATTACCCTTTTTCTACTAGGCCACTGCTTGCTCCCTGCTGTATAATTGCTTTTTTTACTTTCAGTATTGCTATTTTTTTAATAGGTATTTTAAGTTAAAAAAACCCTCAAGGTCATAGTCGCATTTTATTATGATATCTTTCAGTTCATGCATTTGTGAAACATGATGCAGTATAACCTTAGGATCATAAGGGTTCAGAGTTGGAGATTTTTACATGAGGGATGAACTCTGCTCAAGTAGCTGTACCTGTTGCACAATGCAGACTGTTACCTTGCAATTGTTCATTAAGTGTGATTACTTCTGATGAATTGTCCTGGTTTCAGCTGGGATAGAGGTAGTTTTCTTCCCAGTAGCTGCTACAGTGCTGTGTTTTGGATTCAGTATGAGAATAATGGTGATAACACACTGATGTTTTAATTGTTGTTAAGTAGTGCTTACTTTCCTGCCCTGCCAGTGAGAAGCTGGGAGGAGGCATGGCCAGGACAGCTGACCCAAACTGGCCAGAGGGATATTCCATACCATATGATGTCATGCCCAGTATATAAACTGGTGGAGTTGGCCAGGGGCACAGTGGCTTGTGAACTGGCTGGGCATCAGTCAGTGAGTGGAGAGCAATTGTGTTTTGCATTACTTATTTTGTATATTCTTTATTATTATTATATATCATTATTATTATTTTCTCTTCACTTGCTGTCCTATTAAACTATCTCAACCCACAAGTTTTACTTCCCCCCCCCCCCCCCCCAATTCTCCTCCCTATCCCACTGGCTGGGGGGAGGAGTGAGTGAGCAGCTGTGTGGTGCTTAGTTGCTGGGTGGGGTTAAAACATGACATGAATGTAATCTAAGCTGTGTAAAAGATAGGTCATTTGCATTTAAAAATTTAAAATGATACAGAACCCAATGTGTTTCTTGATCTCCCTTTTAAAAGTTTGAATGTCTTTCTTTTTTTTTTTTTATTTTCAGTGTAAATTTGAGTACTCTCTGCTCCTTTTGCTGTAAGAGTCATCTGTCCAGTTAGGAACAGTTGATATCCTCCAACTTTTCCAAAACAACTTTCCTTTTTAGGTGTCCAAATACAATGTTTGTAAAGAATTCCTTTATTGGTCTTTGTTCTTGTGCTGGTGATGAACATCCTGACCATTGGACACCCTCCTTTTCCCTTTTCTAGGTTCTGTGTCTGCTTTTACTTATGCTGTGAAAACTTCCCAGTCATACATTGAAAAGATCAATTATGGCTAATTTCTGTATAAAAAGAAATAAAGTACATGAAATATCTTGGATCATAGAGCAAGTAACTAGAATATTACACCACTGTTTTCGCTAGATACTTTTTATCAATAGTTATTTCTCAAGGTACCTTCTTTAAATCTGTTACTAATTTTTTTGGTCATTATATTAGAGATCTTCAAGTTCTTGTGCATAAGCTGAACTTCTTACTGTGGTTTGTGCACAAAAGCCTTCAAAAACATTTTCAGAAATACATGGCCCCTTTGGGAATCTTATTAATTCATGTTCAGTGAATGCTTTCCTCTGTAAATTGTACTGTTTTGAGTTTCTTATGGGGTTTGTCAGACCTGAGGTTATTTTTTTTTTTAATCTCTGTAACCATCAGAAATCTGTCCTGTGTGTTAATGGTGAGCTTGGTGTTTAATCTTTTTGTTTTGGCTGTACAAATTTATGATGACAGCTTCTCAGACAGTCTGAACATAATTTAGACAGACATCCTGAAGACTGTAAGATTCTCATTTGTTAGTGTTGGTATGAAGTTGCACATTATCAGATGTGTCTGGCCAATAAAGCACTGAGGGCTTTTTGTTCTTTTAGCAGTCTGTGGCCTATATGACTCAAAAGAAAATAGTTAGGGGTGTATGTGTTTAACTTGGCATTAGTAACACTTCAATGTTACAGTGATAGAATTTTTCACTGAATTCTGTGTCTCATTCATAAAAAGCTTTATCACTTGTTCATTATTTCCAGTGAAAGCCTGCATGGGCTGTTCTGTTGTATCTGTATTGTTCCCTCTTCCCCTTACATTGCAGGTGGCAGTGGAGAGCTGACAACAAGGGTTAGTATGTTGGATAGTGATTTTCAGATTCTGCATCTGAATGAGATTCTTCAACCTCCTTCTCCTTCTGCCACTACAGTAATACCAGGTTTGCCACTCTAACAAAAACATTGTAGTTAGCAAAACGAAAACTAGTTAGCAACCAGGTGGTGCTACACTGCCAGTAAAGCAGACTCTCATTCTTTTTTTGATAAGTACCTTAGGATTTGTGATCTTTTCTCTTCTACTCTATAGTGAATTTTGTTTACATTTTTTCTGGTAATTTAGTTACTTGCATTAGTTTGGTGCATATTTAACATAATCAAAATGTGTTTTACAGCAGTGCACACAGTAAAGTGTATGAACTGTGCATGATAAATCCACACAGTTTGATTGCTTTGTGCTAGCGCTTTTAAAATTAATTTCCTAGACTTCTCAGCTTGAAATATGCCTAGGTCATCATGTGATGAAAACAAGGACAACTTGGACAGAGGAGCTTTCTTCTGTGTCATCTTATGGTGCAATTGGGTAGTGACAAAATACCAGGTGAATTCACAGCTATGCACTATGGCCTGCCTTGTCGACTATGTGGAATTTTATGCTGTGTGCAGCACTGTACACTGGCTGCTTATAGGATGGAGTGATAGAGTGCAATCTGTCCATATAGCTGCATTAGGGAGGCAGGATTCTGACTTTGTAACAGTTGTGAGATTTACGTTCAATGATAAGTTGTCTTTTCTAGTAAATTTAACACATTGATTTATTGGGATAATTCATACCTTTTTTGTGCCAAACTGTTGTTTCCAAGTTTTAAAAATTCTTACTAGGGGAATGAAGCAGAAGTTTTCAAGGAGAGTTGCAATAAATCAGGAACCACCCCACGTTATTAGCTTTCAGGGCAGAAATGCAGTGCATTTTAGAGTCTTATTCTGCTTTCTGTCTCTTTATTAAACACACGAGGAATGACATGTGTGGAAATCTTCCAACATCCTTTTCTGGATATGTGATTTTTGAAGGCTTGCTGATGTGTCTTGGAAAACTGCGAAACATTGAATTCAGAAATTACAATACTGTCTACTGCTCTTGATATTTTGCACAAGTACATCTTCATGAAAGCTGGATTGTGTTCTCAATCCTTTTGTTGATATTGCTTACTCTGATCCACTGTTACGGTACTTGGTTATATACTAGCTAATTGCAGTGCAGATAAGGAAGAGAATAAAGGGTCCGTGGTGGTCTGTAATGAATAATTTGTATGAACAGTTGAGATACAGAGGAACAATAGGCTAACTGTACTGTTACTAACTGTCCAAATACTAAGTTTAAGCTACAGCAAAAACTAACAGGAGAAAACTTCTTTTGAAAGGAAGTCATTCTGAATTTGAGATGTAAACTGTTTTGGGGGAAACAGCAATAGCCCATAAACAGTATGAAAAGACTTGTAGCTATTGTATTTCAATAAACCATCACACGAAAAGCAGAACTAAACAAGCATAGTTTTGTATAGGTTTTTGTCCTATGTTCTCTACCTTTCCACTGGACAAGCCTCGTGTTTGCTGTATGGTCCATGACGCTCCCTGCTGTGGGATTTTGAAATCTTCCGTGCTCTTCCCGTGATAGTAGCCTATGTGACTGCTGGAGTAATGAACGAAACCTTACTGACTTTCTGTTAGTGGGGTGTAGCATTTGGGTTTGCCCTTACCCCAGCCTCAGATTTTAACAGGTGTGTAATATCTCTCAGACTTCTTTCTTTTTGTCAGATTTGGTCATAAAAGTGCAAAGTATTAGCTGAGATTGGAGAAACAGCATGATGTTAAATCTCATTTTCTTTGAGGGTGGAAAAAAAAGATATTATTTTTAGAAAGTATTTTCTCAATGTTTAGTAGCTGCTGCTTAAAAATACGTAGATGTGAGGATTACCTACAAAGATGTAGCATTAATGGAGTTTCTAAAATGTCTTTCTTGGAAGAAAGGCTGTCAGAAGGTTTCAGAAGTAGTAGAACGGATGGCAAAAATCCTTAGATTGCATAGAGTTACATTGAACTACATGGAGCTTGAAAAGACCCAAGAACAGTAGCAAAATAATAAATTGTTAATGGGAGTACGTCTATTGTCCTGGTGTTCTGAGCTTTGTCCGGCTTCATGCAGCGTTAGTATAGCCCTTCTTTTCCATCCAGGAAGTGATTGTCTTTCTTCCTCTGTCTGCAACATTTCCTGCCAGTATGGCTATTAAAAACCTCTAATTTCTTTTCTTTATGAGGTACCATGCTGGTCAAAAATTCCAGTAGCTGCTGAAAGTTTCTTGGATAGGAGAATTGGTGCAATGCCTGATGGCCTGTCAGTATGGCAGCCTCAAATGATAAGTTTGAAATTTAGCATGTGCCCAGATTTATAAATTGATGAACACACAGTGTGACAGTGCGACTAAAATAGTGTATCCATGTTTTGAAGAGGATATTTAATTTGAAAGATTTCAGTCCAGAAACGGTGTTGTTTTTGTCAATGTCCTTCTATTAATCATCTTTCTGAGTGGGTAAGCCCAGTATAAATGGTTAAGGTTGATTGCTTCAGATAACATAGGAATTTGTTTTGGGTTCACAGAACCCTCCATCATTTGTTTTTATGTGTATTTTCTGCAAATACTACATTATACAATTCTGCCCTGTTATTTTGGAAATTTTTATTGGGTAAGTAGATGTAATTGAGAGCAGTTTTTAAAATGTATTAATTTTGGAGAAGATATAAATTTAAAATTGGCATTTTCTTCATAGTTGATAAAAATGCTTCTGATGAAATATGGAAATTCATAGGTAAATGGAGGTTTTGCTTTTGTTCAGATATTTTCCTTGAGCCTTTGGTATAGTAAAGTTGAAATACAGACCACATCCATCTGGTTCTTTACCATATGCATATGTGGCTAACCGATTAAGGATACTGATAGCTAAGTGTAGAGATAGAATTGCATATATTTTTGTTTAATGGGAACTGGAGAGTTAAATGGAATTGCAGAGTTTAACGAACTCAGTTACTGTGCAAAGACCTAATACGGTGTCCTTGAACAAGACTTCGTAGGGGGTTGGACATCAGCTTATTAAAGTGGAGGTGCTTCAGATAGTCTTATCTGCCATTAATTTGATGGTAGGTTCAATCAGCTAATTTTAGAAAACAGCATTTGTCTTATCTTGTATTAAGATACAAAACAAGTTTTTTTACAAGCGGAAGAGAAGGCCTGATGCAGTTGTGTACCAGATGGAATGTACAAACTTGCTTTATTTTTGTAGGTGTAGATCATTAATATGTTTGTTTTACCATTAAGTTTAATCAACAGCGTGTAACAGGTTTTGGAAAACAGGATTTGTTCATCCACTTTGCAGTGTGCCAGTTGCAGGCCTTTTGGATCCCGATTTCCCAAGTTCCAGATCTGTGTTTCTGGTGTGTGATTGTTTCTTTGTTTACAAGTGGTTTTGTAGTCAAATAATACAAAATTGAAAACTGAGATGATTTTAAATGAAGTTGTGAAGCAGGGGGATATGGGGTGGAAAGAATTGTAGGGTGACTGTTCTTTTAGATTTAGCGAAATTATTGTTGCTCTTGCATAAAGTCCTTAGGAAAAAAACCCAAACAAACCTCAATAAATTTAATCAAGGCATTGGTATAAAAAACAAAATAGCTAGAATTCTATTATTTATATATATTTTTTTTTTTACTTGGCGTTACGAACCCCTTGACCAAGCTAATTTCATATTATCAGGTATTGAACAGCTTTTTCATTTTTGTTGCGTCTTTATCGTAAGGATTTTTATAGTTTATAATAAACTATCCTACTACTTTAATACAGGCTTTTAAAAAGAATAGTAATTCTTCTGTTCTTATCGCTAAATAGTGGCTCTTGAGTCTCTGGTGTATATAGTTAACCTCTTTCCCACATTTGCTGCAGTTGATACTATAACTCAGTAGGTGGTGTAAACCACTATCCAAGTTTAATTTATGGCTATTTTTTCTTTCCTTTTTTTTTTAAACTCAATGACAAATAAATCAACATTGTAAACCTTTGGGATTGTTGCTGTCTTGAACTGAAGTTAAGAGCTAACTGTCCCTTCCTGGACATACACCCTCTTCAGGTCTGAAGACCCTCAATTTGCAGGAAGATTTTTTTTTTTATTAGGTAGCCAGTTTGAAACAAAGCATGTATTGAGGAATATAGTATCCTGAAAGATGTATGGTGTATGGTTTATTTTCAAGTTGCAGGTACATTACTCTGCCTGCTGTGAGCCTGATCTCATGCACTGAACTCTAGGCCTGAAAAAATATTTCCTTGGAAGCAGATTCAGTCCTCAAGACAACCCAGCAGGCAGCTCAGCAAAAAATGTAAAATTAAACCATGTTTTGGGGGGTGAGAGGGAGTGAAGCATTACAGATGATGTCTTGAAAATACAGTCAGTGATTTGGGGTGTTAATCGGAATGTATTATAAAGGTTTTATTTGGAGACGCTTTGGAGTTCATCGGGTTTTCAGAAATTCTTGTCGCTTTTTATAAGCAAGCCAGGTTTGTTTATCCCTCAGTATATCTTATGTTAGAGCCTGTTTCTGGGGCCTCATCCAGCAGTGTCTTTAGTGCAAACCTTCAAGTCTGGGAGTGCCTGACAAAAAACACAGATGAACTTTTGTCATTGTTTTGGACTGGCCCCTGGGGTATCAATAAATTAACAACCTTTCCCTGTCACTTTCTGTCATCAGTCAATGATACTGTGTGCAAACATTTACTTTAAATTACCAGTTCAAGTGTCACATCTGTACCTTCAGCCAATAAGAGTTCTGTTTAAAATTAATGGGTTTGTTTCATGAAGAATTGAGGTTGATTGTGCTGCCTTCGTGTGAATAGCTCTTTCATGCGACTCCAGTCTGTTTATGTCTGGGCATGGAAGGGGTTGAAGGAAAATGGCACAATTGTCTGTGATCTATTTTCACCATGTTCATCTTGGGTACACTCAAAATTGGGGAACAAAGTCAATATTAACAAAATGTAAAGATGATAATTAAAACTTTGTGAGTTTAGAGGATTTTACATCTTTTTATAAATTTAAAATTTTTGTTCAGATTTTCAAGATTTTTAAGAGCACATAAATATAAGCAAAACCTTGACATTTTGATAAAATATTTCTGGTAGAGTGGAAGTTTGACTAAGGGAGCCAGAATTTGAACTGCCATTCATAAATGCATTGATTGGTCCACAATGCTGATACTTTTCATGCCTTTTGGGGCCTCTGTTTTCAGTTCTACTACCTCGCTAAGAAAATGAGAGAACTGAATGTGCACCGAATTTGCTCCTTGTGCCAAGACATTTTAGAAATCAACATCCTTTAATTGTAAGGGTATCTGAGAAGGAGAGGAAGGCGTACATGGGGATCAAAAAGGCTTTGAGTTTTATACACAGATTAGGGGGACATTTACTAGTGCAATTAGTGTTTGTTTTTTTGTGTTTTTGTTTTTTTTTTTTAAAATCCTTACTGCAAAGCAGGTGATAAAGGGGTTTATTACACATATGTTTGTGTATAAACACACACACTCACTCTGGTTTTCAAGTTGAAGATGTGAAGTATGATTTGTATGGCCTTCTTAAGTGAAGGAAGTTAGCTACTATCACCTTATAATGCCAGCAAGTGATGAGCAGTATTTTAGTCTTGAAGAATTGTTGTGGCTTGAAATATATAAGTGGATAGATGAAAAATACTAAATACCTTCTTGAGGTGTAGTAGACATGTTTATCTGAAACATACAGTCCTGTCTTGCATTCAAAAATTCAGTTTATGAAACGGAACTAATAAAATAAAGGAATTCTTTGATTAGATGTCAGCCCTTCTTTCTTCATCCAGGGCTGCAATGTTAGTTCTTTGGCTGCAGTATGAAAAAAAGAAAACTTGACATCTTCGATTCCCTGAAAAACATGACAGTGCTTTCCAAAGTCTCCTAATTTGTCACAAGAACTTGTCAGCCTCAACATCTTGAGATAGCAGTAAGAATACCAATTTACATCTTTTTATTTTACCTGCATTGAAACATGCATTTCATGTAGAAGTGCCTGCTATGAATTAAGTGTACTTCTGTGATTTTTTTATGTTTAGGATCATTTCAACCTGATATTGAAAATAGTTTAAGAACTCTCACGACTCTGATTTTTATTGTTATTTGCTGTATCCTGTAAGATCTACAGCAGCAGTGCTGCAAAAAATGGTAATTCTTCGTTTGAACGTTTATGCTGGAGACTTAGATATTTTGAAATGAAGCTTGCCTTGTTCGTTGTCTGTCTGGAGTTTTTGCTACAGACCATCAGCAAGCGAAGATTTTTTTATTACAAACCATCAGTTTGTAAGATTTTACATTTACTCCCTTTGCTATTGGGAGTTAAAATTCACGCAGGACTAAGGAGAAATGGCATCTTGGATTTAAGAAGCTTGTACAGCAGTGTTCTCATTGGAATTTCACATTCCATTATTGTTGCACTAAGATATTGAGGAGCCAAGTGTTTAGTAATTTGTTGTTGGGATTTGATAAATTCAGAAACAATGTATAACTTCCAGATAGAATTTAGGTTTAGAGTGCAAGGTCAGTTATGGAATTAAAATAACAATTTAATACCAACATTTCATCTGTGTTTTGGAGAGTTCAGTAATTCACGCATGTATGGGATGGAACTTTATAAAACTTTTGAAACTGACCAAGATTTGAACTGTGTTGCTTCATTCTCCCAAGTCCAATTTTTCTTACGTTAATGTTTTCTGATGAAATATTGTTTATATTAGTCCAATGATTCAAATGAGAGCCTAGCAAGTAGCAGCTGATAACTTGTGTCTGAGAAAATGGATGAAAAATGTGTGGCTCAGATCTCTTTAATTGTGCTGGTAGTGTTTAAAATGTGCCTGTGAGGCTTAAAACACTAGAAATAATCCTTTGGGAAGATACCATTTAGAATTCTTAAATATGCTAGCTAAGATCTTCAGCAATATACATTGAAAATAAAGTAATAAACTTCTTTCAAGTTTTAGATAAAGGTTTCAGTCTTGTAGATGTGTTACAAGGCTTAGTATCTTACTATTTGCCAGGTAATCATACAGTTTTCCTGGTTGTTGCTCTTAGCCCATGGCAAATGTGAAATCCTTTTAAAGTAGGAGGTTTAAAGCATCGGACGTAATTTGTGCTTGCTCTGAACCACACGTGGGTAAACAGTTTATTCCCACTTAGCTAATACACAGGAACTTTGTTCTGCCTCTGAGACCTTAGTGAATCCTTTTATTTTCATTTTGTAAAGAAAAACCTTATGTGAACGTTATGGCACCAAGACCAGAGATGCAGTTGTGTGAAGTCCCTTGTTGTGCAATATATTGCTATTCACAATCGTAGGCTAAGAAATGAGAGAACTGAATGTGCACAGAATTTGCCCCTTGTGCCAAGACGTTTTAGAAATCAACATCCTTTAATTGTAAGGGTATCTGAGAAGGAGAGGGAGGCGTACATGGGGATCAGAAAGGCTTTGAGTTTTATACACAGATTAGGGGGACACTTACTAGTGCAATTAGTGTCTAAGAACGTTTAAAACCAATTATAGTAGTATTAAAATGTGGGTTCACCTACCCCCTTGCCAAATCTCATAAGATCATATTAGATGAACTCTGGGGGAAGCAAAACATTTACTTTAATTGTATGGTTCCATGAGCGTAGTCAGCTGTTGCATTCAAGAAATAAATGTAAAGGGTGCATGACTTGAAATTTGGTTCAGGACAAATGCCTTCATACGGCTCATGCTTTTCCTTTTGCCTAAATAAACAGTTGAAAAGGATTATTGTGTTAATGAAAGTGGACAGTTTTTACCTCATGAATGTTGTGAAATGGTTGAAAATTATTATTAGGATTGTAAATCTACTGAAATTCTAAGAATTCTAAAAGTCAATATATTTGAAGCAGTGCACTGCGTTGTGGAAGCGTATGTTACATACTATGTATTTTAAGAAGTAATTTATCAAGCATGTAATAAACAGAAGGGGGCAGAAAAGCCTTATATATTAATTTTGATTCCAGATTTAAGAACTTAAATATTTTTAATGTTACAGTCTCTGGAGATGCTTGGGAGTTTGAAAATCCAGCAGTAAGAGCACTCCCTGAAAACTTCTCCTGTAAGTTGGGGTATTTAATTCTGCAAGTACAACACAACAAATGAATGAAGAGGAGAGCGACTAATCAATTTGTGATTAAAGGGAGCAAGTTTTCATCTTCCTTTGGAAATGACAGCAATTTACGTTGTGTTTTCAAAATAATTTTCATACCAGTTTACACCAGATTAAAGTACCAGTGATACTATTTTGCAAAGTTGTGAAAACAACTGGTCTTGCTACTTACGGAAAATAATACACAGTAGTATAGTTTAAAAAGGAATAATCTACAGTGGTTTTGGAGAGTCCTAGTTTTACTTTAAGCAAGGTGCAAAAGAGCTATGGATGGATTTAGAGGTTCAAAAGAATGAAACAGCCTAACATCTAGCAAGGTCTCGGCAAGGTTGGTAAGATGGCAAAGAGCCAGTCTTCCATCTGCTTTATTTGGCAGCAGATGCTATTTAACTGATACATTTCCAAACGTAAAAAACACACTGTTTGGAATTTGAATGTCTTTCCAAACAGAATTTTTCCTTTTTGTGGAACTGTACATTTTTGCATATCTTTACCTCAATCTCTTTGTTCAATATTGAAGGGTGGAGTATGAGACAGGAAATCTGCTCCTAATAACTTTAAAAATTGTATTCTTTGTAAAAAGTGAAGAGTGATGTTTCTTTAACATCTCTTCAGGCTATATAGAAATTAAAGATTCAGTATCAGCTCTCAGAGTAGCAGCATCCTTGGCCTTTCTATAAAAAAGTGTGTGTGGTGGCGGGTGTACATAACTGGTCGGGTCATTATGCAAAGCAAGAAAAATAGAGATACATGATGGAAATTATTTACAAACCAGCTCTGTAAGAGCTGTGTGTTTGAGTTCTGTTTGCAGAAACCTAAGGTTGTATTTATTTGCAGTTTATCTGGTGACAATCAAGGTTTCCGTTACTGTAACTGGTATCTCAAAAGCTAGTTTATAATGCTGCTTCCTTCACCCCCAAACTTCTAGTACCACATAAGTCAGACTTAGGCTGATATTAGATATCAGAATTTGTAAAAAAATTTGGAAAATAACTCTAGAAGTGGCTAATGTATAATAAAGGGTTCAAAGTCTTTACTTTTGTTTCATACAGTGTTTTCTAAACGTACAGCAATTTCTGTTTCAGTTTAAAGACTGCAGTAGATCATTTCATTCATAGTAACTGTGTTCAAGGTCAGTCAAGCCTACATACTTTGTTATGGAAAATGACTGTCCTTCCTTTATAGATCAACCTTTCTCATTTCACTTTTAATACAATCTCCAGTAGGCTGCAGTACGACTACTTACCTAGTTCAAGAATTTAAGACTCGAAGAAGGGTAGCAACTCTACATTTCTTCCGATACTGTCTGAAAAAGGGAAATCTTTGCTGTTGTATTTTTGTGAGTACATTTATCTTTAAAGAATTAAGTTATTACCTGTCCTTGTCCATAAGCAAAAGTAGCAGGCTAATAATTAATGCTATTTCTGTTGTAGTATTTTTCAGTTCTATTTATGTTGCGTGCACATGGCCTGAGTGTACTGGTTTTTGCTGCTTTTGTGTATCTGCTTAGGCCAAAAAATTCTTTGGAGATGGTGTTTCACTGTGCATTTAATTTTTACGGAGTTTCAGTTGTGTTCAAAATAAGAGAAATTGTTTTGTTTTAAAAAAAACCAAAAACCACAAACCAGGTTATGAAGTTGCTTGTGTACCCATACAGGTGTTGTAAAATCCCTGAAGTAACAAGTAACAAACTGGACTTTTTAAGTGGTAGGTTCTTTGGGTCACTTGTAGCATTATCTGGCTGTTGGTTAGCTGGAGAATGAGCTGGAAATGGGTGTTGTAATTTATGAATGGTTACATTTTGATTGTACAGGTGTCTCCAGCTTTTCTCAGAGCAGAATAATCCACAACAGATTTTAACATCTTTTAAAACTGGTTGATAAAATTGCTTTTAAAGCTAGTAATTCATATGTCTCATTGTCAGCTGATTCAGAGGCTCTTTCTGTAGGTAAGGCTGAGTTCAATAAACACTCTAAAGATGTATTTTGTAACTTGGAAAATGTCTGGCTTTTACTTATTTGAGCTGAAAATTTGAGGTTGAATTTTCTTAAACTGTTAACAGTATGTTTTAATAAATGCTGCATTTGCTTTATCTTTATTATAAATTGATTACAGCTTTCTCAGTTTTCAGACCCATGAATCTCTCTCCAGTGATGGCTGGTGTACTTTGGCTTGTCTTTTTACAGGACCTAGTCATTAGTGCTGTCTTTATAAAGTCTGCTCTTATGTGATGTTCCAGATGCAAAGAATCCAAAGATAATTTTTGATGACTGAACTCTTACTGAAAATGATGGATAACACTGCTGCTTTTCTGGCAATTGGCTGTGACTAGGCAAATGCACAGTTTAGGGACATTAGAACTTCAACTGTTCAAGTTCCCATACAGCTCTCTATGCTACAGCAGGTGTCCCTGTGGTCTTCATCCTTGGGGAATGGTTTGGTTGTTGACAAGTTTGCGCTCTCCTGGGAGATGAGGAGCTACATTCTTTTTTTTTTTTTTTTTTGGCATAAATCCAGTGTATTTTTGTGTATGCTTTGCCAGTTTGTGGTTTTGCTCATGTATACCATAGTGTAAATTCATGTTGTTTTTCTCATTCCTATTTGGATAGGGAATCTTAACTGTATGTGCAGAAGGCGAAGGAAGCAGGTGGTCATCAAGAGGAAGGAGCATTTCAACATTATCTTCCTAAATAGTGATGAAAAGATCCAAAGAGTGGCTATTCTTACAGATGAACACAAGTGTTAGTGAAAGATAAAAAAGAAAAAAAGTAAGGAAATGACCATTTCTAAAATGGTATTTTTCTGTATAATTTGAAAAACATTTAAATTTTCTTCATGGTAGGGCTAATTGTAATATTCTTCCAGAGCCCACATACACGCATGAGCTATACATTTAAGTCTTCAGGTTAGTCTCCAGCAGTAAACTGGAAAATACTAGAGTTCAAGGTCTGTTTCCCAGACTTGCTTTCCTTAAGGCTGTGTTTGGCTGGACAACTTCAGTACAAGCAGTCTGCCAGCAGTAACTCCAACTCCTGCCTTCCTGATCTCTCTACATCTCCTTCTCGTACGTATGCCAGAGGAAGATGAGAATGGTATCCTCAGGAGCCCTGCCTTCCAGATAAGCAGCGCACGCTGTGTGGGTGTTGCAGTGACCACAAAGTATTATACAGACAGGAAACAGGAGTTCATGTGGCTGTGGCTAGCTGAATGGCTCTAAGCTGAGCTCTGTCTCCGAGCTCTTATTCACTTATTTGCAGATGTTCACATGTGCAAAGGAGGCTCAGAAATGGTCTAAACAGAGGACTCTCTTCTTTCTTTTCTTTAACTGGTTGAGCACTGTTATAAATATTCCATTAACTGGTCTATATAGGTGTGTCTAGGAAAACAAGAAGAATCATTTCTTGTCTGAGAATTTCAGTCCGAGTTTTTCCACGACTAATTTTCATCCATTTGGAGAAATGCTTTTGATATAGTACCTTGTGGAAGATAGAAATGTCAGTTAGTTCTTTTTGCTTTATTTTTCTCCCTTTCTAAATGAAAACCTCATTTAGGAAGAGGAGGAGATGATGGTTCTCGTATTGCCAAAAGTTCTTTTATTTCATTGGCTGCATTCTGTGTGATTGTCAGGTTATTGGCAATGAAAAAACAACAGTTAAGACTAATGATCATATCTATGACTCACACGTTTTCCATACTGAAAATTACCTTTGGCAGCAATTTTCTTATGAAAAATATAGAACATCCTTTTTTATTAAAAAAAAAAAAAAAAAAGCAGAGGCTAAATACGCATGCTTGAAAATCATTATCTGGTATGCTTATTTTTTTTAGAAATACTTTCACCTGTAATTTAACAGCTTATTTGGTCAACTGCATTTAAAAAAAAATCCCCAAATATAGTAATATCTGTAGGATGCATGCATTTTACATTTTTTACTAAGTTGTGTCCAAGAATAGGCAAATTGCAGAACCAGTCTCTCCAAGTTCTAATGCTTATGGGGAAAGGAATACGTGAACACAAATGGAAAGTACTGAAGCCTTTGCAACAACACTGGGTTTCTGAAGCGCTCCCCCTGACCCTTCTTAATGCTTTATTTCCATCTTCTCCATGAGTATAGTACTGGCAGCACTCATAGAAAGAATTGCTTCATTTGGGATCTGAGTGAATATCAGAAGCTTTCCTCCTTCTGCATGACTTTTGTTCTCTGTATTTTAGTACATAAGTAATCATTAAAGTTGATTCATCTTCCATACCAGATGTACAGACTGAAAAAAGAAATTAGAATAATCGAGTATGAGGATGCACTAGGCTGTAATAAGTTTTAACGATTTCTTCTGATGGATTTTGTCAGGTTGGCCCAGTATTTTGACTTTACATAGAATTCCTTGTTTATTTTCATGTATATTGAGCAGATTTCTTATTGTTGTCTCTATAAAATAAATACATAAATCTGAAAACAGAGAGTAGAACATCTCACAGGAAAGTTAATGGGAAGCACATTCCCATATCTGCAGGGACTCTTGTGGATATCTGTTTCTCCTGTGGACAAACTGCAGTCTAAGATAATCCTGTGAAACTCTCCTTTTTCAATCGTAATGATGCCTTTTTGTATTGGTCCCAATTGTTATTTTCTTTTTCTTCCAGATAAGTAACTGCTCAAGTATCACAGCATTAGCTCTGAAAAATTTCGGCCTCATGCCTCATTGTCAGAATTTGTCAGCAAATTCTGTAGCCATTTTTGTTCCATGTAGAACATGGACCAGAATTGTAGTTTCTTGGTTAACATTTATGATGTTTTGAATGGAAAGGTGACCTCATCCTCCTCATGCAGGCTGCTTTTGAAAGCATCGTTCTTCAGGACTTAAGCATGAAACATAAATGCCTTCTCCTTTAAGACTGAAAAAGAATTGAGTGAATTTTACTGGAGTCTTTCTGTTGGTAGATACAGAACACAGAAATAATCTTTTACCCAACACTGACGATTCCTGGTAATAGACAAGAAACTTCATTCAGTTATTTTCAAACTAGAGCTCCTGCTCAGGCAGGTTAATCACAGAGAAAGGTTAATTGGTCATTGTAGATTTGTTGTGCTGTGTTGAACACTTCCAAAGCTGGAATAAATAAATTTTAGCTGTTCTCTACCACTGTGCTGTGTGACTTGTTTTCTCTCCAAACTGCTTTATAGATTCTTTGAGTCCTTACAACTTGATAACAGCTCATTTCCAAATGTAAAACAATCGATGGACAATTTGGTGGTAGTTGTGGCTTGTTACAGAGGTTTTCCTTGTGTGTGTGGTGTCTGTTTTTCCCTTTGTGCTGTATAGCCAGGAAAATACATGTCAGTAAAATGGTATGTTTAGTTAGTGGCTCCTCCCAAAACAACTGTGAAAGTGGCTTTTTCCTGTCAATAATCCACTCTGCTAACGGGGAAAAGTTAATTCCTAGTGGAGCCAGTGTTTCCATCGGTGTTTGTTTAGGGATAAATTTGGAAAAAAAAAGAAAAGAAAAAGTTTATGCATTGAAGTAAGCAAGCTTGAACATACATTGATGCATTGAAGAGGGGATAAATCTGTGCTGCTGGGTTGTATAAAAGTATTTCCTTATTCTAAATTTGCTTAAATTAGCTGTATGCCATCCAGCTCAATCTCTAGATTGTCTTCCTTAAAAATGAATATTCCTTAAAAAAAGGGGGCCTGGGGTGGAAAACCCCCAACTTCTTTCTTATTTTATGCCAATTTTTAGTGCTAAGACTCTTTTTCAAATATAACCTAAATATGTGAAAAATCCTAAGGACTTTATAAGTGTAATTTTATTGCATTTATCTCTACAGCTGAAATTAATTATTCAGAGTGTTCATTAAAAATAAGCTTTGGTAAGTGACATTTTAAACAGGCATTCAGAAGTGATTGCAAGAAAGATGGTGATAAAGAACAGGAAATCTAAAAGGAAGTTTAAAATTCTTGAACATTTTATCCTGGCCTGTAAAAACTTCAACTGTAGATATTTGGACAATTTCGGACATGTAACGAGAACACGTATTGCTGCTAAACTGGGGCCACTGCCAGCATTGCCACGTGTCAGTATTTTATCAAGTATTTGGTGTGGCCTTTTTTTTAATGTTTAGTGCTGGCATTGAGAAAATACACAGAAATTACCTTTTTTTTTTAAATAAAAAATGAGAGTTTTTTTCCCCTTGATAATGGAGAAAATTTTGAAAAGCTGACTATGAAAACATCATAAACCCTTATGCTCTTGATAGCAACTAAAATAAACCAACTGAAAACCCCCATTTGTTGCCTAACACAGTTCGAACTTCACATACACATGGAAAGCTATAGTACAGGCTGTACTTGTCTGATTAGACAAACATCTTCCAGAGCTTCTCAAGGTTTGCACTCCAACAGATCATTGGCAGTCCATGAGGAATCCCATTTGCTGCTAGCAACAGATGCAGTTACTGTAAGAGGGAGGCAGGGCATTAGGCCTGGGGCTTTCTGTATCCAAAACAACCTGTGGTCAAGCATTTTATCTGTGCCAAAGATGAGATCCATTTGTTGTTAACTCTTATGACAGTTTCTTATCTTTTCTTTAGGTCTTAATGATGGATATTGTAGCGCTTAAAGTCTTATGTAGACACATGAATATTCAAGCAAGCAGGCGCTCTGTTACAGCTGAAATAAACAGAGCTGCTGTCATCAGATTTGTTTAATCTGTGTTTCAACAATTAGCCAAGGAACACAGTTAGGAAAAATAAATGACTATCAGTCACGTTTGAGATGTTGGACCAGTAAAAACAATAGTGGACTATTCACTGTGGGAAGCAAAGAGAATGAAGAAAGCCTTCTCTGTCACTAAAACACAAATTTTTTTCTAAGTTCTCTCCTTAAGTTTACCATGAGCACAGTGGAAATAGTCTTAAATATCAAAACCATGCCTTAGAATATTGAGTAATGGTGTGGGAATAATGTTAATAATCTCTGAAACCAAATTAAATGATAAGCTGCATGCTGGAGACAATTTACTTCATATTTACTTTTGTATTATAGTGCATTTTTCTATGCAGTGCTTCTCTACTTACTTCCTTCTACATTGTCATCACAAGGGACAGAGGAGGCTTTCTGGTTTCTCACACACTAAATGCTTTTCTGTTGTTTGGTTTGGATTTTTTTTTTTTGTATGTTAAATGCACACAAGAAATAGTTTAGTCTTGTCATTATTTAAAGTCACAGTCTGTCCCTGTTCTGCTCTGATGCCCCTAGTACCACTCTAATCTCCCTGCCCTCCACAAGCCCCCAGCCCTGGAAGACACTACATGCTTTTTAACTAAGCTCATCATCCAATTTTGCAATAAATACTTTTAATTTTTTTTCCCATGGGAGTTATCCTACTAAAAATGGTGCACTACCATGTAAGTTGGCCATAGTATCTCTGAAAATGCTCACTCTCAGACTTTTCAAAACAACAATTTGGTGGCTCTCTGGAGCTGTGATTTACAGACTTCCTCCTGTGTATCTTGAATTGATGAATTCTTTATCGCTTTGCCAGGGGTCGTGGACTTTTATATGATTCCAATGAAGCCATCTATCCTCTGAAAAAAAAATGAGTACTTGAAATGGTACATGTCAAATTCGATGGATTACCAGCTTTAGCATTTGATACATAACCACGATGCTGGGAGAAAGAGCAATACTTAGAGGCAGTCTCTGTTTTCAAGTAGACTGTTTAAACCATAAGACTGTGTTAATGTATTATTTATAAGGTTTGCTTCTTTACATTCCATTTTCCTCTCTGATTTTTGTCTTGTAGTGTTGTCCCTCAGACCACAGTAATACTGAACAACGACCGGCAGAATTCAATTGTAGCCAAGATGGTTGGGCAGGAAGAGCCATTGAGCAGAGCAGCGGATTCTCTGGAAAATATCCTTAGCAAGTTAGTAGCAGTTACGGGAATCCTTCCCCTTCATTCCTTCCTTTGACTGATCAATATCAGTCTGTGCAGCAATTTGAAGTGCAAAATGAAGAATGTTCTAGGTAATGGCGGGGGGGAAGAAATGTTGAACCAGTACTTGAGTATTTTATTAGGCTGACAGTTCTGCCTAGGGAAACCTTCTATCAGCAGTAAAGGTACAGAGCAATGCTTCACTCTCGATGGGGAGAGAACATCTTGGAGGATCTGGGATTAGTTCAATGTTAGCTGACAGCTGATGGTTGAAAGAAAGAGTGCCCGTAGCTACATATCTTTTACACGGATGCACAGTCACTTGGGAACATGCCAAGATCCTGTATTTAACCAACTGAAGAAGAAATGTGCAGCAGCCCAGGAAGGCTTGTTAGAATTTGTACTATCTAAAGCAAATTTTAAATTAAGTGGAATTGGAGATTCTGGGTAGAAAACGTTCGTAAATAACACTGTTTTATAACACGGTCTTATAAATTATTTAGCTATTTTCTGTTTTGTACACTGGGCCTAGACTTTTCCGTTGATGCAAATTTAGAAAGCGTGCATCTAAAATTTTTTATTTCTTTTGCTATTTTCCTTCCATTTTATTTTGCTGGATAGCTCTGAATTACAAACAGGAGTAGGTTTGTGTGAAGGAGTATGCTTTTATAATGCATTTAATTTAGTCAATTAGTGTTTTGAATTCCCTTATGATGCTATTCCTGATCAAGGATTGTGTTTTCCCAAAGTTATGTACTTTTCTTTTCCATAGCGCTGTTCCTGGACGTAGGCAGAACACCATAGTGGTGAAAGTTCCAGGGCACGATGACAGTCACAATGAAGATGGAGAGAGTGGCTCTGAGGCCAGTGACTCAGTTTCCAACAGTGGACAATTAGGAAGCCAAAGCATTGGGAACAATGTCACGCTTATTACGCTGAACTCTGAAGGTACGCTGATCTAACTATAAGGCTGCTTGAGCAAAGTAAATGCTGTGGTGGAATGGATTAAGATTCAGCTGGAAACTACAGAGACCCTGTCATGGGTCCAACCTCAAATTGTTAGGCAGTACAGCAAGCATCAGATAGGAGTGAATGAATCTGAATGAATCATTTGGCTGTTTTTTCATTTTTACTAGTTTTGCAGGCAGAACAGCTAATTAAAATGACTTAAAAATTTTAAAGTATGCCCCACTATGGCAGTGTAGCTTTATATTTTAAACCCTTTAAATGAACACATGCAATCTGCAGGATTTCCTATCACCAAGTTGGAATATTGTTTGAGGAAAATAAGTCTTCTGTAGGAAAGAAAATCTACTAGTCCGTCTCCTCCTGTAACTTACTATGACAGTCCACTTGTGTAATTCTTATGCATGTAAAATAGTTATTTTAGCAACTGTAAACAAATTTTATAAGGAAATCATATTAAAAACAGAGTGTTAACAGGACAGTGTGTAGTGTCAGATTTTTCTGAAGATTCTTTAGGTCTTAGATACAGAAATCAAATGTAAACAGATCGAAGAATTTTAGATTAGCCTTATAAAGATATTTTATGTGGCTGGAAATACTGAAATTAATGTTAGTTGCTATATTTTAATCACAAACAAGATCGTATAAGGGACACTGAGTTTTAGATGAAAACAGCTTATAATAAATTATGCTTTATGCTTAGTTTGAAGGTATCAGTGATTTTTTTTTGCTGCGGATGTAATTTGAATCCTGGACTTCAATTTAGTAATTTTCCTAATTACTTTTAAAAACACATTTATTGAATATTTACTTAAGTGTTATTCTGGATGTGGTAATTCATATTTGCATTCATGTACCAGAGAATAAGTTACTTCAGGAAGTTACTGCAGCAGAATGCACTTGGGAGGTGACCTTTGTACTTAAGAGGTAAATGTGTTGTCTTTTTGGTCTCTAACATTGAAACAGGAAGACTCTAATGTAGGAGCGATTCAGTTTCTTCTGCATGATCTCCAGCCCTTGGTAAAAGCATGTTGGGTGTGAACAGGTTAGGATACAATTAGTGGTAAGGATTAATTCCAGACAGCCTGAAACTGGGTATTTAAGAGTGCATTCAGAGGGTTTCAGAACTGACTGATGATTCAATGAGATGCTTTAAAACTTCAGAAGTCAGTCTGCTCAGTCTCATGCATCAAAGATTGTTTCCGAAAATGTTCTAAGGCATCTGAACCTAGGATTCTTTGACTTTTATGGATACTTGTAAAACTTATGCATATTATAAAGAGCTTTTAGGTTCTGTCCTGTTTGTATGTTGTGAGACAGAGTTGCTTCAGAAGGGTCAATGGGGAATTAAAGGAGACAGAGACAGACTGAGGAGTTCCTCTCAAAAAAATGATTGGATTGCAGATAGTGCTGATATTTTGATGTGAAACTACATATAAAACTTAGTCTTTTTGGAGTCTGTTAGTATTTTATACAACTCTGTCAGCTATGCCAAGGAGTTTCTAATATTAGGAGGGTATTTCTTGTCTAATGCCCTTTTTGATGTGGTGGTTTGGCACAGATTTGCACAGAGAAATGTGATGTTGGCCTTTTATGCCATTGTTGTATATGTAAATTTTGAAGAAACAGCTAATCCATTAATGTCTTCAGATCTGATTTTCTTCAGACCTTTAGAACGCTCATCCATTAAAAATCTCTCCAAGATTGATGAATGCTTTGAGAATCAGATTAGTAATGCCCAACACCTACCTCTTTTTGCCGTCACGAAGATGAGAGGACCACTTGCACAGAAGGAATGCTAAGTGAACTAGCCTGCAGTATGTCACAAAAATTAAATTATTAATAAAGTGATGAAGAATAATAGGTCGGTTGTGCAAACTCATTTTCTTCAGCAGTAAAAGGCAAAAGTTACAGCACCCGTCAGCTTGCTTTCATTGTCAGTGAAAGAATTCTGAGTGATTTCGAGCTGCTAAAAGGAATCTTGATTGGTCATAAAATACGAGGGGCTGAGAATGGCGTACTTATGGACTGAGGCTAAACACCAGGTTTTCAGTATGACTCGCATCTGTTGTCTTGTGTCCGGAATGCAAAACTAAGCTATGTTTATAGTTGGGCTTTAGCTGACTTTGGATATGGCATTGACCTGTGGATATTTTCAGCATTTGGTTAATAGACTTATATAAAGGCATTGTTTGCTCTCTGCTGGCTGTTTTGAAAGAGCATTTAATCACATATGGCAGTTTAAAAAATATCAGTGTTACTGCCTTTCTATTTGTGAATAATTATACAGAAACATGGAGCCCAGTTCCTGGTTCCAATAATGGTCTACAATAATTTTTTTTTTCCTGACTGAAAATTGTGACTTTATTTGATCTTCAGCTGAAACCAGGACAATTACTCTTTCTGCATGTGCAGTAAGGCATGTTCTCTCTTTTCTTTGAGCAACAGTTACTTGATTCTTTTGCTTTTCACAAGACTGAAAATGTTCATCCGTGTTACAGATGCAGTTAATGTCCTGCAACGTCTTCATTTTAAGATATAGTATTTACTGAACTGAAAGCACCTAGAGATAATGAATCTCTAATTTTTGTGACTTTTTTCCAAATTTAACTTTGTAATAATGTCCTTTCACATGAGGATGATAGTAGGAATGTCAACACCTGATGTAGTCATTGGACTGCAGTTCTAAAAGTGGTGTTCATGAAGTAATCTTGCACAATTGAAGGTAAAACCCAGAAAGAATAGAACTATTCAGTATTGAATTTCCAGTGTAAAATCAAATTGAAATAGGCTAGAAGGCTTACTAGTAAGTGACTTACTGTTTTTATTAATGTCATATGGCATAGAAAATATCAAGTGTATCCTTATTCAGCCAACTAAGAAATGGTGTTTTTTCATTTAATTTGTAATTTTACCCCACAGGTATTAATAACTGTCCAAAGTGATTAGTCCGTTGTTGTTCTGAGTGCATATGTTAGAGTGTGTCTTTTCTGCTCTAACTTTGTTGCAAGGCCAAGTGGATCTTCTGGGGAAATTGGAGAACAGCAGTTGGTATGGATGTATAAACGGTAGCACAAGTAAACCATGTGCTTTAGATGTCAAAAAACT
The DNA here is from genome assembly GCF_964289735.1 of Phaethon aethereus. Classification (NCBI taxonomy): domain Eukaryota; kingdom Metazoa; phylum Chordata; class Aves; order Phaethontiformes; family Phaethontidae; genus Phaethon; species Phaethon aethereus. Next base: position 20,973,096 of record NC_138589.1, read on the forward strand.
TTTCTACAGATGGGAGGATAACTTCATACTAAGATCAAAGCTCAAAACTCTGTTTTACCAAGCTTCTCTTTTAAGAAGATCGCTTCTTCCAGAGATACTGTTTGAAAGAATTGAATGCCACTGATCCTCTGTGAGTTTAAATGGGGAAGGGGCATCAACTTAAAACTGATTAACTTTGAATCTGTGGTTTCTGGAGACCTGGATTGAAGCCTTCATTTAAATCTGAAGTGAAAAATACAAACTTTTTTGACTGTACTGGGACAAAGTACTGAATGAAGAAGCCCCGGTGTGTCTGAACTGAACTCATATTTGAGTAGAAGTGAAAAAGCAGAAATGTCTTAAAAGAGCAAACATGCAACCTACCAAATAAAACCGTGTCCAAGCTGCTCTATTCTGGTAATTTAAACTGCTCAAGCAATGCTAAAATGTTAATTGTAAGTGCTGTCTGTAAGGTCTGAAACTTAATCATCGCACATCTATTTTTCTGATTTGGGAAAAAATCCCCTCCGTGTATTTTTAACACAATGCGTTAGTGATGTTTAAAAAGGTCCTCTTCAAACCAGAGATCTTTTTGTTGTGTAATTCTCTTAGTTATAATCTTAGCTAAGAAGTTCTGATTTGGAAGAACTTTTGGAGGGCTCCTCTGACAGTTGTGAAACTGCCATTACCCACAGTGCACTTAACTACGTAAATCTCAGGTCTGGTTAACCTTTCTTTTCTCTTTCTCTCTCTATCTTTTGAAACATCAAAGCTATGGAGGTAACTCATATATTGTGGTAGAAATGCAGCAAAGGAGTTTACATCAGGAGGTATACCTTTGTGTTTTCATATAAACGTGTGGCTTTTGGAAAATTTGGCTGACTTTTGACTTTTGGAAATTTGAAGTACCCAGCTGTTCTCATGTTTTTAGAAGTCTTTTGTGTACCAATTATTCTCTGAATATATGAACAGAAATGGAGAAAAGAAACCACCAAACATGAGTTATAGTGTGATCTGTCAAACTTAAACCATTTTGCTGTGTGGGTATCTAAGAATTTGGATAGAGGCTGGTTTTCTGAAAGGTTTTGGTAGATGAAAACAATGTAGATATAATGAAAATTAATGTTTTTGCTGTGTTTTCCTGGGGCACTGTATGCTTATTCTTCAATCTGGAGGAAACCTGTATTTAAAAATGTATGGAAATTTCCTTGTTGGTTGTCCTCTTTTTTTTTTTTTTTTTTTTTTTTTACCCCAGCATGGATTACACATCTTTCTCATTTAATGGAATAAGAAACAAACATTAATCACTAAGAAGTGTTTAAAGTAAATGTCAACAATTGATAGATGTGTTTTCCTCTTTTAAAAGTCTAGTTAGTTTTGACATGAATGTATTCTTACTGTAAGTTTTGGAGTACAGCATATTCTTACTTTAAACAAAGTTGTGCTTTTTTTTTAATCTTGAACTTTCTAATTAGGTTTAAAACTGATGAGCAATTGATTAATGAAGAACATTTTTAAAACATCATCATTTGGGCTTGGTATCTATGTACATGTTTTTGTGATGAACTGTTGTAGATCTTCAGGAACTGTTACCAAAAACTTGTTTGTCCATTGCTGTGTGTGTGTTAAATAGTTTACAATGCAGTGACTTTTATCCATCTGTTTAGCTGTGATTGGAACGGAGTTGATACTTCTCAGGTGTATTGAAGCTGTGCAGAATAGTGCGACTTAAATGCCATGGGCACCCTCCAACTTTGTACAGTTCAGTGTATTATGCAAAGTATAGACAGCACAGGAAGAGATCTTACTGTTTTCACTGATATAGCTTTGGAGTGGGAGAGCTATAAAGTTTTATATACTGAACACACTGAAATTTTTTTTAATAGTTACGTGCAAGCTTGTGTGCTAAATGATGTGATAACAGTATTCTATTTTCCTCTTCAGTTTTCAGATATTGTACCTTCTTACACTTTCAGGGTGGTAATCATCACTAGAAGCGTTCAAAAAACGTGTACACGTGACACTTCAGGATATGCCTTAGTGGGCATGGTGGTGTTGGGTTGATGGTTGGACTTGATGATCTTAAAGGTCTTTTCCAACCTTAATGATTCTGTGACTCTGTAATATAAGGAAAGTTTAGACTGTTAAGTTGTTTTCAGGAGGCTGTTTTTCTGTGCTTTCTAGAATTCTTGTACATAGTCTGTAGCCTATGAGTTGGATTTCACCAGCCAAAAATGCTACAGCTGATGTTTAGTGTCCTTCTTGCACAGAACTTATTTTGCGATTGATTCTTTAGGTCTTCAGATCTCTGAAGATATTGGTAGTAGCTGATTATGTGGCAAGTAAGGCCTCGTGTATAGTCTCTGTTCACAAACACTTTCATCCTAATATTGTTGCATTCTTTCGGATTTTGCCTGCCACTGCAAAAAGTAATACTGTGAAGAACATTAGATCCACACTAGTTTTAAATTACAGAAGTTTTAAACCTCTGATATTAAATACCTATATTGTTTTCTGACTTTAATGAATTCTCTAGTACTGGTATGTGGCTGTAATCCTGTCAAGGGTTGGTTTTCAATTGACTAAGCTATAACCTGGCAACTGCATGCACTTTCATGCTCACCACAAATCTGTTTAAAAATATTCTGACATTCTCAAATATATTTGTCTAAACTTTTTAACTGAAGAGTTTTAGCATTAGATGAAGAAAAGCAAGTTGCAGTAACTGTGAACAAATAAGTTTTGGTAAGAATGGTGGGTAGATTTTCAAATGATCAACACTTAAAAGTAGCCTTTTATGTTCTTAATAGATAACATCTGAGATGAAAATAACACTCTTTTGTCTAGGTTCCAGTTACCTCCCATCTTATTTACTGTAAGGACTGCTCTCTGGCCTTGTATTCAGAAAGTTGTTACAAATATGATTTTCCAAACTTGTCTTTTTAACCCAATCATCTTCTCCTTGCATCCCTTTCCCTACTCCATGACACCCTTGTTACAAAGGAAGACCTTGTCCTTTGCCACCTCGCAGTCACTGTTTAGAGTTGCTCTGACTTCCTTGGCCATAGGTGACAGGTTTCCTGGCTTGTAATATTTTCACAGAGACTTTTATGCTTTCTTGTACTTCCTTGGGAGGAGATCCTCATAACTATATATACATGACCATCCATAATACTCACTCATAAAATTGTCTTTTTTCATGGTGTTTACATAAAACTTAGCCATAGTTAAGATAGCTTTTAAAAAATACTTTAAGGTACTCTTTATACTGGTGATGCCTACCATCTCAATGTGTTGTCACCTGCCTTCCTCACTATGATCTACCTATTGACTCCTGCCTCATTCTTGGATTGTAAAATTGCTGGATAAGGATCTTGTATTTGTTCTGTACTTGCGTAGTACCTTCTGCAACACTGGATTCTGATTTAAGAGTGTTACACTCTTGGATTTATAGGAAACAGTCAAAAAGAGGGTGTCGCTTACTTGCGATTTGTCATTTGTTGGGTAAACTGCTTGGAATTAACGTGTAAAAGATCACACTTAGTTCATAAAGAACTCTTTCTGATAAGCCTTGAGCTAAAATAAAAACCACTAAATAGCGGTTTCAGAATTTTACATTTTTAAGTACTGTTTTACCAAGAAATGTGCAACCAGCAGAAAGCAAAGAATAAATAACATCCAAATATATTTACTAATAGTTTTGATAAATTACTTTCGCTGCTATCAGGCAATTTTGTGTTTCCTCTGAAGGTGTTGAATTTTATTTTGAAAAGCTTTACAGGAATTTGCCCTTCAAAATTTAACATTAGAATATTGGTAAAAACAGAATCTGCTTTTTTATGCAGCTTATGTACATTAAAAAATATTAATTTAAGCAGCTGCTTCCATTTAGCTCAGCAAAGCTCAAATGTTGAATACTTACTGTTCAACTAAAGAATAAGCTATCTAAAGGCGCTGTAATTCTTCTATACTTGCACACTTTTCTAGGAGATATGAGATCAGTATTTTGCTTAATACTAGATATTGCTTTCAAGATACAAGGACTTCAAAATGTAAGGAATATTATAATAATACTGTTCTTACACATTTAGTATATGGTAACATTTAAAATATTTAATCTGTGACTTACTGTACAAACAAGAGGAGCATCTGTTCCTAAAGCATTAATGCACATTATTTTGTCCTTTTAAATCTTTCACAATAGAGTTACTGTCCTATTTTTAATATGGAAGGGAAAAAAACCCCAGGACCTTTCATCTTTGTGGTATAAGAATGTCCCATTCAGCATTACTGTGCTGCTTTAAAAGCAGATATTTTTTAAAATGTCTATGCCAAAGCCAAGACTATGAAATTGCTAAGAAACAAACACACTGTCCTTCCCAAGTATGTGAAAAGCTCTTGAACAGAGCTCCATGAAAGCTGTTTTTGAGTGATATAAATAAAATGACAAGATCCATTGATTTAGAATTTGGTTCAGTGAACTTTACACTTGATACACTGACATACGATGTTTGGCACCATATATGACAGCTTTGTATCATATCTGCTTTCTCTGCATCCCTTTTACTGCCTTTTAAGACTATCAAAAATACAGAATTAGAAATGTAAGCATGCATTTTTTTTTTTGAGGCGATAAGGGAAAACTGGTCTACATAGTGTGTTAATTAAAGGATGAATAATATTTTTCCAAAGAAAATTGTTTAGTCACATATTGTCTCTTCAACTTTGCATCTGAAACAGTCAATTTACAGTAGTAGTATTAAATAGTGTTCAGAATTTGTGTTCCAGATGTGAATTCAAGCAGCTATTTGTACGTGGCCCAGACTTATCTGTCCACAGGATTTTCCAGTTCACTGCAAGATTAAATCTCACATGTTATATGATCATTTGCAGCACTTTGCTTTTTCTGCCAAGCTCCTTATGACCAGATACAGACAGCGAGAAAGAACTTTAAAATAGCAACCTTTTTATACCTTAATATTATATCTAGCTGATGTGAAGTCCCTGATGAGACTTCAACGGTTTCAGTGATTTGTTAAAGCCAAAGAAAGTGGTAGAAATTGAATTGCCTTTTTTATTTTTTTTTCTTTTTTTAATTATTGGGAGCAAAGAAATGAACAATGGTTTCTTCCAGGTATCTGTCGCAGTGATGTTTGGAATTAACAGTCTGGTCTACGTAAAGTTAAATATAACAAAGACACAGTAAACGTGAAAGTGGGCAAAATTTAAATTAGAAGTCTGATTTTCTGACATAAAAACATATTTTCTAAGGGTTTAAGAAGCCCTCTAAGTCCACGGAATTTAATTTTCTCAATTTTATCTGTATTTTTATTTTAGCTGATATTTTTAAATTGCAGATGATAGCATAGTCCTCAGTTTCTACTTCCGTTGAATAAATTCCTTGGCCTTCCATGAGTCATACAGTAAGCGTATCTCCTCTTTCTCTCATGGATTTAACTGTGTATTAAAACTGGCCTTATTTTTAACAAACTAGTAATCTCGCTGATTTTCTGCTGAGACTTCTGTGCACACCACAGTATTTGCTGAGACAAGTATGCTTTGGTATTACGTGCCCATATATGTTCTTTTGTGCTGTATGTTGTCTGTCTGACAACTGAAGAAAGCCATGAGTGCAGGAGAGTGCAGGATGTATTTTCAGAATATCTCGTATAGTGTACCAGTCCTCTAACAGTAGGGCTTAGAAGTTAACTGGAACTGTGTCTCTGTTAGCCAAATCCTTTGTGCTGTACAGAAGATTATACTTGGAGCATGAGACTCTTCTGGCTATCTTTCTTTTATATTTACGTGGAAATTAAACCTTTTTTTCACCACAAGAATAGTTAGGCGAAAAACTCCAGTTCTGTGTCCAGGGTTTCTGCTGTCCGTGGGTGTGTGTGTTGTACGCCTCCTTTTGCCAGAACTCCCAGCGTCTCGACTGCTTTTTGTGGCGGGAGGAGTTTTTGGTGAACATAGCTTTCTATGTTCACATTGCTAGATCACATTGCTAGATTTATAGGTTAACTTATAGCCTGATAGTCACTCTGTTCCTTATATTTCATGATTGTGAGTTAATAAAGTCAGTACTCTGTAGTCTGTCAGTTAATCAGTACCCCTGTGAACTTTTGCAGAGTCAAAGGACTTGGGGTAACGGGCAGAAGATTATTATAAAAGATGACATTGAATTTTCCACACATCAGCCGAAATATTATTTAATTTATCTAGAAGTGGGGGTTTATTTTTGTAGGTTAGGATTTGGGGGTTTGGGGTTTTTTTTAAGGTTAATTCATCTTTCTGCCTTTGTATTGCAGCTACCAGTCATTTTTCTCTGCTGCAAATGCCAGATTTGCACCCAGCCCAGTTAGTAAAATAAACACAACTACTCAGAATAATGGAACGTGTTAATCCAAGTGGTTATGTGGGCAGGTGTTTCCTTTTTGTTTTCCCCTGTTTTAAAAGAGTGATTGACAGCACCTGGCGAGAGAGCAGAGCCTAGCTTTACTTCTGGTCTTTCTGCTAAGGCTCAAGTTTCAAACCTGGGGAGTGTGTCCCAATGGAAAGATATGAGTAATGGTTAAGTCTCTCTCATCTCCCTGGGTGAGAAAACACATACACGTGTCGAGAACGAGTCTGAAAGGCACAACGACTCTTGTCTGGTTTTTGTTCTCTTGACATCGGTTTTCTTCATACTAACCTTTAAACTCGTTCATCCTCTTTCCTTAGAAATGCTTGTTTGCATCGCAGCCCCAGCCGCCTCTTGTCTTCTCGCATGTGCCTACCGAAATAGAGGAATGGTCAGCTGTGTTGTGAGATAAAAGAAATGGACTTAATACAGTAAAAAAGATTTGAAAACAGTGTTGAAAAGCAAACTAGTTCTAGGTTCGGTAGAGTGGAGATAAAGGCAAATTTTTTGATCTTAAAAAAACATTGAAGAGGAGCTAGAAATTAGCCTGTGTGTCATTGAAATGAGCTTCTGAGTACAGAGAGGAAATCAGATAACAATGTCAGGACTTTTAACACTGAAAGTTGAAATGATCAAGAGCCATTTCTCTGATACAATATTTGGTGTAAAGAGATGCAAGGAAGTACCTTTCCAGATAGCACTCAAAATGCTTTCAAAATACAGCAAGGCCGTTAGGAAAATTAACAAAAGAAAAATACTTCAGGACAAACCAAAAAAGGTGTGTGATTGAGTTCCAGGTGAGTGTGTGCATTTATGCTGCATTATTTTTAAGAAAAGCGCGTTCTTTGACCATATTCTTCCTCCCCAACCCTTCAGATGTTGTTTGTGTTTTGGTAGCCTTTAAGGAATAGAAGCAGCTGTGTATGGTTGTACAGTGCCTGGTGGAGTCCTGATTCGGTGTCTGGCTGTTGCAACGTATGTACTAAATAACTGACTCATCTAGATTCCATCTAGATATTCTGTATAATGCCTGATAATACACGTAAAGAACCATTTCAGTAAGCGTAAAAGGATGTTGGAGTGCTAGCAGCTTCAAATGATGCAGCTTTAATCAATAGTGTTTATGTACTGAATTGTTCAGAGAGAACTCCATCAAACTCCCAGTCTTTTTTCTGTTTCCTTATTCAGTCTGTCTTCTCCCATACCACATCACTTGTTCAGAGCAGTTCTGCCTCCCTCATAACTGGCACTATACTTCCTCTTTCCAACAGTTTTTTTTTGTGTGCCAATCTCATCATATTTGCTGTATGCAAAGTGCCAGAAGTGTTGGCAGGCCGGTAGGAATTATTTTTATATACGATAAGGAATAGTTTAACTTTTGTGCCCTCAAGTAGCTGCAGTGAGACAGTAGAGTCATGTTTAACTTTAGTCATGCAAGTTCCTCTTAATGCAAAATGATTATAAAGCAAATTCCCTTTCTGTTGAAGTTTTTAAAGCAGGAGGAAAATGCCAGAGATAATTTAATGTGGAGCATGTGTTCGTAGGTCAGAATAACAAGATAGCGTCTTTTTTCCAGGCTGTAAAAGAATAAATAAAAGAACAGTTGCACGTGGTAAAAACAGTATGTTCTAGACTCTGTGCCAGTAAAAAAAAAAAAAAAAAATTTTGTAATTTGAAAAAAATCTTTGGTTCATGTAGGTTGATAGCATTTGTTAAAGAAGACTTCAGGTGAAAGGTGTTCCATAAGTATTAATAACTCTAACAGTAATTCTGTGAACTGGTAAGGCAGTAAGGTTTCGATAGGATGTAGAATCATTAACTCGGGCTTCCTAGAATTTCTTTGAAAAACTTACACATTTATCCGGAGGTGTTTTTGCTTTGCCCACTTTGCCCAAATTTTTATAAAGCAGTCAATTTATCTTCAGGAACAGACTGTTGTTTTCCCTGATAATGTTAACCAGACTTGTGGTGAGGCCAGACACAGTGGCATTCAAAACAAGTCATAATTAATCTGAACCACCTTATTTTTCAGATGGCACCTGGTACTGTGAGCAGAAAACAGCTAGTGTGCCCAATTACATAGTTCAGGATAAAAAGTAAGGTTCGAATAAAATGTATATTTAAAAAAATGGTGAGTGTATAAAAATATATTCAGAGCAGAGCATTAAGTTCCAGTTTCAACAGAAAAAAGTTTGCGGGACTAGCTTCTACATACATCAGCAACGTTTGTCCTTACAAATTATTATAGTTGGTAATCTCATGTTCATAATGATATATCGGTATTGCATAATCTAAGGTTTGCTTCATACTGTCATTATTCATTGCAATAAACTTGCATCTGACATGTGGTATGACTCAATCCAAAGGTCATGTTGGAAAAGTGTTTTTTAGTGTTTGACTTGCTTTTATGTTATATTATATTGCATACTTTTGGCTTGTAGTCTAGTAAAATGCAGGCTGCTTAACCTGTGCCAGTACTTGGAAATAAAGATGCTGCTTGGTCCGGGGTCCTGTTCAATGAGAAGAGGAGGTCATCTGCTCATCTGTCTGAACTCCATCAGCCTATTTTGTGATTAGAAAGGTTATGGAAAATGGGAATTTGTGACTTTGTGTATACCATGAAATTCTATTTTAAAGGCATTTAATGAAAGATAAATCATGCAATTGAATGACTTTGTTCACATTTTTACTGTTCTGAAGGTGTGTGAAATAACAATGAAATACTATAAAGTATGGAAGAGCTGAGTGACTCCTAAGTCAGGAAGCTTTGTTTTGCTCCACAAAGTTGAGCAAGCATAGAAATCAAATCCAAATGGTCTGTGTCAGTGAACGTTGAATTAGTACTGGAATGTTGTTCTATCCAGTTCCTATTAGCATTGTCGAGATTTGTACTGGAAATTTTGTTTTTATCTGGAACAGTAGTCTCGTCCTAGGTCCTGTGTTGTACCCTCCACTTCAGTAGGGATTGGTCACCCTTATGAGCTCTGTTCTAGTTTCTGGTTATTCTTGAATCCAGTAACTTTTGGCATTGTCTGCAGAGATTAATTTCCAGCGAGTTCTTAGTATTCCTCTTAAAACGAATAGTTCTGCCTTGCCCCCCCTCCTCATCCCCAACTGAGAGGCTGAGACAGAAATCAGAAAGCTTCTTTATATATAAAAAAATGTGTGTGTGTATACACAAGAGAAGTTAGGTATAGTTCTGCTGCTGATGACCTTGAATAGAAGGGAAGATGCACTTGGCAGATGAGCGATTGATTCATTATCTTTATGCGGGGCCTGTTCCTTGGTAAACTCTGGGTTTAGGAAATAATGTAGACTACTGGCCAGTAAATCTGAAGAAAGACCAAAATTTTGATTGGGAACTCTGGCTACATTTTGAATGATTGTCATTGCTTGAAATCCTCTTTTTAAGAGATTAAATAAATTACTACTCACCATTGATTATAATTTTGTAAATTTATAATCTTGCTTAGACTTGTTTTAATCTGATGCTTTTGGGGAAAATGCTTTGGTTCAAAGCTGTTAGCTTCTTGAAATTAGCTGTACTTTAAGAATATTATGGGGTTGCAGTAACCTTCATTTTTAGGGGATGACTAACTTGATGAATGAGAACACTGTGAATATAGTATGCTCTTTCAGCTATTGGCCTCTAATATGAGACACTTTAAAAAGATATCTGAGAGTGAGTTAGACAACTGGACTAACTGCACTGGTTCCTCGTGTAGGCCAGAACATTAATGGCAATAACTTTCGGTCACTGTTGGTGTAGATTTGATTTGATTTACTTTTTATCTGTAGTAAGTCTTGTGAGCCTATTAGTCATGCTAAATTTTAAAGAAGTTTGTGGGGACTATGAAGAAAACTGGAAGAGCTCATGATAACCTAAGAAGTGTTGACTGTAACTTGAACCTGACTGTTTAATTCTGTGCCACAATTAGGATTTCCACAATCTCTTTTTTTTTCTTTTTTTTTTTCTTTTTTTTCTTTCTTTAGAGGATTACCCCAATGGGACATGGCTCGGAGATGAAAATAATCCTGAGATGCGGGTCCGTTGCCCCATCACCCCTGCTGACATGCTGCACATCAGCACGAACTGCCGCACAGCCGAGAAGATGGCCCTGACGTTGCTTGATTATCTCTTTCATCGGGAAATTCAGGCCATCTCCAACCTTTCGGGCCAGGGGAAGCATGGGAAGAAGCAACTTGATCCTCTCATGATTTATGGGATTCGCTGTGAGTATGATACTGAAACTTTTGAATTTATACTGTGTAGAAAAGGCAGAAACTGTCTGCTAGTTGCAGTTAAACTACGTTTTGTAAGAATGGGGTACGTATTGTTGCCAGACAGATGTTTTGTTAGCTTTTGTTTATGAAGGAATCCTAATGGGCTGGTTTGGTTTAGTTTGTTGTGGGTGTTCACCAGAAATTCCTCAATCTTGAAATCTGAATTCATATTTCTTTGCAACTACCAGCTGTGAGTGCACCAAGTGTAGTAAATATCAGAGAAATATGGCTTTCTCAGATAATGGAACAAATAATAAAACAAATTACAAACTTAAATATTATTCAATTGTTCAAAACTTATGTGTATTATTTCAAAAGACTTGCTGATGTTGAGATGAAAGAAATGTGCAGTTTTTACTAAAGGAGAGATTAAGTGTCATAAAGTCTGTGGATTCACGACAGGAATGCATATGATGCTAATGCATTTCTGTCTGCTCCAGTGTGCATGACTCTTTTGGTTATTAAATCTATTCTTCAGTAATGAACGGATATAAGTTACATCGAAGAGGCAATTTTTGTCAATTTAAAAGGAATCAAATGTGTTTTGCATATAGAATATAGTAGGTGTAGCCACTAGTTATAAGAGAAAAGAAGAAACTGGACATGTGCATCTTGTTCTGATATGGTGACTTCTACTAGAGGGCTACTCAGTGAATACATTGAGGATAGCCAAGTCTCTGTTCCATGCACTACGGTGTAAATATTTTCAGTAGAGGAGGTAGGTGAAGGCCTTTCTAACAGCCAAGCATCTGACACAAGTGTTACAGCTCTTTTGTGATACCTTTGCTATGCATGTAAAGAGGAAACAAATTTAAATGTTAGTGTGGAATGAAGAGAGAGTCTAAAAATGACCAACTTTAGTAACGGAACTAGATGTTAATATACCAGTAGATCGCACTGCTTAAAAGATTCTTTATACTCACGTCTTATGTAGGTCACTAATGGATTAGTAGAATGGGAATAATTTGTTATGCTAGAGTGTTTTGTATGCAATTGCCAATTTGAAATGCCAAGTAAGGCTTAAGAACATAGCCAGAGAGAGCTTATTTTGAATGGTGTTTGAAGAATTTGATGTTTTGTTTTTATGCTTCTGTTAGGGCAATATGTTTGATAGTTACATGGAAGAAAATGTGATGAATGTTTGATGATGAGGGCGCTGTGCTTTCTTTACACTGAACTGAGCTGAGGAAGTACAGTCCTATTGACCTGCTTTTGTTTCTAGTAATTTTCTGGCTATCTCGGGGAAATTGATAGGCAAAACTAACCCACTCAGTTTGCTGTATTAGGCCAATTTTTGTCTCGTTACATACCTGCGGCAGAAGACTTCAGGCTTCTACTGCGAATATATTAAATATGTATTTTTAAGGGAGATCATGATTCAAAGTAATTTTAATCTCCAAAACATTTTTATCTATTGATCTCATAAATGTAAATTATCTTGTTCCATTGTGTTTTTAAAACTTAGATTTTTGTTGACAATACTTTTTAGAAACATGAAGGAATGAATCTTTCTCCAAGATTAAAGCAAGTCACTAGCAGACCTTTTCCCCATTGCTGAAATCTGTGAGCACAAGTCAAACGAGTGAGCTTATAACTATTTGAGTAGGAAGAACAGGTTTTTGAAAAAGTGAGCGTGGGGCAGGAATGTGCTCATGTGACTGAATGCTCAAGCTAGGGATTGTCATTTATATGAGGCATTCTGACCATAAAGAAATTGGATTATAGAAGTGATCCCTGCAGTTGGAAAAGGTCTGCAGTGGCAGAAATGTAACAGCAGTGGATCATAAGCAGCAGCATTCTGAATGATGGGCAACAGAAACCACTGTCGTGTCTTTGATGTCGAAGTGTGGTTCTCGAGGTTTGAGATCCAGGTATCTCAAACATATCTTTATTTCTTCTTCAGTTCGACTAGCGTGTTGCTTTTTCTTGGGAACCAGTCCATAAAAAAATAGGGGTTGTGTATGCCTTAATGGAAAAAATGCACCCTGTGTGAATCTGACCAGAGTTTACTTTTTTGGGTACCTAAATGTTAATGGCTATTGAGATTTGTATTAAGCTATGACAAAGAATCCTGTGGCAACAAATGAAGAAAATATATGTAAACTTGATGAAGCAGCAAATTTAATAACAACATTGGTCCAGAAATGATGATTTCACATAATAATCTGTCATCACTGCAAATAATTAAGTTGAAATGAAATTTTATTTCAGTAGCCTGTTTATGAATCTGCTCTGATGTGAGTGAGCATATGGATAATTCTGAGGATGAGATTCTGGCCACATTCAGTTCAGTGGCAGAACTCCTGTTGGGTTCAGCTGTGCCATGATTTCATCCCTCATATTTGTCAGAGAGGTACTGGGAAGAGCCCTGCTATGCCATATTCACTTTGCTTTACCAGTCCACAGACCATCTGATTCTATGGGTGAAGTGTTCCATAAAAATCCACCAAAAAACCCCGAGTGCAGCACTAGCATGGGAACTAAATTAGGTTGTTGTCCTAACAATGTGGTTTGCTTCTGCTCTGAGCGGTAATACTTTGATGCATTATTTTAAACTTAAATGAAAAATCTAATGTCATCAGCCTCGCATTTGCCAATCATATCTAGAAAAGCTCAAGCCAATGTAACGGATTTTATTTTTCCTTTTGTTTCAAGTTTCTTAAAGTTTGTCAGTGGAAAGCTATTCCTTCCTTTTTTTCCCTAAAAGAAAAAGAAAACAACCAACTCTGTATTTAATAGAGAGAATATTTTGTATAATATGCAGAAACTATAGAAAATTAAGAGATGTATGTTTATTAAAAAATCTTCATACACTGCATAAGGTTTACCGCAAGAGAGATGAAAGTTTATCTTTGGAAGTATAAATTTTCACTTGTGGTATAAATTTGCTTGTGGGATGGCAGCGGTATTGAAAAGAGTTTTTGGGCAAGAAACCAAAATGACTTAAACACACTATATGTCATTAAGTAGCTCATTACTTCAGACCTACTAGAAATGTAGACATTTTCTGGTGAAATACGATATAAGAACATCCGCAGTTGTAATTTTGTTTTTGTAACAAAAAAATATAAGCTTAGCTCTTGACATTTTATAGCAGTCCTCACAAATGAGCTTGAAAAAAACAGATTTCCAAATTCAGATTTTTGCATTTATAAGAAACTTTACAACACAAAGGATGATTTTTACATGTTGTCTTGGAAAGAATTGAGAGGGGATTTCTCAGTAGTTCTTATTCTTTAAAATAATCTAAGTAATTAAATTAAAACAAATTAACATTAGTTATTTCCTCTGTGTGTAACGTTGTTAGTGTGTCATTTCTGTGAAAGCCTCAAGCTTGGTGTCTCTATTGTGTCATAATATTGCTTCCAGTAAAGATGGGACCACCTTTCTACTGTACTGGTTGAACGAGATGTTGATACATGTTGATTGAAAAATGAAATGTAGCTATGTCCTCTTCAGAGGGCTGTTCAAACAGAATTAAGCATGATACTCTTTACAAATTCATTGACACAATACAGCTTGAGGAGCAGACCACCCACATTCGCTTAATAGGAAACACATTTGACTCCTTGATTGTGTAATGTATGTCAGTGAGATCAGTGTATGTGTGTAAATACATTCATGCATGGAACCCAAACACAATGCAGGTTGCGCCAGCGTAAGCAACTTGTAGCTCGTGTCATGTAAGATCTGTGGATCGCAGGAAGTCACTACTGTTTCAGCTTCTCATTTGCTTTTAATGAAGATTTTGATCTTAACAGCAATGCAGGATAAACAACTAATATACCACACTTCTGTCTTGAGTGTTCTCATGCCTTTAAATACTGGAGGAAGGGTAGTAGGTTGCTTCTTATAGACAAACTGTTAGCTCTAGTGTTTCTCAGCCGTGGATCTGTTTTATGAGATATTGCAGACTGTTGCTAGTATGTAGAATGTTTTATATAAATAAACATTAGTTGCTGAAAGTGTATGCTATAAATACAGAATGTATTTAGTATCTTCTGGGTTTTTTTCATTTCTCCACTTTAAAAAAGCCTTTTTTGTTGCTGCATTTTTATAAACTATACACATCTTTTTCTTTTATCTCTTTTTGTCCTTCCTAATCTTTGTATATTTTTTTGCACTCTCCCTCTGTCTTCCTTTCATTTCCTGTTTTTAATTCTGGGCTTCATGTGTCTCATTTCTGAATATTGTACTAGTCACTAACTGTCACAGCGTATAGTATATATACAATCTTCTAAAACAGTGTTACACCTAGATGCAGCAGAGATCGCTACAAGTCTTGGTTATCAGCAATTGTAGACATCCATCTAGACCTTGGATTCCATCAGGAGACTATTGGAGAACTTCAAGAAAAATTCAAACTTTTTAAAATTGGCATTTTGTCCTATCTCTTTAATATTTCATCAGCACTAAAAATTGAATTTCTGTAACTTGGATTGTTGCGATTACATTGCTCTTTGTTATTTCAATCCATCCTGCTTGACAGACTGGTTAACTCAAGAATCGGTCATGCTCTGGATACTCTGGAGGTTTGGGGGGAAGAGGAATGGCTAGTGGTAGTGCTCAAGCTAGTAATTTGTTGAGGGTCTCTGATGTTTTCTGTTTAACCCATGCTTCTGTTTCTTCATTATATAGGACATTAACTAATCTTCCAAGCTATAGTAGTCTGAAAAGAAGTCGTGTGGTTTGTATCTGCATGGATGAGCTAATCTTGTGGTCCCTGGAAGTACTTTTTGCCAACATTTTCTTCTCCTAGTAACAAATACCATGAACTGTAGCTCTTTGGAAATAAAAATTCGCTTAAGCCTGTTCCTTTGAGGACTGTGGTGTTACCAGATGCTGAAGTGCATTTCTCCTCAACTGCCAGATCATGGCTTAGAGGTAGGACAAACTTAATTTTACAGTTTGAAGGGTTAAGTACAAGTAGACAAGAATTTGCCCAACTCTGCAGCATCATGCCTGTGGCAGATGGAGGAGTTGAAGCAGGTTCTCCTGAGCTGTGTGCTATTCAAAACTTCTTCTCTGAATCTTACCAAGTGGACCACCTCCCTGCATTGTGGTTCATTCTGAAGTCCATGAGAAGAGTGGTGACTGTTGTTAGGGGCAGAACTTGGGAAGAGAGGAGGGAGAGTTTGCAGAGGTGTTGAACTGCAGGAGAGAGTGAGAAGCGAAATCTGAGAATTCAGCACATCTTTAAATGGAGAGAAGTGAAAGAAAGCATTTCTGTTGTGCTTTTCTCATATCCAAAAAGCATTAATTTTTTTTTTGTACAGCACCCTTGGGAAAGGCCTTGTGATGCAGCAATGCTGCTTTTTGCAAACGTGTTGTCTTCCTCAGAGCTGCAAAAGTCTGGCTTCAGTTCCAAATAGCTGCTGCTTTGTGAATCAATTAAATGCTGCCACATGGAGGGAAGTGATAACCTCTTTTGAGGCTAGGCAAGAAGATAATGTGAGAACCCATTGAGTTTATCTCAGTACCGCAGTTCTCATAAATGGCATCAGTGCTGGCACTTGCTTACTGACTTTATGTAAGCACTGTAATTTAATGCTGGCTGTTGTTTTCTTCTTTCCTGGGCACTTATGTTTATTTCAATTACTTTCCTGGCCAGTTACTGTTTAATAAACTGAAATAAAGGCAGCAATTTTGGGAAATAAAATAAATTGTTGGCAGTGTGTTTTCTCTCTCCTTCTCACACTTCTCTTGTTGTTCTTGCATTATACAAGCGATGAATTTAATTTTCCATTCTTGAACGTAAGCAGCTGCTTAGCCTGTCAGTCGCAACTGTGATTGCATGTGACTTGATTGTGCGTGATGTGCTGTCAAGCATTTGTGAATTTGTAGGCTCTAAAGAGAGGAGAAAACGAATGCATTAGGTCACTTGGACCACGTCTTCCCAGCTGATGCACAGTTGTTCCATCCTGTCAATACTGTTTTGCTTTGGCCAGACTTACTTGAAGCATGTGTTGAAGTGTGCTAGTCCTCACTTCTTGAGAGGCAGCTAAAAATATTTAGATAAGTTTGTGAGCATAAAAGCAATTTTCTCAGTGAGTTTAAATGTTCCTTCAGGAGTGTATAATGAAACAAGGGGTAAGCTGTGTAATTTGTAAGAAGGATGTGCTCATTGGGGAAGTTACTGCTAGAAATATGATAACTTAGTTGAACGAGTGCAGGTTTTTTTCCTAATGAAAATCAAGGGAGTCTTGCTTGGTTTTCAGAAGTCATGACATACGTTTGAACAAGCCTCAAACCCTGATGTGGGCAAGAAGTATCGGACCATTTATAATCAATGTGTTGAGTGTGATGTCCGAGGATCATCTTTATCAATACTGCAGATCCATCCGAGCTATGAAGTTACAAGTGAAATAGAGGACTCTTTGTGTCATGGTTGTATTAATCTGTTTTCTTTGGACTGATCTCTCCATTCATGGAACTCCTCCAGTGTTATGACTGTCTGCAGGGTAGTTACTCCGGTGTGCAGTGGTGGTGTCCCTTTAGGCCCTGATTCAGAAGGATGCAGAGCATGCTTTACTCTCACCATCTGTAGAGGAGACTGGCAGTTAACCAGTATCACTCAGGCTCAGTCCCTGCATAAATAAAATATCCTAATGAACTTTCAATGGACTTGAGACAAGAAATATTTTCTTTACTATTAAAGGCCTATAAATAACAAAATTTAACTTCTACAGTGTGTTTTTAGAAGACATGAAGAGCGTAAGAAAGTATTTGAAAGTATTCCCTGACATTTTGAGAGGAAAAGCTGCTCAGCTACCAAACACAGATTGATGGGTGCAAAAATAATGTACATTCATCTGGAAAACGCATTGCTGCATGCAAGGAGAGCTGTGACTTCAGAAAATATCGTAAATGGAATTCCAGAAAGTTGCATAGCTTTTCCTTTCCTGGCTTTGAACTTTCTTTTCTCCATTTCACAAGGGTTAAAAAGTGAAGTGAGGAGATGCCTCAAGCTGACTGCAAGTAAAATGTAAATAAATTCCCGCAACGTTCAGGTTTCTGTCGTGCCAGTCCGTTCCAAACCCACAAGCTCCTTCGGAAGGGGAGAAATTTTCGTTGTTGATTCATAAGTGAGTTTTTCTTGGCGGCACGTGTGGCGGCGTTTGCCATCCAGATGGGCTCCCGCGGCACTGCGGCGAGGGCTTATGTAACGGGATGTCTCGGGAAGGGGGTGGTTAAAGCAACAACCCTCCTTTTTCCATCGGTTCTGCTGCTGGTTCTGTCAGATCACATTGTGCTGCTGTGTAAAAGACAAACAGCTGTTTAGTCAACTTCTCTGTAAAATCGTGGCTATCAATAACCGCACATCAGGTCATTTTTGGCAGCGGCCCCTTAAGATCGGAAGAATTTATTTCGATCAAGCGTTTTTGCCTAAATTTAGGTGATTCCATTTGTTTTTGAGCATCAGATACTGATTTCAAAAAGTAAGTTGATCCTTTGGCAATAAACACATCACATACTTAGGTATGTTCCATTCCAAAACAGAATGATGTCTGATAAACCTCGTGGGATAGTTTCTCCCAGCAAGTAAAAAAAATAGCAAGATCTTTGCTTGCTGACTGTGATCATAAATGAATGCTCTGACATTTTGAATGTGCAAAACTAAACGGCAAAGTTAACTGAAGACTTAAAAGCATGGTATCCCATAGGTACACTTTTATTATGCAAAAAGAAGGTAATAGTTATTAGGAGCGCGCTAGGTATTTTATTCGGAAGGAGATTGTCAGTGGCTGGGTAAGTCAAACAAGCATTGGAGTCTTTAGGTCCTAATCTTCATGAAAAGCCATTTCAGATGAAAATGCTTGTGCAGTCTGTATGGAGTGCTGCTGCTGCAATTTTTAGCTGTACAGCTACAGCTATATGAAGTATGCAATTTTGCTTTCATACTGAGACCCGAATGTTGCACGAATATATATATTTTGGGAGGAAAAGAAACACAGAACTTTTTTCAAGGTATCTTGTTTTATTTGCTGTGTCTTTTTGGCTTTTTGCAACATGTTTTTCAGAGCAAGCAATGTGGTTTTTTTTTTTTTAATGGAGAAAAAAAAATTAGAAGCAAATGTATGTCACTTGTCCGGTATCATTGTAGCGGAGTACCTCGTGTAATTTGTGAACTGAGGCAAGTCTGTGGTGGATGACACAAAGACTTTTCAGATTAGACCAAGTCAGAGGTTTTATAGAATTATTTTCTTGTGGGGCTGATTGATTCATTTAATGAGTTAGACACTTCATGTTTTTGATAGTTATACTCTAGTTATTAAACAGTTACTTTGATGCAGCTGTTGATACTCTGTCACCATCAGAGAAAAGCGATCAAAAGATCCCCACCAGAATGCCTTACGGCCACTGCTGTAACACACGGCGTGGAACTCGCTTCAATCCGAGCGTGCAACCAGGAACATCAAAAATGCTCCGCTCCTGTAGGGATTAATTTGCTCGCTTCCACCGCGCAGCGCGTCGCTGGTTCCGCGGTTCTGCTAACCTTTTGTAGCGCTCGGCGCCTGCTGCAAGGGAGGGGAGATGGAGCAAACGTACACACGCACGGGAAAATGCTGTCGTTTCTTGCCAGAATGGGCAATGTGACGCTCCGCTAGATGGCATTATTCGCACGCTTATGGCTGTCTCTCGCAGCGTCAAAATAAACCAGGTTCTGCTCTTGGTAAAATAGATAAAAACAGACTGGCTGGTTTTCCAGAAAGTGGTAAGGTGTGCCTGAATGTAGGAGCTCTTCTGTTTTGGAAGAGGATATGTTGGTGCAATCTGGAGATGCTAATTCATTTTATTTTTGTTTTTCAAACTTCTGGTAGGGTGCTGCTGGCCTTTATGGGTCCTTTTACTTTGTAGAACAAGGGCATTTAAAATAATGTTTAACTTCACGTTTCCTCTCGTTCTGTTATCTGCTCAAAATTAAATATTCAGGCAAATATTCTAAAGAAATACTAATAAATATTAATTCTGACAAATTAACTTTTAATAAAATAAAATTAGATGTTAAATATTCTGACGATTCTAAGACAGTTGTTATTTCTTTTGAGGAACAGTATGTTACCAGAATGAAATCTGAGCCAGATCTGCATTAAAGCATCAAGAAGGTGCTGCTTTTTCTTGTGTTACATTTGGTTTCAAAATGCTTTAAATCTTTTAAAATACAAGATATTCTGTCCATGTTTTCTAGAGAGCAAGAACAGAGAAGGAGAAACATCATGCCTTTTGGGTTGTAATGCTTTCTCATAATTTTAACAAACAAACAAAAAAAACCCAAAAACTATCTGGATGCTGGGGACCACATATTTTACCCGAAGCAGAAAGAATTCTAGCAATCACTTGTATAAGGTGAATGGTCTCTTGCATTAGGCTTTTGATCTGGTATTCTTGAGATAAATGTGAAAAATGAATGAGGTTACAGCCATCTGTCTGCATCCACTAAATCATCAGAGCTGCAGCTTCAGATTGACAAAGTTGTTATGATTGAGGCAGTGAATAATTCACTTTCACTTAATTCTATTAATTGAGACACAAGTCTATATGTGCAAACACTTTTTACGCTATTTGGTAGATATTTAAAACAAGTTGGTTTCTGAAATGTTTCCTCACATGATAGAGTAATTTGACTTTATTGAGGGAAAACTTTCTTGCCTGTTCTTCCAAATGGTTTAGTGTTCTATTTGCATAGAATTGTGATCAGCAGATTGTCGAAGGAGCGTAATTAGCATTTCATAAATAGTTACTGGTTGCAGTTTAACACTTCCCGTGGCTTTCTTTGGTGCTGGTGCATCAAAATGCACACTTTGATCCCAGAAAGTATTTCTACGATATAGATTTGAACTTGGCCTTATTTTAGGAGCTGAGATGAGAAACCATTGCTTTAAATTGTTAGTTTTCTTGAAATGGCTAAAACATGCTCATGCTGATTCCATGTATATTAGAAAGGAGATGTTAATTCTAAAGGGCAAGCAATGAGTGATAGGATGTTACCTCAACCCATCCCATTCTTGAACTTGGGGAATTTTGTAGTAGTCGTAATTTGGGGCAGATGGTGTCTGGGTAATTGTAAGACCCGTGTTACTGGGTTTTCGCAGAGTAGGAATGGGACGCCGATAGGCTGGTGTCAGTTCAGTCTGCAGAAATTTATGTGCACAGTCTCACTTCTGTTCCAGTTATCCTGTAAAAGGTATGAAAATACAATGTATAGAGTTGGTTCTTTAATGTGCTGACGTGTATTTATATAACACTGACATGGCACCTGGAAGCCAGGAGAATTATGCAATATGAGCAATACACTCCTGAAAAAAAACAGTTTTTGGTGTCCTTAAAGTTAGTCCTTATTCCCTAAATTGTTTAATCACATGCTCACGCTTAAGACCACTGACTTCACTGACGTTTTTCACATCTGGAGTGTTTCCTCGAACATGCCTGTGTTTTTAAATTGTGTTCATAGTGATATATGAATTTTCTTAATCTCTTGTCATGACAGATGTAATTTCTTACTGTAGGTAAACAATTTCTGGATATTTAGGAATTTTCTTACACTCTTTTCATGACAGATGTAATTTGTTACCGCAGGTAAACAATTTCTGGGTATTTTTTGTAAAGCAGTTGTAAAATTAGCAATTATGCATTTTGTCATAGAATTATCTAAGCTAAGACTCCATATGATCTCTAGTACAGACTTGAGTTCCTATTGTCCAGGTGGAAAGGGATCTGATTAACATGGACTTTTGAGGTTTTTATATATATAATTATATATTATATAATATATATTATAACTTAGTTGAAGAGTACAATAAAATAATCTGTTTTCTATGGAATCTTACTTACAGAAATCCTATTTAACCATATCTTCTGTACCTAGGAAAAGAGGGCATTTCTTTTCTTAAAAAAACTGACAGTTGAAAATTTCCTAAAAAAAGTTCAGATTTTGAGAACGTTTATAGTGTTTAATATTTGACTGTTTAAGATCTTCTGGTTACTGACCCAGGTTTAGTAAATCATTCTTCAGGTATGCATAATAGAATAGGTTTTCAGTTGTACTTGAGGCTGTCTGTAAGTACCCCCTGAATATAGTTTGCACTCTAAAGTGTGCACACTCTAGTCTCTAGTAGTCTATAAATTTCTAGCTGTTGGAAAGGTATGAATGTAATAGTTAAACAAAGGGACCATAGAAATAAAATGGAAAACAGAGTAATTGCTTGGTAGCTGAGTTTTTTCCTTCTCTCTTCCTTCTCTCCGTGCTTTTAACAGCCCCCCCATCTCTTTTTTTGGATGTTGTTTAGCCTGTGGATGAGAACAGTGTTACGGAAAGGGATTATCTGGTGACATGACTGACGCTCCCAAGCATGTGACGCTGGAGAAGCTGCCAAGGTTCTGCCATCCCACCGGCTGTACCGGGCGAGTTTTCCCTGACTGAGGACCATGTTGCCCTCCCCTCCTGCATCCCTTTGCCCAACCCTAAACAATTCTGAGTTTTGGAGAGGCAAGCTGCCTCCCAGCTGTAGAGATCATACTCCCCCCTCCCAGCTGTCAAATGAGTAAACAATTACTCTTTTGAAAATTGTTTCAATATGGTGAATGCATGAGTATAATTACATTTGAAGAATTCAAGCCTGAAGGCGCAAGAAGTAACTTCAGAGGTGCTTAATTTTTTTCTTCCCCTGTTCCAATATTTAGTACAGCAGATTTTGTTGTCATACGCTATTCGTTTAATAAAAAGAACTCCAAATGTATGACCCTTCTGTGAAAAAATGCATTTTGTTAGCCAAACCCCCAAATAATCGCCCCTCTTCATGACTCTGTGCAGGCAGAATCTGAAGCCCTTGTTTTTCATAATATTCATCATATTCTTGTCAATTAAAAAAAAAAATTCTGTTCCTAAGTTTAATCATTTCAGTTTTGAATATTACATCCGGTTGCTTTTTCTCTAGAGTTTAAAAATGATGTTGAATTTGGAAATGGAAGGAACAGTTAACCAAATCTGTTTGGATTACACACGTAATGTAACTATATCTTTATTTTATACCATGTGGCTGTTAGATTCTCTGGGGGTAACACTTTCCCTAATCTTTCAAAATGTAACAACAACAGAGGGAAAGTCTGTGCCATCTCAGTATAAACAGCAGCAAAAGGAACTCTGCCAAGTCCATGAAAATAATGATTTACCTTTCAATTTTCTAAAGAAATCTGGTATTCATGGAGAATAGGAAGCAGCACAACCTAGCAATATCCAAATGCAAGCTATTGACATGAAATTTGTTTTTTCGGAGGCTGATTTTGAATGCGGCATCAAGATGGAATATTTCATGTCTGGTTTTGATATTGTAAATGTCTTCTCTTCCTCCTCAATTTGTTCTTAATTAAATTTCTTTACAGTTTAATGTTTTATGTGGATTGTTTCGTCTGCTGACTGACTTCTGACCTTTAAGAAAGAGAGGATTACTTTCTCAGGAACATTGTCTTATGGGTTTTTCTTTCTTTCTAATTATCCCTGATTTTAAAAAAACCCAACCCTTTCTCCCCCTATTTTGTACATTACATGCCCCAAAAGTTTGGGAATACGTGGTCATTTAAGACATCATTGCTGACGATCTCTGTGTTTGTACCCGATCATCACCACTGCATTTCCAAGCTTTTTGTTTCCCTTTGAACCACAGATTTCTTTTGCGGTGCATACGAAGCATTCTAGAACTTGTTGTGTCAGTCGTCTTTTTAGTTTTATTGGAACTTCAGCAAAAATGTGCTGTGTTTCTAATCTAGGATCTGGATGGCAAACCTTAGTATGATGCACCTGTTGGCTTTTAAAGCTGACTTCTTTAATTTTCCTGATGCACACATGCTTTCCTCCTATGCTTTTGCTTGGTAAGATTTCAGTTTTGGATCTTGCTTGCAAACCCAAGTGATTTCCTCTTTGCGCATTTCAGAATAGCCCGTATCTCTCCGAATTCGTTGTGTGGACCTTCTTGTCTCCCAAGCTGCTGCTAATATGTCTATAGAAATATATGGTCTATATGGTCTATAGAGATGGCTCAAGCTCTTGCAATTTATTAAATAACTGTGTTAAGTCTCTGGTGTGTTTTCATAGAAAGCTTTGTTTAGGAAGTGAGGTTCCCAAAGAAAGCAAACTTTGGGCCCTTAATGTTTAAAAACAAGCACATCCTTTGTTTTGAATGTTACTGGCAGCCATCGATTCTCCTAAATAAAAAGACAGCTAAAAACAGTCAGCTAGCCTTAGCTGATCAGAATCCTTTACTTCATTCTTCTTGTATAAGTGCATCTGTCTTCCAAAATAGTTTCGTCTTTTTGCCAAAGTGCTGAATTATATTGCTGAATGTATTTTTAATGTGTTTTTAGCAGGGTTGTTATGTGGCTCATAGAGACTGTGCTGCCTACAAATTACAATGTTTCATGCTGCTTTTGACTAGCAAATGTTCCGAAGAAGTCAAATCCCTTCTCACTGAAGTATTTCTGTCTTTTCTAATATGGACTTCCCCAAGTTAAATGTCTCATTTGCAGTATCTTGCTTTAATGCTGCCTTTCTAACTTCTTTTGGTATTTGACATACTCAGAATGAGACAGCTGAAAGCACTCCTGCACGTGATCATTTATGGACAGAGAACAGAAAGTCAGCACGCTTCAGTTTTCTAATATTGTTTACACATGTTTTTGGGATGTATCTCTCTACTACAGGTAAATCCTATTTCTAATGTTATGGTGAACTTTTTATCTACTTAAGAAATCCTCCACTGTCGTTAGCATTAGATTTTTCTTCAGTCATTGGTGGACTGTTATGAAATGTGGTTGCTAAAGACCTGTTCGTAGAATAACATTTTAGATTGTAATAACAACTGGATAGATTTATACATCTGAAATTCATTTAACCTTTATATCAACTATCTTTGTACTTAAGGGCTAATTTTTCATGTCTAATTTGCACAGGCAGTTACTGTGACTGAGTGTGCAGTTAGGGTAAAAATCTGTGCAAACAGCAGGCGTTTAATCTATAGCAGTTTTACGCCTTTGCCTGCTGTAACAGTTAAGTAGGAATTTCATGAGTAAGGGAAAAAAAATAAGCACGCCTGGCTTTGAAAATCTGTGCCTGATGTTTTAGGTCTGTAGCCTAAAATCTTCTTTGACCCTACGCTGTTTAGCTTTTTATCTATGTGCCATGCTTTCCTCTGTAGTCACGTTCTCTCCATGAAGGTTGTGGTCTCTCTGTCCAGTATTTCATGGCCATGCCTTATCGCCTTGATTAAATGATAGCTTCTGTGATCAGTAAGTAGGTCTTTTCCTGTCTTCCCTCAATAGGGCAATTTCTGGGACATTTTATATCGCAGCTTTGGCACCCATAATCTTTCTCAAGCTCTTGACCTATAGGTCTTGGGTCTCCTAGTATGAACAGCTCACTGCACCTGAGACCATCTTGTCCCAAATAATTTATATTGCTTTTGATTTCGCTTTGAGTTAAGTGACATCCTGCAGTATCCCATGGATTATACTGTAATGGTTAAATTTCCTAGCTAGACTGTTTTTCTGTGAGAGTTTTCTTTGACCTGCAGTTGCTTCAGTCACTTCTCTAAACAGAGCAGCATAGAACGTGAAAGTCATTAAAATGCATTTATGAATGAAATATGGACATTTTTTCAAAATAACCACAGAGCATATGACTGTGTTTTCTGTAGGACTACACAAGTATTTTTGTATGTACTGACAGCTGAAGTCGTATAAAGAGTTAAAGCATAACTATTTTTATTGGACATTACTGCAAGCATTTATAAACCCATTTCTCTGTGTAGCACATATTAGTAATAGATTACACTGAGAAATGTGGTCTCAGTATTTACAGTACAGAATGTGCTTTCCTTTTGCTGACACCTATGGAAAGGAAACTGTTGCACAGCAGCAGTTGATAATTTCAGTCGATTTTCCTCCATTCCTACTCCCACCCCCTTTTTGGAGACATAATGTAAAGGTTGTAAAGGCATCTCTAAGGAACGTGCTGACTGTCAATTGCCAGTGAGAAATCGGGGGGGCTTTTGAATTGGCTTTTTGATGCCAGTGTTTTCCTCCTGTATGTTCTCTACTTTATTTCAAATTGTTTTTAGAACAGATCTGTAATAAAATAATTCAGAGCATCAGAAAACAATGTATTTAAAAATTATGATGATAACTTAAGAGATACAGTACTCCGCTTGACTATGTTAGATCAGTAACCTGCAAATTTCAGTTTGAGGACTCTTGGCTCATTTATAATACAAAGTACAAAGCTCTTAGTTTGTGCAAACCTAGAATTTTGTGGCTATAGGCTTGAAATAATTTGTCTTACAGGAGCAGATCCTATCCTGTTTTGTAGGACTATACAACAGCTTAAGCAAGTACTTCACGGGATCAGGATCCTATTTGAGAGTAAGATTGTAAACCCAGTAGGTTGAAAAGCTTATTTTCTTTTGCAGGGTGTGGAAAGAAACTGATACCAAAAGGAAAATAAGAATTTTAAGAGGTCCTTCAAGCATAGTCATGTTGAGTAAAGGCATATATTACAGCTTTGAATTGAGTTTTAAGTGCAGTATTGCACATGTAAATCTGAAAAACTTAGAAGTACTGAAGTTTTAGATGTTACACATTCAGATAGTTCTGGTTTAATTTGTGGATTTTGAACCTTTGGGTTTGCTTTTTCAAGTGTTTTTTCTGCAGCCATGAAGATTATAAATTTCTCTTCACATACAGTCAAATGCTTTCAACTGTTGATTCTTTAAGTACAACACAAACCACTCTAAGGCTTACAGTAGAAGTCTGTAGCAATATGAGGAGGACCTGGAAACAGCTGACAATGCACAACATGTTTCCTTCCCAGTTTTAAAGCCATTTGTCCAGACGTTGAAACAAGTATTTCTTGTCGTACCTGAAATAGTCTTTTTGCTCCCTCTGCTTCTTGTATAATTAGGCTTCCGCTTCAGGTGCGGAGATTGCACATGATAATAAACCTGGTTTAAGTTGGCAGTGGGACTCAATCTGTATGAGCTTTGTTTCAAAATACTCAGTTCAACTCACAAGTCAATGTTGTGTTTATATACCAGTTTGGCAACTTAGCACCAAATGCTGGAAAGTGCATAATGTGGCTCTTTAAATGACTTAATACTAGTAATAACATTTTTCAGAAGATTATAATTTTGTATTGCATTTTTATTGGATTCTGATGAATTGTGAACTGAACTTTACAGGAGGTTTTTTTTTTATATAGAGCTTTTTACATCTTCCTACTTAGCAGACATATTGTGAGGCACTATCAGTGATAAATAAAGCTTTATCCAGTTTTGGCTTTGGAGTGCTGGATCCTTATGTTGGTCAGTGTTGCACATCTTGAATGTAATATTGCAGTTTCCATGGATAGAAGTGTAGATCAGGAAATTTCATAGACCGCTGACATTTTTAAATACATAACTATGCATGTATGATTACTTAATTTTGTGTATAGCTGTTGAAATCACACCACCGTAGAGCTCTGGCATTTTTTGTAATGTCATTGTATTCCTTTAGGCAGTGTCAAGCATGAGGACAGTTCTAAAATTTTCAGAGCTGCTTTGTTTACCCTGTGTGCATGACGGTGTCTGTCATCTTAGCGTTTTCCTCAAAATAGGAATTTATGCTAATTTTCAGCCCTTTTTGTTTCTCTCTAATTACAGGTCACCTATTTTATAAATTTGGAATCACAGAATCTGACTGGTATCGAATCAAGCAAAGCATAGACTCCAAATGCCGGACAGCTTGGAGACGGAAACAGCGAGGTCAGAGTCTTGCCGTGAAAAGCTTTTCAAGGCGAACGCCTTCGTCATCGTCTTACAGCGGGTCAGGTAAAAAAACCAACCAACCAAACTCTGCCAAACCCACAAAAACCAAACAAACCCCAACAGAAATTGAAACTTACAGTAATAATGCCATTTGTTTTTCAATATATGTGAAAATTATTTTGGTCTTAAGTTACACTTAAACAGGTGTAGGTAGTACCCACAGATTTGAATATTTTTGTGTAACAAAGATAAATGGAGAAGCCCACATTTCTCACAATTTAAGTTTTGGAGTGGATTTTATATTATTGCTTTTTTTTTTTTTTGGAGTGCCATTTATCACTGGCAAAGAGGTGTCTCTATTACAGCATATGTATGTCTACAGTGCTCCTCAAGGAGCGTATCCATGTACTAAGTGAAGCCAACCATTCATAGTTAAATCATCGTGGGCCTTCAGTGCAAGCCAACCACCTCCTGGTGCACTAGGAGTCCTTCGCAGCTTCATGGGGCTTGTAACCAAAGTAGATCGCTGGTAGGATGAGCTTCTAATACTGTTTCATCTATAAATTGAAGTCACGCTCCTGGTTGTGGTGCATTAATGATCCTATAAAGGAAGTGAGATGTGTGTATTTGTTCGCAAAGAGAAGAGGGAGAAGAAAGTCTGTTTCTAAAACAGTAGTAAAACACAGATTTGCCAGAATTGAAAGTGTAGTATATTCCAGTGTGTGAGATAGATTGGCTTTGATTTGTACATTATCTGAATGCCTGGCTTCACTGAGATGCTTAAGAACGTCCATCCACATGTGCTAACTGATAAAATTCAGCAGATGCAGCTTTGTGCTATCATATGTTCTTTTTTTTACCATGTTCAGTTTGAGTAGAAGGTCAAAATGTTTCTGCAACTGATGTTCGTAAGAGGAGTCAAGTGAATAAATCTTTCTGAGTGTGTTCACACCATTTAGTAGGACGTGCTAAATTTTGTTCCTGAAGTATTTTACTCTGAAGAAATTATGTATGTTGTAGGTGATTCTATATTTCCATATAGGTATGTAGGCATGAATAATACTAACAAATGAAAAATACTGACCTAAGAAGTGTTCTCATAAGACATTTCTGGCTCATGCTTTTAATATAAAGCAGTGTTATGGGACATTTGTACATCATATATTAAAACCAGTGTTTTGGAAGTGAGCCCAAAGAAAAGGAAGTAAGTTTATTTGCCTGCATAAAATTTTTGGTTGCATGTTAACACTAACCACTGTATCTCATGCAAAGAATGCCAAAATCTGCTTTCAATGGAAAATTTTATGTGCTGGAACTGGGAATCATATCCAAAAATCTCAAATGAAAACAACTAATCAGTGTAATGATAACCATAAGCCATATATGTTGATGGGATTTTTATTTTCAGTCTCTTCGCAATCAGTATTTTAGAATAAAAATGCAGTAGTAAGTGAATATTATGGGCCTGTGCTCATCAGACCGTACTCCTTGACTGTTGTTGAGATTTATTATTAAAAATATTAATCTTTAATCTGCTGGTTTGAAAATTTGGGGAGTCCAGTGTAGAGATGTAAAACACAGACTCAGGCTCAGTGAACTCATGTCTTTAGAAGGCCATAAGGTAGTAAGTTTTCGTGGGTTTTGTTTGTTGTGGTTAAGCTGAAAACTCAATTTCCCCCCCGCCCAGTTCCACTAACCTGATCTGTGAGTAAATTGTTCCATGGGCACAAAGGCACCTGAATTAACTCCTGGGATTTCAGCAATATGCTATCTGAGCAGGTGGCAGTAGCGTGGTACAGACACACATGAGCTGGTTCTGCAAGAGCCATATTTTGGGCTGTGTGCCCTGGCTAGCTCATTTAACTGGAGTTGAGCTGGCTGCTTTTGGAACATCAATCTCCAGGATTTTCCCAGGAATTATTATGCCACCTGGGTGTCCCGCTGAACAGGCTATCTTATCTCCCAAGTCCACTCAGATAGCAAAGAGGTGACCGCATGTCCTTATAAAGATGTCTTTGGTCCTGAAGATGATGAAGGTCAGCTGAGGCATCTTGGCATGTCATTGGCAGGACTTGGATAGACTGTGCAGCCAAAAGTAGACTACCGGCAATAACATTAACAGCTGCCTTTGGTAACGGTATGTGAAAATGTTCCTATGGATTCAGAGTCTTTTGTTAGTTTTCTTTAAAATACTGCTCTCGCTCAGAATGTCATTGGCATAATTTTCTGGGAGGCTGTAAAGATGTTGGATGACTTCACCAGTACATTCGCACCCACTGTGAAAAAGCTCTTAGAAAAACAGACCACTTTCAGAATCAGGTGGCCTTTGAAACACTAATTTGCATTCCAAAATCAGGTGGGAGTGGTATTTCATCTGAAGAAAGGAGAGGAGGTATGAGGAAAAACAGGAGAGTGGGTTGAGAGGCTGAGTGAGTATACAGGGAGAAGAAAAGATGCAGGGAAAAAAATGTAGATTCACGGATGTTTAAAAAGCTAACTGTTGCATGACAGGGCTGTAATTCCACCGCTCTGTTCAGGTAACTTCATGAACCGCTCAGACTTTGCCTTTGTGGTTTGACATCCCTGGAACCCCTCAACGGAATTACAGCATCATAATTCACAGGCATCTGTTCCTTATTATACACACTGTATGGTGGATATAGCGGAATTCCTGCTGCCAGCTAGCAGGAAAGAGAAGTAATATTTCACAGCTCTGAAGTAAAGGAGGTCTGTATTTCACAGTTATGACAACATAGCTGTCAAATATAGCTTTTTAAAGTGTTACATATGAACCCAGACAGTTTTTATGGTAGCATTTGTTTCAGAGGGCAATTTAAGGTGAGCCTTGAACGGTCTGGAATTCAGCTACTTGAGAAACTGTCTTTCCCACTATTGTTAGTTGTAGCTATTAAGATCAGCTTCCAGGTGCTTTATGTCAGGTCTCCACCCAGCTGTGGTTGCTGCTGTCTGCAGAAGAATACCTGTGTTTGGTTTCACTGAGTAATATGTTGCTCCATGTCAGTTCACATATAACAGGTATTTGAGTTGTTTATCTATTGGGCGGAATAGAGTAGCTGCTTCTCACAAAACATATAATGAAAAAAAAAGGCTCTTAAAAGATTGTGAATGGCTACTGTGTCGTGTTTACACTGTGAAGGATGCAGGGATATGCAGCGTAATTTCTTGTATATATAAAGCGTTGGCTTTGGCTCCACTCGCTCAGCATAAGACTGTATGACTTCTATTGAAAGAAGCTATAATTATTTAGTTTGATCAGGAAATTTAGTAGAGCATCGTCCTGTGACTAGTCAGGTCAGGTCACTGAACCCCTTAAGGTAAGTGTGTCAGGTTCTCTGATAGTTCAGATACAGCAGGGGTGTCGCACACGTTCAGTAGGAAAGCACTTTCATTTCATATCTTATAAACAAGCATTTCAGATTATGCCACGTGGGGGAAAAATTTACACACACACTCACCCCTTTTACCAGGTTAACTATGATAAACCTAAGCCATTTGTGGAAGTACTTAAACCCACTGATTCTTAGCTAAATGATGATAATTTCCTAGGGAAGTTTTAGGGCTTATCCTAGAAGATACTCCTATAGTCTTCAGAAAGTAGTTCTTTTTAAGATGCACTATTGCCATCAACAGATGCCTCGAGTAGACGCATAGTATCACAGTCTCTGCCATGCAGCTGAAGTGTTCTGAAAACGTCATTAAGAGATTTAAATATGATTTCAATGTCCTGAGCGTGAGTGAATGAACACCACGTTCCCTGTGTGAATTTTTCCCAGAGTTTGGTAAGGTTTTTCCACTTCTGAACTTGTGATTGTAGTATTTCATATTAAAATTGTGACCAAGAAGTACGACAAAAAAAAAGGCTCGAATCCAAAACTGTTGTCTTCGATTGGCTTGAAGTAATATTTTTCATCAGCTATCTCTAGGGGCTGCTAATAGCAACATAGCTTTCTGTTATGTTGTAGTATAATACTACATGTTTCAGTCAGCAGAAATTTATTAGCTCTTTGAAATGTTGCAAAGGAGCTCTGTTCTCTTATGTGTTACAGAATCTTTTCTTAAATGCTGGTATGCTAAGAGTCTAGAATAACTTAGCATTTTCTGTTTGGCGGTGAAAATTGTTGAACATGCCTACATATCATTGAAAATAATATTTTTGTTAGTCCTGAAATAGTCTCACATCAGCATGGTCACTGCCCTGCTGGACATCCTCCCCTATGAATTAGGGGACTTGATTTTTTCAGAGCTGCTTTTTAGCAGCAATTAATTTGTTTCATTTAAAAAAAAAAAAAAAAAAAAAAAAAAAGCAGCCCAAAACTCACCTGCCTGTGACCTGGCTTTGATTTCTCTGGCTCTGAGGAATCTTGAGGGTGGTCAAACGTAGTAACAGGTTGCCCAGAAAAGCTGCGGAGACACCATCCCTGGAGACCGTCAAAATCCACCTGGACACAGTCCAGATCAACCTGTTCTGGTTGCCCATGCTTTGAGGAAGAGCATTGGATTAGATATCTCCAGAGGTCACTTCCAACCTCATCTAATTCTGTGACTTTGTGATTTTTATGAATTATTGCACACGTAATAAATAATTCTGAATTATTTACATCTAAAGAGGGTTGCTATTCTTGAGCTTCGTTCTTCTGTACTTGTTGGAGATGTCAAAAAATTTTAGGCTTTTTCTGCCCATTATACATAGAAGTTCATGTAGCACATGGCTTTGATTTGAGTTGTGCAGTTGAAAAGGATAACAAATTTCCTCTCTGCTCCGTTTATCATACGGAAAAATTAACTATGCAAATGACAAAGCAGGAGGCTGAGCCCATAGTCCTTACGTAGCCTTAGAAGTTTTTGGCGTTGTAATTCTGTGACAGTGTTCAAGTGTTAAGAGCTCAAGAGGAACTGATCTGCAGACAAAAACATGTCTAAGGAATCTTGTAGGAAAATATGAATTAATCTCTCCTTCACCCCCAAATATATTAATTGAGATTGTTCTACATTTAATTGACTATGCAGCTTTGCAGTAGCCACAAGATTTATGTGTTGCATAAAGTTGTTGTAGCAGACTGTTATATTTAGGCAGAAGTTGGTTTTCCTTATTTTATCTGTCTCTTCTGTTTGAAGCTGTTGCCTTTTGTTGGAATTGAGGTATTAATTGCAGTGGTTTGCTGTGCTCTTCTCAGAGCAAACACTTCAGTCCTTAATGTGTGTTTTTCCCTTTTTTTTTTTTCCTGACAAGAGTTGTGTACATGGCTGCCATGACTATTTAACTAGATATTCTTTTTAAAAATGTTAGCAGTCTGTGGAGGGAAGGCAGTAGGAAGTGAGGGTTTTGGGAGGAGGATTAATAGAAGACTGCCTTCTCCCTTTCTTTTAATTTCTCTTAAGATTGTTAAAGCTGTTATCACAATTTTCCATGTTGGAATTTTTAATTAGTTCTATGACTTTGGGATTTATATGTAGATTTAGGCTGAAGTGCTCAGCCTATGCCGAGATGTCACATATAAAAATGGATGTGGAGCCAAATCTTCAAAGCTGTTCTGCAAAATTGGAGGCATTTAGCACTGGATGAGTCAGGTTGAGATAATAGTTTACAGTATATAGTTTTATTTCTATTAATTGTTCAGTAATGGTGTTTTTCCTACATTTTGTTTTTGAGGACTGCTTTGGTACGTCTGGCTACAGAATCTCTACCTCCTACGTTTCCTTCCAAAATGAGAAGCCAGATGCTCAACTGATAAATATGAAATAGAATAGGAAAGAATTAGAAAATGCCAAAGGTTTTGCCTTTGAAGTGAGGAATTTTAAAACTGATCTTAGCTGAAAATTAAACACACATATTCTTGAAACAGTGACAAATTACATTTGTCTGACAAATCTAATCTTGCTTGGCAATGTCTGAGGAAGATTAGTGTTGAGTAATGTGACAGAAGTAACTTGCTTCAGTGGTGATTTTGTCCTCTTGAACATTGGTCTGAGAAGACAGACTCAGGCTAAATTTTCTTTGACTCATAAGCACATGCAGTAAACAAACAGAAAATGTAAAAGATCCAATTTCAACTTGGGAGGAAGGAATATTTCATTAGTAGTTTTGTTTTGTTTTTTTCCCCTGTATCACAACTTAATTACTTGTGGAATGGTCAATGCAGCATCTTCCATTCTGTGGGTGGCTCCAAAGCTATTCCATGTAGTGGAGGGTGCTTTGGGAATGCCATGGATGAGGTGCTCAGTAGTAGCACTACATAAGCTGTTTGGTTCATGTCAAAGTACCCCTTTGTAACTAGAGCAAAGGAAAATTTCAAAGCAAGAGTTCAGCTGAACTCAATGCCAGGGATTCTCTAATATATCAAAGTTGTAAACGTGAAGCTAGATAGTTTACATGACAGTGATTTATAACTGTTGACATATCCTCTATTCAAGCTGTGTGCTATTCATGTTTGTGTTTGTTTTTAATGGGGAATGTTTAAAAACGGATAAATATTACTTTTGTCTGGTCAGAGATTTAGAGGGGGAAAAACAATACTTTAAAAGGATGTTTTGTTTTTAGACACTGTTGAATCCTCTGTCTTCTTTCTTCCTAAGAATAAAAAAACCCACCAAAACAAAAAAAAAAAAAGAAAAAAAGAAAACCCAACTGTGGTTGTTGCAGTGAAGCCAAACTGAAATCTATTTATAAGTGACTGCGGGAGATGTACGTTATGATTGCATTTAGTCTGTATCTCCTGTTCCCACCTCTGAAAAGCGTAGTAATTTCTGGCATCTGTGGAGCAAAGGATAGTTTACATATAAAGGCTTTTGGACTTTACAGTTAAAAATGCACTTCAATATGTGCATATAATATATATGTAAATAAATATTTTTATCTGCTGCAACTCTTATTTCTTTGATATTCTTTCACTGCGTAACTTTCTTAATCAGAAAATAAATACTCTTTGTAAGCGCATCTTCGTGTTTTCTCGGAAGTACCGTGTTGCAGTTTGTTTAATGGTAAGCGTAAGCTACAGGAAGAATACTGCTAGGAGGTTGTTAAATCTGTAAGTGAGACACATGTCTTACCTTGCTTGTGTCCCAAGCCCAGTTTTGCTGTTTGTGTAAGTGTATTTACATTTACACTATATATGTTTGAGCATATAAAGTTATGTATGTATGCATATGTGTGTATACACGCACACGTCTAGATGAAGGATTATGTATTTGGACACTGTGGTTTGACTAGCAGTTGAGTGGTAACTCAGCTCAGCTGTTGAATTACATAGTGGGGGACTGGGAAGCATGATGGAAAGACAAAATCACAATGGAATGGACTAGTGGTAGCTTCTAAGAAGGAAGATCACAGAATCACAGAATCACTAGGTTGGAAAGGACCTTTAAGATCATCAAGTCCAACCATTAATCCAGAACCACCATGTCCCCTAAACCATGTCCTGAAGCGCCACATCCACACGTTTTTTGAACACTTCCAGGGATGGCGACTCCACCACCTCCCTGGGCAGCCTGTTCCAATGCCTGACCACCCTCTCAGTGAAGAAATTTTTCCTAATATCCAATCTAAACCTCCCCTGGCGCAACTTGAGGCCATTTCCTCTTGTCCTATCACTTGTTACTTGGGAGAAGAGACCAACACCCTCATCGCCACAACCCCCTTTCAGGTAGTTGTAGAGAGCGATAAGGTCTCCCCTCAGCCTCCTCTTCTCCAGACTAAACAACCCCAGTTCCCTCAGCCGCTCCTCATAAGACATGTGCTCCAGACCCCTCACCAGCTTCGTTGCCCTTCTCTGGACACGCTCCAGCACAGATGAATAACAGTGGGCTTTCTTAGCCCTTTAGCATCCTAACAAAATGCTGTTGTAAAATAAAAAATACATAAAATGAATTGCATGAAGTATTATTAAGGACTGAAGTAACGGAAATGAGCGAAAAAGGGGAAGACAAAGAGGCTTAGGTAAATGATCTTTATAGACTATCTGTTACTTTCACTGACCATGACAAAGCCACTGGCAATGGAAAGCATGATCTAGTATCAGAATTTGAACAAATCACATTTTTATTTGGTTGATAGCACAGTTTCTCATGCAAGGTACAGCACTCTCCTGCCAGTTGTGATTTGTTAATCCCATCCGGAATTCTGTACAGCAAGCTTCCGTTGTACAGGAAGTGCAGGAAATACTGGAATCTCACAGCAAGCAACAGGCCTATATTTAAGAAATTACAAACGTTCTGCTGTTACCTACTAGTCAAATGTAAGATATTAAAGATGTATGTCCAACGGACTTTTTTTTTGTACTTGTACCAAACAAGTACATAACATGTGCTTGTTATGTTTTGCTCACTGCGTAAGTGTTCTGGCTGTAGTTATGTATTTGCAGATTGTTAACATAATTAGAGCTGTCTAGATGAATTGTTAAGCAAATAAACTTTTCAACAAATAAGTAAATACTAGCTTGGTGGTTTTGAGTTACTTTCCAGTTCCCATATTTAGACTTAAAACTCAAAATTATCTTCTTAAACAAACATTTGCAGATAGGATGAAAAAACCCCAAATGGATGATTTTATTAAAGAACATTTCCATTAAAATATTTGTCTGAGTGGATAAAGCTCATTCTTGCAAAACTAACATTCTCTTTTCAGTATAAATCTTAGAGTATTAAGTAGAGGTACTAAAATTTCATGAAACATGCCTTCCTGCTGTGTTTGTTCAAAAGAAAACCAACCATCATTTTAAAAATCAAAATAGATCAGCCATCAGTCACCTCTGAGCAGGACGAGGCCTATCTTGTGCTTATTTAAGCAATACATAAAATCTTGTAAGGAAATGATCTATAACAGAAGTAGAGTGACACTGTTTCTTAAATATTTTCATTGTAGCTTCTAGTACTTGGACAGCTTGAAAGCCTTATAGTATTGAATGTTACTACATGTTAGACGTTAATGTGTTTTAGGTTACCCTGTAGCATAAAAGTCATTGTCAGAGCAATAAATAATTTATAAAAATTGTAAAACACTTAATGCTTCAGAGATTTCATTCAATGTATTTTTGTGGCATAGCAAAAGAAAAATGTTAAGAGTTTACAAGAATACTGTATGTAAAAAGTATTTATTCAAATACATTATTCTAAAAGCCCTTTATGACAGTCCCATTCTCCAAGATGTCTCAAATTTAAAAAATGAAGAAAACTAGGACTGATGCTGAATCTTAGTATGCTATTAGTATGATATTGGGACATTTTAAGGTTTTTCCTAGCAGTGCGTACTTGAATTATCACATGTGCTTCAAAAGTGTCATTGATTGATAGCCCGAGTTGTTTTCCTGATGCCTAAAAGGATATATGGTATCTGGTGATAATTTACCTGTTAGTGGTGTCTTAATCTGGAGGAAGACCCATGCATAGCATTAGTCTCTGGTCCATTGTATTCCACTTCACTCTTTTAGTACAGAATTACTGACATTGCTAGTCTCTCAGTATCACTGACACCAAATGCATAAAAAAAGTCACGTTTAAAAAACTTCAATTTACAGGATGGGTTTTCAAATGTATCCTTGTAGTGGTGGTGGCAGTAATAGTTCTTAGCTACACAGGTGCACAAGAGAAAGCGTTGAACTGCTTGGGAAATGCATGTGGTTTTTTTTTAATGTAGGCTTTCTCAGAAACAAAATAGCCTTTGGAACTCCTTTGGAATTTGTAGCAAATCTACAGGTGAGCAATGAACACGAGTAAGAATATTAACATATAAATGATCTGCATCTAGTTACTGATCGCATTTGTTTTCCACAGTTTTGAAGTATGCATTGTTGCGTGGCCACTGGCCTGACATACACACATTTAATAAAGCTGGATTTTTGTCTCTCTTTCAGAGGGTTCGCAGAGTTCAGTTTCAGCTTCTAATGAGATCCAGCAGAACCAGCCACAGGCACTACACTATGCACTAGCCAATGCTCAGCAGGTTCAGATCCACCAAATAGGAGAAGATGGACAAGTCCAAGTAGTATGTACTCAACTTTTTCTAAATTATTCCATTTAAATGATCTAGATTATTGCAAACTTTGCTTCAGTTGAAAATTAATTTTTTATTTTGAAAAAGGCACCTACCATCACTTTTTAAGCATGATTTTCAGAACATAAACATTGAAGGCTTATGAAAAAATCTTTAGAGATATTTGGCAAAAATCTTCATGCAGGATTTGCTCACACAATTGTTGCAAATACATGCACATAGAGTTCTGTATATAGAGTTGACTAGTCTCTAGCTGGCTGTTTGCTTGCACTTGCCATAATAATAATAGCAGACCCACTAAGCATATGATTTACACCTCAGAGGTAGTTCTGGCTATGCCTTCCAAAACAAGAATGCATTTATTTATTTATTTTCATTTAAAAAACCCTACATTCTCAGGCATTTTGGAACATCTGTTAGCTGAAGCCTTTACATGTGTATTCATTTAGATGCATGTATGTAAGTAAAAATTATAAATATTGACATTTTTTAAGCCTGAGACTCCTACCACAACTCAGGCCATGATTATTTTTATATGTGGTTTTAGTGTACTCTGAAAAAACTCACCTTGGCTTTAGTTCCTGTGTGCCACAGTTTGACTACAAGGATTGTTTTAAATTCAAATTTTTTAAAAAAAGTGGAAGAAAATAATGAAATAACGGATTGTGTGGCATTTCTGACGTGTGGCATTCAGAAATAATGAATTATATCTGCACACTCATTCTTTTGTGGTAGAAACCGGAGAATTTAATGTGTGAAATCTGTCTGCCATTAGTTTTCAAAAACTTCAGGCTTTGCAGTTTACAGCATTTATCTGTGGTCATACAACATAGCAAATTTTTCACTGCTAGTATTAGTGTTTTGAAGGTACGCAGAAGTCTGAGTATGGGCCAGCACTCAACTGTGCCAGGCAGTGTCCAAGCACAGAACAGAAAGAAACGTGCAAAGACACGTACGTACCCGTTCTGCATGATGATCACATAAGCCCGCTTTCTCTTGAAACCAGGCTAAAAAAACCAGGTGGAAATGGGTGAATAAACAAGAATTCTTGAGAGATACTAGTCAACAATATAACTGTAGTACCCAGTGGTCTGGCTCTTGTAAAGGTTTTGGTCAACGCCATTACAAAGAAGAGTCTGAAGTAGGATAATGAAGCATTTTTAGTAGATACTTACAGTGTTCTCTCCCCAGGTAAGAGAGGCAGTGCAGGAGAGGAGGAGCAAATGTGCCCCATTGATTCATTTACACATAAAGAATGAGAAAACTCCATTAACACAGGGAATACTCAAGTTTGGTCATGTAGAGCCGCAAATAGCGTGGAAATGGTGATGTTGCTCAGAAATACGATGAAGAAAAAAATACTATGAAGGACAGATGCTTTTGGAATGTTATAAAAAAAATACATGTGTCTCAAACCTGATGAAGGTTTACCCGAGAAGCAGTAGAAGAATCAGAGGAGCAAAGTGTCATGGAAATTGGGGGAAAATTTCAAGATGTGTGGCACAGTGTTGAAGGCAATCGGCAGAGCTGTAAGCATTGCTTAAAAGGAAGACTTCAATATTAGCCAGAATATTTTTTAAGGAGTGTGTGGAAGTGGAAGGAGCTCCAGACAGCAACTGTAAGAGTTGTGGAGAGGAAATTGTGTTAGAGCGTGCATTTTTCCCAAGTGAAAAAGGTTACTTATAAAGTAAGTCAAAAGAAAGAGCTGGAGTGTGGGTGTAAGGGATGGTAGGAACCGTTAGCTGTGAGATTCAGATAGGGTTGGAAAGTCTGGGCCATCCCTCTCGTTTTCCCAAAGGCCTTGCCCTTCCCTGTTATGTACCTGGATACCATATGACTTAAATGGAAGTTGAGCTAATTCTGGAGGGTGATTGCTTAATGGAACTAGATCCTAAATGCTTTGAGTTACTACTCTCAAACTTGGAAGAGGACTAAAGAGAAGTTCAATAAATTAACTTTCAAACTTTTTTTCCTGTCAGTTGAGAGCATCCTCAAGTGAAGTAATGCTTTTTCTGCAGGAACTGGGTGCACAGGTTCCATTTCCACTTCACTTTTGCCATAACTTTACAGTATTATCGTGTGAATTTCTTTGTCTCTTGGTTTCCCTATATATTTTAAAAAGCATGTCTTAACTACTGTATAGATCTTTTTATGAGATTCAATTGATGACTGAAAAGTATTTTTCAAGTCTTGAAAGACAAGGTGGAAGAGACAATTATATGAAATACATGGATATAATAGACAAAATGGTTATGTTTATAGATGTAAGTGATGAAACTTTGCCCCTTTAAAAGATGTGGACTTGTCAACTATCCTTGAAATGGATTCTGGAATTCAGGAAAAATCCACTATGACCAATATCTAAATGTTGTCATAATTTGTCAAACATGTAAAGGGGTCCTAGGTTGAAACAGATGAAAATGGTATTGCTTTTTCAGTTCTAGGGAATCATACATAAAGATCAGGCTAAGAGTCATTAATAAGGTCGTAGTAATTTATACTGTATATATTGTTTAAAAAAAATCAGTATTGAACTGAATTTGTGAACAAACTAAAAGGAATGTCCTTGAAGGCCAGCTATGTATCTGCAAAAGATGAGTGAGCAGTTCTTTTCTGGAATGCTGCATGATACAAAGGTGAATAAAGTCACCTTCTCCCCCCTCCCTTTAGTAAGAAAGGATTGCTTATATTGGAAAACACAAATGGATCTTTTAAATGTTCAGTGCTTTTTCCTGGGAGCCCTGAGAGCTTGATGTTAAGGAGGGAAAGTGATTCTAATCTCAACATGGACTGGGCTCTGCTCTAATTTTATATACAGTCCCTATTGTCAGAGTGATACTTTCAGTATGTTTTTTCTCTCTATAAATAGACAGTTTCCTTCCAAAGGAAATGAAACTGTTTGAAATAGAGGGATCTGTGTTTCTTTGAAAATCACATGCAATTGTTCTTGTGCTATAAAATAAGAAGAGCCTTTGACAGAATTCCAAATGATTATCTTTAATCTCTGTCTCATGCAGGCATATTAAAATGAACACAAAGCCTTATAAACCCTGAAGTAGGTTATTTAGAATCCAATCTCCCTTCAGGTAAATCACAGTAGCAAAGACTTTGCTGGGCTAGTCAGGATGCACAAGGAATCCCGTCCACTCTCTTATCTGTGCTTTGATCAAATGGTAGGCTTGATACCATTCTGAAGTGGTGGGTATGGTCAGCAATACAAAGTATTAACATTATTAAAGCTGTTTAGTGCAGATTCTCCACTAACATAAACCAGTGTAACTGCATTCAAATTAACGACTTCATGCCAATTTATAGCTGCTTGAGAGACAGTCTTTAGCACGGTACTGTGCTTAACCATAACTATGTGAATGTACAAAGATACGTGGATACTTACAGATACCTTTTAAAACTTCACTCTTAGTGAGTGATTAGTCGTGGCATATCTGTTTTAAGAACTGAGTTTCCAAGGTCTTTAAATGGGGTTAATGTTCAGGCACAATGCTAATCTACCAAAGCAAGTTAGTCCCATGCCTTGTGGATCAGTCAAAAATGCATATACTTTGTAGAGAAATGCACTACATAAATAATATTTATTATTATGCCTATTTTCTTTCCTCTTATGTGAAAATGAACCATTCTTTTTTCAAAGTCACTCTGCTTATACTTTGCATTAAAAAAATGGGGAAATATGGATGTACTTTATTTTGTTTAAAGCTATCTTTAATGGTTTTCATTGAATAAGCATTTTGCTTCCATATATTAAGCTGTGTTGAATCCAAGGTGATAGCTTCTTCCTCTAGTTATGATTTTTTTCTGATGCTCCTTGGTGTTTTCTTTTGTTGTGGATCCCACAGGGCCATCTCCACATAGCCCAGGTTCCTCAAGGCGAGCAAGTCCAAATCACACAGGACAGTGAGGTGAGCCGAACGTTTGGGTGCCCGTGGAGCAGATGTTGGCCAGAACTTAGGGCCCTGATTCTAAAACCGTACCTCTGAGATCGGTTACAGTACACTAGAGAGACCAGTGTGGGTAGAAGCAAGAGCATGTGATGGAGCCAGGATGAAATGTGGTTTATGACAGTAAATGCAATATGCCATTTCTGTCTCGGGGGGGGGAGGGTGTTGGAGGGTTTCTCTTTGTTTGTTTGTTTGTTGATTTGGGTTTGTTTTGGTTTTTTTTTTTTTGGTCCCTTGGCCAGCCAAGACAGTTCAGTGTGTGTGTTACACTAATGATTGTTGTATATGGCTGTCTTCATTGGAAATTTAGTACTTGCAGAGTGTTATAGGAAACCAGCCTAAGTGCTTGCACTGCCATTGAGAAATGAAATTATTTTAGTTAGCTTTATGAACTAAATGTGTTCAGAATACTCTGTCTTTAATTGTGGCAACTGTTGAACAGGAGCTGGGGAAACCTTCAGATGCCATCTAGTAAAGATACATTGCAGAATAAAGTGAACTTCATTACTATCAAGTGATCTGGCATTGCAGTATTTGCACTTCATATTTTTTTCATAAAAATAGTACAGCAGAATGAAAGTGGATAAACCCAGTACTGAACCCTCCAATTTTGACTTCTTTTTTTCTCCCCACTCAGGCGAAACAGCTATTAAAGCGAGCTGAATTTACCTGAGGGAGAGTGCTATTGTTGATTATTTAAGAATGTATAGGCACTCCTAACTGCTAAGACTGCTGTTAGATTTCTTGTGCACTTAGTTTGTTCACATGAAGCAGCGATAGCGAAATAAGGTTAAACATAAATGCAGACTACAGTTTTAATCTGCGTGATTTCCCTGTGGAGTTGTTTTACTCAGTGTTAAGCATATCTGCTTGTTGGGTTAGTTTAATCCACTTCCAAAATACCCTCAATCACATCTCATAAAACCACTGTTGGTGCGGAGGAATACTGTTAACACAGGGAACTATTATAGAATAAATATTATCATAAATATTATAGTTAAAGGCAGTCTCCTTTGAAGGGCTTTTCAGACCTAGAAGGGAGTAAGAAAGGATTAAAATGTTCTGGGTCTAAAGGAATGCACAGTGTGCTACAATAAAACTGAAGCAGTTCTTGGGTAAAGTGCCACTGAAATAATTACGATTCAGCAGATAGTAGTTGTAATTGATCCTGAGCTTCAGGCACACCCCGGTGTCCATTGGCTTCATCTGAAGTTCCCATATGTGAGAGTTTTAGGGACTACGTTTGTCCGTGACAGATTAAAACATCTGGTTTTAAATTTATTACAATGTACACTTCAAATAAGAGGAAGTGCTGCCAGTACGAGAAAATGCAGAAAACATGCAAATCAATGAATTGGTATTTTTTCTTCAAAGAAATGTGTTATTTCACTGCAAGTCTCTGTGTTTGGGAAGCTGTTTTTTCTTAATCTAAGTGTACTTTAGAAAAGACATTTCTGAGCATGTGAATAAAAAACTTCATTTTGTAAAGATATTGCTTTCCTTTTTAGACTTTGTAGCTACAGTTTCCTTTAAAATACTTTACATTATTGAGAATTTCTGGTAATAGATGTAATTCCTGTAAGACAACTATGTTGGTCTTTGGTATTAAATTTTGATAAAATAAAAAGATCTGTTAGCACAGGCAGTAACTCTATAACAACAAATAGTAAATAGCACGTCATACATGTGAAAGTGTTATACTGCTAATTCTAGTTTAGTAAGGGTTTGACCTAAATTTGCAGTTTTGTATAAATAAGGAAAACCAAAAGTCTTACCTCAAAAGCCGTACGAACAAATTTTGCATAAAAATACTGTACATTATACAGTAACTTTCAAAAAGCAAAACATGCTGGTGCTGAAAAACCTACTTGCTTTTTAGTCTGTTTATCCTCTGTGGTTAAAGTGCTGACCATTGAACTGTAGCTGGATTGCCAAAATAACCCTCAGCAGAATTTCCTAAATTAATAGATTTCCTTAATATTGGAGTTGTTTAATAATGAGATGAGAAACAGGCCTTTTTCAGGACAGAGCAACTTTTTAAATTCCAAAGTTGGTTTATTGTCAATGCTTTTATTTTACAGGGAAACCTGCAGATACATCAAGTTCATGTGGGTCAAGATGGGCAGGTAGGAACAGAACTGAGTTTTTAAGCAACATTTTACTTTGATCTTTAAAATTAATGTTGCAGTTGGCATGATCTCACATTATTAGTGGCTGTTTTAAAGAGCAAAATCTGTTCTGGTCTTTCTGTTTAAATAAACAACTTGCAAAATGATAAAGCATAAGCTAAGTATTTTGTCTGTGGACTCACAAGTATTTGACCAAGCTTATTTCATTACTCCTGCAAGATACTTTATCCCTGTGTTTTATACTTGCTTGTCTTTGGCCTCTTCACTCTTACGTTCACAAACTGGATTGATTATATTGTGTACAGTGTGTTCTTTTCTCTGTTACCAACTGCCACTATGGCCAGATGTGGACTGCAGTCCATGCAAACCTAGGAACATCTATTGCTGAGGTTTAAGCAGCTGTTTTTTCATTATATGGCTGTCTTGGGAGAAACAGATCTTTCGCATCTGCTTTTGTTCTTTTTGATAAGATGCCCTTATTAGGTGCTTATGCATACATGAGGTAAGAAAAAGAAGCTTTTACTTTGAGTGATGAGTCAATAAGTGATTAAATTAGCAGAATTTCCATGTCAGGTGTCAGCAAAATTGCTAACATTTGATCTCAGACACACTTTACTAAATGGTGAACTATATT
Source organism: Phaethon aethereus (assembly GCF_964289735.1). Lineage (NCBI taxonomy): Eukaryota > Metazoa > Chordata > Aves > Phaethontiformes > Phaethontidae > Phaethon > Phaethon aethereus. The sequence goes on from NC_138589.1 coordinate 21,017,277, forward strand.
AAAATATCCACAGCACAAAAATATTCCTGTAAGAAGCTTTCTAGCCAGGCCACTTGAATGAATGTTATGTATTTTTTTTGTTCCTGTTGAATATTAATAAGTTGTGAAACATATGGCTAGAACTTGAATACTGCCCTGAATTGAAAAGGCTCACATGAAGGGTCTTGAACTCCAAGGTCTTGAGAAGCTACCAAATACTCTGAACTTTTGAATACCTAAAGTATTTGTGTGGAGAAGCAATCTAATTTGTATTAAAAAAAATTAAAAAACCCAAACACTTTACATGTTCTTTACTGAGTTTTTAATCAGAAGTACTTTTGCAGAAGTGAGACTAGGAAAGGTGAATTTTTGGAGTCGTGTCAGAACCTTTGTTTTAGTACTTAGTGTTCTTTTTTTCCTCCTTTGTGAAATACCACTGTCCAAATTATATCATCTTAAAAGGCTAATATTGGGTGGTGTTTTGTCTCTCCGAGAGTGGCATGTAGATTAAGTTACTTTTTTTAAAATTATAGTTTAATACCATTATTTTTCCCCTTGAAATACCTATTCATAACAAGTATTCCACAAATTGCATCTCTCTCTCTCTCTCAAATAGAACCAAAGAATGTAGTTTAAAACATCATTGCAAGTTCATGCTATTTTTAAGGGAAATGCCTTGGATGACCATATTTTCCCTGCATTAGGCAGGGAGAGGTGAGTCCTTTCATACAACAGTACCATTCAGCTGCATCTCATGCTAAAATAGTCCTGGAGTAAAAAAACGGTAAGATCTAGAGTAGTAAAAAACTTCCAAACTCTGAATCCCCCTAAGTAGAGTCTTGCTGATCATTAGAGCAGTTGCATTAGTACACACAGAATAAAGCTACGCTGGTAGAAAAGGGTTCTAAAAGTATGTTTGTAAATGTGTATATACATGTGTCTGTGCATATATATAGATATGTGATATATGTTTGTTGAAGTGTGTGAGAGCACACACAAGATAGGGAAGAAAAGCATGATTTCATCAAATTCGTTGCTGTTGAAATCAACATCAGCTTATCTGTGTAAAGACATCTGCAGTATTACAGAGTATTTCATATTTGGGATAACTTTGGTTCCGCCTAAGTAGTTGTGGCTGTACGTGTGTATGTAGGAAATCAGTTTAGCATCCAAATTTTGGGTTTTTTAACTAACTGTACTCCAGGCCCTGCTTTTTAAAGTTTCCTTGAAAAGAAATGGTGAAGTGCTGGGTTTTTTTCTTCATGCACTCAGCTGCATTTCGGTGCACAGAGTAACTGCTATCTCCTGAGGATCACCAGCCAGGCGCTGTCACACTTCAGCTGGCCTCTGCAAATTCACAGCAGCCCTCAAGAGCCTTCAAAAGTGCTTAAATGTTTTCCAGTGGACCAAAAAATAGGAGCAAGCAAATGTTTAGGGGATTTTTATCTCCATTCTGTTGTAGATACTGAAACCTTCATCAGCAGTTTAAGCCATGTGGGCTTGTTTTGCACTGAAGTGGATGAGTAGCACTCACATGATTCCTTGCAACGGCTCCATGCGTGTGTTATGCGAAGGGGTAGAAGGGAGGTCTGTGGCTCAACTGGCTTCTGCTCATCAGCTGATCTGTGTTAAACGACCATTTTTTGAGCTATTAGCTCATGAAAATTGCAAAGCAAAATGAGTTAAACTAAACTGTGTTTGTGGTTTAAGAATGGAAGTTGAAACTAATACATTTTCCTTGGCGCTTGTAGTGGGATAAGAGCACAAAAACCTGTCATATGATATGGTTCAGTGGTAATGTAAGTCATAACAATCCAGTAGCTTGCAATCATCTGTACATGACCTGTGATCAAAGAGACTTCTGTAGTTTTCCCACCTGTCCATTACTTTTCAGGAGAGTGGCTTTTTCTTCTGCATTTTGAACTCTAATGCACGCTGCCAAGGGACACTGAAGAATATTGATAGTAAGGAAAGTGAATAATGTAGCACTTCTGTTACTGAATATTTTTAGCTGACTAATATATACTTACTAACGGTACTAGATCTTAGCTTGGCTACTAAATACTCCCTTTGAAAATTCATCTCATGCTGCTGTCTTCCACATATTATTGCACGCTTAACAGATGTTAGGTATTCTCTCTATTCGGGTGAGGTTTAGTACTGCCGCCCGATGCAGTCTTTCGCTCTGAATCACAAGTAAAAGGTTTACAAGAAGCTGAGACTGCAAAGCTTAAAGTTCTTCGTTTCATAAGAACTAAAGCAAAAAAATGGCATAAATGTACTGTGAAATTTTTTCAGTAAAATTTCCAAGGTGATAGATAATGTTTTAAGCTTTGTAATATTAGTAATAAATAATAGCTTCTCTGCAGAATGATGCCTGTTCTTGATTTTTAACTCCCCCCCACACCCGAATTGTCTGTCCTGGTAGTTGTACTGAATTTAGATTTTGTTTTTCTGGCATCATTGTTCATGGAACTAATGAAATCATGCCAAAAAGAATGCTGTCTACCTACACATGTGTTCTATTAGCTGAAAGTTTCATATTTCAGTGCACGTTTAATAAAAATACCAAACTGCAAAAATAATTAGACTTCATATTAACTAACACTTGAAGCCTTGGACCAGTGGGAATTTTTTTGGACTTTGCATTTTGTACTTATGAGTTACCAGAAGCTTTCTAATTTGTCTCTCTCTTTCCTCTGATTACCTGCCCTCTTTTCTCCCTAACTCCATCCTTTTCTTCCTTTGAATTTCAGTGTTCTGCATCCCGGGAAGTGTTCAGTGTGTGTCCTGCACAAGCTGACATAGTGCCACAGTGTTCAGGAGTGTATGTGGGGTATAAAGAGGTAGAACAGGACAATTTCAGTAGTTTGACGTTGCTTGATTCTGCATTTTAGACATTCCATTTTGTACATCCTCACAGCCAGTGTTTCTCTGATTTAGAAATTAATTAAAATGACACCAGGCAAATGGTCTTCAACTAATACCCTTAGTTTTTAAATTAAAAAGTTAATGCACTTCAAAATCTAAAATATGATCATTTGTATTCCTGGAGAGCTGACAATTTGTTCTGCTCAATGAATGAAAAATTACTAAGAGTAGCAGCGTTTAGTTCACTTAGTATCAGTATCTGTAGGTAAGTTAGAAGAAGCAGGAGAATCCAGAACAAACAGCACGTATGATAGGTTTAGCAGACAAAAGCTAGCCGGTGTAAATTGCTTTTGTAGTGTCAGTCTTCTTACTGTGTGCCTATGAAATACGCATGCGGATTTGCTTCTGCTACATTATGTTTTTCAAAAGGAAACTTGGCATCTTATACAGTTGTAGATACAGACTCTTCCAGAGAAGTTTGTGATCAAAGGGGTGCCCTGAGACCCATCCATAACTGCTGAGTTATACGTACGGAGAGGGGATTGCATTAATAACATGTTTTTCTGCTGCTGAATAAGGTATTTCTATGGAGCAGTGAGTGCATTATCTTTTTCTGAACTTCTACTCTGACCTTGCCGCTGTGGGCTTTGTGGCAGCTGAGGTTTAGGAGAGTTCAGATACAGGGCTCTGGAGGTAGCTCACCAAGTAAGCTTTAGCAAATGTCCTCATATGTGTAATGATCATATGAGAGTATACGAATCCGTGGTCAGTAAGGATATTCTTGGAAAATTGCTGTAGTGATGGAGAAAATACAGCAGCCTTCGGTGCTGCCGTTGGGCCCGTAAGGTTGGAATATAAACGTGTATGAGAAATAGATCAGTGAGAGTTTGTCTTTAATGTCCTCAGGAGGAGTATGAATCTGATGTCTCGTTCAGATCTGGTTTCAACACACATAGTACACCCTGTAATACAGCTCAGGAGGAGATGCGACCTCATCACCTATGTTTGAAACGTCTGTCCAATTTCTGCACTCTGCTGTAGTCTGAAGGGAAGGGCAAGCTGTTAAATCGTAGAGGAATGGAAAAGGGGGAGAAATGGTTCCAAATGTTCAGTGGAAAAAAACCCTATTCTAATAATTCCACCTAATATCCAGTGAATCTTATTTGTGACTGGATCAAGCTAAAATGAAAGTAGGTTGGTTTGTGGAGGAATTTATTTACAAACCAATGGGACAGTCTTAAACCAACTCTTTTAACATCTAGTTTTTGTATCTCTCTTTACCTCCCGGATCATTACTGAGATATTCACACCTTGCTTTTCAGTGAGGGCACCACATTTTTTTAAGGTCCGATTTAATGCATAACTCGAGCTTGATTTTTTCAGTTACACAAACAAAAATGTGTTGACATATTAACTCTGCCTCTGCTCACTTGTATGCATTTTGCAGATGTTATTTTATTGGGAAAGAAAACTGTTTAATATATTTTCTAAATAAGCATTTTAATTGCCTTTACTAAGCGTTTGGAATAGATACTGCAGTTTCTATCAATATTAACGTCAATAATTTATTATCCAAAACAGAGGAAGGAACCATCTTCCGCATTTCTTAATTTTCATATAATGCATCTAATTAAAAAGTTCTAGCTTTAAAAATACTAAAACTCTTTATTCAAGTTCCTCAGTCAAGAATTAACAGAACGTAGGAGTGTTTTTCCTGTCCCTAAGTTTTAAGCAGTAGAGGGCAGTAGTATTAAGATGATTGTCAGTCACTTTTTCGGTGAAAGGTTGAAGAAATGAGGAGGAAATTTGAAGTGCAAGAAATGTGCTGCTCCGACATCAACCTTGTAAACTGTCGTACCGTGGGGACAGAGACACATTCACAGCGTGAGTCTTTCTGCATGCATTGCTGACATTGGGTCTGTGTGTGCACGCGTGTGTGCTTGTGTGCAAACGAGAGAAAGGAAGAAGACCTTAACTTCTGCGCCAGCTGCTGTAGTAGATTGAAAAGGCTTTTTCTTGTTTCAGCACATCTGCTTTGAATAATATGCACGGAGAAACAAACAGGATTGTTAGAAGAAAAACAACAGAATTAAAAACCTGATATAGTTCAGCTGGAACTTAAAAACTGCTCGTATGGTTTTGAAAAAAAAAAAAAGTGATTATTTCTAACTGATACTTTGTCAATAATAGGTTGTACTAAAGTCTTGCAGGTCTGCTCTATTTTTAGGAGTAAAAATGAAGAGAATAGTTTGGAAACAAAATGTGCTTTATGTAAATTTCACATAGAAGCACAATGTATTTATGGATAAAGTAAGAGTGTTTAAAATACTTCAGTGTGAGCATTTCAATTACAAGATTTTTCCTTTTTTTTTGCTTGAAGATAGTCCTTTTTGCACATACACTCTTTAATCTGGCATCCCATAGAAGAGCTGTTCTGTACTTTGACTGTTCCTCAAAGTAGATCATCAAAACCACTCATCATGCTTTTTAGTTCTGAAAACTCAGTTTGCTACAGAAAGTAGCATTTTAGCAAATTAAAACTGAGAAATCTAATTTTAAAGCAGTTAAGTGTATTAAAACTTACAAAGGTGTATAGATTAAAAAAAAAGCTTGGGGAAAAAACCCTGCTACTTGGGTAATCAGTAGCATATCTGATATCTCTAGAAATACCTCTAGATAATCTCTATATCTCTGGAGGTAGATATCTCTAGAATATTAGTATTATATCTCTAGAAAACATCTCTAGAAAAATTAGTATTATAAGAAAAACAGTAATGTGTGTTATTAAATATGGGTAACGAAAAAAGTAGCTATAATAAGCTACATTAGGTGTAGTTTAACTGCAGAATTTAAAATGAGTTTGTAGAAGGTTTGCACCTACTTTGTAATTTTAGAGCCGGGTAAGACGCTGTGCAGTAGGATAGCAACTGATCTCCAGTGGTCCTTGTCATCATTCTGTATAAGATTCCCGAAACAAATCTATGTAAATTGTTTACTCCAGGTTATGATGTTTGACGATAGAACAATAGAGTTCTTCTACCCCAATATGAGGAGACAGCGCTCGGGGAAAATACAATGGCAGTCAACAAAACATAACAAAATAGAGGAAAAAGGAAAAAAAAAAAAGAGGAACTGCTTTTTAAGAGATATTGATGGGAAAATAGGTTCCCTGTAGTTACAGAACGCAAAACTCATTCTGATATTTAATAGAAAATGCCATGTGTTTTTTACTACATAACATAATTCATCCACTTTTGGGGAGAATGGCGAGTGGTTTTAGAAGCTCACTGGAAGTCAGCAGGCCTTGCTCTATAAACGAGTTAACATTTTTGAAAAACACCTATGTGGCAAATTCAGGGATTCTGTATTTCGTTAAGATGAAAATTCCAACGCAGTTATGGTAAGAGGACCATTTCTTTCCATGTCTGTGCCACTGTGTTGGGCGATCCTTCTGCCTTTCAGCTGTCTTGGAGAGCCTGAAAGTGAATGCGCTTTTTTATACCAACGAGAATATGTACTGGCTCGTTGTGTCTAATTGTACTTCTATCCCTGTTAATTGTGTAAAACTTCAGAAATGAGCTGTTGGATGCCTAAGTTCGCTAATCGATACAGAAAGCTGTAGCAGATATTGAAAGCCACCACGACCAGTAAAGTAAAAAGTAGCTTAAATTTTTAGTCTTACGGTCTTGTATTTCAAAGTATGTAAAATATTTTCATTGTTTTCTTTAGAGAATGGAAAACCTGAATGTCTTGCTAGCACAATTTTTAATCATCTGTTACCCAGCAATTAATTGTTTGGGGTTTTTTATTCTTTTTAGATTTAAGGTAAAGAATAAAGGCAGGAGCCTTTTAAAATTTTTTTATTTCGGTGAGATTTTCATTGTGTTAACCTGACCACATCCAGTAATTATTGTCAATTTTTTAATTGCTTAAAGATGTATTGTAACTCTTTTCTTAAACTAAGATTTGCTTAAAATGGGATGGGAGGGATGACCCTGGCAAATTTTGAGCACTGTACAAAAAAAGATAGCTGGTTGCTGCTACTTAGACAAGTCTTCTTCTTCACCTTGTTGAGATTTAAGTTGTTTTTCTTTCCATTCTGCTGTCTCCCATCTTACTCATTTATGGTACATGGTGCTGGGAAGGCAGTAAAAAAATCTTTTGTACTAGAGAGTTGGTGGTATCAGATCCCTACAGACATTATTGGGTTATAAGTTTCATTTGCAAACTGGCTCCATTTAGTTTTCTCTTGGCACTCTTTTGTGCCAGAAGATACTGCTTTATTTTATGGAGAAAACCAGCTATGTCCATGTCTGATACCTCACCAAGAACAGTATCCTGAATTGGGTCAAGAGGAAAAACCTTTTTTTCCAGCAGCATTGCCCATCCTCAAGTGTAGTAATTGTTACACCTGACTGCCATCAGTACTTGCAACGTTTTCCACTCTAAGACGTGTTTATTACTACATTTTCTATTCCAAGATGTAGCAGGTATACATTGGCATTCCCGTGAAGTAGTTTAGTCCTCTTGAAATTTGACATTATTTCATTCGTCACGATGGATACATATTTCCCCACTTCCAGAGTGCTTAGCAGGGACTTGGAGAGCCTCGGCCTCTTTTCCATATGGTATTTAAGTTTACATGAAATCGGGGAAGAACAGACAAGGCAAAATGAGTCCTTGCCCTGGTGTATGCAGAAAACTCTGCTTTTTAGGGTTTTTTGTTTGGTTTTATCAAGTAGTAGTGGCACCATTTCCCAGACTTTTCAGTACTTAACTAAAAATAACTATCGAAATGCCATGCTGCTAGGAAAAAATAATAGCTCAGATGAATTTACTTTCTTTCTGATATCTCCAGCGATTGAAAAGAATCTTTCATTGGCTTGTTGCTGATCCTGAATGCTGGGTTAACTTGGTTTCTTTTAATCAACCTTGAATAGGGACTGATTAAAAGATTCTTTGAAAAATTAGCAAATATTTTTTCATTTTGCTCTCTCAACTTTAAAGCACATTATGTCTTTATATGACGATGAAATAAAAGGCAACATCTTTGTGTAAGTGTGGGATGGCACAAGCAGTAACTATTGTATGTTTGTGCCCTTAATGCACAAATGAACTGATCTGATGTGTGGTGAAGTTTTCATGTAAATGTAATAGAGGGTGGAAAGAATATGTTATGGTGTTTTTCAGATAAATGTGTCCAAAGAGATTTTACATGTGGGAAAGGAAGGAAACAAGGAAGAAAGAAACAGGCTTAACTAAGGTTATCAGGAGTGGACAAAAGTAATTGCTACTTTGGAGATAAGAGCAAATGTTAAGTTGTTTTAGGGTACTTAAGGTTTGGTGTGTAGATATTTATATGTTATAGTCTATCAAAGGTCATTAAGTGTTGTTGTTAATCTGCAGTTCAGCACCTGAAACAAAAATGTGAGCTTAGGAAATCACGGGGGTGTCTGCCCTCTTGCTCTCTGTCTACACTGAAGTTCACTAACGCTCATTGGGTCCACAGGCCCCGTCTGAGACTTACAAAGCCATTTTTGTTTTACCATTTGGTAAAAGGACGAGCATCTCCAGTCCATGGCGCATCTTGACTTCCTCATCAGCCACATTGTGATTGTTATTTGCTGGCATTTGCTCTGCTTTTTAATGTGAAGTCCTTGAACTTGTCTTGTGGGCAACTGTAATTGTGATGTCTTTAATTTTTTGGTGATAATGCTTTGTCTCATCCAAGTTCTTAGTATAGCACCTAAGAGGTAACATGTAAGAAAGTTTGCAGTTGCCTTTCAAGTCAATTTGTTTAAGAATTTTTTCCCTATCTACTAATTATCATTAATTACCATACATCAACAGCCATGCAGTGTTTTGTCTTGTGGTTTTTTTGTCTTTTCTGATTTGGGACCCAGCCTACCTTTACATGCTAAAAAAAACACCCAAATCTCTGCTGAAGGCAAAGTAAACAAAGTCTCCGGCAGCAAAATCTCATATTTATGGCATTTTTTTGGTCACTTCAGCTTTTGGCAAAGTGCAACAATAAAGAAATAGCTTCCCATCAATAACAGAGGATTCAAATTTGACCCTGCTTTCATGGTTCATTTCAGTGACGCAGGTAAAGATTTGTTTTGGGAGCAAACAGTGAATTCCAGCAGATACTTGGCTGTAAGCACGTAATATAATGTCTGTGTTTTAAACATAGAGTTCTTCCCTAGCACTTCTCAAGATTTAGACATTATGTCACGCAACTATTTTTGTCTTCCGTTCAGAAGTCCCAGTTCCCAATACAGTGTCTCTCTTAATGACCTGCGGAGCCTTGCACGGTTACCTTTCTCTCCCATCGCAAACTTGGTTGTTTTTCTTTGGCTTGCTAATCAAAAGTAGTGAAATGTACAGACATATGTTAAAATCAGACATTATTTTAATACTGATATGTGTTAGGATTTTTTTTTTTCCATATTACTCGTTTCCATTTTTAAAAATGTTCTGACTGGTGGAAAGAATTAATAAAGATGATTTGTTAATCTCTTATAGGTACTTTCTTTGATAGAGTCCCTGAGCAACAGTCCATAGAGTGATCTGTGGTGGCTGTAAAGTAAGGCTGTTTAATGAAGGTTTTGGAAAAGGATAATATTTTCTGTCATCTTTTTTTTATTTTTCTCCTAAGAGGGTGGGTTGTTCCATTAAAATTCCATTCAAGCGGACAGGAGCATTTATAATGCTCCAAAGAATATGTTCTCTATTTTGGAGTATATTATGTTCTTTATTCACCCAAATCTTGTTTTAATATTGCTGTAAACTTAATAAGAAGAGATGAGATATGAAGTGATAATCTTTTAAATATAAGGAAAAATAATTTTCTCCACCTTCATAGAAGGCATAGGTCCAAGCTGTCTCTTATTAGAGATTTTGGTAATAAAAATCTCTGCTTGTAGAATAGCAGTCATCACAAAGCTATCTTGCTGCGCTAATCTAGAGAAATCATTTCTTTTTTGTTTTGTTTATTTTTTTTAGTGCTCTTCATTTATGATTTTTCTCATCATGTGATATGAACCCTGTCTTTATGCTGCAGATCTGCCCTTATCCCATCACTGTTCCACTTGGTATGCTCTAGTAGTTCCATGCTCAGTTATTTTAAATATTAGGGATGCCTCTAGCATCGTATTTATGTTCAGAAATCACTGTCCGACATTCCAAATTCCAAGAAGGATTTTAGGAATGGTTGATACAATTGGACTGTCAATGCCTAGGATGGCTTGATACGGGATACATTATAATGTTAATATCCTTGGCTGGATACCAACTACTTGCTTGCTGCTGGCAGACGCTGATGATTGCTTAGCTGCTCAGCATGGAGAGATCTCGTTTCATCCCGATGAAAAACAAAATAAGTGTGTGCATGTGTATGTGCTGTTAGGTTACTAAATGGCAAGTATAGAGTTCAGGCCATTAACATAATTAATCTTTCTACTATGTTAAGCATAACAGTAAATCTTGATGACTTAAATCTGTTTCCAGATTTCCATATTGTCTGCCTAGGTTAAACGATCAATGGGATTTTTGTGGTATTTCACAAACGGTGGTCATGACTTTGGAAGCCTTTTGTGACTAATTTAAGTATGTGACGATGGGAAACGGCTCACCTTTTTTGTCTCCTCGCCATTAAAACAATTGCTTTTTGCAATGTTTGGTCACAAAAGCTATCCCTTTTAAAAAATTAGACCGCAGTAGCTCAATTGCAAATTAAGAGCAAGCAAAACCTGTGTAATTTACACAGCGTTTTCAAGGTTTTAACAAGACAATGTTAAGCAGACCGGTTGATTGACATATGTCTGTTGTTCAAGTATTTAATCCTTTCCATAGTTCAAATATATCTTCAGTCAAATTTTCCAGAATCCTTAAGATATTTCAAACTAGCTGAGCGAATATCTAATAAATTGAAGGAGGATGATCAAAGAGCATGATTTTGTGATTTGTATGGTGACTTGGAAAAAAACATACAGGATGCTATATAGTTCAGTGTATTTTTTAATAGTTAATGTGTGTCTGTCTCTCAAGTGCATACATTAAAAAGAACTACAAGATAACCACTTTGTTGCTTATTTTAGACATTGAAATCCCACATCAACAGCACAGTTTTTAGTTCTGATCTCAGATGCTATTTTAATTAGCTGAGATATATTCACTTTATTCAAAGTACGTATCTCTACTACTGTGAGCAACATTGGGAAAGTATATTTGGAAAATCATCCACTGTAGCTTGCCTTAGCCATTTCTTTAGTGTACTGTGTACAAGATTCTTCTTTGTGGAATAAGTACTTTAAATTATAAACTTGCTTCATTTTATTTGATGCAGTCTGCTGGGATTAATTGTTGTATACTGGCTCCATCAATTACTCAGCTAGAGCTATCAGTTCCTGACTGGTCTGGAAGCAAAAAGCAGTACTGCTTTACACACAGATACTCTTTTTCTTTGATAGAAACTCTGGGCTCCAACCAGGGTTGAGCTATGAATGAATCTGTTTTATAAATTGCTTCATTTTTTTTACAACTATTTTTATTCCTGAAATATGTCATTCCATGCTTCTGGAATGTTGCTAAATATTTGTGTTAAACAGCAGAAGTGTTACAGAGTTCACCAGGAGGAAGTGTTAGAATTAAGTTATTTATCACGTTAGTGTGATTTTTCTAGTTAACTGTTTCGTTAGGTGGCTCGTAACCACGCTGAAAAGGAGGTATTTCAGTCCCACAGTAGTGACGCAGAAGAAGTACCGTCTTCAAATCCAGCCCATCTTACGCTTAAGTTTGTGTATGGTTCCCAAGACTCGCACTGTTTTGCTTCTGAGATGATACTTCAGCGCTGGCTCCAAAACCAAGCCAGTTCATGGGTTTCCCTGGTAGAGATGCTGAGGGTTGCAGGAGTTGCTGTAATGCACCAGATTCAGTCAGAGGCAAAATGTCAGTGGTGCCAGGAGGTAAGTAGATGTAACAGCTAGCAAAGAAAAACCTGCTCATCGGTACTTCTAAATTCCAGAACTGTGTTGTGAGAGTTTTGGGTTTTGAGTATTTCTTTTAGCAGAAGGCAGGTATGGCAGCGTTTTGCATAAAACACGGTAGGAAGAAAACAGTGTGCAGTTCAAGAACAGGACGGCTGCTAAGCTGTAAGTATGAACAGAGGAGGTGTCCGTGCAGGGAGGAGAAAGCTGTAAGAAAGACCGAACCAGAGCCCCTGCTCTGAGAAATGAATGAGATTGTTTCAACAGTGGCACAGTGACCTTTGTTGTTGACTTTGGTGGGATCGTGTTTTCCCTCAAGATAAGTTTGTGTTGTAACAGGTCAATATACAAAAAAGACCTTGTCAGGTGGTAGAAATGGGTAGTAAGCGTATAGAAAAGAGAACGTGCCCCAGTGTTGCATACAGGGGTATTCCAAAAGTCAACAGCAAAGATAAAATTTTTGCCCGTGATGCTCACTTTGTGCACGTCCCGTGCAGCTGTGTGCTAAAGGGTTGCGTTTTGGTGTGAAGCCAGATTCTAAGTCTCCTAAAGGAATGACTGTTCTGTCTGTGTATCTGTGTGTTACCGGGGAACAGGACACTGCTCTTCAAAGGCGTATGGTAAAATACCGAATGATTTTACTTTTTGGTGTGTGTTTTTCATTGTCAATGGTGGTACGCCAGAGGGACGCTATCTGAAACCTGAAGAAAGAAGTGATCAGTGAATCATCTGTTCTGAATTACAATATGACTTAGACTTGCATAATGGGAATGGAACTGTCAAAAACATTTGTTATTGCCCTAATTCTTTTCCAAGTGATGCTAACGGTTTTACCATTATTTGGAGTCCATTTAAGTTCAATGTTGAATTCTTAACAACAACAACAAAATCACTCATGAGTTTCATGAGTGTATTGCATGACTGTTTGTGTAAGTATATACTTAAAAGCCCCAAACATGAGGAACAGATAGATGCTCCTTCTTCCGTGGAGATTTTCCAAATTAAGATGATTCTCATTTGAGTCCTTGTACATTATCTGGAGTAGTTAAGTAGTAGTTGAGGAAATCCAGGATTCTGAACGATTGACCTAGAAATGGATAGATAAAACTGTTCAGGGGGCACTTTGTTCTTTTAGAAAATATCATTAAATAAGAGCATTTATTAGGTGTATCAGTTGCAAATGTCTTCATTAGAAATGCTCCTTTCCTTTGGGAAAATTTAATTTAGGTCACTTGGTTTGAAGAATACAAGTCTTGGCTTACCAATATCTGTGACTTTCTGGAGTTACTTTATTGAAGATACACAGATGCTTTAGTTTTCCATACATTGAATAGTATATTTTCATTATTGTGAAAGTGGAATATATTTGGAGACCGCTGTCAAACTTGATTTTTTTGAAAATCTGTCACTGACTTTTAAAAGAGCAGAATTTTGTCTCACTGATGGTAGTGTAGATCGAGACTGACTTGGTTAATGAAAAAGGAATGTCACCCTTACAAAATCAGAACATCTGAAGTTGGAATTGGGTCCTCTTTTTCTGTGAACATATATATATTTTTAATAGTAACACAACACATTTAATAGCTTGCAACACTGCTAGAAGCCACAGTTAAATACCACTAAATTTTCAGTGTCCTCTTGCCGTACAGTAATTCCGTATCACTTGGTTTTGTCAAAAGCTCTGATGAAAACTTGCAGCAAAGCTAACAGAGGAATAAAAGAATTCCTAGAATGCTGCAAAATAGTTGACCGAATGGGCAATACTACCGCTCTTGATCGTGTTGTCCGCAGCAGCACTAGAGCATTAATATCAGTCTCTTGTCTCCTGTAGCGCTTCTCAATGCGCAATCACGCTGTAGCGAGCTGTTAGCAAAGTCAGAGCTTTGTTAGCTTTGGGCAAAGCCGATGACTTTGGTGGTGTGTTGGAAGCCAACGTCTTCCAGAGTGAAGTACTGATGTTCTGTGCTTTCAACATGATCTTAATCTTATTTCCTGTTCCATTACCTCAGACTAAGCCAGACTGTTTCCTAAGCATTTATTGTTCATTTTAGAAATTTTTCCCTACCTGAAATATTAAGTAAAAAATCTTTTCAGTCTCTGTCTAAAATCTGTATAAATTCTAAAATTGTAACAGTGGAATCCTACTTCTCAGACTTTGTCAATACTGACTGAGATAGATTTTGACCTTCCTCATTGTTTCTCTCCTTAAGTAATTGACATTTCCAAACAAATCTGTATTTTTTTCCTCTTCAGAATTTCCTCTAATGAAAAGCTCACATCCCCTTAACTAGTACATAATTGGAAAAAAGGGAAGCAGAGTTCATAAAGAAAATCAATGCTATTTAAATTATCCCCTGAAAGTGAATAGTATCTCTTTAAATTTGTTTTGCTTAGACCAGGAAAACACAACTGACAATGTGGTGGTTTTCCCTAGCTCTAATTCTGTATGGCACATGGCATCCAGCAGCTCTTATTCTGAGCATTTGCAACCACTAATGATCAAGAAAAGAACTTAAAAGTCACAGACTTTAGCCATTGCGGTTAATTGGTTTGTTTTTTATTAGTCAGACCTTGATGTCAGTACAAGAACTGACATTTATTTTGAATTTTTTCTAAATTCATACAAATGCCATATTAATTCCAAATGTTGAATTTCTGGAGAATTGCATTTTCCATTTCAAGTAAAACATTTTATTAATATGATAAATTGATATGTCATCTGTTTGCATTTTTACTGTAATTATTCAAGCAGAAATTTGTGCAAAATGTTTGAATGAAATAAAAATCCTTGCTGTTTTTAACCCAACTGAGTGCAAAAATCAAAAGCTAAAAAATCCCCAGACTTCCTCTTTCCTGATTTGGAAAGTTCTTTCTGTATTTGCTCTAGTGAGAAACACTGCAATACAATAAGCAGTAAAAGCAGGGAAATACGAGAGTAAAAACACATACAAAAAATCCATTTACTTTTGCGGTATTCAAACCAAAATGCCAAAATGAAATGTTTTTGTGAGGGGAAAAAGAAAAGTTAAAAACTGCTTTCGGTGTTTTAAAAAAAAAAAAAAAATCCAGTCTGCTTTAGAATAATTTTTTTAAAAAGTATGAGTTTGCACAGTAATAATAAGGATAGCTGCCTGCTGTGTGTGAGGCTATGATGTATATAGTTTTCTGGGCCATTAAGTCTTATGGTTCACGTGCCACTCTCTGCTTTGTTGATAGCATCTTAGTGGAAGAAACGATTCGGGCCAGGCTGTACAAGCAGCAAGAACTCGTGTTTAAAAAGAGTTGTCTGTGTTAAGTTTTCCTAACATATGTGGTCCTTACTCCTGTGAAATAAGAACCGGTACCTGGGCAGGTTTTCTCAGTACGTTCCCACGTGCCTCTCTCTGCGCAGCCGGTTGCTGAAATCCCGTTGGGGACCGATGGTGTCAAAGCCAGCGCGGCAGTTACAGAACACAAACAAACTTAACATCGTCTCCTCTGACCAGCAGATGCTGCGGGGAATTAAAAGGGTTAAAGGCATGATTTGGTAGCTGTGGGCTTTCTCTGAAAGACTCTATATACTATAAAGGAAATCTACTGTTGCAAAAGAACATTTTGTTTCAGTGAACAAAGTTTTATAGTTTAATAATAAAAAAAGAGCTACAAGGCAAGGATGACAACAGAGTGGGATTCTGGAGCATCCCGAGACATTCGGATGCCTCAGCAGCAGAGACTATTCTGGCTGGGAAGTTTTTGTGAATGCATAAACCACGCTTCCTAGGCGCTGTTAGGAAACTTTCGCCTCGAGTGTGAGTGCGTCGTAGTGGAGACCAGCCCTTATTACTGATCAAAGTAAATTGTGCTCCCTCCATTAGAAAATATATAGGAAATAAGTAACACTGAAATATATATATATATATATATATATATATATATGAGTATAAGAGGATTTGGTTATATGAATTGCACTTATATCGTCTGGATAGCAAAGACGTTCGTTGTCATGTAGGAGTTTGTGGCATTGATGGCTTTGTTGGGATGCTGAACAGGGCCAACAGTTCAGTTGCTGAGACTTTTCAGCGTTAATTGTTTCCTTCACCTTTGTATATGTTGGTGGACACTAGGCAGCACTTCTAAAATCTATTTTAAACTGTGGAAGAGATGTACTGTGTCTGTTAAGCTATAATGTTCCACTGAGAACCCAATGAAGCGGGGCACCCAGATGCCTTTTAAAGTGCCGTTGGATTAGATGCATCCCCTTAAAAAAGCACAGGCCTCGTTTTTACATTTTGGAAGCAGTGTTGATGGGTAGCAGAGAACCTTTGTTTTTGAGAGCGTGGGCTTGACAGCAGCCAGCTCTTTGACTTGCACAGCTTTTGCACGGACATCTCTGGTACTAGAATATTGTATTCTATGTAAGCTGTAAATTTAAAGTTACTTTAGAATTGGTTTGATTCTTGGAGGTTTTTTCCCTGTGGAAAAACAGGCATGGATCTTCTATTATCAGGATTATATATTATATATTATACTATCTTAAGAATTAGCTTAAAAACTTCATTTTTGTGCTGTTCTTTGAAGCCTTTTTGAGCTGTTCTTTTTAGGTCCAAAAGTAGACTTTCTCTACTCCTACATTTTATTTACAATAGTCATCCATATGTCTAATCAGGGGCTTGCTTCTCCCTCAGGGTAGTCTTTGGCACCTTTTTTCTTTAGTTGCTCCAGGAAAAGTTTGGCTTCTTAAGAATCTTCTTATTTTGGCTTTGCTTTGGTTTCCCCTGGTCTCTGTTCTCATAGCCCCATCAAAGGCTGCCTTCCTGGCTCCTGGCTGTCCTGACATTCCTTCATGGTTGTGCTTTTTGCTGAAACTTCATGAGTATACTGCACTGGTGCCTTTGAAGTATGCTCATGCCACTTTTGTGTAACTGGTTTCAAAGAACTAACAGCCTTTCTCAAATTCAGAGTGATTTGGGCAACTCGGTCCCTTGGGTTCCTTAGTGACTGCCAGGTAAAACTTCAGCAGCTTGATCGCTGTCAGGCTTCCAGCTCTTTTATCCCAGTGCGGGCAGAAGCACAAAGCTTCTGGCACACCACCATAAATGTGATCTCAAATGATGACTTCATGTAAAAATCACAACATTTGAGTGTGAGTGGGAATTGAGATCAGAAAATACACGTGAGCACCACTTTTTTTTCCCCCCCTTCTCATTTTCTGCATGGTGGTTTGGTATTCCTGTGTTAGTGTCATTTTAGTTGAGTTGCTTGAGACTGCTTTCCTCATCGATACTGTATTTTTCATTGTAGCACTGACAGGACTGATTTACGTTGTGTAGTCAGTCCTTCCTCCACAGCTTTTCTTGGTAGCAACGTGAGAGCTCTCAAATACTTATTACAGGAAAAAACATAGTCGTGCCACGTAGTCATGCTCTCACCAGCAAGGTGTGGTGTTAGGGACAGCTTCTTTAAAAGATTAATTTTTGAGACAAAATACATGTAGAGGGTTCTGAAGGTTATTGGTATTTTGCATAGCCAACTTGGAACGAGATATGCAATTTAAAAAAACCCCACGACACAAATGTGCACATGCAGTCTTTCAAAAATCTCATGTGATTGCGGAATTCCATGTGGTACGAAGCATACAAAGAAAATAGAAGATACCCTCAGTGGGAGAAAGGAAGATGTAGAACACACACCGGAGTCGAAATTTGCTAGGTGTACAGGAAAGTTTGAACAAGAATGGACTGAGGACAGCAAAAAGGAACACGGTTGGACAGTAATAGCTGGTTTTGACACACTTGAGACACTTGACAATTTCCTTTCATCTCTGTAGGAGGAAGGTAACTGTGAAATTGGATTGAAGAAATTGGAACAGTGCTTCATTCCAGTAAGATCTGAAACATGGGGGAGAGATGCATTTTTACCTTCTAATAGAGAAGGTGCTAAAAGTGGTTGAAATCATCGAAAATGCTGTGACTAATCAAAGTCTCAAGAACCATTTTTTCAATTTTGAAAGATTTTTTAATTGTTTCTATGAGAAGAGATCAGATTGTGATAGCAATCTGATGGAAGAGCCTCAGAAGCAAAATGCTTTTTAAAGCAGTAGAATTTGTCCATCAAAGGAAGCTATTCCATTTGTGGTAAAAACGATGAATACGGCATGCTGTGGGTGTGAGGAAGAATACAAAATACTACAGAAGAGACCTGCAGCCACAAATCATGTGGATCATAGAGCTGGAATCCAGCAGAAATATGTGTGTTAAATATTATTTTGTTTAATCCAGCAGCTCTGTTTCCTTGTGGGGACAGGAGGTCCGTAACAAGAGCCCATAAAAAGCATAATTATATTTTTATTTTCATTTTAATCTTTTTGAAAGAAGCAGTCTTCTCAGATTATCATTTGAGTTCTGTTCAACACCAGAGATGCTCTGTTGAAAATTAACAGCATGGTTTTGATAGCACGGAGCAGTGATGGCCAATGGACAGCCCAAGGGGACAATTTGGCCTGCCAGAAGTATTTATTGACTGGATGCATGGTCATTGCAGCAGTCTCGGCTGTATTCATATGCTAGAAAAATCTCTTTTGAGTCTCAGCAGCGCTCTTACTATATTTGGATATGTGCTCAGCTGGGAGGAAAGGCGATAAATAATGTGTTGGAGTTAGTCTGACCTGTGGTCAGTAGGGCTTGTGTACTGGAGAGGACCCCATGGAGAAGGCAGAACGTGGCTTATGGCTTGAAGCTCAGATGTTCAGGTTGTGGGTCAGTTCGTGCACTGGGGAAGCATTGGGAGCAGAAGAGGAGAGGGTCTGGAGGTAGGGTGAGCCTGGGGCCAGAAGGAAGAGTGATGGCAGGGAGGAGAACCGAAGGAGCGTTGCTCCTCTGTGGTTTCTCAGCATGTGGCTTGTGTTGGGTTGGACAGATCCAGGGCTAGCAAGTGCGGGAGAGGAGGAGCTGCCTTTGGGTGTCTGGAGTAGTGGATTTCAGAATGGGCGTTATAGCTGAGTTTAATGTTTAAAAAGCCAGGAGAAAGAAATTTCGGTGTAGAGTGTCAAATGCAGTAACACGTTCGGCGAAACAGAAGATTGTGCAGGAAGGTCGCATTAAAGATGTGTATTACTGCTGTGCTGTCCTAGATAGACTAGGAAGAGATGCAGAAGAGATTCCTATGTGAGAAATCGTCTGAATCAGCAGCCTAAGAATGCTGACGGATAAACATAACTTATGGACGTGATTGTAAATCCACAACTTCTGCCCCCTGCCCCCTCCCCCCCCAACCCCAAAACAACCAAAACCTAGGAAGCCCCAGGACTGCGACAGTACCAAAATGACTTAAGCTTTCTGACTTTGTGCGCTTCTTCTGCCTCCGTGTAATCAGAACTGATGGTCAGGAACTGGTATGTGTAGTTGCTAAACAAAAATAATAAAAAAAATGCACCGGTAGAGTGAAAAAGAGGGGGAGGTTTTGGCTTTAATGCAGCTATGTGAAAAGTTGTCATGGTTCGTCTTTGAGAGGCCAGCTGACCATCAGCCACTAACTGGTATTGCCAAATAGAGCAAATGGGTGATATCCCACTAGAATATAACGATTGCTCTTTTGACTGCAGATATACGGTTAGCCAATGGAATACAAAACTATTAGACATTTTATATTTGCAGACATTGTTTCTAGAGCTTTTGCCAAAAGCACAGTGGAACAAAGACCAGAGTTAAATTTAGTACATGTCAACCTGATCAAACCCAACTATACACAAACAAAGGCTGTCCAGAGTCAGACACGATGTGGCCTGCAGTTGCCAGAGCTACCACAGAGGACGGGATCTTGCAGAAAATACTTAAAACTATTACAACAGGAGGCTTGAGGCAGCGTGTCTCCAGTGTCAGTGTGTGAATTCAGTAGGCCTTGTAATGACTAGAGGAGGTTTTATTTAAGGTAGCAAACTAGGGGTTTAATTCTTTTGTTAAAAACAAGGGTTAGAGAAGATACACTATGACTGTTCAATCTTTTTTGCTGGTTTTAATCCAAGCGTTTACGGTAGCCTCAGATCCATGAAAACCCTTGCAAACCAATCTGTACTGTATACTATTAAATTGCAGAACAGCAGCAATGAAGCATTGAGAATCACCTTCTGACATTTTGTCCTATGGAAGAATGAAAATGAGAATGCCTACACTGCACAGAAAGTGCTGTCTTGAAAGTCTTGGACTAAAAGATCTCATGAGACTAACATATTAATAATGTTTTTGGTTTTGTCTTATGGAAAAGGACACTGTGTGGGTCTGCAATGGGAAAGACCGGTTGCAAGGAGCAGGGATGTCCACGAGCTTGTCCTGTGGTTGTGTGTGGGAGTCAACCCATATAGGCACAATATGCAGTAACAGAAGATAGATGCACAAATTCCAGGAGGAAAGAAGGTGGTTTTGCCAGAAATCATTTCAAGCAGGCAGGGGCTGGAGAATGAGACCACAAATGCCAAGGCAAGGAACGAGCGAGCAAGCCCCATTACCTTAGTGTGGTACAGTGCTTCGTGAGAGCCCAGAAGGCTCAAGCACCGGTAGAGAGAACGTTTTCCTAACTGATCAGTAAAGAACTTAACCACAAGCTTGACTGTAAATACTTCATGTTGTGTTAATGTTGGTCTTTAAATCTTTTAATGTGTTTCTAAGTTCTGACTTGGAAGGGGGACGTGATGTTAGGGACTTTTAACAGCTGAGCTTCCCTGGCCTGGAGTCTGGGCAAGGTGGTGTGAAACGCTCTGCCTGTACGCAGCCAGTTGGAAAGGGAGGCACAGTGAAGCCGTGCTCCAGCAAGTGTTTCAGGACTGAGTGAGCACAAAACCACCACATGGGGCCAGATCATTCCAGCTTAAATTTTCCTCTTGAGCTGATCTTTTAATTTAGGAAAAATAAACTCTTCTGGCAGTGCAGAACAACCTGTGTTATCTTGTCACCTTTCCCTTTGAGTGCTGCCTGTTTGTATCTCATCAGCAGGAGAAAATGATCACTGAGTCCTTGCAGCTTTCATTTCTTCCTTCTGAAGGGATAGATCTCTTGATAAACATTTTTCACTTGTTTTGTGTCAATTAATACCATGAGATCGTTCTTAGAATAACTTCAGACAGCCTTTATCTTTTACATCTTTATGGTAGTGTTTGTGTATCAATGTTTACAGGGAACTGTCTTCACAACAGTCTGAGTATTATCTCTAAAGCAGATTTTATTCATTAAGCCTTTTTCAACCACAGAACTGATCAGAATATGAAGTATTTCACAACAGAGTAAACAAAGGCAAGTTTGCGGTCACAAGTATCCGACATGTTCTCCCCGAGAGGCTGGGAAGCACTGGTTTCACGTTCTTGTCATTGCTGTGGCTTTTAATTCCCATTGCTTGCAGGCTCATTGGAGCAGGCAGGGTGAGGATGGAAGATACCATAAATTTCTCAGCATTTAAACTTGGGGAGTGTGAATCATTTCTTTCTTGGAATAGCTTTAATAGAAAACTAGAGTCCAACCTGATGAGAAAAACGTGCAAAACTTTTTCTTCCTTTTTTTCCTCTTTAAAAAATGTTTTTTTTTCCAGACTATTTTTATCATGAATGCATGAGCACTTTGAGAAAGCTAAGAAACTTTTGAATTGTAATGCTTACAGAATTAGAGCACTGTAAAGTATTTTGTTAGGAGCGTTTTTTAAGGAGCAGTAGAGTTCTAGCCAATTAGAAAAGAAAATTATTTGTGTCTGGGACACTTTGCTTTAGATTTCAAACAATTTCTGTAGCTTATGGCAGGTTAGAAATTGGTTGGATTTCCTTCTGAAGAGATGTAACATCATTTCTAACATATTTTACAGCAACATCAGATGTCAAAAGCATAAGAGAGCTTATATCTCACAGAAGCAATGCCAAAAGTATAGCAATGTGTTCAGTAATTCCCTGGTTTTACAAGAAGCAGTTGGTTATATTCACTTGAGTCTTACTCAGTTACTATGTCATTCTTTGGACGTTTTATCTTGATGATTTCAAAATACTGAACAAGCAAAAAACACAACCAGCTCAGTGAAGATCAATGTAGTGACTCCCATTCCTAAAAGAAATATTGACATACTTTGTTGTTTTAGGACTTGAATTTATGGTTCTTGGGGATGTAGTCCATTCCTTCATGCCATATAATCTATCGAGTGCTGAACAGAAAGCCAAAACTGCTACTTCTCAAATCCCGTGCCTGCCATTGCTAAATGTAACTTTATAGAAAGTACCTTCACTATTGGTATGAAGGAGTACAGCCAGTAATAGAGTTTACGAAAAATGTGAGGCTGTTACTGCATTACGAAGCTTCTCAACAGGACGTGATAAAACACAATAAAATGTCATAAGAACTGAGCCAGTCCAAAAACTTTACATACAAAACATGAAGTTGTACGACGTGCAGTCTGTCCCAGCACAGAGCGAGGGTTCCCAGCAACCTGCTCTTTTTGCATAGCCGGGGACCGAAAGTTTCCCTTCCTGTTCCCCCTCTGTTGTGTGTGAAGAAGAGACAACAAAGAGGTACCTTGAATCTGGCTTAACGATTCTGAAATTGTAGTCTTATAAATTACTATGTCCTTAATAGAACTTGCATTCATTTTGCCAGGTGGGATTCATTCTAACAAATTGAAGGAATTGGGGGCAAAACTGTTCATTTCTAAAAACTTGAAATGATAACGTTTCTAATTTAATGTAAGTGACCCTGATGCTGTTCCGCCCCGAATCTCTGGGCTTCCTTGGTACTTGTAACTTTGGCAAACTGACAGTTAATAATCAGGAAATTGTTCATCTGAGTGACACTTCTTTTTGAGTGCATTTTTTATCACCTCTCGAAGTGTCCAGCACCACTTTTTAACTCCGCAGGATTATCCAGTGGTTCTGATGCCCGATACAGAAACCACTGTTATAATGTAGCTTGGCAGAAGCAAACCTTAAATGTGTCTTCCCTGTACCGTGCCATTTTCAGGGCACTTCAAGCTGAGTAGAAAAGACTGGAAAATGTTTTATGTAGGAATTAACAAAGACCAAAGAAAATGGAACAAAAATTCTGTTTGATTTACAGATGTACAATGAGTTTCCACACGATCTTTTACTCCTCAGTGACAGACACTTGAGGCAAAATCTCATCTTTGCTGATGAGTCTTGGCTAAATGTCAGTTGGAAAACTTTTGTATTTATCCACTGAGGAAGTAGCTTTTAAAAACTTTTGTGACGGAATTTATTTTTAGATCAGTATTTTCTTTAAAGTAAATTAATATGTTTACAGGGCCAAGCTCTAGTTGTTATAACATCTTTGACTTCTGCTTCTTATTTAAGCTCCTTTAAGATCTTTAGCAATTAAGCTATACTGATAAAGCTATGCGTTCTTATCTTGTCTCTTCTTTTTGCTTAGAGGAAATAATTTGTGTATTGTATCAGGGATAAGAGCTAGAAAGTGTGAAATCTGATCCCAGTTCTGTCACTTGGTGACCCATAGGAAATTGGTTCACCACATCATTTCAGTTTTCCTGTCTGTGTGATAGGTAAGTGCTAGTCTCGTCTGTCTTCCAAGGTATTCTGCAGCTCTTTAAGTATTTAAAAACAATACCAAACCTTTTAATAAGCTCATCTATGTATCATTTTTATTGAAGTAAAATAAAAATTAGGTTATCTGGAGCTTACAATAACTGTGAATTTCAGATTAACTGTGAAATCTTTCTGCTTGAAATCAGTGTATCCCACTTGCTTGGAAAGATTTTTCTATTCCATTATTCATTACAGGGGCCTTAAAATTATACTCCAGTGACAAAGCCTCTATTTATTTTTAGACAATTGGCATCCACTTCTGGCTGACCTAGAATGTTTCTTTGACAATGTCTGTGATCCAGCTGGGTTTGCTGAATGGTTGAATAAACAAAGACAGATAGTAAAATGTGGGAAAGAAAAGGCTATTTTTATTATATTAGAGAATCTGTCCAGCCAACTCCAGGCCTGATTTTAAATGTCATATCTGTAACAGTACACTTCAGTTAAGTGCCCTTGTGGGCTCCATAATATCTCTGGAATTTTATCATTACTGGATTTCAAGGTTATGAGAAGGCTAAGATCAAAAAGTTCAGAATTAAGGTGATTCACAAAAAAAGGCAATCAATTTGTTATCCGGCCTCTTCCTTCCTGAAGTATGTGGGTTAAATACATGGAAGTAAGAGGATGAGTCTAAGCTTACGTTTTCTCCCTTACCATTTTTTCATTGCTGTTTCATTTGCTGGCTATTTATGTTTTATTGCAACAGCCTCAAAGTCAACTTAATTTTTGCGTGATAATGCTGCCTGTAGGCAAAGGGCTCCAGGTAGTAGAAAAAACAGAAGTCTCCAGTTTTGACTAAAATCAAAAGGGTATTTCACTACACAGCATCATGATGCAGATTTCTCTCTCCCGTTCAAAAAGAGCAGCCTAAACCAGTTATTAGTTACCTTGCAAGCAGGTGTTAGAGGGCAAAATTTGGCCATGATTCCAACTTCACTGTAATTTTAAGGGAAGTTGATCTGTTATGTGAGACTTAAGACCAAGTGGCAACTAACTTTCTTGCATGTATTTAAACTTAGTTTCTACAGTATGAGTAATAGATAATCATGAAAAGAACATTCTGATATTCTAGTTCTGAGATCTCAATTGTCAGCTATAGCCTTTGCAATAAATGCAGCTCACAGCAACTTCAGATTCGGATTCAACCCTGGAGCTGCCGGCAGAGGAGGAGACCCAGCAAGCCCCGTAAACTACGGGGTGTAGTAGCAGCTTAGGCCAAGAAAACCCGTTACTTCCACTGTAAAAAGCAGTGGCACAGCTCACGAGTTCCAGCATGAATATTGTCAAAATATTTTAACAGGAAAAATAGTTGGTTTCACAATTTTTTTAGTGGTCATGTCTGAACAAAAAGCCATTTTTAGTGTGTGTAAGATCACCAGATGTGCTCTAGCTTTTAACTAGGCTGCTGTCCTATCAGTAGAGGGGTTATTTCTACCGCATGAAACAATTAGATTACCCGACAGACGCTCTGCAGGAGCATTATACAATCATCATCATCATATTTGTCTTGGATTAGGATCTTTACAGGATTTATTTAGAAGCCTTTCTGTTTATCTGTTTCCAGAATGTAAAAAATGGTCTTTCATATATAATATGCTAAGCTTGATGGCTTCTGTGTAGTTTTCCATGGTTCATACTTTCTGCAGTAATAAATAAAATGTAATAAGAATAAATTATAAATATTTATAAGACTATTTTTGTCTTTTATTAGGTTCTTATGATTTAGAATTTAATATCCCAGCCAAAGCTTCAGTCAGAGCTCTTCTCTCTAACATCAAAATGACTGCTCAGGATTTTACAGTTGAACACCGATCTAGTTGACTGCAAAAAAACCTCACCTGTATCAGTGCCAAGGAAAGCATCCGGTGAGATAGACCAAACAAAGTCAGCAAACCTTAGACATCCAGATTGGGGTTAGGAAGTTCATATGACCCAAGCACATTCCAGCTCCCATCCTTGTGCCCCTGTCTCTCGATTAGTCATTTGTACGGACTTGGTTGCATGCCAGATGTACCAGATGCTTTTTTTTTTGAAAAATATTAAAAGGAAAAAAAAAAAAAAGAGTTCTTAGGGTTCTAGAAGAGCTGCTTTTCATAAATTAGTAACTTTCTGTGCTTAAATTTGTATCACAAATAATTCTTGATTATTTACTTGAACAAATATTTTCTGAATGTTTTTCTTGTAAAATTTGGACTTAAATTATATGGAAAAGAACGTGGTCGATGGTGCTAGAACAGAAATAAACACAGTCGTCTTTTAGTTTCTGAAAAATATTTAGTCCCTCTTATTTCATGCCCAGACCTGAAACTGAAATACCTCCTTAATTTGGCTTATGCTGATGTACAATAGTTTTGTTTTTTCCCTTATAAAACATGTTGTTCTCAATGTCATGAAAATCCATCCATGTGTACATTCCACTGTGGTCGTTCATATACCTCATACTCCCAAACTGGGAGTTGTATTTTGTATCAGTTCTGTCATTTCATGTGCCTCATGCTGAGGGCTTAAAGGGCAATGTCTGCTTCTTTTCACCCCTCATCTGAAGATGTGGTAGGCTGAGATTTTTCTGCGGTTTGCATCACTTTTTGATTTAGGTACTTTTATATAGCAGGACTATGAAATTAGGTTTTTCAGTTGTCACTGATAACCTCTAAGATTCTTTCAAAGCAGGGAAAAAAAAATTTCTTGTGCCCTCAAAGGCTTCCCTGTTGTCTCATGGATTCAGATTACCGCTTTGAACATGAAAAAGCCAAGCAATAGATAAAAGGCTGTGAGTACCTTTACTCATCTGGAGAGAGCCTTGTATCCCAGGAAGGCCTGTATCTGCAGATATTTCACTTGCCAAACCTGCAGCAATAAGATGGTAGACTAGCAAGTGTCTCTCTTGAACAGGTTGATGGACGCTTGAAACCCGCATGCCAAGGACATCCCCAACCCAGAAACTCTTAGGCAGCTTGCCTTCATGCAGTTCTTCGGCGTTAAACAAGGAAGCCCTATTCAATGAAATAAAGGACTAAGCATGCCCAAGAGGTAGAACTGATTTTCCTTCCACCCGCACAGTCCTCTTCCTCTTACTAAATTTTGGCAGCGTTGCAGTAAGAGAGCAGCAAAACATTGAGTCAGGAAACTGATACGTACAAGACTGTAAAACCCATCCGCTTTCTCCCTTGCTTTTATCTTCAGGAGCCCCAGTGGTGTTCTGCTCTAATGAGTCATCTTTGACCATGTAATGACGATAGGGCAGAGTAAAGCAACAAAGACTTTGCAACAGGTTTGCAGAAGCTATGGGTTTATACTGTGTGAACCTGGCTGGCCATGGTTGCTGAAAGCCTGGAAATCTCAAGATCTTTGGAAAAGTTTCCCAATCAATCCTGCTGTCGGCATCATTTGTTACTCCCAGTGGTTATAACGTGTTTGCTGTTACCTGCCTCTTCATTGGTGAATGTCGTCTTGGTAATGTTTAGATCGTTGCATGGCTCCTTGGGTTTCTTCTCAGTTGTTTTGCAAGGCAAAAACAATTTCACCCCAAGGGAGACACTTGGATACAAGCTACACTTTAAGTCTGTTCTGTCGCTTGGGATTGTGTTGGCGTTGGATCTTAGTTGTAACAACGAGGCTGGGTTGTAAAACACAAGGGCAATTCAGTGACAGTGTCTGTTCCAAGGCTGCTAGCAGCCCTCAGCAGCTTGTGCTTGGTGACTGTCCCAGTACGAGCCCAAGAGTTAGAATATGCAGCTGTACAGATAAAGAAATATTCAGATTTTTTTACCTTCTTTCCCCAACATGTTGGAGAAAGCAGGAGCTGCTCTGCACATCCCAGAGCTGTCAGAGTTCCAAGATAATCCGCAGGAGCGAAGTATGGGTAGTTCACATCTGTCCTCTTGACTTTAATTGAAGGACTTAGTCCTTGCAGCTCTTCTCTTGAAGAAGTTGAGTACACTAACTTCAAACCCAGAAGACTGGATTAATTAGGTAATAAGCGTATGATTTTGTGCCAGTGTTTTAAGGTCAATAATGGCCAAGCCCTTTGTTAAGATATGTAGCAGACTTGCAAGCAGCTCATTTTCTTTATAGGGAAATTATTCCCTGATGGTGGGGAGGAGCTGTTTTGCTGCTTTTGTTAGGTCAATTTGCACATTGGCCTATATGTGTTCACTGTGGCGGTCACATCGCGGTCAGTCCGGCTGCTTGCGTCAAGCTTTTCCAGCAAAAAATAAGCACTGTGAACCTCCTGGCTGTGGTGTCCAGCTCTCGAGCTGCCCCACTGGGGTTTGTAACCTAGAAGGCCTTTGGGTGACTCTTACTGGCAAGGCTGTGTATGGTCTGGTGAAGTCGTTTATTGACGTTCTAAAGTGATCTCTTAATTAACAGTGGGCTTTTCTGTCAGCTCGGAGTATCTGCATTGCTGAAAAGCTCATCCAACTCAACACATGTAAGGCTGTATTCAGTAAATTAGAGCTAGAATTGATATTTTTTTTTTTAAATTCCAAGAACTGAAGTCCAAATGTCACTACTGTTAACAGCACTTTCACCACTACTACAGAAAAAGAACTTACCTTGCAATAATTAGGCTAATTTGGGATACGTTGCTGGTGTGCATATTCTAGAGCCTGTGCTCTTCAGAAGCTGGCCTGCCTGGGGATTTGGGGGACGATGAACCTCTGCGGTGATGGGTGCTCTCTGCCCCTCTCCAGCAACGTGGTGCATGTGGTGCAGATGTGTGTACGGTGCAAGACGTTGAAGATCCCCTGTTGCAGGGAACAGTCTTCTGTTTCGGAAGTATGCTGGCAAAAGATGTCACTGGTGTTTAGTACATAATTAAAGGCAAAATCTAAGAAAAAGTTTAATTTTTGCATGTTAACTACCCATCATGTTGGGAAACAATTATCCTACAGCCTAAGTGGAAAAAGGTAACGTTTGATCATATCTTTATTAAAGCTGATTTTCGCAAAGCTTTAACGCATTCCTGCCAAAGAAGCGAACAGGTTGGATGCTTTTTTTGTGTTAAGAAATGGTAGAAGAACAAATGTTTTTCCGATCCCTTAAGTAATTTATTTCCTGGGGAACATTCTTCATTGATAACATACATTTTTTATTTTGAAGAATGATCCAAAAACTGTCCAGGAGATAATGGATTAAAGGAAATATTGCAAAAATACCCTACTGAATATATGCTTTCTGTTAGTATTTTACTATTTATTAATATCCTGTATAAAATTTTTTAAACCCATAAGGGTGGAGGTAGGATTTTACTGTACTGGTAAATTACATGGGCTTACATAAAAATACTCTCTAACTTACTACCGCTCTTTTTACTGCTATGTCTAGGCTAAAGGATTTTAAAAAAGAAATTTTATTTTCTTCATGTCAAACAGATATGTAACAAACGAACAACAAAACCAAAACCCCCAAGATTTTGTTTTTTATTATTTTCTGCAGATTTTACCGGTAGAAGGTGGATTTTTTTTTTTCATGGACTACCTTGGTGATTTTATCTGATGCTGATCTTTGTAGAATGTGCAGGTTACGGGGTTTTTAAAAAGTGTTATTTGAATGTTGGTGTAAAAATTCACAATGCATATATGGAAAGAATGAGATAAGGGTATTTTTTATTAAACTTAAAAGATGAAAGTTTTCTAAACTCTTTCTATTGTAGAGAGCGATTAGAAAATAACATTTTCTCCTATATGTATTTCTCCTATACCTATTTGGCAAGGAGAGCCCTATTAATTTAATAAGAACTTTGCATGCTAAAAGTTTGAGTATCTAATGTCTTTGTTTTGTTTGAGCTGCATTTCCAGCTGTGTCTGCTTTATTTCAGTTGACAATGTTTAACTCTGTTCAGCAAAGTAGTAAGAAATATGTATTTGGAATGAACATCATGAAAATTTTAGCTAGCAGATAGTGAATTGCCGTAAAGAGAGTGCTCACGTTTCAGGAGGAATGTTAAAGATGAGCCATTTTAGAGCGAGGAATTCTTCCTGATACTTAGTTTAGATTCTGCATCACACCCTGAGATAGTGAAGAGCACGAAATTGGTAAGAACTTATATACTTTTCTAATATCAATATAATTGTCTTTTAGTCTCTCAGTTTTTGCCAATTGTTTTTTGTTGAGGGTGCAGTAAATTAATCTGGCGGGCTGCGAAATCTATGTTAGCAGTGTTTAATAAAAGGTTCGGTATTGACCAAAATTAATTAATGTTGTTGTTAGTCAGTTCAGCTGTCGTCATACATCCGTTTGCTAAAGATACGCCATGCTGTGTAGCATCACTTTCAGCAGTTTTGTCACATATAAATACAACTTTAAGTTACAGCGCTTAGATGTGGTTTTCAATTCTGTGATTAAGGCTTTCAATTCAAAACAATCTTTCTGCTGCTCAAATTCAGTTTGGAATTTTTCTTAATTTGCAACAGCAATGAGGAAAATAAGTTGACTGTTTTGGAAGCCTTTTGTATTCATTTCAAATATGGCTTCATTTAAAGAATATTCCACTCTCTTTATCCAAACAACTTTTTCCCCCCTTAGCACTCTTGTCCTCTTTATCCTCAGCTCACCCTGCTGTGCTGTTTGCGTAGCGAGAGGACTTCAGCAACATGTCAGTGCAGTAGCACGAGCTACAGAGCACGAGAGACGCACTTAAGTACGCATCGTGCGACTCGGCACGGTGGAAGTTAATCTTTGATAACTGGAACTGATGTTATTGGGTACGTAAAACAAGTGTGCTACAAGAGCTGAAATAACTCAGTTGGCATTTGGAAACTACTTAAAATGCTGCAAAAAAAGCAAAGCTGAAGAGCGTCTCATGATGCTGAACTAAAGCAGTAAAGTATAAGGAGACATTTTTATTCTGCCCCAAAGTGCAGCAAATGCAGCCCTGTTGTGCCTCTTCGTCTTAGTAATCTTTAAACTTTCCAACCCTTCTTCCACATCAAAGAAGTACAGATCTCCAATATATTTTGGAGACTTTTCTCTGGGCCACTTTCTCTATTTTCTTTCTGGTTTGTTTCTAAGATTACGAAGCTAAAATTGAACGCATACTTAAAGGCATAGCACTAAATACTATTTTACAAAATGACATAACTTTTTTTATGTCCTTGTTTCCCGTGCCTTTCACATCTGTTTAGCTTGACTTTACAGCCTCTGCTTAACTGCGTTTCTTTTCCATGAATGGGCACAGTTAATTTGTAAGTCTACCTGGCACTAACTTGCACTTGTTGAGGATGAATTTCACCTGCCGCTATGCAGCTTTCATGTGTTGCTGAGTTGGTTTGGATTCTCCTGCAGGAGTTTCTCCTCTACGCTATCCTATTGTCACCAGAATGCTTCAGTATCTCCCAGGACGTGCATGTTGCTCAATCATCCACCTTTTTTGAACGTTAAGGTTAAAAAAAAAAAAAAAAATTCCTGACGATTTAAAAATCCCATGGTGTTTCTTCTAATATTAGGAAATTGATACTGAGTTCTTGGCTAAAGATTTGCCATTTCACAGGTACACTGGCTAGCTACCATTCTCACAGAAGTTATATTTATACTGTTATTAAGGCACGTTTAAGAAAAGCATTCTGCAAGCAATATATTTTGAGTAAAAGTGTTGTGAACTACTTTAACGTATTCCTTTTTTCACTAGTAAATATGACTACAGCTGAAACGAAGACTGTTTTCCCCCTTTTAAGTTGTTTGCAGATACCTTCTGTTACTTCTGGGTTGTGTGTAAGTTCTAGATTTCTGGCATTTCTCTTTCTTTGGCGGGGGGGGGAAGGAATCATTCAAAACACTCATGAGGAATTAGATTCATTTTGTAAAATCACCTGAGGGGAATTAGATACATCTGCTTAGATCATTCAGTTTTTCTAAATTGTATTAAATGCTCTTAAACAAGAAACACTCAACATCCAGCTGCCTCGGGCAGGATGCAGAAGGTAAAACTGTGTGTTTTTAAGCAGACACCCAAGGTCTCTGTAGATTTGGGTAGTAACATTTTGTGCCGCAACTTGATTTTCTAAGAGCGCATAGCAGCTCTGTGCTCAGATCTTCATTTTATGCAAAATGTGTTATCACAGACCTCAGGCAAACAATAAGTTTGTGAGTAAGCCTGTGGATTGCCAAAATTGCATTTACCAACTGGGGGTAGGTTTTGACCAAAAGAGAGCTCAGGCTGTAAACTTGCCCTCCTCCTATATTCACATACACAAGAAAAGAAAAAGAAGTCATTGTTTTAAATGAGGAGATGCTTGTTCAGCGTGGTGTTGTGTTATTTTCGTTGCATTAGCTGCTAGGTTTCGGAGGAAGGAAGAGAATTGTTTTTGTAAGTGTCCTTTATCTCTCTGTAGGTAGAAATAAGTTATCAACTCGTTTTCAGTTATGTATGGATAGTAATGTGTGCAATTTTGTACAGGTGATACACAAGCTGTTAACTGAAAACACAGAATTTGAGGTAAACACAGAATTTGAAGTAAGGAGATATAAGTTTTGGTTGTGTCTGTAATTATTCCTGTACTTTTTACTAAAAGAGGAATAAAAAAAAATACAGACTCTACTTGCCTAATCCAGTTTATGTAAAACATAGGGTTGAAACAAAATTCAATTTCTTGAGACACAGCTGAACCCGAAGGGTTTGTTGATACAGAAGTAGGACTGAATCCCTTCAAAATACTTTGTATTGCTAGTTCAAAATAAGGAGCCTGCTGGCAAAATAATCTCTCTCTCTAAGCCTTTGCACAAGCCATCCTTTCGGGTGCAGGGCTGTTTTCACCTGGTGGGTCTATAGAGCACTCTCATGCTGCTTTTCCCTGCCTTTGTCGCTGTGAGCCCGTGCTCCTGCGCTATGACACGGTACATACTGCAAATGCTGGTAGGGTGTTTTTTTTTCCTAATATAATAATTCCATCAGCGATTACCGTGGGCTCTAACGAGACTGCTCCGAGGGAAGGATTCCTGTCTCGAAGGCAGGCAGTTCTCCCCAGGCAACCCCGCTTCTAAATCTTGCTGCGTACGCATTTCTGAGCGCCCGGTCTGCGCGCACGAGTGCGCGTCTGCGCTGTGTGCGCACGGCCTTGGATCTACAGGTGGGAGAAGAGGATACCAACAGGGTTCAGACCGTATCTTTAAGTCACTCTTGTTTCCTGAAGAGCAACACTTGGGTCATTTCTCTACTTGCTAAACCCCTCAAGCTGTGCTTGAGTTCTGACGAAAGGGTAGGATTTGGGGAGTTAAAGGTTCCCTTTGGCTGAAGCCCCATCCTGGGAGCTTTCCCTTTTGAAATCTTGCATTTTCAACACGAGACAATTTCAGCTCAAATGAAGTTACTTACCAATTAAATCACTGTTTGCCTGAAACATCACTGCAGAAATGCAATGAAAAGCAATCCAAAAATGTAGTGGTTTCATGTCCAAATTTTAAGGCCTAATTAACTAATGCCTGCAGGGGTTTTAAGATTCTTTGGTTGCAGCTGGATTTAGAAGAGCAAAATAACAGTAGCAGGGTGCTAAAGAACTGCTAAAGAATTTTTTTGGCATTGGGTGTCTGCTGTACTGAATTGACAGTTCAAAACTTGGCATTAAATGAAAAGATGAGCTTGGACCATATCCAGAGTCACCAAAGTCACTGGGTTCAGGCTTTGAAGAAGCTTGAATCCAAGGATGTCCTCAAAGGTACTTGTTAGAAAGGGCTATGTAGGAGCTAAGGGGACTCTACTTTAGCACATTTTTTTTTTAATTTTCTGTTTTTACAATTGTTGAGTATTTTTTCTAGGGATAGACTTGTACACTGTTATCTCTGTTCTAAGTTTATGTCTTTTTATGGAAAAAATTGCGTATGTAAAGCTTTTTTCCTGTGAAAACACTTGCCAAGCAAATCCTTATTACAGTTATCCAAATGAAAAGCCATTTTTACAGAGAGACTTTTCCATATATATTTTCAGACAACTCACAAACAGCCAGCCAACAATAGCAGTGGCATCTTTCAACTTTAACCTTGTGTTCTTTAAAATTTGTTTAACAAAAAAAAGAAATTCGAAGAACTTCCATCTTTTCCATGAAGTGATTCTTTTGAAAACTCAGATAACAAAAGACAAGGAGCAATGCGAATGTTCAACTTTTTATTTTGTATGCATGAAAAAAATCTTACAGCAAAAAGATTTTTGTGTAGCAACTTCCAGAAGTATTTGACTATCGGTAATAGTTTGCCATACAAAGCAGAATAATGCCAACTCAATATACAGGGTAATTCGTTATTTCTCTTGTAATGACAGCATTCCTTTCGGGCAAAAGTGTTCTTGTCTTGCATGCTAAAATAGAAACAGAAATTTTGGAGAGCCTAGGTTGCATAGGGAATTAATCTCTTATGGGAAACCCATCCCTACCAAAATTAGTGGAAAATAAAATTTAAGCCACGGTGAGTCAAGAAAATGGGTTTGGTGTTTACTAGTTCCAAGAAACACCCTAGTAAAGTCTCAGAAACAACTGCACATCAATTGCGAGTCTGGCAAAGGTGAAGCGTGGCCAAAAGAGGCCCAGGACAGCGAGCGCAGGACAAATATCCTCTTTCAGAACGATCTCAGCAGGCAGTTGTGCTTTGTCTGTCCTGCCTTTTTCTGAGTACTGGACATGGAATTTTCCTCATCGCTTTTGCACTCATAATCCTTCAATGTTTAAAATTATGTCAAAATCTCTCCCGTAAAAACTATTAGCGACTACATTCAAAGTTTTGTTTAAAAGGTGGAAGTTAACTCCAATTTTGAGACTGTGCCTGGAAAGGCAAGTGGCTTTGCAGCTACAGTGCAAGGGCTCATGAGAAAGAGAAACAAGAGAGCCTCGGCTCTCGGTCCAGTGCTTCGAGGGGCTTCGCTCTACCTTTTTCTAAATTTAATGAAAATCCCTAAGACGCAGCTATCAAAGTCAGCACAGGTATCAGCAATATATAACTTGCTCCTGTTTTTCTATCCATGTGACTTTAACGCGGGTGTATTTGTTGTATTTATTGATGCGTTAAAATTGCAGGTTTTGTTCCAATTTCTGTGCAGCAGAGTGTATTGAAATGAAACCATAATGTATTTGAATGAAGCTCCTCCTGTGAAGATTTTTCATGGAGTTATTTCTTGCTGCCATCAGCTACAAGTATTTGAAACTAGAAACAGAGCCCGGGAATCTCCTAGAAGATAATTCTTCATCAGGGATGGGCATCAACTTCCTCAGAGAAAAGGAAACCTTAAACGTTTAATGACTCTATTAAATTAAATGACTCAATTAAATTTTCAGTGATTTCTCAAACTGTTGAAAATGTGTAGATGTGCTTGATGGATATGTTAGGATATTCACTGCAGGAGCCTTCTAGGTAAGCGAGAGGGTTTTTAGATTTTGCCTTGGCAGCATTTCAAAAGGGATTTTAAGTAGATAGATGGAAAATGCGTGCAGTGTTCACAAAATGCGCGTATAGGTTACACTCATGCACGAGATGCGAGTGCTCTTGGCTTTCTTTGCTCTTAACACATGAAAAGCTATATTGTCCTTTGGTCGTAATGAAATAGTAGATTTGTGATCCGTGTGCTAATATTGTATTACTGTATGTTGTCACGCAAGTAAGAGTTTGTGCACTCCTGTCGTATGATGATTTATAGAGCAGTGGGCTATTTATTTGTGACTTAGTAGCGATGCGAGACGTGGCCAAACTCTGCAGTAATTAAAGGGTATCATCAAGATTGTAAGTTGTCATTTGAATGTTAATCTTTCCAGAATGCCCTCGGGACTTTCCCTTCTCTCTTTTATTGAACCTCACTTGTTGGAGGTGTGAAAGACAGAGGAGGAAGGCGGTATGTCCCCTGCAGGTTCTGGGGACCTTACACCTGCAGTATGATCTCAGGAGCATTTTCAATCTATTTCTCATAAAGCGGAGGGTGACGGTTCTCACTCCAGACCTGGACTTGTTTTTGGCATCAGTTCCTACATTCCAGGAACATTTGCCTCCCGGAGCGAGGGGAATACCCAAAGAGATTTGTTTGGATGGAGGTAACATACAGTACTAATGGAGTTATAGCTGGAACTGGCTGGCCTCCAAAATATCAAAGCATGGTCCAGGCATTATTACAAAAGGCTGGTGATGGGAGGGAGTCCTTTTCTATGGCAATCTCAGAGGGGTACGGAGTGAAAGTAGAGGATTACAGTCAACGGCTGTAGGGTTACTATATACAGTCAACAATGCTTTCTAACAAAAAGCAAAAGAAAAATGTCTGTGGTGGACATTGATTATAATAATCTTTAAGATGATGTTCTAGAAGGTCAGATTTATTACAAACAAAAAGTGCATTTCCCTTGTAATTTTTATGAATGTTGTCACTCCTTTGCTGACTGGGAAGACTGAATAATAACAGTGACAGTGTGAGATTCATTGTGTTCAAGGGAGACTGCGTGGAGGGGTGTCACATCCAGGGGTGCCTGCAACAAATATTTAATAAACATTGCCAACACTAAGTACGAAGCTATAGCAGGGGTTTGTTGTGTGCGGCAACCTGCATTAAAAATGTGAACAGATTAATTTCTGTATTATGTTTTAAAAGCATAATCCAAAAATTGTAGATTTGTGTATGAGAAAACCTTTGATAATTCTACTGAACTCATCCTTTAGAGAGAACCTGGGTTCTTTCGGGCTTCTCTGTACAAGAACACTTCAAAGAGCTTATCTAAGTGAACCAAAGATATACATTTAGTATTTTAAACCATAATAAGCCCCTGTGTGGACACTATTTTACAGAATTCAAGCAGATTTAATCCATATATCTTAATTTACTTTTCAGTCTAATTAGATTGAATTTAATGAAAGTCACTTGAATTATGAATGAGGGTGCTGAGGTATTTAATGTAGTTTAGCTTATCCACATTATTTTTTTTTCCTATGTCCTGTTATAGATAGGCACTCTTAAATGTTTACTTCTACATGTAAGAGGACAGTCTACTTTGTGTGGTAAGAATAGGCTTTTTTGAGCCATTATTGTACATTCCAACTGCTCAGAGGTACCACGCGATTTTCTTAGTCTGCTTAGTCAATGTAAGAGCAACAATATATTCAATATATACTTACTGTTTGCAGGACGTGTCATACTGCAGTGGAGAAAGGAAAGATCCAAGATTTTGTGTGTGCGTGTGCACAAAGTGAAAATAAAAAATATTTTATCTTAACTCATCTGTAGCTATAGCTTCCCTCATAATGTTATGTAAAGACGGGAAATCAGGAGGCAGAGTGGAGGTGTTACAGGAAAAGTCTGTAGTTACGCACTTGCAGAAAATGTTATTCTGGCCTTGGACAGGATACAACTTTCTGTGTTTATCTTAACCGTAGAGGTTACATCATGCTACCACAGCTTTTGGGGAGGGCATCTTGGGTTTCCCCGGCTTATCTCAAGTGTCCAGCTCATGTGTCTGTGACTCATATTCGCAGCTGAGTTGTGTTTTCTGAGTGAATATTGGTTATTTATACTCTTCATGCTTTTGTTTCATGCTGTTCCATTTCAAGCTCTTGAGAATTTTGCCATGGATTTGACAAGACGTGAGCAGACCTTGAAGTTTCCAGCTCCAGCTACAAAAAGTCTCGTTACTTTAGTCGCTTGGCATTTTCTGCTTTGTAGGCTCAATGGTTGTTAGTAGTTGAATCCAGCATTTAGTTACTGCTTGTCTCTGTGTGATGCCAGCTCAGCCTTGCATTTTGCTAAGATACGTATTACTGTGTTGTATTTCACTGAGATTTTTTTACTGTGCTTGGAGCAACACAAATCCTATTTAGATGAGATTAGTAGTGGATTACCTTTTTCTGTTTTCCTCTGCAGTTGACAAAATCCTGCAGTCACGCTCCTGGCTGTGTTCTCTCTGCCTTATCAGTTCAAAGTTTAAGCGTTCCCAAATATTCAGTGAGAACCCTTTTACAGTCCTCTGTATGTCCTCTCAGGATTCAGAGTCCAGGAATGAAATATGTGTGAAGTGCCTCCTGGGTTTTGGGAGGAGGTAGAAATTGGTTCAAATTGGCAAAATGTGCACGTCTGACAACATGAGGACTTAAATTTTTTTTTATTATTTTAATTTAAAAAGAGAAATTAAGAGCATATTGAACCACTTTCACTAATTGGCCAAGCTAGTGAAATATGTATATATGCATATAGATACATACGCCATATAAAAACCCTGACTCTTGGAAATATTTTCCCTCTATG
Source organism: Phaethon aethereus (assembly GCF_964289735.1). Lineage (NCBI taxonomy): Eukaryota > Metazoa > Chordata > Aves > Phaethontiformes > Phaethontidae > Phaethon > Phaethon aethereus. Next base: position 21,054,868 of record NC_138589.1, read on the forward strand.
ACAAACATACCATTTGTTAGTAATTTTTCGTAGATTGGAGCTATGCTAAATAGTGCTCCCGAGGCTGGGAGAGTCAAGGGGAAGGGGAGAGAAGTGGGTTTTATTGTCACGAAAAGATCATCTCTGGCTGGATTTTTGCCCTTCCATTTGCTATTCCTGCAAGTCACCTATGAAAAAGAAAGTAACACCACGAGATAAATCAAGCAGAAGATAAAACCCTTTTGTTCTTACAAGGGTGTTTGTTTTTTTTTTTTAATGCTTAATGCTATAGAACATGTAAGAACGGGGTGTTGGCTAGAACAAATAAATGCTTTATAAACCTGGTATGTTTGCTCTCGGAGAGGTGTTGTGGAAAAACGTTATGAAGACTCTCTAACTATGGGGAAAATGATAGAAAAGGTTAAAAAAAAGATGATGAGAAGAGGAATTCGTACAGATCAGGTGTGGTGGGCAGAGCAGTGAGGATAAAAAATTAAGTTTTAGACTGCAAGTTATATTAAATTAAGCACAGATTCCACAAACAAAACTGATTTTTTGACCTTCTGTGGACTTATTTACATTAGGGTAAAAGTTATGTGCTTTTTTAGAAACTTCCTAGAAGTAAACTCTCAAAAATAGCACTGCGTGCATACACTGACGTACCACGTAATATTTAACAAATATAATGAATATAAAAGCACCTGAAACAGTAGAAAAACTTCTGGCTTGTACATATAGGCAAGTGTGTCAGCTTTTTGTTGTTCAGTCTGTGCAGATTTTGTGTTGGTTTGCTTTTTCATTACAGCTGCGAATTAAATGCTGTCCAAATAAACATAATTAGCCCATTCGACTTGGCCTGCCTGCAGCTAAATTGAGAATTTACTTTCCCTGGTACTCACAAAATTTTCCTCTTTTAATAGGATAACAAATAATGTTTGAGATACAATGTAAGGAATATAATATTGCCAATTTTAAAGCAGGACGGTTTTTGCTTGATGATGCATGATTTAAAATCCCTAAATTCGCAATTAGGCAGTAATTGCAGTGTATCTCATTAATGACATTTTGTGTTACTCCACCTTTTGCATTTTATCAGACCTCAGGAAGAATCTCGGGGGATTGACCACAGCTATTCTGCCTTATTACGAGGTCCTAATGTCATTATAATTTCAGAAGTGCATCAGTTAATGAGGACGTTGTCCTTGAATTAAAGTTCCTTCCAGTGCGGTTCTTTGACTGTCGGCATGTCTCTTTAATGGCAATCATAGTTGCTGTAATAAAAGGTAGCCAAAGTCGTGTGCACCTACTATTTAGTAGTAAAGTTTTGACTGCTGAAGTACCAATTAGCTGCACAGATAACAGCGAACAAAAATCCCAGGCAGTGGTTGTGTGAGTATTTCCAACGACAGAAAAGCGTACAGCCACAGAGAAATGTCAGCTGAAGCTCAGATGCATAGGATCCTGTAAAAATTGAGAGCAACAACGGGCAGAGGAAATTCCGGGACATAGAACCTCACCCCGTATAAAATTTCATATTCTAATTGTTTGCCTTCTTCCAGAGGGGGATAGGGATTTATTTCCCATTTTAAATCTGTTTTTAAGTGCAGCTCTGACAGTGGAGTCACTGCCAGATATCTGTAGCTGCTAGAAGCAGCTCATAGCCATTTTTTTTTTCATTTTTCAAGCCTTTATGTCAGTTCTCCAGATGTCCCTGTAAGAAAGTATTAACAACCTCATTGTACAGGTGAAGAGGTGGAAACAGTGACTTGCCCAAGATCAATTAAGTTGGTAGGGAGCTAAGATCAGAAATGATGAGTTCTGAATTTCTTGTCTACATTTTCAAGCGTTTTCTCTGATTCATAATAGATTTTGTCCTGCTTTTACCAAGGAAGAAGCCAAAGAAGCTTTCTTGCTTTTGGAGGAAAACGGCTTGATTCTTTTCTGCTTTGTCAGATCACCTCTCAGCCCTTCGTCCTTGCTGAGCAGCTTATGACTAATAACAGAAAACTCTTCTGATTTTTTCTTCTGCTGTGAATTAGCACAACGTGTTGTGCTGTGCACAGAATTACGTAGGAAAGCGCTCTCAAAGTCTGCAGCCCCCAACACTGTCAGATTTGCACCAGTTATATAAAAGCCTTTGGATTTTCACATGCACCTGTGTTTCCAGAGCGCTCAGACACGCGGTGCGGGTTGCAGTGAAGTTTTTCTCCGAGTTAGCAGATGTGTTCAAACGCTTTGTGGTTCTCAGTGGACAGAGGACCTTGACATATTTGTGATAGGTTTTTCCCCCAAATCCTTGGGATGGGTTTGATTGCCTTGTAACATTTCAGATGAATGAATTCTCCTTTGTTATGCTGCAAATGCAATCATTTCAGGAAAGCTTTAATTTAGTTGACAAAGTGAAGTGACTTGTTTATTCTAAATTTATTATTTATTCTAAATTTATTCACACACACATCTAAGAAACAAGAAGCAAGGATTGAAAGTGCCAATTTCATACTTTTCTCTGTCAATACAGAGAATGCTCTTGATTTACAATCTGAATACTCTGCTGCTTATGTCATTGTGTTCCATTTATTATAGTGGTTTTCAATATTGTTTTTTGATGTGCAATTTCCTTGGAAAAAAAGATTCTAACTAAGGTCTGTACAGCAAATTCGAGCCTCCTTGAGAAGAACTTGTTTGTAATCAACTGAAGTCTAAAGACTTTAGAAGTACTTCATAGATTCTTTGCATCCCTTAAGTGTTAACTAAAGGTTAGCAGGAGTAGCCTGGAGTCAGCTATTGGTGCCTTTTAATGAGTTTGGTTTTAATCTTAATATCTGTATTAGAAATATTTGTTTCTTGTTAGGTAGCTGCAGAATGTTTCATTCATCTAGCAGTTGCCTACAGCTGCGTATAAAAGAGGTAAAGGAACTTAGAGGCATTTGTTTCCAGCTAAAATAAATACTTGCTTTCAAAATGTTTTTATTAAAAATATCCATGACAGCTTTGGAATATCTTCATCCTTGTTTTTTATTCAGTCTTTCACATCATTAATTTACAAGTTAATGAAAAGGTTATGATCACAATAAAACAACACGGAGCGATAAATTACTAAGTCTGTAAAAATAGATGTCACTATTTAGATACTAGGTGAGATAACATTGTATTGTGTTCTGCAAAAAGGGTGTAAGAACAGGGGACCCACCTGGGGTTTAAGCTTCAGGTCTCTAAAGGTCTGTGTTAAGCCAGTTTCTGTGTGCCCAGGTTATGTAAACTCAGATCGTTAGACCTGGGTGAAACAGAGCTTGCTGCTTGACCGTAAAGTGCCCCTCAGCGCTCTGCAAAGTGGGAGATACAGCTTATTGAAGTGTTAGATTTCCTGCTAATGCAAGGAAAAATAACAACATTTTCTCTTCAGTTATAAAGATAAATACCGGAAAAACCCATTACTGTAGCCAGGGATGTTGTGTAAAACAGAAGTGTTTAATACATAATTTTAATTTTGAAGATTTTCCCTGCTTACAGAGGCAAAAGTGACTTGTTCTCGCTTTACTTTTGCCTTTAAGCAGTACTGGGAATGGGATTCGGTGGTCTGTCCATCACAATATCTGGTCAAGGCTTTTATACTGACCTCTTACTTTGTTTGCTTAGCATTTCTCATTATTTTTGTGGCTGCAACGCTTTCCTAGGATACCAGAAATTTCTCTACTTTGATGGAAGCACTCTATAGATGAAAAGGTAACACCATTTAGGTATCTCTTTAAATTTAAACCGTGCTGTGTTTTGCATAGGAAAAATTCAGGTGGTTTCATTATATAGTAAGTAAATCTTTCATAGCCTTTGAACATTCCTTCAGTTCAGCCTGTCCCATAGGAGTCCTTCCACAAGTCCTTCCTCTGCATCGTGTTTCCAAAAACATGCAGCTCGTCTTGAGCCAGTTTCCAGAGTCTTGGACACTTTGCTGAGAACATTCTGTATCTGGGCAGTTCCTATTTACCTGGGATACCAGTGACTTGAGTTATCAAGTTACTTGACAATTATTCACTCATTAGCCAGATATTTCAAAATCCTTAAGTTTTTCAAACAAATTTTTGGTTATAATGCCACCCCGTAAATCAAAAAAGTAACAGCATCGATGTTAAATAAACCCCCATAAATACTCTTTATTTAAAATTCTTGGCTTTTCATAAAAATGGACCATAATGCTGTTAAAGAAATTGAAAGCAGAACTTTCAAAGTCAGGAAAATTTGTCTAATCCCCCAAAATTGTTAATCCGATACTTTTAGCAGTGATAGTCATAGGTGACCAAGAGAAACTACATCCTATTAAAGAAATTTTGGGACCATTCACTGTTGTTACCACTGAGTGAGTAAAAACTTGGAAATGCGTAGGAGATTAGCAGCTTATTACTCATTTTTGTTGGTGCTTTTGAGGTCTACGATAGATTTTATCTAATTAAATTTTGAAGCAGAATCATCTTCCCTTTCATTTTCTTTTAAAATATACTCGGTCATCATGATATTAAAAGTGGTTTAGCGTTCCAAGTTGCTTGGCATGCTTAGTAAATCAACTTTATGAAGGTTTTATTGCACTTTTAAAAAAAAATAGGTTTTTTTCTTGGTGGTCTTGGTCCCGGTCTTTGTGGCCAATGTGCTAAGAAGTAGAAGAACCTGTGTGTTGTCCCAGGGATGCTGATGGTTTACAACTTCAGGTGCTTGTCTAAAAGTGACCTGCTGAAGAGAGATGGGGTGTGTGTGTCGTGAGTGGAAGGGGCATGACAGAGGACCTGGAGCACTGCATCCACACTTAATTTCTGGGCCTGGCTAAACTAGCTCGGTGGCCAAAATCTGCTAGTACTTCAGCACGAAGCAGCTGCGCCCAGAGAAAGATCGAGGCCAAAAACATTTACAATATTGGATAAGCGTGAGAAATTTTTGGTCTGTAAAGCTCAGAGCTGTCTCTTTATTAGCACGTAATTTAACATGATTTGTATCCTTAATATCACACAGACTGAATCCTCTCTCACCGTTTGGTTTGTTAGGTCGGGTTCATTACTTTTGTTTTCCTTGGATGGAAACCTTCCCCAGTTATCAACCAGTGAACAAACATATTTAGACATAAGACTGAGTATTGTTTGTCCTTTCCTTTCAATCTGAAGTCTAATTTCCAGCTGCAGTAAAAACAATAAAACTGATGTTTGCTTTTCCTTTTTTTTCCCTCCAGTGATAAATATGATGTATTTTGAATTTTATCTATCTAAAATATTCCATTGGAAGCTTTTGAAAGATAGCGTTGCTTTTACTGCACAACTTGTCCTGGGTCAAGTGGTTTAAGCTGTATGTATGAATAGAAACTTTTGCTGTTTATAGTAAGTACATCCATTGCTGATGTACTTTTGTAACGTAGTTTAGAACTAAGTGTAATTTCTCAGATTTTAACTATTTCAAATTGTTTCTCAATACAGAACTTTCCTCCTCTTTTTAAAGTTTTTTATGAATCTGGCACAACCGAAACTAATTGCAATTCTATCTACTGCTAAATTATCTTAGAATCTAGTATTTTATCAACATGATGTCTACAGAATTTCTCAGCTTTTTATCAAGATAGAAATGTTTATCTTAATATACGGTAATATATTTTCATCCTGTGTTACGTGTACAGTAAGAGCAGTGCTTGGCAGCAGGGTGTTTTGTTTTGGTTTTTTTTTCCTTGAGTGCCATCAATATTCCACCATAATTTTTATCCTGAAGGTAGTCTTTTGAGAACCAAATAGATGGGGTCACTTTGTACTTTCCAGTTTCTCTCTCAGTCTTTTTAGTGGAATTTCTGCCTCGCTTTGCATCCTTACTCTCAGATTCTTTAGACAGATAAAATGTGCGTGAGCGCTGAGATACATTTTTCCTGCATGATATGCATAAACATTTTCAGATTCGTTCTTGTGCCATTATTATAGTTTTATCTACATTGAGTATTTTCATGTGCACCTTTAGCCCTTTCAGTAAAGAGCTGTTTTGTTGTTTGCAGTGTCCAAATTCTTAGAAATTTTCCTTGGTAGTAACATGTTAAGCAATTTCAAACAGACTTTTCCAATGTCAACTGAATTCTTTTAATTTAATCTTTGCCTTCCATACAAAGGAGTGCACAAACTCAGGTGTAGATTTGTTCCTTCGCAACGCAGCACCGTATACCGCACAAGCAAAGCGACAGTGCTGCTGCTTCTATACATAGCTGCATCGTTCTGGTCTCTTGCTCTTTAGAGACCCTGAAAAGTCCAAAGGGAACGGTATAACGTAACCATTTCCCTGTGCCCTAACGGGTTAGAAATCCATTTATGAATCAGCAGCTGCAGCTATGGTTTATATAATGAGATCTGTAATTTAAAGACGTGCATCGATCTATATGGAGCTGGCTCCTACTCTCAAAGGAGCTCTTTGTAAATAAAGCCGTAATAGGTCTAGCACTGGCCCGTGTGGGTCTCTGAAAAGACCGCAGTAAATGTCACCAGTAGTTTGGTTCAGAATGAGAGTACATTTTTACAGTGGTAGAAATTAGCGCTGTAACAGATTTTGAACCAAGTGAAGAAATATCAAAGGTTGTCAAAGGTTCAAATTATAGTATTTCAATTGTAAATGTTACTTATGACTAACCTTATCTCACCAAAAGAAAAGTGGAGTTTTTTAGCATGAGTTTCCTCTTGACATTTTGGAACATGTTAATACAATATTCAGCAAAAAATCTGGTGTGAACCCAGCAATCCAGCAAGACATTAGCCAGAACAATGCTGGTATTTGCCACTGCTGTTCAGAGGACGCACAGATTTCCAAAGGGAAGAACAGTTGAAAAATCTGCAAATCAACTGCAGCTGAAAGGGGCAAACTCGGAGTGTGTTTGTTTTGAAGTGACAAACTACAGCTGAATTCACCGTTCAGTTCAGGTCTGCTTCCCAGCAGCGTAGAGAAGCAAGGTATTGAATTGTTGAGCCCTAATAATAAAAATTTCAGGATTGCAGGCAGAGGAAGATCATCCCCGCACAATGCAAACATTTGCTTCTCTGAAACTACCGGCGCAAAGGACTTGAGCGTGATCTGCTCACAGCAAACGTGCAGTCATGAGCCGCTGCGCGTTTGCTGCGCGTAGCTCGTGTGCTCAAGGGTGGGACAAGATTTCATAGTCTTCTTCACCTCATTACTTCCAGCTGTCTATCTGGCCACTCAGGCAATTAACTTAACCCCCGATCAGTCACATATAGGATGTTGTCGTTGTTATGAGAGTGGCTAGAAATTTTCATCCCATGTATTTTGAAGATGAAATTTTTCACAAAGCATAGAGTCTCAAGCCTATTAGAAAAGTTTACCTGTTCAGAGTTTGTCTTCTAGATTCTACTATCATTTAAACTTTAAAATCTAATTATTATCTATTATTGCTTTTTTTAATAACACTGCCTAATCATGCTCTGTCCTGTACAGTCGTTTATTATTTATCTCAAATGCTAGGATGGATAATTACTAAAGGTTTTTTTTAATCGGACTGTGGTTGAAAGGGAAAGAAATTTTGAAATTAATCTTTTCCAGTGCTGTTTCATTATTTCTCTCCTCTGTGGCTTATTTCCTATACAGTGGGTTTCTTTGTGTGATACAATTTCTAAGCCATATATGTGGGAAAAAGCAGTATGCACATTGGTAGGTAAATAAAAGCAAAGTATCAGAGGGAATACTTGGTAAGCTATAAATCTTCCGCACCGCTGGGGAGTCTGGTTTACCCCTTTCTTCTTTCCTGTGCTTTTACCTTCTTGCTATGGCAAAAATGCTTAAGTAGCACTTGATACCTCCTTCTCCTTAAATCCCGTTTCCCCCCTTCTCCCCAAAAAGCATCCAAAAGCGTGGAACTTGGATTTAATGGAGGTTGTGAAATAGCTTTTATAGTATGCAGTTTGGAGTCCTTGCACTTTGACTGTTGTGATTACAGCAAGATACAACCAAAGATTTTACCACAGGAAAATGTTGGTACCGGGAGGAGAACAGGTTCCTGAGAACACCTTGGTGTTTGGAAAGAAATGATAAATGCAAAAGGAAATATTTCCAGAATTCCCTCATTAACTGTGAATTCAGGGCTCAAGTCTGCCTATGTTACTCAGCTGGAGTAATTCAGTAAGTGTAAGTAGTCTCACAGGTTGGTACACTGCAGCAGGGTCATTCAGATCTTGATGATCTTGCCTTGCTGAAGTCTAATTGTTGAATTTGTAAGAAAAAAAAGTAGCATGTTCTGTATTAGATATGAAAAAAATGCTTTTTACGAGCACATGCTATATGGATTCTTTATATTAATAGCATCTTGACATTTTACACTCCCAAGGCAGTCTCAGAAACCATGTGAGGGCTGCAAATCTGGTTTGTAAGTGCTGCAATTTGTATCAGGACCTGATCTGATCAAGTACAAATGTTTGGGTTTTTTTCTAAAATGCTGAATCCCTTTTAAAGCTTTTATGCATCTCTATAAGAACAGCCAGCCATATAGAGTCAGACTTAGACTTTAGGATGTAAAGTTACTGTGTGAATAAAAATCTGATAATCTAAGTCAAAATATAATTCGGGCATTAATGGGCTGGGAGGAGGAGTAACTTTTAATGACACTGCTTTAAACTCCTTTAGTAACATTTTTCGAATTGCTTTCAAACTGAGCGCACTGTCGTCCTTGCTTCATGCTTACCTCTTAGCAGCCTTCAGGATAACATTAGCAGGTTGTCACTTTTATTGCTGCATGGTTTTGATTTATGTTTTGGCTATCAAAGTTGCCAAAAGAAGATGATTTTATATACAAGAGTATTCTGTAGATTCAGCTTTCTTGGTTCAGCAATTTCCTCTACACACTCCAATAGTTTCCTAAGTATTAAAAATTTTGTTACCAGACATTTGCACTTCCCACGAATGTTTCAGGTTGGTCAGGGAAAAAAGATTCAGCAGCGTGGGGAACATTCTTGCAACACGCTAGTGATAGAGGTTTTAATAATTCCTTTCCGATGTTAGGAGAAAACCACATTTTAAATGTCTTTGCTTTAAAAACTTGTGTTTTGATTGTAAAAATAAGTAATTTTAACCTTTTAAAAGGAAGGTTTTTATGCCGCTCCGGTGAGCTTTAGTTCTAGTTTCCAGTTGTGTGGCCACACATGTACACGGTGCCTGGTTTGGGGTGTGATTTCTTCCCCCCCTCCTTCTTTTTCTCCTTCGTTGATACAAACTTTTCGGTATGTGGGTAGAACATTAGTCAAGTTGAACTTAATGCATACAAGTATTACTGAACAAAAATATGTGCTTCTAGCATTTATTTTAGGTTATATGCTAGTTTTACATTATCCCAGCTGGGTATTAAACTGAGTTACAGAACTGGCAGTATGTTGGGGAAAACCAGATGTGTTCTCTAAGAAAACAATAGTTTTGGGTCCAGAGCTTTCATTGAAGTCTGCTTCAAATTCACACTCCATATTCCTCTCCCTTTTCTCACAAAAAAAAAAAAATAATTGAGAGTTGTTCAAAAATGCATTTTCAAAAATCCAAATGATGATCGGAAAGTTTAACATGTATGCAAATGCTCTCTGGACATGGCTTCAGAAAGTAAAGACCTTTGGCTGGCCTGGAGGCTCAGCTGGTAGCAAAATATATTGCCGTATGGGAGACCCTGATTTAAGTTCAACCACAGGCCATTAATGTTTGGAAGCTCCACATAGGTGAAACTTTCAGCTCTACGGCAAAGTGGGAGAGGATTCGGAGACAGTGTTAGTGATGGACGGTTCCTGTAATTGCATCCCAAAGTAATCGTCTGCCATGGATTTCACTGAAGGGGAAAAGGAACACCAACGGTAGACAAACGGGCGAATAAATGACGGCGCACGCAGGTAAGTGCCCGAAACCTTGGAGAACCACCCAGGCTGGTGCTCTTGAAGGGTAAAATTGCCCTGACGATAGACATATGGTTGAAGTTTAATTCACTGGGGAAAACAGGCGCTCAACTACTGTGCCAATTGTTTTCCACCCCAAAACAAAGAAATTTTAATGATTTATAGCAGGACAGGGTGTATGTGTTACCTAATGTGTTTAGAATGACTTGATACAGTTTTCTAAGCGATGCTGGAAATGAAGCGGATAAACAGTCACTTCTTACTCTCCTTTGTTCAAAATTTGAACAGCAGAGTTTTGGTTATCATCTGTAATATTAGTTTCTCTGAACATGCCTTCCCAAGCAAGCAGGCTTGCAGAACTTCATGCCATAGGCTAATAAATGCAAGAAAAAATAAATTGTGAAAATCACTACCAGAGAAATTATTTTCCTTGCCTTCTCAGTGTGGAATGTAACTGGCAGTTCACATTTTTAAGAATTTGTATAACTCTTAAATGTCAGGATACTGGCTTCAACTTGAGAAAAATAAATAAAGGAGGAAATTAATTCAACAACCAGGAATTCATTTGCAAAATTGGGAAAGTATCGGCTGCAGTACCGCAACATATAGTACACGACTTAGTCAAACAAGCTGACACTCTGCTAGGATTCATTTTCATTTTATGACTTTAAATTGGAAAAAGCATGTTTGCATTATTGCAAAGGCTGGTGTGAAAAAAGCACCAATTCCCAAGCTCTTCTCCAGGGTATTGGGAACGTTTGTCCCCTTGGCACATTGACTCAGGCTTCTGATGGAGAAGCTAAATAGAAATGATATGGCTTCACGAAGGGAGAAGTGTATATAATGGATGTCTTATCTGTGAACTGTGATGGAAATCAGAGGATGGTGATTTGTGTTAGTCTAACGTTATTAAATTTGTCAAAAAGACGATAGTTTTAAAAATGACAGTGGATATAGGTAAGAACATCCACTTTAATGAAAGAAATCAATCATTTTTTCCTAATTGCTTTTGCTTGAGCACTATTGTCTGAAAACGTTTTTGACATGAAACATAAGATTTACTGAGGTGGAACATGATATATAGCTTAAAATATACATTACATCTGCTTTAATTTTTCGTCATTGTTGGAACACACGGAGCAGTTTACAGTGACACTACCTTTTTTCAGTGCAAATAATTTAAATGAAGTAGATACAGCTTCTATTATTTTGGATTCTTTTTACATGAACTTTACTGGGAGATAAAAGCCAAGATGAGAGGTACAGTTGGGTATTTTAATTCACTCCCTACCAGTATCCTGTAAGCTTTTGTAGGGGTATTTTGAGAAGTCCAGGTGTGCTTGTTGTATGTTGTTTTTTTTTCTAAAAACCAGCCATTTCATATGTTTATTTCTATCCTAAATTATGGAGTACATATTCCCCTTACAAATATGTGTACCCTACTATAACTTGAGTTGAACTCCGTGTGTCTGTGTATCTTACAGTTATCCTGTCTATCTTGAGATTTGTGTGGAAAAACAAAACCAAAGAGATGGGTACTCCCAAGTTCTGGATTCCTTTTCCTGTCTGTGCAACTCAGAGAGCATCTTCCCTTAGGGCTTGGGTTTGTTAAGGGGAAAACTCCTGAGTGTTTGAATCTGCTCTTTAACTTCTGTCAAATTTACACTTTTTCTTGTCTTCCCTGGGATTTTTTTTCTTGAATTATGTCTACAGTGTTATTTTTTGTGCAGGTTTCTGTAAGCAACTTAGTAATGTAATTCAGGTAATTCTCAGGAGTACTGCTTTTTTATTTAAGTGTTCTTTAATTGACAAGTACTGGCTTATAACTTTCTCCAACTTCTGATTTATAGTTCAGGCACAGTTACCGTTAATTCCTCATTGTGGTTGTTCCTACCATTCTTCTTCTGCTTCTCTTTTGAAGCCATTATGTATTTCTGATACTGATTGATATAAATTGAGCTGCTTACATCATTTCATAATTAAAGTGCAGGAAGTAGTATATTAATTTTCTTTTCCGTAGGACTTTTCTTGAACATTCCAATACTGGAACTTTTCTGTTCCTCTGGGCATAAAAGGCTCATGCTGTTGTCGCATGTGCTTTTTTTCCCCCGTCCATGTTTCTCCAACTTAATAGGATCCTGCAGTGTACGGTAGGAGCAGTGTTTTGTTACCCTAGCAACAAAAACCAAACTTTCAGATGTTATTTTGCTAGTATTTAAGAAAAAAATCACTGCCAGTTATGATGTAAACATTTGCAGTTCCCCCCAAATGCCTTTTCTTTATGGAATCAAAGTAAAATCACCATTCCGAGTGGAAAGTGATAAATTGTTTTAGACGTTTTTAAGCAAAATAACAGATGTGTTTGATTCTGGTAGATCCTCAGTGATCTGGTCTTACTATTTTTAAGTGGCATATTTACTACTAGCCTCATTGGAGGAGATGTACCCTCTCATCGGCACTGAGAGTCCAAATTCTAGTTTTAAGTTATTTATGAAAGGATTGAATGCTATTTCTGCTGAAATTGCCTGAAGACTTTAGCAGAATTTCATAGTAAATGCTGAAAGTACTTCAGTGTTTATCTTGACCTTTTGTTTTAAGCATAACTAATCCCATCAGGAATTTGAGACTGGAGGATGGGACCAGCAGGGTGACATTTAAAGCCGTGTTTACATTTATTAGACTAGCAGGGACTTGTCACATAAAAATGTAAAGGGAGACAGTCCTTTAGGACTGAATTATCCTCTCCCCCTTGGCTAGGTTATGTCACAACAAAAAATTTCCCACCGGCCAGATGCTGTGTGACTCACCATTTATTATTCACTTGAATAATCTTTATCAGTGCTGGTCAGTTGGAGGGAGTCTGGGTCACTCATGTATGACTTGTTTCTTGAGCTTTTGCACTCGGCAGCTACAGCTTAGTAAGATTTCTCTGACACTGTAGTATTTTTCTCTGAACCGTCCAGCCATTTCTTAATAGCACTCAGTTGTGTGTTGAATAAAGCCCAAAAATAACATTCTGTTGGAAAAAATTTAAGCCAAAGGCTACTTTAGTATTGCTCAAAATAGTGAATTATTGTAGAGATATTTAATTGTCCACTCTTGAAAAATCTTTCTTTTGGAAGTAGTTCCATCAAGTTTATCATACTGCTGTGGTTTAACAGTACTGCTTTTTTTCGGTGTGTTTTACTGCTAACAGTAAGCCATTTCATCACAAAATGTTGCAATTACGTAGATTTGAATAATATTTATAATTTTATTATTTATAATAATAATATTTTATTTGATGAAGATTTTGCAAGCTATAACAGAATGTCGAAGGCTGAGCTGAGCTGAAACACTTAGTTATATATTTCTGTCTTTTTTTTCTTTCTGCCAAAAGGTGATCGGGATATATGAAATAATTTTTGGTGGGTTAATTACTTGTCACATCCTTCATATGCATGCATATAGCTGGTATGATGTAAAACATTGGTTCACCAGAAAAAAAGGTACAGAAAAGAGATTGATTAACCTGAGCCTTGCCTTCAGAGAAAGTGGGCACGAAATACCAAAAGTACCTAATTTAGGGTACTCTGGTAGGTGCAGTTACCTTCAAACTACTTTTTGTGTAACAACCGAAATTAAACCGTAGGTTACGATTTGGGAAGTGCAACATCTGAGAAGAGCTGTCAGTTAACCACAAAGTTGTTTTGAGAAGTTTCCCGTGGTGGGCGATTCCCTAAGAGTATCTTCACACAAAAGATGAGTCAGATGGACCGTACAGATTTCCTTACAAGCCTCATACTTCCGAATAGCCTCTTTAATCTGATACGCTGAATTTAGATGACGTAACTCTTCTTTCCGTAACCAAGCAATTTTTACTGAAATTACATCTGCAGTTGAACTGCCAGTTAATTATAATTAAGCTTTGCACATGTGCTAGTTTAAAGTGGATTTTCAGTGGAAGTCTGTGTTTTGTTTTAGTGTATTTTATGTCATTGTATAGGGCCTAAGCCCATGTCTACTTGAAGTCAAAGGAAGGACCCCGCTTGGCTTCCATGGGATGTGACCCCGAAGCATCTTGAGACGATACCTCTCTCTTTGCTCTGCTCTCCGTTGGTGCTGGCAGATAAATTACTGTCCCTCTACCTGTGATACTGAGTTAAAATAAAATACTGCTGATGTAAACGTGGACTACTTACATACAGGATTTCATATAATCTCATGGTATTTAGATCACAGCATACAAAGCTTGATTTGGGCTTTTATTTCCTAGTAATTAACTTTGCATCCCTTTCAGCTAGTGTAATAGTTCACAGATAAAGTTTTAATTACACTGGTTACCCTTTTGGGCTCAATACCAACCACTTCTCAAAGGAGCTGTTAGTCTGTTGAGGGACCCCCAGCTTGCCGTGTAAGAGTACGTGTGTTGACCCAGTGAAGGTATGAGATGCGTTTAACAACTGCACCTTCGTCTTTAGGTATTCCCTTGAATTTAGGTAGGATGCATTTAACCTGCCGGGAGGTCGTAAGCCTGATGGGTTTTTTGTATGTTACGTGTTTTTAAATATTGTATATGAAAAAAGTGGCTTATTCCAGTTGGACTGTGCTTGGGAAAGGGTCAGAGAGTGATGGTGAGAGCAGGTGTTTGGGGTTTTTTTTGTTGTTGTTTTTTTTTTTTTTAAGACGTTATGAGCTGTATTAATTCAATCTTTTTCTGCCCCTTATGTTTCTCCAGTTTATTTACAAATTTAGATGTGAACATTTTTCAAAGACCCTAGAATATTTATTTGTAATTTAATTTTTTATTAAAAAAAGCTTGTACTGGGAATGTTAATAAAGATCATGAACCTCTGCCACGCTTTCCCTTTCAAAACTTCACGCAGTTCTGTGCACCTCGTTTTTCTTTGCTCGGGGCCTATGGCAAGATTTCGCTGATGGCTGCTACTCGCCATAAAACCATAGTGCTGGAAAGTATTGGTGGCTTTGTTGAGTAGAGTTAGTCTTTAGAGGCAGAGGCTTGCTCTTGGGGCACGCTGAGCCTTGCTCTCCTTGGGGATCGCTGAAATGGAGATCTTGGGAAACAAGGTGGTGTGTTGTGAAAGGGCTTTTGAAGATGCAGATGGTTTACATACCCGAAGCCACAATTTGCCGTCGCTTGTTTAGCGCAAGCCAACCGCAGTGGCCAGAAAGATGGACGTTTTTGTGAAGTTTGCTTAAGTAACCACAATAGCTGCAGTTTGTGCTCGTGTATTTCTGCAGGTTTTGTACGGGGGAATTTTGTAAGGGAATCTCAGAGCAGATGTTACTGAGTAGGACGGGGCTGTGGTATATGCTCAAAGTAAAAGCAGATGAGATGGTTTATTATTTGTTACGCAAGGAAATAATGCCACTGATAAAAATGTACTCTGGACTTATTCTTTTCATTTTTCCACACTTGGTAGAGCTGAAATCAGTTTCACTTTTCATGCCTTTTAGTTTGGGGAATTTAAAGGAGGTGCTCTCAGTTATATGGCTCTGTAGGGGTGTTAGTTAATGAAGTTTTGACAGATTTAAGGTTACATTTTGCATGGTTCAATTCAGCACACTTAGAAGTACACAGCAGGGAGAGTTCCTCTCTCTGTGAACTGCTCTATATTAGACTTTTATACATGCTGAATTTATGTTTGTATTGGCACACTTTATGTAGGAAATAAACAGCAAATTTAGGTACAGGTTGTTGTCGGAGTAAGGAAAGGACTCTAAAGCTTTATGAACTAGATCATTACCTTCAGAATGATAACCTAATCTTTAAGAGCAGTGGATCCTTTTTATATCGTTTCCAATTACCTTAGAATAAACACGCTTTTATTTTAAAAGAAACATATTGGGATGTTAATGAGAATATATTACCTTAACGTTACCAAAGCTCTTGCAGTGTAATTTTCTGCAAAACCCTTATCGCACAACACTGCAATATTTGAGGACAGGTGAGTGGAGCAATTTGATTTTTGGGTGATGGTAGCTGCCAACAGGATATGTGATTTGGGGACTCTGGTAGTTGCTTCATTCCCACTGGGTCTCCCAGACCCCCCCCCTTTTTTTTTTTTTCTTTTTTTTTTTTTTCCTCTTTTCTCCTCTGGGTAGCCCAGTCCATACCTGCTATCGTGCTCAGGTGGAAGGGGAGATCGTAGCTGAACCTTTTTCTTTGGCATCAACGTCTGGGCACGAGGAGTGTGTTTTTAATTCAATAAATATGCCCAGTTTAGAGGAAAAGTTTACAAGGTAGTTAGTAAAGAATTAAAATATGTTTGCATACTTAATGTGAATCAGCACTATTTTGTTAAAAATGGGCTGGTTTTTGTGATTGACAGTATACTTATTTGCTTTATGTTTCCAACATGCTGTTCCAATCATTTGAAAATGTAGCCCTACAGCAAATGATTGAAGCCAGTGTTAAATGTAGTCAAAAGAAATTAGTTGATATATTGCAAAAAGTAATTTTAGGCCTTCTAATTTGTATTTTCTGGTGTTTTCCCACAAATATCTTTGACTAATGCTATTCAGTAGTTTAATCAAAGATATGAAAGAAAATTAATAATTAGTGATATGTAAATGGAAGTGTAATTAAATGCTAAGTAATGAAAGTAACAGGTCATTTTTACACTCTGACCTAGATTACTAGATATGATTGACTCAACCTGCCTTTTAATAAAACTAGATGAAAAGTAATGTATTTTTCTAAGAACAAATATTCCAGGTTTATTTTTTTTTTTATACCGGTGAATGTTTGGTGGCCTGCCTGACATGATAAAATATAGTCTTTCACCTCCCAGACCTTTTCCTGCAGGGAGCAATGAGAAGACGCAGAAGACGGGGCAGTATGTTAGATGCTCCATGCTGTTCTGTCAACTGAAGTCTTTAAAATAAAGATGGCCTCTAAAAGAGATGTTATACTTCAAAAAGCAGCTGTGGTTTTCATGGACATTGCTTTGTGTAAGGGTCTTTAATTTATGCCGTGTAAGACAAACTATACAACGATCAGCCCTTTGTAACAGTAAAATAGAAAAACCTGTGAATTCCTGGAAACTCTGTGGTGGCTGGATATGAAACACATTATTGGAGTACGCATTATGGCCTAGAGGTTTTCTTCTCTTCTGGTGATGCTGGTAATAATCAAATGATAATCAGAACAAGTTCAGCTTGAAAAATAAGAAAATAATATATGTAATTATTTTGGAAAAAAAGCGACTGGTATATTTTGGCTCTTCGCTTTGCTTTAGTGTGATCTTAGTAGTTTGCAGTCGGACATACAGCAGCCATAAAAAAGGACCTTAAAAAGAAGTGAGGCCTCGTATTTTGGAGACTTCTGCTTAAAAAAGCATTGCCAATAAATGATCTAAAGGATGGGTTACATCTTCCATGTGCTTACTTGCACCTCTGTGTGCTTCTCATCAGTAGTTACTGAGAGAGAAAAGCTGCAGATACTCTCTGCAACACTGTGAGCCATCTGTCTTCCTTATCTTTTTGGAAGAGGAACTTCCAGTCTTTTATTGCTGTTAGTGTTTTGAGAAGTTTGGAAGATAAAATTTAGACCTTAAAACTGTCTTGTAATTCTGTCAAAATACTTAATGCTTAATTTTTCATACAGCATAGAAAGTATGCAGCAATATGTAGTGACCGTACTGTCAGCTGTGTACGTTCTGAAGAACTACAGCTTGAATGTGAATTTATTTCTCTACAAAGATAACACGTCATCGGGCTATGTAGGCATTCTTACTTTAGGTACCTACGGGATAGGTAAATACAGCGCAAGGGTTACTGCGGTTCCCGATGGATACTGCTTGATCTAAGCATGAAGATGACTGCTTCCGCAAGAACAGTTAGGTCGGTCCGTCCTTTGCTGCCGCTCCTTTTCGTCATGTTAATACTTTAATTCTATTTGAACTGGACTGTAAAATCACCAAAATAACTTTGCATCAACCACCATCAGATATGAGCTTGTCAATACAGTTGAGCTCGGTTCAATTGAACCAATGGCTTAAAGAGGAAGGGGTGTAGAGTAGATCATGTTGCCGATTTTCCTTTATGCTTTAGTATTCTCCATGCTGGACTTGTTTCCTGGTGTTGGGTCTTGCTCTGCTTCATCAAGTGAAATTAAGAACGACAAAAGACAATCTTATGGAAGAATTTTTTTTTTTTTTTTGGCGTTCTGCATTGCCTGTTCCAGATTCCTTAGTAAATGCCAGGGTGGTGGAGACCTTGATTAGTCTAACTTTCTGATGGTTTCAAGGAACTCATTAATTTATGATACTAAAAAGTTTTGATTTCTGGACCTAAGTGTAGAGTCTAGTTACTCCAGGTAAACTCATCTATAGGCCTGCAAGTGTTTTGTTGGCCCTAAATACAGTGGATGTTTTCAGTCTTAAGGCTCCATGAAGAAAACTTTTAAGACTGAAAAGAATCAGCTATGCGGAGTTTTCTTTTTTAAGTGAACATGTTTATCAGCAGAGCTTCGTATCATTTGAAGGAGCCGTGTTTGCTATTTGAAAGTGTTATGCAGTTTTACCATCAATGACAGTGGAGGAGGATGATAGGCAGGTATTTTCTTAAATTTTTGTTTTCTAGGAATCATTTAAACCCATAACCATCCTTACACACTCGGGTCCAAACTGTCCTTTTTACCAAAGTTTTAGCTAGAGCATGTCACTGAGATCTTTCCTTGTTCCTATGCAAACTCATTTCTTTTGTGCAACATTTGCTGAAATGCTTACTTGCTGGCTATAAGTATTACAGGATTTTCAGATGTGAACCTTCTATAAACAACCACTCTAAGTGATTCAAAACCTCATTTTTTTTTTTTTAAAGAAACGTCATCTTTTATTGCATTCCTACAGTAGAAATGGGAAGAAACGATGGAAAAAAGAGACCAAAATCCCAGTGTGTCTTGTTTTTGAGCTTTTTATAGGTAGGCAAACATATGTGCTTGCCTAGATTAATAAAAAAGCTCACAACAACAGTAGTAAGAATGTGTTTTAGAAGGCTCAATCTGGCAAGGACCAGACTGAGGAATGGGCTTTTTTGGTAAACAAACTTCAGCTATCCCAAAACAGTTACCTATTTTTGAAGGTTGGGGCCTAGAGAAAAGTTTTAAGTTATGGGCTTCTAGAAGGGTAATTCTCAGTGATAAGTAAAATCAGCAAAGGACATGGTATGAATTGAACCATGATGGAAACTGTACTTGAATAATTTTGGAAAAAACTGAAGGAAAACCTATTACAGTTTAATATTTAAAAAAAAAAAAATTATTTCCTGCCCTGGCAGTTGAATGTTAAATGGGAACTATTAGTTATGAGCTAAAATGGTCTTTAGATGGAAAGGAAGGGAGCAGAGAAAATAGCTGGTTTTCATTATTAATACTAATTTTATTATTACATTTTATATGGCAAGCGTCTCACCAAAGAAGGGGTGAAAAATGGAAATCCAGGACCTTCAGGCTCAATAGCTTGCATGTCCCGAATCATCAAGACTTTGAAGAGAGAGTGATAGAGGAAAAAAGGTTGAGAGGGGAGGGAAGAAAACCAAAGAGAAAGGCAAAGATTCAGGCCAGTGGGAAACCGCTGCAAGGGTCTGCGCTTCTGCTACGGTTCTGATGGGAGGCCTGGCTCTGCGTTAGCGTTGCCGTAAGGAGGGACAGAGAACGTACGTATGGGCACAGTATGCTTTGAGTGGGTGTAACAGAATCACAGGATCAGTCAGGTTGGAAAGGACCTTCAAGATCATCAAGTCCAACCATCAACCCACCACCACCACACCCACTAAACCATGTCCTGAAGTGCCACTTCCGCACGTTTTTTGAACGCTTCCAGTGACGGTGACTCCACCACCTCCCTGGGCAGCCTGTGCCAATGTTTGACCACTCTCTCAGTAAAGAAATTTGTCCTAATATCCAATCTAAACCTCCCCTGACACAACTTGAGGCCATTTGCTCTCTGTCCCTCAGCTCATTTTATCAAATCTGTCAGCTCTTCTATCTCTCACTGAAAGCTTATAGAGCTTTAAGGTAAGTAAATGTTTGGTCAAAGAGACTGTGGTTCTGCGTTCACTGACTATGCCAAGAGGTCACATTTCATTCTAAACATCTGAACAAAATGCTATTCCTTCTAGTATTCCTAGGACCATTTAAAATCAAAACTAATCTAAATGTATTTGTATTTCTGTCAGAAGGTTTTAGGGGATGTTGTCTTATTCTGAAAGGTGATGGTAGTGGTGATGAAAGGGGCTTTTTCATTCTTGCTTTTTAATTTAGGCACGTTGTCTTCACCAGGCTCACCATGCAGTGTGGTAATCTTTGAGGCAGCAAGGTTTGGGACATGAAGGGTTGCAAAGATCAGGCCAGGTCACAAAACGTGCTTGAGAGTATTGGTAGCTTCAAAGCATTCTGAAGTACATATATTTGAAAGATATTCTCAAATATCTTACAGACGTTTCCTAAAGTATTTTGATTTTTCGTGATAAACATTTTCCACTAGGTTTTCTGTTTGGGGAAAAGCATATACCCGTGGTTGTAACTGCAAGCTGAAAGAACAGAAGAATTTAGCGAGCTGCTCTCTTCCAGCTGTGCGATTGCTTAACGCTTGCCGTGGAAATAATTGTGCAACATAAAGAGTGCGCTCCGGTTCCGCGACAGCTAAAGAGCTTGTCACTGCCAAGGCAACTTTTTACCGCTGACAGCAGACAATAATAGATGACCAAACATACTTTTTCTAAGTCCTCCACTGAATTATTCCACAAAATAATTTTTTTGGTCCGCTTGTTAATCTTAAAGGCAGTCTCTTTTCGGATTGTTTTCAGCATTCGCTTGAGCTCTCAGTAGCCCGAGTTAGCTTGAGCGACGTTCCATGTCAGATATTCCTGTGCTTTTATGCCTAAGTGAGGGTGACCAAGCTGCTTGTTCTCTGTGTGTTTAGAGCATGAATTAATCTATTTTCTTAGAAGTGAAGTTCATTATTTTTCAGTTTAACCATGTTCTGTTACCTGTTTTGGACCAGTAAGGCAGGATGTTAGAGAAGCCCAGTGGAACCAGGAAGAGAAGTTCATTTTCAGGGTGGATTATTTCTTTTTTTGGTACAGTTCCTTTATTTTAAGGTCAAGGGCAGGGAAGAATTACGAAGTTACTGTTCTGGAAATCAAGCGAGCAGCCAAAGAAAAGCCGTATACTTACACCTGCCCCATTTGCGAAAGGCTCTGCCACCCAGCGCCTCCACGAATGCCGTGTGACGTGATGCGGAATTGCAAATGCCAGCAGAATCCAAGGACCATAACCAGACTTGCCACTCTATAGTTGGGCTTCTTCTGAACAAAATATGTATCAGCACTGCTGCTTGAGAGAAGTAGAATGGGTGACATCAGTCATAGTTCTCCAGCATAACAAACTTTTAGCATATTTTTAAGCTAGGACAGAAGTATTAAGAAATTTATCGTAATCTCCAGTAATGCCTAGAGAAAATGTAATTTATTGCTGTTTTTAATGTCAGTTCAGGTGGATTTTCCTATCTGGATATGCTTGAGATTCATGACAAATTGCGTTATCGGAGGAATACGGTGTGATTAGTTAAGTGATATCTTTAGTAAGCTGCAGGTCATCATTGTGTCACGTTTGACAGAGGTTTTCATATGTGCAAAGTGGAATCAAATCTTCCAGGCTGACCCCGAGGTTGGGTTGATCCTCTCTTTGGCTCAGCAGATTAAACACAAGGTACTATGCCATTGAGACTACAGAAAAGAAAGAGCAAAGATGGCAATTCTTCCCTTCTACTCTCATCTGTTTGTGTCTTAATTTCTGAAACTGTACATTAATTCAAACAGAAAGTGCAAAAAAAAAATTTTGTTCAGAGTGCTGTATATAAAATCTGCAGATATTAAGAAGAACATGTCACTCATTCCTTCATTTGAAGTTCAGTCAGATGGTTTAATTTAAGACTGAGATATTTTTCCTGTTCTTGCTTTTATTCTTACTTGTTCAGTGACTGATTGTATAGCCAGTTACGCCACAATAACAAACCAGGCCATATTTAATGAAATCTAAGACAGCTATTAATGATAGCATGTATTAAGTGGAAAACATTAAGAAGTCTTTTTCAGCCTTAGATTGTTCTTATTTTAGTTTTCAAAGTCCAGACATACTTTTTTTTTTTAAAGTGATTTTAAACATGTATTAAGTAGATTGTGCATGATGGACAAATGGATAAAGAGAAGTATAAAGAAGCGGAATGGGTTTTGAAAAATGACCTTTTCCTAGCTTCCAAGCATCCTAACATGTTTTTTAGCTATGGGGAAAAATAGAACGGCGGCAGTTCGTAGAGAATAAACATATCAATGCGACATTCAACTTAGAGCCAATCATCTGGTTTGCAAAACCCAGATAGTTTGGCATAACGCTAGTGGCAACGAATCTGCCTTGCTTGGCCACTCACCTTCCCCTGTTGACTACTAAAGCCTGTGGTCCTTGGGTCCTGCACAAGCAGGACGTGGCAAAGAAGGAAAATCTATACTAATTGCAATTTTTGTAATGTTCGATGTCTTATCTCCCCAGTTTATCAATATCTTTTTTCAAACTGTACAACTGGAAACCAAGCGCAGTGTATGTGGCTATTACCGCTGTAGTCTTGAGTTGGGACTGGAGCACGTTTAAGCTGAACTGAGCTGGTTTTAATCTGGCTAGCTGGGGAGAATGGAGCAGCAGCAGTCAATCTATGACCTTGTCACTGGTAATTCATAAATACCTGCGTTTGTCAGCCCCTGCTGATGTTGGCACGTTGTCCATTTTACCTCTGTGGATCCTAGCTCAGCTTCATCATTACATCCTGTAAAAATGCTTCCCGGTTCTTTGTGAATGAAAGGTTAACGACAAATATTTTATCCAGCAGGAAGGCGCAATAGGAGAAGCACATACCCATTGGCATGAAACCAATAGGGAAATGTAATTTGACAGCAAAAAGTATTTTATGCAAGTATTGCTGGTTTTGGTTGCTTGGTTTTTTTTAATTGTAGGCAGCATGGTAAAGATAGATTATCACTAGGAATCTGATAGGTTTGGTATATGATGACATATAGCAGAGTTATCTAGTGTTGCCCAGAGTGTGTGCTGTAAATGGGAGCTCTTTAGAAGTGTGCTGGAAGGTGTGCAGTTGAGAACATACCATAAAGCAGGGAAGCTGGTACTGTTATAAGTTATAGGCTGCTTTGTTGTAAAACAGTTTGTATGTGAGAATGATGGGCTTGTCGGGTCACTCAGTTGTTCTGAAGTTTATAGGTCAGAAATAAATGAGAAAAAATACATTTAAGACCTGCAGGTAATCAATAGGACAGACTGTGATGTGCTTCTGACAGTATGTATCATATAGTTCCAAAACAAATACCGTAGGACAAGAGAATTTTGCTTACTCCTGTAAAAACAAAATGTAGCATCCTTTTACAGTTTGATGCTGACTGTATCTCAGAACACCCAAGATCCCTATAAAATCCTGACAACACCCCTGCAGGTCATTTATGGAGGTCACCGCTTTTTGCCTCCCACACTCCCTAGAGAAATTCTGGTCTACCCACTCCTTCATGGCCACCCACCCGCAGATCAGCTGAGAAATCATACTTTGTTAAGAATGTTATTTTTGTTCTTTGTTCTCTTTCTTCTGTTTGAAAGATGTTTTTTTTCGCTGTAGTTCATATACCGTAGTTTAAAAATACATAATTCACGGGATATAAACTAAATCCAGCTAAAATATACAAATGCAAAAAATAAGTCTGAGGATTTGTCATTGTTTAAATACATGTATTTTATTCTGATTTGTGTTTCAAGAAGTAAATTAAAATTAGTCTAATCATAAGAATGCTTTTAAGCAAGCACTTTTAGGTGGATCAACCTTTCTTTGGTTTTTGAAGCCTGTAGGGGACTTACAGCCTTCACCAGTCAAAATGCAGATGTGTCTAGAGCAAGCATTAATTAGCAGTAATTCTTAAACCTACACCTTCATGTACAATAGGAATATAAACATTACTATAATAAATTGTCAAAAGTTGAATGCCTTTGGCTGTGAGAAGGAGCATCGTGGATCTGTGTCTGTTCAGTACGAGCATTACTCAGTGATGTTCTCGTGTGCTATTGACATTGTCACACTCTCAGTGTAACCTGCTCAGGCTGTGCCACTCAGTCTTTGCAATAATCGTTAACAGAATTATGAATCTCATAAGGCAAAACGCCATCAGCATCTAGTACGGGAATCTTTCCGTATGTGTACCGTGAACTCTCGGAAACCCACCTGATTTAAAGCAACTGTTACTGGTGGACAAGTTTTCTTGTGTTTTTTTTGATGGTCTTTGGTTCTGCAGCTGTTCAGAGTTAGATGCTTCCTAATGCATTGCTGATTGTGATTTTTTACGAGCTGCTTTCTCCGTTGCTTTCCCTGCAGGTGTTGCAGGGTGCTCAGCTAATAGCTGTTGCTTCTGCCGAGCCTGCGTCGGGGGGTGTTGATGGATCCCCGCTCCAAGGGAGTGATATCCAAGTCCAGTATGTGCAGCTGACACCAGTGACAGACCACTCTGCAACTAATCAAGTATGTGCATATATCTTTTTGCCATTTGAATGTACTTGATTGAAGCATCTGTCAGACGAACTATATATCTACCCACAAATACTGCAGTCCCAATGAGTTTATGATCCTGTTTCTAAACCGTAAAAACAAAAAAAGTAATCTATAATAAGAAACATCATTTTGTTAAAGGTATAAATGGTCTTTGACTATCCCTGCTTCTATGTTCTTGCACAATGCCTCTAGAGAATAGTTATTTTGGTCTTCATTGTTTTTCTGCATCCTTGAAGGCTGAGAGCCATGTTAAAGGACAGAGCAAAAAACTTGCTTGGAATCTATCCAAAAAGTATTTTTCAGACTGAGGTTTCTCTTAAAAATGTTATTCCCTCTCTGACAGCAGTTTTCCAGTTATTTTGATCAACAGCCTGGATTTCCCGCAGGAGTCGCAATGTTAGCAATTGTAAGTGAACACTTGATCCTCCCAGTTATGGTGGCAAAATTTTTTTTTTTTTTTTACTTTTTATATCAGCTTGAACAGTCATGTATCTGAGTCTAGAAAAAGTTTCTCATCAGCTTGAAGCTGTGACTGGTGACAACACAAGAATGCTGACTTAAAACAGTTGTCAGAAATTTTTCTGAAGATGGTTACACATTCTTCTGTGAACCCCACTTAGTGGGCTGCTGTTCTAGAGAATGCCAAGTGGTTGTGAAAAATGAGCTCTTGCTTGCTAGCCACAATATAATGGTATCCTTAGCAGCCAATACTGGAGTGGATTTTTGTCCGATACATACCCAGTTTTGTAGAGAATCCTGATCTGGCTACAAACATTTGGATATTGAGTCTCTTGAGGGGGAAAAAAACAAAAGGCGTAAGAAATCAAGGGAATCATGTCCAGACTCTCTGTGCACAAAACTCAAGTGCTTAGTGCTTCTTACATGGGTAAGGCAATCTGCAGATCAATTCACTAGAAGAAGTTGGAGCACGTTAGTTACTCCAGTGGCAAAGAGGGCCGCAAACAAAAGATGGAGCTATGTTGCCTACTGCCAGTGTTTCACCATCCTCATTGTGAGAAATGTCTTCCTCCTGTCTAGTCTAAATCCACCCTTTAATGGTTTAAAACCACTACCCCTTGTCCTATTGCAGCAGGCCCCGCTAAAAAGTTTGTCCTCATATCCACCTGGATGCTACAGATTGCTTTTCAGAAAAATTACCGGACTGTCTGGCATGTGAGTGTGCCGTGCTGTGAGATTACATCCTAGGTTCTGTACACTGATCTTCCCGTGCAGAGGAGCCCTTAATAATCGTTTTTCCGTCTTTGCTAGTCTTGTCTCTGCACTAACCTTCTCAATATTTTATTCAGTCACTCGTAATAGTACGCTGGATGGTAAGTGTTGCTACAGGGATTGTGCCTTATTTTGTATAAATCCTCAAGTACTGCCGGTCCCATGCAATTAAGAAAGTGCATAGGCACCAGGTGGTGAGAGATGTCCCTTGTGCTGCTGTCCTCGCTCCAGGCCTGGGAAATTCTCAAATTTACCTCCCACGGACTTTCTCCTGGGTCTGTTCCTCGTGCCTGGCCTCCCTTCTCAGCTACCACCTCTGACGGGCAGGAGCTTAGGGAGTTCAGTTGTAAACATCGGCATCCGTCTCCCACATGACTGGAAGCCACCAAAGGAGTTACTTTTCTCTTCAGGGACACTTTGCACCGTGTTAGGTTTTAATATTGTGGTTAACCACAGAGATTTATACAAAGCTGAAGACAAGCAGAAGAGGAATGTGAAATAAGAAGAGTATGAAAGGAAAAACGGAGAAGACTAAAAATAAGTTTGCCATAAATATTTCCTCAGTTTACACAAATGAAAAACGAAGGATGTTAATGAATTGGAGAAACCAACTTGGTATTTGCATTACTCTGAGTTATATGGATAGTTCAATAGCTTTCTTTTTTTGACTAAAATTATGGAATAGTCCTACTCGCCTTACATCTCCTATCTGAAGGGAAAACCCTCTAAGTGAGGCTGTAGTGACACTTTTATCTGTTTTTATATGGTTCTTTGCCAAGGTACTGAGATGTTCTCAATGATTTTGGATCTATTTATCCATCAAAGCTTATAAAAGTGGAGTTTATTATCCGCCTGGATTGGATGTTATGCTCTACACAAATTCTGTGTTTGAAACACCACAACTGCAAATTTATTTATTGTCTGAAAACAAGACCCCAGTTTTCTGACCTTTTTTTCTTGGGAGCCATGCCTTTGGAAGCAATCGCTCGTGCAAAACTGAAGGTAGGAGTGGGGCTATTTGAAATTAATCTCTTCTCTGACTTCAGCTGAAGCAGGCAGCAACATGCCTTTTAGCTCGGTATTTTCAACGTATTCATGCACAATATTGTATTTGCAAATTAGCTGTAGACAGAAGGTTTAATAGGTAGGATTCTGACAGTTCCGTAGTGACCCTAAACCACATATGTAAACACAAACTATTAATGTGTCAACAGTGTTTTGCTGGCGTAAAATTGAAAATGCATGTGTGGAAGGAGAGAGCCATGGTTTGAAATCAGATGCATTTTGGGGATTTAGGTTTAGTTGGCTTGTTTTCATGTCTTGATAGCATACTTACTTATAGCAGCTTGGAAAATGTAGAAATCCAGAATGATGACAAAGAATATTTGGATTAGTTCTGTGCTCAAATTCTTATGCTGATGGTAAATTTTGTTAGATTTGGAAAAAAAAAATCCTTCCAAATCTAAAGTGTGCTTCTAATCCCTTTGGGCAGTCTTCTACTTCTGGTCTGAAAGTTGGATATAATATTCAGTATTGCTGTTGTGGCTATTATTTGATAATTATATTACTTCAATACAGTTTTCCTCTAATAGGCAAAGCAACTTTGATGGTCACTTGAAAATTTACCCGCTATCAAATTCAGCAATCTGATATTCACCACTTCGGCACTAATTTATTGAACATTTAAGTAAACACCAAATTACCTATAACGTTGAACAGGAAAAAAGTCTTGTAGCTGTGTGCAATTACTGGAAACGAGAGAGAGAGAGAAGAGGAGAAATAATTTGACAGCGAGACCTTAATTTAGGAGCAGTGCTTTATAATTTTGAACCTCCGGTATTTCCATTTGAATAAATAAGTGGTGACTGTATAGTAAAACCTAAAGGATGGGAAATCTGCTTGGGTTTCCATCCTTGCGTCTTTGTGGATCATCCTGCAGATACTAGGCTGAGAGCGTAAAGCAGGGCTTCAAGTAAGACTTTTTCATAACAGAAGTACTGCCACAGAAATAATTCTGTATCCAGGGTGTTACATAAAGCATCTATTAGATGTATTTATGGAGGGAAAATCCATCAAGGGCAGATCTCTGGAATCTGTGGGAGCGTACAGGAAAGTATCATTAAATTCTTGCCCTTTTCTTGTAGTTTATCTATGCTTGTGATACTGGCTGCTATCAGGGGAAGGCTTATTGGGTGTGATGAACTTTATCCAAGCCAATACAGCTGTTCTTAAATGCTATTCATCTTATAGCTCTAAAGATGGACTTCATTTCATAATCTAGTTTTCCTTACTCCAACTAACTTGGCTAAAAACTTTGCTATGGGATTATCCTTTCACAGCATTGTGAGACTACTGGTAGGCAGTAATTTAATTTTTAAGGAGACTTCCTTTGAAAGCTTAAGTCAATTGTGCTTACTTGAAATTCTTTCATGGAGAATTGTTTTTGCTTGGAAAGTAAGTAGAATCAGGCCTGTGGGAAGAATTTTGAGAAAAAAGTTGACTGTAGTAGCGCTATTCTCATTTTACACAAAATGGAGAAGGACTGCAGTGGGTAAAGTCGGCAGTTTTAGACCGTATCCTGCACCAGCTGGGGAAATTCCAAGCACAGGGCAAACAGGTAATTTTCTCCTTACCTACAATAGTTCTGTCACTCCGGGACTTGCTGCTGTCTTTTCTATGATCACCCTTGGTGGACTTCCCTTCCGGAACACTGTTCAGCTCTGTGCCCTCGAGCTGTCAGTACGTATGTCGTGCTGGGACAAGTCCTTCCACGGCTTCGGCACATGTTGTGCCAGACATGGGTTTTATTGTGTTTCTTTTTAGAGCTGGTTCTTTTTTGGGAAGAGAGAGGGAATAATTGTTTTCTATTTGCTCTCTTTGTGCCACTCATGATTTTATAGATCTTATCATGATTTCATTATTTCAGCCTTCTCTTTCCAGCCTGAAGGGCATTAGGCTACTTAGTCTTCATGTGGACTCTTGAGGTTATTTTTGGTGCCTTTGTTAAGTGTATTCCCATTCCAGCTCTGTCGTAGAGCTGATACCCATGCAGATTTTGCATGGGTATAGACAAGAACTTTAGCTTAATATACTAAGTTCATATTCCCTTGGCCACACCAGTGGAAAGCACTTGTGTATTGATTTACTGATTTCGTGTTTCCTTTTGCAGGGCACTGATACCCTTCAATCAGCAATCCAACCAGAAATGCAGATAGAACACGGAGCCATCCAAATTCAATAGAATTGTGCAAAGCTGTGTCAACCGAGACGTCAGTGAATCGCAGTCAGAAGTTAAGTGCTGTAGTCTTCGTATAACAACAAGACCATGGAAATGCCTGTTAGACTAACGGTCACACCTCAAACATCTCCTGCAAATAGCAGAGTTCTGATGATCTGGTTGTCCTCACCTGGAATAAATCAGACCCATTTACTTAAATTGGAGCTACATCACTACATCAATTGAGGATCTGGCCTTCAGAAAAAATAAATGGCCTGCCCTTAGGTACACTTAAAGAGGAAAAGAAATCTAATGAATCAAAACCGTGAGACTAAATTAATGTTTCATCCTGTTCATTTCTTCTGTGAAATACGCCATTTGAATGTCTGCAGATATCTTAGGAAGTGTATTGCTGCTTTGCAATACTTGCTTTACCACATATAGAAGATCAAGAGCTCAAATATTTTTCACTGTTTAAACAGCTTTTTTTTTATTTGCTATGGTGTTTATAACAAAAATGGAAAATATTTAAAAAAAGAAAAATCCCATAACTGCAAGTATTAGCCTTTTGCTGGTGTTTTCTGTTCAGTGTAATGAAAACTGTATTTGCAGAAGACTAACAATTTTGTTTGTACTGTTGCTTAACTACTTTTCTAGGGGAAAACACTTTTAAATGCTGTAATTATGCATTTCTAATGAAAAATAAATGTGTATTTATGAATAGTGCAGCTCTACATTGCTCTCTGCCTTAGGAATGAATATGGTTTGACTGGACTGTGCTGTAAGAGTGTAGTTCTGGAGTATTCGAAGACACATGCTCTCTGGCAAGCTCTGCTGTCAAACTGAGAAGTAAGATTAAGTCTATAAGGAAGTTATCAATCTTAAATCATGTTATCTAAATTTTCAGTGCAAGAGGAATGCAGCTTTTGAGTCTGCAAATCCTATTTTATACCATGAATTTATGAAATAATTATTTAAAAATGTGAACAATTCTTCTGAGCGCTCTCCTTTTTAGTTCCTTTTTACCTCCTTTGTCGTTTGTGGCAATACCTCAGTTTGAGATTCATCCATAAAAAGCTGGGCTGCAAAAGTCAGTCTAACCTATCTTGTAATCCAACCTGCAGCAGCAAGGTGTAATCCTCTCTCCACTGCAACTTGTGGGAAATTTGATACCGATTTCAAGAAAGCTACATTTTCATATTTGCTAAGCTTGAGTGCAGAGGATATATGTTTGCTCTAACCTGATGATCTTAATGGTGCACATTGCAGAAAAATAGAGTTTGCTGGGGGAGGTGTTGCTTTGTATTTATTTTTCAGCTGACTTGCTATATGGTTATTGTCAATATATGGCTCATAATGCATTTAATGTGTTAATGAATGGCATAGCCACAAATTCTACATGGTTGAATTCAGGGTAACTTTTTTTTAAATGAAAGGAAGGGTTAAGCACACCCAATTTCTGGGAATGTTGTCCCTGGTAAGTATTATGCTTTATGTAAATTCCTACTTCTCTTTAGGCTATTTCTTCACACACAAGTCAATGCAAACTGAACCACAGCTTATTGAATACAATGTTCGCAACAGGCCAAGAATTTGGCTACTCTTCAGTTTCTTTTTTTAATAGTGTTTCTCAGACTGGGCAATGTTTGAAGAGCTTGGCATCCAAATAGAAGCCTAAAAATAAAGCAAGGCCTGTACATTTTAGCATGGCTGTTTAATAATAATTTATCACTTGGAAATGACAGTGAGAAAGTTGGGATGGCAAAGCCCCTGCATGCTACCACATACCACTCTCTTGCTATTTTCATATTGGCCACAGTGGCTTTCTTGTCATCTTCAGAAAGTTTTACTCTTACCCAGCTTACCTTCTGCATCCTGGGCATCTTCTGCTTTCAAGGGGAGCACACATGCATTTAAATTGTAGGGTGTCTGTCTTTGTTTTATGGTGCAATTAAGAATTCTGTTCTCTCTGCATTTTTCAGCTCAGGCACAAGATGAAGTTGAGTTCAGGAGAGGTTTCCTTTAGCCACTAGACTGCTGCATGCTCAAGGCTCTTCTGCCAAAAGTGATGGTAAAGGCATATCAAGCAGTGAAGTAGCATTCACTATATTTAAAGAGAATGAAATCTACTTCACCAGTGTGGGATGGAGAGTGTGCAAGTCAATTGAAATAGGTAAGGAGAGCAGCCTAGTAAGATCCTCCACTGCACTCAGATGTTAAGACTGCATGTTCCTCAAAATGTGAATTTTTCTTAGTCTTATGTCAATGTTTACATTAGTCTCAGCTGTGTCACACTATGTTTATACTTCAGAGAAAAGAGACTTCAACGTTGAGCCCGGTATTCCTATGAGTAATCCCTGTCCCTGATTTTATGTCCTGGCCCAGGGAGGAAATGTCTTTTCAGGGATGTTTTATGTGTTTTCTAGACATCACAAGCTATGTCACGTACAAATGAGTAATTCCCTAGAAGAGTAGTTCAGGAATTAATTCCCTTCTAGGAAATGTTTGTGACTGTGAAGGGTCTGTGTGGTTCTGTGCAAGTGTGAAGATATGTTCATACAGAGATTATCGTAACAGTAACATATCGACATAACAGTAAGAAATCCTAGAATTACTATAAGATAATTCAAAGAATTAAAATCTTGCAGGGATACTGAGGGTTTTGCCTGGGTCTCTGTTCAGGTAGGTTGATGTTTTTTCACCATGGATGTAGTTCTGCCTTTGAAGACTGACCGTTTTCAGTAGGTCAGCTAGAAGTGAGTTCTCACTATGTCTCCTTCTGTTATTCACAGCCTCTGCCTTTTTAATAATAAGGTTCTTTTTCCTCAGCAAACCTTATAACATCCTCATTTTTAACTGTTCTCTTTCTCCTCGTGCTGCTTTTGTCTGAGAGGCAGAGATTGAGAACATATAACCGAGAGTCTTCAGGGGGACATTTCTTGTACGGTTAGACTAGCATCAGCTGCATATTTTATTTGTAATTCATCCTGTGACCTGCAGGATACTGTTCTAATGGGTTTGGTTTTGTTTTGTGTAATAATGTTTACGCAGGCAGGCTTTGGGGAGGAGAGCCTCTGGTTACGCTACTTGGCCCCATTGGTTATTTTTGATACTAAGTTTGCTATAGCTGGGACCTCACCATTTATCTTGATGTTGTACTCAATTCTTGACATGTAGTTACGGCTGCGCAGGCAGGATGGTACCTTTATAATGACCTTTCAGATAGTTTAATCTTGAATCCCACTTGAAAGAGCATCCACCTCATGAATTCTTAAGGGCTTCTATTGTCCTGATGTAAAAACTAATCAAAATGTTATTGTGTGGTGGATTGTACAACTAGAAATTGGTCTAAAAAAACTGAAGGATGTGGGTTATTTCTTTTCTGCTTTTCTTTTTCTTTCTTTCATTTGTTCTTAGTTTTACATATTTCTGTCTTGCAAAACAAAACTATAAAAACGAGCACCCTTCTGTGACCCAAATAAACTGGAATGCCTTCATTAGATGCATTTTCAGGCATTTCAGTATTGACAGTTTGCCTATAAAGCAAGGAATGCTGGCCAAAGTGTTGCTCTAGTGCTTGTCTCCCTCATGGAGATCCTGGCATACATACGGGTATGCTCTGGTGGCCCTGGACTTTATTATCCGCTTCACAGGACTGCTATGGAATTTCATGTTAGAAAATAGAGTGAGAAAGCCAATATCTAAAAAAACCCCCAAAATCACTGTAGAATCTCACTCCGCACAAACTTCTGTTGGCAATCAGTATTCCTCCAGAATTCCTAATTATCTAAGTACCGAAAATTTAGAGCCATAACTATAATTCAGCAAAAACTGTTTCCTATTATCAGAAATAAGAATGTTCCTTTCATTCACTGCAATCCCAAAGCACTTCTATAAGCTTTGCTGATTTAGGTGAGTACTCGACAGTCAAACCTCATTTCCTTGAATGAAGCCGGGAATAAAAAAGTCATTCAGTTAGAGTGGTGTTTGGGGTAAACTGAGATTGCTTTTTTTAATGCACTGGTACAAGTGGACATATTTGGTTTCTCTGCTAAACGAGGTTTGACATATTTAGAGGTTGTTTTAGACCCCGCAAAAATAGGAGTAACTAACCGTGCAGCAAGCGGAGGCAAGAGGAGTCGTGCAGAGCTGAAGTTAGAGCTGAAGTGTGTGGGATGCGATTGCCCACGTGCAGTTTGGCCAGGGCGAGGGGTTAACACTCCTCTTTCGAAAGATGCCAGGGAATTTTTAATCAAGTCTTGTTCTTTTTCTTGATAATTTGGATGGAACTGGATGAAAACCTATTCTTCCTCATCTTTCGCTTCACATGCGAAGTTTAATTCAAGAGCAAATGTCTCCTTATTTGACTTCCTTGCCTTTCTTTAAATTTACGTGAATTCTGCTTTGGAAAGCTTTCTCACATTTGTTTCTTATTCAATTTTTTAAAGTATACATTTTGCAAAGGAAAAATGTCCTCTAAAGATATTGAATAAAATGTTACTGGTTTTAGGCAGAAAATTACGTTCTTAGGCTTTTGTTCATCAGCATGGATATATTTAATTGACCGGTAGACTGGAAAAAGTTCTGTTCTTCTGGTCCCTCAGGTTAATCAGTGTTTTTGAATGTTTAAGTAAACTGTCCAGTTTCATCTCTGTCCATCAGCTTGGGCTGAGCGTGAGTTAATATATGTTATATAATCTTCCAGTAAGTATTTTATTTCAGATGTTTCGTACTAGTTAAAGGAAAGTTAATCTGGTTGTGAAACAGATCAGCAAAAGCCTGGATGGAAAGCTGAGCTTAGCCGGACATCTCTCCATGCTATGCTGTGATGCCAGCTGTAAGGACAGACTGTTCATTGTCCCTCATTGTGCCACAATCTGGACATTTATGGTATTTAATTTGAAAACAATAAATATCCCTATTTTCCACAGTGATTCCCTGCTTTCCTTAAGGAATCTTTGGGACTTCTGTTTTCAAGATGCACTGGGGTTTGCTTGTCAAACTCTTGAGTGCATTATATCAGGATCTGAGAATTTAAGCGAGTACACTGAAATAAAAAGGACTTTATTTACTCTTTTGTTATTACCACAGGGCAACCAAATCTCCTGTATGTATATTTAAAATAATTCAATTTTTAATTGATGAACTATGTATTAAATTTGCCATCAACTTTCTGGGTAAAGCAGAAGAAAAATTGGGAGCTGGCCAGCACCATTTGACGAGCTGAAAAGTATACTTCAGCTTGCTTGATGTATGTGTTTATATATGCATGCATATATATTTATATATGGCTATCTTGTTGCTTGAGTTTGCATGGGGTTGGCTCACCTCCTACTGCTTTGGTTCTAGAAGTCACCTCTCCCCTCTTCTCGCTTCCTTTTGATATTTACTCTCTCATTTCTATAGCATTTATTTTTAATCTTACAAAAAGCTTAGATCCATTTTGCTGCTTTGATCTTAGCAGAGGAGCTTAGCTGGCCACCTCTAATTGAAAAGAAATAAATCGGAAACCCTTGGTCTACTGGATTCTGAATTGCATTTAACAGAAAAAACACAGTTACAGGCATTACCTGGTGCACAGGGAAGGAGCTCTCTTGCTTGGCTTATTTAACAGTTTGTCACGGTTGGAATTATGTGTCTGCCATTAATCAGTAACATTTTCAGTTTAGTGACCAGATTTTCCCCTGCTGTTCCCACACGGTAGCAAAATTAAACCTTCTTTTGCAGGCGCCCAGGTGAATGCCCAAGTACTGTGAATTGCACTGAGAATTCTGCTTAACTTCCAGTCTAGGTTAAACAGCAGCTAAACTTGTCATTCGATGCCTTTCCTCCCCAAAACGCCTGCTTCCCTCTCCCTGGTGTCATAACCCTCTTAGGGCGGCCCTTCTCTAATAATCATAAACGGGTATGATTTAATCAGACACAAATGACGTGCTCTTTCTGCAGCAGAGCGGGCTGGTTCTGCTTCCCATCCCGGTGCGTGTGAAACGCTCGGCTCTCTCGCTGGGGCCATCTGCCTTGCATAATTGCTGTTATTTAACAGCGAGTTTATTACTCAATCCTACTTCAACTCTCTTAATCCCCCTGCTCTAATGGGCTCCCTGCTCTCTTCAGCAAAACCAGAGGAGGAGTAAAAAAGCCAAAATGTTCATAAAAGAGGCGGCGGGAGGAATCAAGGGAAAGATGAGAATCAGTTTGTTGATTTGTTTTGAATCCCTCCCTGCCTTTTCGTTCATTCAGGTTGCCTTTTGCTCCTTTCTGCAGTTAAACGTGCAGCCCAGCGAGGTGGCTCACATTGAGTTCTTCATTTTTTGTAATACAATAGTGACAAAAATATCCTACTTTTATCCAAGGAACAGCAGCTTTGGAGGTGGGCAGGGGCGAGGTGGAGGATAAAGGTTTGGGGCTTTAGTTTGATTTTTTTTTTAATTTTGTTTATACCTTACTATATTTTTAAATAGTCTCTAAGTGTCTTGGGAGGATTACATCTGTTTTGGGTTCTTCCTGAAATTCCTTTGAGTTGCATTACACTGACCATTATAATGAAACTAGGAGCTTCTCTGGCGTGTTCTCAGAGTTTCAAAAAAATAGTGCATCTCCACGCTTTCTGCCTCTGACACTTTCCCTAGTTTTCATGGAAATTTTCTTGTGAGGCAAAAGGCTGAATGCGCCTTAGTGTTAGTGAAAGTAAATTTTTCCTTTCGTTTTAGTGTTTGTAAAAGGTGGAAGGCATTGATCTTTTCTGCCAGAAAATCGACTTTTGTAGGAATATTCCCACAAGAAACTTTGACTTCTGTGAATGTCTTTGCATGGATTGACACGGTTTTCCACGCCGATTCCTTGCTTTGAGCCAATGCCACACACTTAGGACAGATAAAGCTTCATGGACAGTAAGTGGTTGAGTATTCTGAGGAAGATTTTGTGCGTGTGGCTTTGCTTTTATTTTGCTTTTACCTGCGTCGTTTCACTGATCCCATTCACAGCATGGAGCTCTCTGAGCTGTACAGGAACGAGCCTGACATAGAAGCGTCTGCTTGGATTTGAGCTCCCTCGTGGCTGCAGGCTTTTGGCTCCAAGTCCCTCTAAATCTTTGCAGCTTTAATCAATGTGCAGATTTGGGCAAATAGAGGGTAAGATTTAAAAGCCCTTGATTGGAGCGTTGCTCTTGGGGAAGAAAACACTGGCTCTTCCATTGGGGCAGGGAGGGAACTGCAAGAACCATGAGCCAGTCAAACCCAGGTGGCAAATGAGGCAGAGTGTTTGACAACGTGTGTCAAGGCAGATTACTGACTGAACAAGCTGTTGAGGGAGGTGGATTCCTCATCCTTAGGTACCTTCTGCTCTTGGTTGGCAAGAGTATCGCCAAATGCAGCCCCACGATACAGTGGAGTGTGCCTTGATCTGCGGCAGCCTGGCGCTCTGTGATAAGTGTGCAAGGGTTATCCCGTGGGATGCCCGTGCTTCCCACAGTCTGCGGCTTCACCAGATTCACAACTAAATGTCCACGCAGTGAAGCCTGTAGTTATTAAATCCATCCCCTGGACTCTCTCAGAGGATGTTGCCTCTATTCACTCCCTACACAGCACATGCCGTAAAGCACAGCCCAGTAAGGTATGAAATATCCTAAATTCAATAAAATTAAGATGTACAAGTAAAAAGTATAAAATATTAGCAGCTTTGCTGGTGTCCTGCAGTGACTGAAACTTGTAATGAGAAGATACCAGGTAGTCCTAGGAATGGGACTACCCATGCACTCTGTAAAGGGAGGAGATAGCAAACTGTTTCTTGGCCATCTGTTCCTGAAAAAAAAATTCCTTCCAGAATCCAAATCTGGTAACTAAAGAAGAATAAAACGCACAAGCCAGACACTGGAGATTTTTTTTAACTTCATATCCCTCTAGGCACTAGCATGTGTTCTCCAGCACTCAACCTCTTGTTGCGGCCCATCACATTGCGTCTTGAAAACAGGTGTGGGGAGCAGTTTCTCCTTCAGTCTTTACAGTGCCAAGTAACCGAGCAGACCAAACCCTTGTGACAGCAGCAGGGGTTGGCATTTTTATGTCATGCAGTCTGTAATTCATGAAAGTATCAAGTTCTACCTTGAAACAAGTTTTCTCATGGCCATCACTCTCCTGCTTGAAAGCTCATTCTTCTCTGATGAGAATTTTCTCTGTTGATTAGCAATGTTCTGGTGTAGGTCTTGAGTGTCTATTTTTGTAGCTCATGGGTCTTTTCCCCGTTCCATTTTCTATGATTTCAACTTTAATCAACTGAAAATCTTAAAAAGAGTTTCCGTTCTGTATCTTGAGCACTTTTCCAGATTGCACCTATGTGAAAATGGCATTGGCCATGTTAAGGTGCCCAGAAACACTAAACCCATTACTAGTTTGTTACCCTGGATCTGGACTTACTAAAAATGTTCAGTTGCCAGTAGAATAAATTCCTAAATAACGTTTCTCAACATGCTGAAAAAAGCCCAGAGCAACCTCATGTCTTTCACACAAACAACTGACTGCATTAACTTGGGCAGAGATAAAATGCAAGCAACAACTCGGCAGTGGCTGTGGTGTAATTTCTGGCTGCACATCCGCACTATCGTAGGCAGCCCGAGTAGGCACAGCTGAGATCCCCTGGTCAAACAGGTTGGCCAAGGAGTGTCTCCTGCCACTCAGGGATATTCCTTCACCCTAGGTATTCGAAATCCCTATAATTACTTGGAATGAGCGCTGAAAACAGATACCTACGTGGAAATACCGAACGTGCAGAGCAAAGCATGCCGGTGGCTGGCACCGCTGCCTGTCACTTCCTTAGATGTTGTGAGAGAGGATGGTAAGGAAACTTTATGTTGCATAAGTTAATATTTATTCTATCTAGAGTAATCAATCTTCCTTATCTTAACAGCTGCATACCAGAGTATTCACGTGGCTGAGAGACACAAGGCAGGTATCCTCACAATTACTGATGGGGAAATTCTGGAGTGGTTCATAGCCTGGAGATGGCAATAGCTCCCACTGCACCACTGCAGCCCGAGGTGACCGTACGTGCTGGCCCCAGCAGCACCCGCCGGCCGCCTTTCTGCAGCCCCTGGCTCTAAGGTGCCGACGGAGCACCTTTCATCACAGGCAGGGTATATAGTTTTTTTTAGCTTCCATTCTCAGTTTGTGTCCTTTACTTTGTCCAGAGAAATACACGGTGGCAACGGAGTCTGTGATGCATCAGAGATGCTGGCTCTGGTGAGTGAATGGAAGCTACAGCGTGCAGGTTTTCACTGCAATGGCCACGCTCATCTACGTGTGCCGGGTTTGCTGAAAACCTTCGGAGCACCCTGAGCTCTGCTGTAGGGTGCTGCTTCTCTTTCCGTCGGTCTGCACGGATGCAAGCAAGACGATGGGGAATGGGTAGCGGCAGGCGTTGGCTGGTCGTGCGACAGGACTGTCACATCAGAAGCCTTTGGCTCAGAAATCAGGTGACACTGGCAGCCATTTCATCCTGCACGACTGCTCCTGGAGGGGGGAGCACACGTTCTCGCCTGCTTTGCAGTTCTCGGTGTATGAGGGTTGAGCTGGCCTAGAAAGGGGCATTTTACCCAGTTGCGACCAGGGAAACAGCAAAGCGATAGGTTCTTGTGCACAGATGCTTGTTTGTAGCCGACGGCAAGAGTCATGCTAATGAACAATGCTTCTGTCTGTAGGCGGTCTGGGAACCGAGGGAGGAGGGGTGGGTTGATAAAGTTCATAAGAAAAAGAATTCAAGACAGAAACGATTAAAAAAAGAAAGAGACTTGAAATCCCTAATCCTTTGGGACTGGTTGGTTTCTATGGGTCCATAGTTAAAAATAGCATAATTAAAAAGAGCTTTCGTATACAACGGAGTCAATAAGGAGGGAGCATCTAAGAAAATATATTTGATTTCTCTTAAAATGCTGCCTTCCCACTTCCTGCTTCTCTGCAGTCTCTTCTACCTACGAGTTTTTGGTGGGTGTTTACTGGACACTTCCAGCAGAAGCAGGGTTAAGTACATGAGAAGGGGGTGGAGAGGGAATCCCAGCTTGGAACTTGAGACTTTCCAGCTGAGAAGGAAAGATTCAGAGATGCAGACGTAATCATACCGCACTGCAATCAACTCCTGTGTCAAAAGAAGTCAGGAAAAGCACATAAATAACTCCACAGCCACACTTAATGTAGTGCAGGACATGTATCAATAATGCCATCACTTCCTCAAGGGTGAGTATAGAAAAGCTTCCTGTCTAAACGCTTGCAAAATGGTTTAAATACTTTGAAATGGCTTGGTGTAAGCTTCAGAAATTGAGGTAGCTTTGAATTCAAATTATTTGGTACCAGATCAAATGGATACTCTTTTATCTTATTGTGAGTTTCAGGTTTCCTTGCAAATAGTCTCAAAAAATAAACTGTGGTTGTCTGAAGCGTAATCTATATTGTTTCCTGCCGTAAATTCAAAACTCCAGATGAGCTGCCAAGGACTGAAAAGCACACTCATTTAGCGGGAATGCAAATTTGTCTGTATTCTTTAATATACAAATTTGAACGTTTCTGTTTTAACGGCTTAACTCCTTCCAGCTAATTTCTTGAGCTGCTGTAGTTATCTGCCTGCTTCAGTGTAATCAGCTGAACGTTTTCAGGTAATCCACGTGTTCAGGATGGGCTTTCCTGAAGCTGTCGCTTTGAAGCGGCTTTGAAACGTCCTCAGTAAATCTGGTGTAGCTCTACATTTTGTTTGCTGCCGGTGTAATGTACAACAGCTTGGGTAAGGACTGTGGGGTGTTTGTGGTCAGTCTGCTGGTCTGAAGGATCCAAAGTCTTTTTGATTGATACAGACAGAATGAAGGATGGAAGACGAAAGAGATGCTGCTGCCTTGCTTCTCCGCGGGGTGCTTTCTGCCCTGCCAGGTGGATGGTGATGTGATGTTACAGATGGTGTGTTCATTATTTCATTATTAATATTATTATTACCAGTCTTTATGGAATGGTTCGTGGTTAATACGCTGGAGTTGATAAACCGTTTCAAGCTGGGCTTTGTGTGTATGTGTTTGTAAGATGCCTGTTTTCCATTGCACAACTGGGAGATGAACGAAGATGGCAGTCACATTTTCCTAACATAAGTTTCGCCCTTTCTCAGTCCTCCTTGGAAACCATAAATTTCAGCGGCGTGTCTGTGTGCTCCAGACATCAAAAAGCCACATCCAGGCAGGCGGATTTACAAGCCTTCTGTTTTCCTTGGTCAAGTCCTTTGCAGAAGAAAAGATAGACATCCAAATGATAACAGAAAGCTGGGAAGGGAAGCAGGGTTGAAGGAGGAAGCTGTACAATGTGGGAGGGGAAGGAGAGCGTCCTGGGAGGACTTGTCTCAGCTGATACAATTCAGGTGGTGGATAGAGATTTTCCTTCTATTTCTGGCCAATAAACATCATCTTGTTTTCCTGTTCCTGTACTGAGTGTTTTCAGCCGTAAGTATTCAACCTTTTCTTCCTCACAGCTACAATTCTTGTCCAAGTTGTTATCTCATCATGTCTCGATTAATGCAACATCCTTTTCTCTTGGCCTTGATGAACACCGCCTTTTGCCCAAATCATATCCATTCAGAAACTTCCTCTCATTTGGCTTTTTATTCTCGCATCAAATTCTTGTCTGTACTTCTGCAGTCCTTCTTGGCCTCTCCTCGTCTTATATCCTGTTTCTCATTTAAGATCTGTTCTTTCCCCCGTGCTGCCCCTTGCACTTGACAGGACCAAAGTTTCACACGCAAACAACCTTTACTTCTTGCCCGTTAATCCCTTCCTACGGTGTGGTGTTTTCTGTGCCTGTGTGAGAGTCTTGGCAGTTTCACTTGCTGGCATGCTAAGACTACTTCCTAGCAGGCCTAAATATTATGTTAATATTATTCCTAAATATTATGTTATTTTCCTGGCCTGTATTCCCTGTCTTTATTGGCCTTCTGTCTCTCTGAGGCTTAGACCGTCTTTTCCTTGTGCGGCACCTAGCACCTATTTGTAGGATACTAACAGTAATTCATTCACTAGTTTCACTTGTCACCAGTTCAGCGGCTTTGGTCATTAATGCATAAGCAGTGTTATTTGTCTCTTTTTTTTTTTTAATTATTATTGTACGTGCTAAGATTAAGCATAATTAGCTTGGTGTTAGCACACATTAAGAGAACCAAGATTCAAAGCTGCAGATTATAAGCCTTTTTCTGGTTTTTTAGACTGCTTTAAAAACCTGACTGTGCCCTGCAGAGCAGATCAAACTCGATCTGTCGAAATAAAACCTTTCATGCAGCTTCAGCCCGCTGAGTCCTTATCAACAAAATATTTGGGAGGCCACAGAGGCCACAGGTCCATCACCGAGATTACCTCCCCGGACAGCAGGGTCTCTGCAGGTTTCCTGGCACTGGTGTGTCGGGGAGGAAAGGTTGGCTGCATCCTTGGCGTGCCAGACTTGCTGCGCGCCTTCCGCATAGGACGCGTGTGTCGCTTCCGCTGGGACCGCTCCGGCAGGGCCGTAGGAGCTGTGCGTGCGTGCTTTCCTGTCACGCCGTCCCGCTGCGGCCGTGGCGCTGCCCACCGGCGCACGCACGTTGGCATCGGGCTGTGTTTACTGAACCTTCCAAAATTTCTCTTCCTACCAGGTTGCTCCCGGGGATGATCATTTCTAGCCTCCGACTTTAAGAGTCTCCAGCAGAATCAGGAGCTGAGCTGTTCAGTAATGACTTTGAGCCACGAGACCTGTTTCGTTCAGGGCTTCGTTCCGCGTTGCTGTAACACGAGCGTCTGGGCAGCGCAGCAGCCGCGTCCGACGGCTGCTTGAAAGCGCCTCTGAAAGGCGTCCCTGCTCGCCTGCTCCTTCGCTCGCCAAACACAGCAGTAGTAAAAACGAAGTATAAGCATTCACGTGAGCGTCTGACCATAGCTTTTTTTAGTAGGTCCTTCACTGTTTTGACATTGTACACCAAACCGTTGCACCGATGATAATAGGAGCAAATCAGAAAGGAGACTCCAGATCCTGATTTTACTGGAGATGGCTAAGCCCATCGACAAGGACTATTATTTCAGCTGCTATATTTAGCAAAAATCAGCTCAGTCTTGTTAGCTGCCATAACTTCTAGCAAGATGTATCATGGAAAGAGATCTAATAATCCAGATCACTCGCTGTTTTTTGTAATGAAAATATACCGGCATTGTTCTGGTGAAAACTTTTTTAGAGCATTGATTTTTGTCCTCCTGTTTGACTGGTTTTGTCATATGTGACAATCCCGAGCTACTACTTCCATGTGATTGTTTATTTCAGCTACTGTAAAACATTCCTCTGTGCTTTTAAACAAAATTCCATCACCAAACCAAAAGATCCTGTGCAGATTAAAGATGTGTGAGGAGCGTACTAGCTTGATCCGGTGCCAGTGCATACCTGTGAGATTTCGTCTTCTACAGTAGATCTGGCATTTGCAGTCGGTGTTTTTTCCCCAAGAATACATACAGACTGGTTTGGGGTGTTCTGTGAATATTTGGGCTATGAGGCTTATCCAGTCTATTTTGACAAATTTGCTAGAGCAGGAGGTCCCCGAATGTGGTAGGTCCGTTTCTGGTAACGTGGGTGCTGGGTGGGCAGGTTCTTCTGGGGGTGAGCTGGGGCAGGGTGTTGCTCTGGGGTTCTACCAGGGCCGGGAGGAGATAGCGATCC
This sequence comes from Phaethon aethereus, assembly GCF_964289735.1. Classification (NCBI taxonomy): domain Eukaryota; kingdom Metazoa; phylum Chordata; class Aves; order Phaethontiformes; family Phaethontidae; genus Phaethon; species Phaethon aethereus. The sequence goes on from NC_138589.1 coordinate 21,097,463, forward strand.
ATCTCTTCAATCAGAGGTCTCTGAGCACAGGGCGTGGTGGTGGTGCTGCTAACGCCGTATGCAAAGCTGTTGTTGGCATCTCCAGAGCAGTAAATGAGGGAGTGTGGAGTGTGTCTCTGCAACCACCAGACATTTTTATCTGCTTTGCAAATCGTGTGTTCATAGCTGAAACGGAGCTGCGTTCTCAAGGAGAGCTTTCTCAGTATCTTTTTGGCAGCGGTAGCGGTCGTGTTCATGGATCCCAATCACGTTCATGGTTTGTGGTTGATCACAGATAACACTTGTCTTCCTCAAGGAGAGGCTTCTGCTTTTAAACGCATAACTGCCAACTGTGGCCAAAATCTCCATCCCTTTTGAGCGTACTAGTTCTATGAGCACCAATACCTTACCTGCATGACATAGGTCTTGGTTTTGACCATGCTGGTGACAGAGACTCTGCTAAGATCCTCTCTAGAGGTATATCACAGCGTCTAAGGACTGAAGCCTTGCCTCTTCAGTTCCCGCGTGTACTCTGTTAAGGTCAGCATCCTTTGTTCCCTTTTTGTACAATAGCACTCTCAGGTTGCTCATTTGAGCAGCTGAAGTAGGGCAGCTTTGTTTGCACATCATCGTTCCAGGAAATCCTTGAATCTCCTTGTCTGTTGTGGTAGCCGGGTACATCTTGCCAAACTTTTCTCTGCCTGATATCTTTCCTTTATTTCCAGTACGTGGAATTCAGCTTTAGCTTAGCAGCTCCAACTCTTTCCAAAGTGAGTTGGAGCTTTCTGTCATGCCTTTTCTGCAGATTTTCCCCAGATGTAAGCATCAGCTCTGTAGACTTTGGAACCCTCCTGGATACACCAACAAAAATATGTTGTATTTTCCAGTGAAACACCTCTGGTGCTGAACTCAACCCAAGTGGCAGGCTGAGGAAAGTGTCTCTCAAAGAGTGTTGAATGCCCACAAACATGAACTTTATTTTTCTAAGGGCACCTGCCAGAACACTGCTGATGCATCAAGCACAGAAGTATATTTGGCATTAAACATCTCTCCAAAAATGTCTCTGTTTGTAGGTAATGGAAAATGTTTCTTTTTAACGTATTCTTACAATTATTTTGTCTCTATAGATTATTTTTTTTTCAGTAACCTGGGAGTATAACAAATCTATTGATTCTTTTCCTTGCTCTGTGGTGAGGCTCGTAATAATTGCATCTTTTCCAGCTCTAGGTGCCATTAGTAAGACCAAGCTTTCTGTATGAAACCCTGAGTTTTACCTCGTTACTTTATGCTCAGTGCTTCTGTTGCTGGCTCCTTACTGCTTTGTGCACCTCTGCTTTAAAATCTGCTTCCATTGCAGCGCCGTCTCTTTTTTCTGTGAAGCCTTCCTTGAACTAATGCTGTTGTCCTCTATTTTTGTCAGCTTTGCATTTGATCTGTCTCTAGTGGATTTCAGCTCTGGTGAGGCTTTTTGCTACTCGCTTTTCCTCAGGATAGCCTTTTACTCTTGGTAAAGTGGTTTCTCAGAGCTCAAAGCTACCAAGGCCACGCGGCGCTGTCTTGCATTTGCAGCGCTTGTGATTACTGCTCCTATAAATCTGCTTCCAGCTCTTCAGCATCATGTAGCGTAAGGCCTCCTTCTAGCACACCAACTTGTTCCAAATAGTCCATGCATGACCTTTGTAAAGAATGGCTTACGCAGGGAGCAGCTGTAGACAGCTGCCGGTCTTTGCTTGGGATCACAGACACCCCAGGAATCCCACGTATTTTTGTAGGGAAAGCCCAGAGCTCCTTTAGCTGCATTTTATAAAGTTTAGTTTTATGGATAATAAGTCCCTTTGCAAGCAGGCTGTAACCGAGGGGTTTCTTGCAAGTTCAGGAAGTGTCTCCATGCTTGGCTCGTTTTTGGTGTGCGATAGCAGCTGTCTTTTCTTTCCCTCACTGATGTTTTCTTGGATCCGGGGAAGAATTAATCCTCTAGGTAAGTTAGTCATTGTCCCATATGGACTGAAGGAACCTGGGAGGAGCAGGCTGTCGCTGTGTTGATTGTGGAAGGGACACGAGTCTTGGGATTAAAAAAAAAAAAAAACAACATACATATGTCAGTGCGCAAGAAAGATCGCATGGGAGAAGCCTAGACCCAGGCTTGTGTGGTCACCGTCACTGGGCAACAGTTCAACCTGTCCTGGCTTTTGTCCCTGCCTCGGTTATTAATTCGGTTGGGCTGTATATCAAGCAGAGTCTGCCCCTGCGACAGATGAACTCTCAATTTATATAGCTACGTGATTCCTGGGAGGGGGGACAGGCAATCTTCAGTAGCCAGCACCCTGTTGTAGTGTATGGCATAAAGAATCCTGTAGTATGTAAACATAGCTAGCTTTTCCCTTTCTTCCATGATTTTAGTCCTTAACATTTGCCATAAATAAGGTCAGTTTCTAAGCAATAATAATAATAGTAAAACAACCTGATGGTAGTTTTACATTGTGGGTGATGTCTGTCCAGTTAGTCTGAGCTCTTGTCCTCATGTGTCTGGAAAACTTCTATTTATATGCAACGTACAGAGGCTTTTTCCAGTTTCGAGGTGGGAATTTGCTGAAGGCCTAATCTAGGTCATAATGAAAACTGCTGGGATAGACTGACTCATTCTCCTGCTATAAACAGCTAACGTACGTAAACTTTCTATTTCTTTTGCACTTTTTGCTACTTCTTTTTATCCTGTCTCTTAAATTCACTTGTTTTTATGGCAGGGAGATGAAGCCAAGACCAACTGTACTCATTCAACTCCTCCCAGCATTTTAAGCCTAGTCCTTTAGCTACTTGAAGCAGTATCTCGCCACACGTACTCTTCAGCAGGAGAAGGACTAAACGCAAGCCTCCTAATTCACTGTCCTGCACCTTCATTATATGATTATTGTATCTCTTCTCATCGTTGATAGATCATCTTAAACCCTTCTAGGTCTGATCAAGTCTGTCCTCTTATAAGTATAGAGTTGCTTCCTGCAATCCACTTCCAATTTTTGGGGGTTTGGTTTAGATTCATGTGTTCCCGGAAATGAGTCTTCCACTTCAAGCTGTGAAAGCTTCCCCTCAATTAACAAGCTAGCCGAATTCAGCTGAATTCCCTTTTTATCTTCATTCCATGATTCATTAATAAAACAGAAGGTATTTCAGATATATATTGTTGTAATTCATCAACACCACAGGTTGGATTTCAACTACTGCTGAAGATCCTTTTCCATCGTGAGGGCCAACATGCCTTTGGCAGGACATCACACACACACAGCTCTCCTGTGGAGACATGTCCTCCCCAAGCTCACAACGCTAATGTCTGCGTTCATCGCCTTCACAAAGCACAGAATTCCCCCCGCTCTGCCCCATCGCATGCGGCAGCGCGAGGACCACCGAAAGCATCGTCCCTTCCACGTGCAATGTGGAATCTTCTGTCATCTTTCTCCTGTACGTGTGACGTACCCAGTAAGGCACTTGGCCATGGGAAGGTGTGACGTTTACAGACACGTGAATGTTGGCATCCTCAGGTGTAAATCTTCTGTTGTCAGCCTGGCTGTCATCCTAGAAGAGACAGTGATGGAGGGACCAAATTTGGGATCTGCTTTGTGCCACAGGGGTAGCTCTTATCTAGGCCGATGGGTAGGAGAGCTGAGTGGATGTGGACAGATGTTGAGAGCTCAGATCCTGAACCTGGTGCAGACACAGACCCTGAATCTTGGAGGTGGGATAAATCCCTTGCCTGTCCTGTGCAGGCTGGGCACAGGCCAGAGCCCACTGTCACGCTAGTCCATCACAGCAGTACTTTTCAGTGCGGGGTTTTTGAAACAAGCTTATTTTATTTTATCTTTTTTTTAAGAAAAGCTGAAATTCAGACAAGCCAAAGGGGACTATGCCAAGGTTATGAGGTGAGAATGAGTGAGAATTCATTGAAGGACCAGTGGGCAGCATGGGAGTTTGGGGATGAACTGCGGGACACGGTGGTGAGGACCTCGGGTGTGTAGGCAGCTGCCGCTTCCCCGCAGAGAGCTGGGAAGGGGCTGGAATCGCCAGTGGCGGCTTTTGCTTTTCCTAGAAGAGACCTAACTGCTGCTGCAGGACCCGTGCCAGGCCGAGACCAGAGCTCAAAGCCCGGGGCAGAGGGAGCTGGTTTCTTTTAGCTTTTGGAACTTTGTTTGCGAGCCCTGGAGAGGGGGGAAGCGCTTTTGGGTAAACGTAACCTTCAGCAGAGAAGCAGAGTGGCCCGGCAGCCTGGAGTGACCATCTGCTTCCATTTTAGGGACCAGGTTGGAGCTGTGCTTCACCCATTCCGCTGCAGCCGGCTGGAAGCAAACCCGTACTGGTCCAGCGAGTGCTCACGCTCCGCAACTGGGAAAGGGGCTCAGGCTGTGGGATGTGACGCTGTTTTGAAAGTCATATATATTGTGTTACAAGTTTTTAACTTTTAACTGTCTGGCGCTAGTGAATTGCTAGAGAGAAAACCATCTTCTGCCATAGAAGAATCGCTGACCCACAGCTGGCTAAGCCTGGGGTACTGCCTTTCTTCCTCCAAGCCAGAGTCCTCGCCCTTTCCTCCCCTGCTGTTGCTTTATGGTATATTTACCTTCGCAAACTACTAAAGCAGTTCTGAGCCTGAGGATTTGCTGCTGCTACTGGAGCTGGGCTTCGACTGATGGGTAGTTCCCGCACGAACGCTGGCTTTCGCCCGTGTGGAGGTCACCAGATCCGTCCAGCAGCGACAGGGAGAAGCTTCTGCATTGTCTGGGTTACAATTTCAGATCTGTCCCTCTATAGTTTGGTTGCTGACGGTGTGGGCAGGCACCGGAGAAGGACAAGCTACCTGGTAGGGCTTGTGGGGTGGAGTGTCACCTGTAGAATGCAGCGAAGAGCAATGGAAGAAAATAGACGTTTCTTTCCGTACTGCACAGTGATGGGGTGCACCTGGGAGAGCCACTGAGTCTCTTAACTGCACCACAGGCATGCCTGGCAGAAATTTGATGTTGTTGGATGCGAGTGAATTACTAGGCAAGATAAACAGCAGCTCTTAAATGCTTTTAGCCACCTGAGAAGCTGCAGGTTCACGCCGTAGCAAGCCCTTTGTACAAAGGCATACAGTCATAGTGGCTGCCAAACGTCTCGTAGCGTGGCTCCTACCAGGTCAAACTTCATGTTTGCACCTATAATGTTCGCCAGATGGTTTGAAGTACACCCTGCCTCATAGTGTACCTGGTAAGGATGATGGTTTATAAAAGCATTATAACCCATCTAAAGTCCCTCTTGCCTGTCCTGCTCTCTTGCTAGCTGCGGCGCGTCGTCCGGTCGCTCAGTTCATTGCTGTCCTCTGCCCCGCTCTGTACTTCGTAGCTCCAGCATCGTATGGGAGATGGTTGTGGTCCATTTCGGGATAAAACACACTGGAAACTATGAAGGACTCAGCAATGATGGCTGAACCTCACCTTCCACAGGGCCCGGGGCAGGTTGTTCTTAGTTCAGAAATTTCTTTCTCGCCCGTG